>NC_133156.1:115784172-116404172 GCF_040802235.1 Manis javanica | reverse complement strand
CCTTAATACTATCCCATGGCGGTTCCACCACCTCCACCTTATTCACTCTTCGCTATACTCATGCCCAAGCCTCAGCAGCCACTCCAGCTATAGGAAGGACCAGCTTCAGGTGTCCTTGACTGCAAGTCATGGGCCAATGTTCCCCTGATCATAAACTAACTCGTCCTTATCCTAATATTCTTTCGTCTGCTTCTGCCCCAGCCCAACATCCTCAAGATCTACCTGTACACAATTTCCTCTGCTTCCTGACAGTGCATTCTAGCCAAGTTCTGCAATTCCCTTCACTCTGTGTCTAAGCTATTTCCTCCCAGAAGTTGTATTTCTCTTCTTGGGCTGTGTTGAGACCTAACCAGTTCTTGGTTTGGAGAATAATAAGGATATTGGAAGATGGTGTCCAGGACGTCAAGCATGATCTTGCAGACATCTGCCTCACCAGACCCCTCGGCAGGGTCTTTAGGCAAGGAAGAATGAGCTGCTCCCACCAGCCCCACATGAGGGAATTCTGGTTTCCAGGCTCAGCCACACTACTGTTACTTAGGCCCCTGTCCCACTCACTTCCTATCCAGGCTCTGACTTTGCTAAAGAATTGTCAAGACTGAGTATTTTATCTACTTTGCAGCCCAGCTGGCTTTACAGTTCAATCCTGGGCCAGTTTTAGGTAGTTTTCCTTCTGCTGCAGGAGATAAGGCTCTCCTTAACCCTTGCTCCAAAGGCCGTGCGCTCCCAGTGCACCTTGAATTGATAGTTGGCTAACATAGCCTGTCATTTTCCCCCAGGTGTCCCGAACAGTTAATGAAAGCTAGCCAAATCCCCCTTATCACTGCCCCAGTCTGTTCAAAGTACCATAGAAACCACAAGATTCAGGACATCTTCCTATACCTAGAGGTGCATCCCGGTGGTAACTGCACTGCTCCTGCACAGCGGGGGTCATCCAGGCCCTGTTCACCAGCAGGGCCTCGGTGTTATATTGATGTAACAAACTGCCACAAACACAGTGGCTTAAAACACAAATTTATTACCTCACAGTTCTGTGAAATAGAAGTTCATCATGGGTCTCGCTGGGCTAAAATCAAGGTGGGCTAAAATCAGGACTGGGTTCCTTTCTGGAGGCTCTAGGAAAGAACACATTTCCTTGCTTCATGCTTCTGGGGGCTGTCCACATTCCTGGGCTCATGGTTCCCTTCCTCCATCTTCAAAGCCTGCAATGTTGCATCTCTCATCCTCTGCAGCCATGTCTCCCTCTGACCACAGCTCCGAAAGTCTCCCTGCTTTTAAAGACCCATATGATTAGGTTAGGCCTATCCAGACAATCTAGGATAATCTCATCTCAAGGTCCTTAACCTTAATCACACCTGTTTTTGCCGTACAAGGTAACATATTCATAGGTTCCTAAGTTGGTCATCTTGTGGTAGGAGTGGGGGGTGTCATCATGCTACTAGCAGCGATGGGGTGATTACCATGGCTGGTAAATACACCAGCTACAGCCTATCCTGAAGCCTCCTTTATAGGATTATTCTGGGTACCAACTGTCTTAGCCGAGATCCTCAAAAACAAACAGACCGAGACAAGAGTTGGCACCTAAGTTATTTATATGATCCCAGGATGCAGGAGATGCAAGCTGTGAAACACAAAAGAGGAAAAGCAACATAAAGATGCATTGCCAAATTGGCCATAGGCAACTGGTAGTTGATTCTGCAACATTTTCTGAGGAACCTTCTGGAATGCTTCTCAGAACTGTCTGCCCGAGATGAAAGGAAGCATTTATCCACCAGCAAGCATCAACCACTGGTCAAGGGGTAGCCACATAGGCACTAACTCCTCTGCACTTCTGGGCTGTGAAATTGTTGGTATTGAATGAGTTCTGTGGGGGTCCGATCAGTGAGGCTGAAGTGAAAGGAAGTATAGCAGGAACCCAGATAAGGTGCTAACATGTCCTGATATCCTGGTCAAAGACCGCATGGAGGCAGTTACCACAGCTGTGGCTGGAGTAGAAGGCAGAACAGAGAAAGTCTGAAGTAGGGTCTAAGGTTTCTGATACACAGATCAAAGGCTCTGAGGTTGGCTCATTTAAGGCAGGAAAAGGCAGGGAGGATGAAAACAGTAGGCCTTGGTGAGTGTGGTACTGAATTGAAGTAGGCGGGCAACAAACCCCATGATTTGGCAGGACTGAATAGGGAATTAATACACAGGGTGAAAAGTGCCTACTACTGAGTATGGTGGTCTGGGCAGGCTTCAGGGAGGAAGCAACTCTTGAGATGAGACCCTGAAGATTAACAAGGTGTTGCTAAAATGGGTTGGAGGTTCTAGTTTAATAGGGTGTGAAAAACTTAAGAGGCAAGGGGACGCTTATTCAAAACCCACTTAAGATACAATAGATGCCTGCACAATGGTGAACTAGGGCAAAGAAAATATGAATTCCTCTTTTATTTCTAAACATTAAAATGAAATGCTTTTATTATAAACGAAAGCCCTGGTGATAAACTTGAGGGTTGATGTTCATAATCACCAGATTACTGCCTTCATGATAATTCTAGGTGGGGGGGAACCACAGGTCAACTATTTTCTTCTACCACCAATTAGGAAAAATAAGGAAACTGCAATTTAATTAGGAGCAGTTGCTAGAATTTTAAGGAAATGGCTTACTTTTATGTCAAGATTACACAGCTCTACATTCAAGATCCTGTTACTTTCCTTGTGCCACATCCACTTCCGACCTAGTGCTTCTTTCAGGACACTTGAAGTAGCAGACAAGAGATGAAGAGTCTCAAGTAAGTCACAGGGGTATCAAAAGCAGCTGTCTGAAAATTTGGAATTCTAGTGTTAAACTTACTCATTAATGTTCATAAAAAAACCCTAGAGGTAAAAAAAAAAATGTGCACACTATGTAAGAATTCGTTCACCATGTAAGAACTTGTTCGTTATGCTTCAGAAGATTGGAGACTGACGAGAATTAGACTTGAGATGGATTAATGATTGTACATTGAGCACTGACCCCCCTATACTGAATTTTATTGTTAACAACCATTTATCAATAAATGAGAGATGCCCTCTCAAAAAAAAAAATGTGCACAGAGAAAGTACAATTCTATAAAGGGGAAGGACCAAACTCTTAAAGCTGTATTAAGTAGGAAGGACCCTAGAATTTGCAGAAAGGACTTTACTCAGGCATCATATTCTAAATGACCAAAGGGATAGGAGACTGGCCCAGAAACTAAGACATTATTACTACATATTAAATCTAGACATGAGTTAAAATATGAGCTGATGATTAGGAAACAATCTGGCTTAATTCCTAATTCATACAATGCTAGGAGTTGACAGGACTCTTAAGAGATTTAGTCCAACCGTACTGTCAATGCAAAAATTCTGAGACCTGAGGGAACACTGGCAACATGCAACCCTTAAACTGGAGGCTCTGGTGGTGGGAAGCAGTTATCAGCTATAAAATTTGCTTTTAATCTTTAATTGCCAAACATTAATCTTGTTTTGGGGAAATGCACTAACTTACTTCATATACATTTATAGAAAGGCTTATATATACTTACTACCCAATTTGGGAGTAAATTTCTTTGGTATAAGAATAAATAGTATAAATTCCTCCATACTAGATGAATATCTCCTTGAAGGGAAGGCCATCTATCTTATAAATCCTTATTTCTGACATAAGCAGAGTACCTTGTTTATATCAGGTTTTCAAATGTTTGATGGATGAATGAATGAATCAGTGAATGAACAGTGAATGAATCAGTGAACGAGCTGGATGCTCGTATTTAAAAACAGCAAATTAAGCTGATTTTTTTGCCTAAACTGTTAGTGCAGGAGAAGAAAAGAATACTCAAATATCTGAAATATTTCTCTAAAACTTTATTCAAAGTTATTCACCTCACTGTTAATAAGGTATACAGTTCATTCTCTGTGCCAATATTACAGGGCCCGCCCATTGCCGGCAATGGACTTTGAGAAAACCCATTTCCTGACATCCGAAAATTAAATTATTATTTTCAAAACATACCAAACTCCCAATACTTGCAAAAGTATTACATGCATCATTGTCCCACCAATCTTTAAATCTGACTTACATTATCTACATCAGTTGATGTTAAAATGAAGTCATTTTAACAAGTTATGACTGTACAAATCAAAACACCACTAATTAATATTAGACAAGAGTATTTTACAAACACTACATTACATATTACCTTGCAATTGGAAACATTACAATTTGTACTTGTGTAAGTTTTAGATAACTGAAACTTCACAGAATTTAACAGCAAATGAAGTTTAAAAAATTTAGTTCTGTACATTAGTTCCAACTATCTCTACTTTACAATCTGTAAGGCTCATGTCATAGTTCAGCACCAAAGAGATCTACAAAATTGTCTAACCAGTCTTATTCATCCCATGTGATAGTTTTCATAATTTTTTTTTAGGTGAAAGTCAAAGAAAGTTTTAAATATCCTTCTTCCAGATCTTGAAATGGAATACTCTGTGGCTGGTCATACTATGCAAAAACTTGGGTTGTACCTTTTTATTTTCATTTAATAGATATGAAGAAAAAAAAAAAGAATACTGTGAATTTAGGTTATCGGTCTTTAAGTTGAATTTATAACACTGAAGCATCAGAAGTAACCTAATAATGCCCTGCCCCATCCTTCCTTTTTGTTTTGAATTTTTAAAAGGCAGCCAGAAAAGTGTTTTATTTATTCTTCAAAATAAGGCGCAAAGAAGGGTTACAATGAACTTCCTCACACACAGTAGCTCCAATAACATCTCATGGTTCAGCATAATCCATCTTGAATTGATTCAGGAACTGACCTAGAGCAGAGCTACCTCCGTTGCCCCCAAATGAGCCACGCTGTCCATACGAGACATCTGCTCAATGCTAGCATCTCTCTGTTCACAGAGATCATGACAGTAGCTCATCATTGCATTCCAGTTTCCAGAACCAGTGTTATGGTCCCAACTCTTCTCCCTCTCCAGGATTTATACATTTTAGAAAAGGAACAGGTTCATCTTGCCATTTTCAAACAGGGTTTTATGCATATCACATTTTAAGACCACATACCCTAGAAACCTTTTTCAAAAACCTCAGGTACTTTAAGTAACATTGTTTTTTCAAAATATAAAATTCTTACATGTTTAAAAAAATTTAAATTGGAGACTAGTACCTGTTTTCTTCACCAGAAGCACACAATTCATCATACCACATTTAAAAACTAAGCTTCATGCATACAAATGGCCGGAGAGGTACAAAGTTTTACAGAGCCCTTAACATCATTCCAGTACATTAAGCATTATTGGCTAGACCACAAATAGGAAGCACGTTAGCAAACTGAGCAGACTTTCCCAAGAACACAAGTTTCCAGGCTCCATGTCAGTCACGTACAAACGTAAGCAGTATGTAATCCTTTAAAGTTGTCCCCAGACATCCCATTCCCCCAACCGTTCTCACACGTCCCCCACCCACCCCAACCCACACTGAGGTCTTCCCCACTCAGAATATCTTAATGCTCCCCGTTACTAATGACAGCTGCTTCTGGGTCTGCGGCCGGTGCAGGGAGTCTTGGTACTTTCTTAGCAGGACTTGGAATATGCTAAAATCAAAGGCAAAAAAGTTGTTGAAAGGAAGGAAATAGCCATTCTTTACCTTATGTTGAATTTATTATACAGTTACTCATAGAGCAAGAGAGAGGCCACAGATCTGCCATAAAGTATTTTACTTGTCACATCTTGCATTCACAACTCCAACACTAGTGGCTTGATGCTAATTTGTGTCAAGAGGCAACACTAAGCATTCACCAAACCTGTGGTGAGCAGATGAAACTAAGAACTTCAAGATTATAAAGTCCTCAGTTTGAGGCATGGCTGTGATCCTGGGCCAGTCACTTAACTTCCTATAGCTTCATCTCTAAAATGAGGACAATATCATTCATCTCAAGGTGGTTTTTATATGGATTAAACAGAAACTATAAATAAAATCCCTAACATATAACAGGAATTCAAATTATTGCTTCTTGACAGTTTAATAGAGATAGATTGACGAGGCCTGAGAGAAGAGATGTGAGGGGGCTCACCACCCTGATCCCTACTTCATCTCCCACCAGGACATCATCACATGAACCTCTCCCTAGTCAGTCTTCCTTTAAATGCTGGTATTATTAATAAAACTTAGTAATTACTATATACTTTAAAAAGGCTAATAACTTAATGGCAAAGCATTTGATACAATTTGAAAATGTCACAGTCAGAAACCAATCCCAGAGCCCTTGCTCTGAGTTACTCTGCTTTATCGACATTCCTTTAGTTGCTGAATCTGTTAGGTCAACTAAGCCCTGGGGATGGAAATGTCTTAACCCTGTCAAAGCCCAAGACCAAAGACCTTCATTCACTCACCTCAGTTGCTGTGCTTGAATGCACAAGCCCCACTCCTTCATCCAAAGTGTCGGCATTTGGAGAGGGGCGCCGGGCGTAAGTTCTTCTGTGTTTTTCATCCACTCGAACTAGGTACCACGTTCCTTCAAAGAGTGTATCTATTGAACTCTGGGGAATATAGTTGACTAGAGGAAAGGCAAAGAATATGAAACATTAGCTATGCTACAGAAACACTAAAGGTAAGAAGTTGCACATTCCCTACAATTTTCACCAGAATCAGATCAGTACTGAATAAAACTAGATAGCCTTATCTTATACACAACATGCTTAATGCTGTTATAGGTCTCTAATAGGCTGTTCGGTATATATTTATGTTAAAACACAATACAGTATTTTTACCCAGGTGATGAGTGTCTTCTCTGAGTTTCATCTTTTCAGCAAAGACTTCTGGTGCTAAACAAGTTCTTGAGTCAAGCCTTGATTTAAGATCACATAAACTTGCTGTTATTTTATCAAGAGCAGACCCTAAAATAGTAAATAATACCAACATTAAAAGACAAAAGTAGCATGCCCAAAAGCCTGAACAAAATGTTGCCAAGTGGAAAAAAATAGCTTTTTGTTTTTTTTAGAACTACTGGCTATTGTTTAAAAGATAAGATGCTATTTATTTGGCACAGCTTCCTATGACCTCTGACTAGACAGTTGTTTAGTATCAGCCAAGAGACAAGTTAGGAAATAGGTAGGATTTGAAACTATAAATAACTTGTCTACAGTCCATCTATGATATAGTTTTAAGAGTAACACCAAATCTCCCATCAGTGTTTCTGCATGTTTTTGTTCATTCCTGCTCAAGAAAGGCACAGAAGTTTCCTTAAATATACACCAAGACCATAAACCTATAAAAATAAGGTAAGTTAAAAAAAGCCCAACAACAAATGATTTGGTGTTACCCACCTACATGATCAGACTCAATCATTAGTGTGAAGACTCTGAAGCCACCTGCATTGAACATACTTCCGTTTCTCTACCTACAATTCCCTCACTACATATGCTTAGAAAAATGAGATATAAGACAAAATAATTATTTGCCAAAAAGGGAAAAGTTGAACAACTGTGCCATAAAAATTAAGCTGATTACATGCTTTTTCTTGACATGGACAGAAGGAAAGAGAAAATCCTAACTCAGACATAATCCTGCCCTTTACCCAGTTCAGGCGGAAAGTAGAAGTCCAGCTATGCTACAACGAGTAATGAAGATAGAACATAATGAGCCATGGGACAGATTCAAGCGATTGTTGGGGAGAAGCCTGCTGAATTAACCACACTACAGCAAGTTCTCAATACATTTCTGCTGAAAGACAGCATTTACCTGGTGTGGCATCTTGTGTAACTTTAAGGGAGTAGAGAGTGGCAGCTAACCCAGAACCGTAAGAGAACATCCCAATCCTCTTCCCTGCCAGCTGCTGAGGCGAGTACCTGTATAATGGGGAAAAGCTGTTAAAATGTTTTCACTGATCCCAAACTACAATGCATGGGCAATTCACCCCATAGCCTGTGGGATCTAACCTAAGGCTTTATTATTACAGTAAACAGACTGAAAATAAAGAGTTTTTGTCTCTTTGGGAATGATGGGGCCTATTAAAGTTATAATACAATATAATAAGTTACTTTGTCAGGCAGGGATTTCTCATTCCACTGTAGGTCATGAATAATTAAGATCATGGATGCATTTCCCAGGGCAAGGGAAACAAAAGTAAAATAAACAAGTGGGACTACATCAAACTAAAAAGCTCTGTACAGCAAAGAAAACATCAGCAAAACAAAAAGGCAATTTACTATATGAGAGAACATATTTGCAAATGATGTATCTGATAAGGGGCTAACATTCAAAATATATAAAGAACTCATACGGCTCAACACCTAAAAAAACAAAAAAACCCACTTAAAAAATTGGCAGAGAACCCGAGGAAACATTTTTCCAAAGAAGACATACAGATGGCCAATAAGCACATGAAAAAGTGCTCGACATCACTAATCATCAGAACTGCTAATCAAAACCACAGTGAAATACTATCTCATACCAGTTAGAATAGCCACTACCCAAAAGACAAGAAATAACAGGTGTTGGAGAGGATGTGGAGAAAAGGGAACACTTGTGTGTGTGCTGTTGGGGAGAATGTAAATTGGTGCAGCCACTGTGGAAAATAGTATGGATGTTCCTCAAAAAACTAAAAATAGAAATGTAATACAACACAGTAATCCCACTTCTAGAAATTTACCAAAGAAGAAAAAATTTTTGATTCGAAAAAATATACCCACCCCTAAATTTATTGCCATGTTATTTACAATAGCCAAGATATGGAAGCAACCAAAGTGTCCATCAACAGATGAATGGATAAAGCTGTGGTACATATATAAATGGAGTATTATTCAGCCATAAAAAAGAAAGAAATCCTGTGATTTGTAAAACATGCATGGACCTAGAGGGTATTGCGCTAGGTGCAATAAGCCAGGCAGAGAAAGACAAATACCATATGATTTCACCTATGTGTAGAATCTAAAAACAAAACAAAAACAAAACAAAACAAAACAAACAAAATGGCAATAGATTCATAGACACTGAGAAGTAACTAGTAGTTACCATAGGGGAGGGTCAGAGGAGGAAGCTGAAAAAAGTGAAGGGGATGGACATATAAAGAGAATATCCATCATGCTATAGTTATAAAAAAAGAAAGTTAAAAAAATAGCATTTTCCATATATCTTTTATAACAAAATTTTTCCCTCAAGTCAATGGATAGCACACTAGAGCACATGAAAATAAAATATTCTGTGACCTGCCACCAACATGCCAGATACAGGATTTCGTTTCAGGAACCTAACATCCCCATATGAAGGGAGTTAGGCAACTGAAATTTATACTTACTGTGCTAAAACAGAAGCAAGGGAACCATACACTGAAGATGTATACATATTTCCATTTTGATTTGATACAAGCAAAGATGCCTTTGTTTTCTGATTGAAGAGTTCAGAACTAGCCTTCATAAATGCCTTTTCCACATCTCTGTCAAAGTAGGTATCTTCTAATTTAACATCCCTGAAAGATTTAGAAAAAAGGCAGTCTTATAGTGTTCAGACTACATTTTCTTTATATTTCATAGTATACCTAATTAATATTTTAATTTGTGTATATGATTGTTTTCCTGTTTATTAAAAGCCAAGTAGCAGCATGCTAATTGCTATAGAAGTCACACAGTTATACACGTATGGTCTTTTTCCTCAAAGTTTTTATTATCAAGTTAAAACAACTTTAATTCTAATGTTAGGACTAATAAACCTGCTAAAACTTTGTTGTCACCAAATGGAATATATTATTTCAAATTCATAAGATTATCTACTTAGAAAAGTCATGGTATTACAGGAGCTAAGTCTTAAAAAGTTGAAAATTTTATCATATGGAGAAGGGAGACAGGCAAGGAAGAACAGTGAGTTTTAACAGGCAGGGCATGCTAGGTAGGGAGCCAAGGAAGTGGGAAAAATGTGGAAGGAGTACAAATGCAGACTTCAACAGTGACAATGGGCAGGATGGATACGGGGCACAGGCTGAAAAGGCAAGGAGTTAAGAGGCTATTGTAGGAAATACAGACACTGTGGGGCTATTTATTGTGTGACAATGGGAAAATATCTAAAAGAAAGAAATCAGATAATCTGAGTAGAAATGACTAAAGAATTCATGCAGGTAAGCTGCTCCCTCTCTGGGAATCAATTTCTCCAGTGATGACATAAATACATGAGACTAAATGACTTCTAAGATTCTTTCAACTCTTAAGCTTTTCATGTCTGTACAAATAATGGCTTACCAGATATAAACCAATACTCTCACATAGCAGGAAGAAACAATAACAACTCTTCTTACCCAAAGGCTTCCAGGCTACTATAGATGCTATTTTTATCTCTGTTCTGGTCATTTAGGAAGTCATTCAGCAACATCCGAGCTAGAGATTTCTGAACCAGTTTACAATAAGGTGAGTGGAAGATCATGAAACCAAAGTCATTCAAGGTGAAATCTTTATCATTTCCCTCTGAAAGAGAAATCCAAAGGAATTATAAAATTCATTTAACCCACTAACTTTTGAGGTCTGATTTTAGAACAAGGTGAGGATGGTTTATCTTTAAATAGCAACCAAAATTATACAATATAATGAAATATCACTATGGTTTAAATGCCCATCAAAGACATAGCCAGGGACAGAACAATGTACACTACTACACTGCGGCTTATTCAAACTTAAGAATGGGTTATGTCATCAATTTAGTGGGTCAAAGCCAGCATTTTTTTTTAGTCTTAATGTGTTTTTTTAAATAAAATAGAATATAGTAGGAGAATAGGAAAACTATGTAACTTGCAGCATGAGTAAGTAATTTCATGACACTTTTGTTTCAGTTTAGCAGGTACATACATACAGTGTCAAGTGTACTTCTTACTGTGGATCCTAACAGAAAGTTAGAAAGTCACTGGACTATAAAATACTGTTAAAAAGTATATCATCTGAGATACTGCAAGAATGCTTCCTATCCAGAGCCACAAGTTTCTTAATATCTGTTACTGAATATTATTTTAGCCCTCTCTTACAACTTCTATAAAGTAAAGTTGGTTGATGGAAAAAGCATACTTTATATGAGGCTGTGTTTTAATTGTATTAATTTAAATACTGCCCTTTTCTGTGCCTCAAGAAGTTTTTCAGGGTTAAAGATGGAGATTAATGACAATAAGTATGAATTCACAGTCAAGCGCAAACAGACTATGAGGGGAGAGGGAGTAATTCAGTAGTTTATTTTCGTTAGTTTTCTCATGAAAATGAGAAAATGTGAAACTTCTGAAAACATGAAACTAGGATCATAGCTGCAAACTAAAACTTTGTGAAAATAGCTCTCTCAAAAGGTGAACAAAATTCAAGTTACTTTCTTTTATCCTACTTTTGATTTTCTTACTGGGGATAAGTCAACCTCAGTATTTTTGCAGAGATGTACCTCATTTCCAAAGCTTACCTGTTTACCTAAAGTTCACATTCCCAGAAACTATGGGAAAATGCTATCTGGTGGGTGAGGAAGAAATGGCTAAAGGAGACTAATGAAGGATGCCCACAGAGAAGCTTCTCACTAAAAACCCCTGAGCACATTATACAGCCCTCAACAGATGTCAAAGCAAGCAAAAATTATAAAACCCACCTTTTTGCCACTGGGCACGGATCTTTTTGCGGTAGACAGAATAGCAACGATCTAACGCACTGAGGTAGCACTGTATGGAGAGTTTTCCATCTACTATAGGATATTCAGAAAGCATATCAGGCTTGTAAAAGTCATAGGCGTGTTGCATATGTGTCCCCCGAAGTCCTTTTAGAACCAAAAAGGAACATGTCCATGTATTTCTGCTTTATGATGTTTGTATATTAGTAAACATATTGCATTATCTGGGTACCTTCCTTAACTATAGTCAACTCTCACCACTTGCAGTATAGAAATCACAAGGTGAAACCACAATGTAATTGAAATGAAACATAACAGTAACCAGGAATAGCCCTAAGTCACCTTTGATATGTAACATTTTATGCATATATCTAACCGGGAGATCACAAGCGCTCTGAACTGAAAACAAATTAAACTTATCACTTACTGTGTAACTATGGGCAAGTTACCCCTTTTAGTAATTACATAAGACCAACTTAAAGCCATTTTAATTCTCTGTAAAATGAGGATGACATCACTTACTTGAAATAACTGCTATGAAGAATAAATGTGACAACACATTTAAGCATTTAGTAGGTAATGCCTGCATTTCATAAACATTCAGTAAATAAGTACTAGCTCCTACTTATAGTTTAGAATTTCTCAGTGTATCATGTGAATAAAAAAATGCTTTCCCAAATACTCACCTCGGTCAAAAATTAAAGGGGCATTTGGTCCAATTAGCAGAGCAACGGCTCCAACGCCACCTGTAGGTCTAGCGTTTCCTGTGGCATACACAGCAATATCTCCTGCAACTACCAGGGCATACCGTCCTAAAAATATTAGTACACAAGAAGGTGATCAACATTATATCATATATATATAAACTGAAGCCTGTTATATTTTCCCAGAGCATGATTGCCCCGTCTTTGGTAAAGAAAGAAAATGTTCTGACTAAATTCTGATGATTTTCTTCTACATGATAAAGATAACCAATTCATAAGTAAGTTGAAAGTCATAGCTATCTTTCTGACCATATTCAAATAAGCATTAACTGGTAAACGTTTGCATATACTGTTAGTTAAAAGCTCATTCATCCTCAAGAACAGCTTTTCCAGAGTAACATATCACATACCATCCCAAGAGCTGGACTCAACCCAGTTAACAGCATTGAAGACAGCAGCTGTGCCTCCATAGCATGCATTAGTCGTGTCTATTCCTTCTACATCTGTATTCCCAGACTCCTCAAACAGCTGCATCAAATTAGTCTTCACTGACTTTGATTTGTCGATGATCGTCTCTGTTCCAACTTCTAGCCGCCCAATGCAATCATAAGAAAGGCTATTTCTCTCCATAAGATTCTGAACCACAGTCATGCAAAGAGAGTTGATATCTTCTCTATCTGTGCAGAAGCCCATTTTGGCCTGGCCCAAGCCAATAGTATACTTCCCAGCATCTACACCATCATATTTTTCCAACTCTGCTTGATCCACATATTGAGAAGGAAAATAGAGCTCAAGGGCGACAATCCCCACATCTTTCGGCCAGCAGGCTTCTACATTCAAAGGAAGTGACCCAGGCATGGTGAAAGAGCTTTAAAAAGAAAAACAGAAAAAAAAAAAAAAACATTGTTTGAGGTTATAAATTGCAGATTGTCAAGTCCAAACTTGAGAAGACAGTAGGGGTTCAACTATCACCTTAAATATTAGTTTAGTTTTTAAGTTTAGTATATTATACTTAGGGCAGTCAATTTTAATATGAGGAAGTAGCAATTACAGTATGAATGGAATACTACTATTTATTTTAAATTATCTTTCATAAAGACTTGCATTTTATTCAAAACTAGACATGTTTAGATTTAAAACATGATTACTGGATGTAAAGAAAACTTAAAATAAGATTCTTCTATGTTGTAAAGAACTACAAGATAAAGTACAATGACAATTTACCAATAGGGCCCACAAATTAGATTTCAAGTACCTAATCTATTCCAGGCCACCCGAAAAAGTTTAAGTCAGTCATTCATTAATCGTAGATACATTGACTACTCATGGCTATTGACTTCATAGTTCATCTAAAGTTTGTTAGATCAAACCCTATCACATTCTTTACTGATCCAAATAATTACGACAAATAGAAAAGCCACACTGTGGAAGTCTACCAGGCCAATGTATACAAAGCACCTGCTAATACAATCCTACCCTTCCCGAGAACCATCCCCACCCTTGAATGATTGAAGGTTTAAGCAAAACAAGTTCCAGGACCCATCACAGAATCAAATGCCAATATTCTATACTTTCTACACTATGCACTGGTAATAAATGATACCACAAGGATTCACTTAGTTTCTAAATCAGAAAAAAACAAACTCTGATTCAAATTTGAAAATTGGTAATCCACATATTATTTGTGTGGCATCTTAGACCTCTTAAAACTGTTTCTTTTTTAAAAGGGTTACTAGAAAGTTGGGAACTGTTGCCACATTGTAAAGACTTTCAGCAGTGTATAAATTTACTTATCAACAGTAATAACAGCAAAAAAAAGTGCTAAACACTCAAGACCATTGCCATGTGCCTATGAACAAGTCACATAACCTAACAGAGCCTTGATTTCCTTAGAGGTTGTATAAATCAGGAAAAGAAATTATTCTAGATATTTCCAACAGAGGAGAATTTAATACAGGGAAATGGTAATAAACTTATTGGCCAGGCTAGAGGAGCAAAAGGGGGAGGGTAATTACTCAGATCCCATGAGCTCTCACTCCTACCAAAGCTGCAGGAACTACCCTACCAGCACCTCCGCTCCTCAGCTAGAACCTGAGACCCACATTTCTCCTGCCGCCACCGCCACAGACAAACCAAAATGGCTACTTCTTGCCACCTTCTAATCTCACTTGAGTACTTCCACCAGTAGTTTACCCAGAACCCTGTGAGAGAGAAATGCAGTTGTCAGGCTTTGAGGAGCGCCATAGCACCTTAGTTTTACAGAGCGATTTCTCATATCTGAACCTCTTTAATTCAGTTTCCTTTTCCAGTATCAAATAATTGGGTGATGCTGCTTTAGGGGGGCAGAATTTCTGGGCTTCATTGAGCTAAAGGTCTTGGCTTTTAGGAGTTACCTGGGTCAAACTTGTTCACTAATCTTCTACATCATTTACCAGCTCACCACTTCTTTGACTCCTAAAAATGATAAGTCAAATCCTGTATTAATGTCACATGTCCTCTGCCACTCTGCAAACTCTGGTGTATCAGGTATAATGAAATTACTGACTACTGCCAGAATGAGCAGTACTTATTGAAATCTTGAGAGAATATCCAAAGAGAGGCTACCCTTAAATCATGAAATCAACTCTGAGCCTGTAGGTCATCAAGTTAGGAGTATTTTAAAACCTAAAAAATAAGTACCTAGAAATACAATTGTAAAGATCTTAAGGTCTTGAGGGATACCAGGTGAATACTTTCTAAACACAAGAATCTTAACTCATTTTTTTTTCATTCATCCAAACAAGGACAACATGCTACATGCCAAACATCTGGGATAAGTATAATAGGTGATAATCTTTGCCCCTTCCAGTATTTGTGGTCTTGTGGGATACTAAGATAAAAACACGTAATAATGAATAAGTGAAACAACAGAGAGAGTCACATTACATTAGGAATAACTACCTAACCCAGCCTAGCAACAGGGAAGGAGTGGGAAGAAAGTTCTTGGTTACTTGTGCCTGACTTGAGTCTTAGGAATGAGTAGTTACTAGTCATCAATAAAGCTCTGCAGGAGCAGATGGAGGTAGTTTTCAAGAGGGTAGACAGCATAAGCAAAGTCCCACTGCCAGCAACTATGCATATTTTGCAAATTCACTTACGTGAAATGTGAGGCTCAGGGAGTAGGTCAGGAAAACTATTAAGGGTCAGGTCACAAAGGTTCTCGCACTAAGGAACTTCAACTTTATCAGGAAGTAAGAAGCCATCAAAGTTTTAAACAAGAGTAACATGGTCATGTTCATATCAGTGTTTTTATAACTCTGGAATCAATTACTAAATTGATGGCATACACTTTAATAAATGAAATGGAAAAGAGAAAATATATCAGATTGCATGGCACATAACAAATGTAAGGATTTTTTTCATGAAGACTTTGTTTCAATTAGTCATACATATCCTGGGGGTTGAAATATAAAGTGTCTTTCTTACTGAGGGTCACAGCTGAAAATGGTTGGGAGTCTCTGTTTTATAGTCACTGGTTTTGTAGAGAATGGATTTGAGTTAGGAAGCTGATACCGCAGTCCAGATAAGAGATAGGTCATGAACTAGAGCAACTACTACATGAGGGGTGAAGAAGGAACAGCTTCCAAAAACACAGAAGAAGCCAAAACATTAGCAGAAACTGTGACTAGACATTAGAAGAAGGAAGTGTTTAGGATGACTCCCAGATTTCTAGCCTGAAGTGTTTTATGACTCACAGGCTTACTACTGTCAGCTACACTAAGTGAATAGATAAGCATCTCTCCACTTGGTCCTAACCTTTCCCGGCTTCCACACAAACCCATCAACTGTGGGATGGGTTGTTACACTGAGGTTGAAATGAAGACATAAAGGGGCTAATAAGTCATCAGGCAGATTCTAAATTTATAGTAAAATAAGATTAAGTCCTCTGCATAGTCCACAGAACAGAGCTCTACAGTAGTGTTTTTTTAAAAAAAGACCAGTCCATATACTCATATGAGGAACACCTCCTCTATGCTACCCTCGAAGTCTCCAAAGCAGAGGTGGCAGGATTAGCCACCTTCCCAGCCTTCCCATAGGTTACTCTTTAGATTCTTTTCAGGTCTTTCAACTGCTCAAAAAATGTTAAGGACAGTGTAATTTTCCCTGCCTGGCCCAACATCTTACAATGCTTCTGGAAATAAAATAGGCAAATATAGCCTTCTGAAGGTATAAACCACTTATAAAAAGCTATGATGCAAGGTTTTAATTCCAAAACAAAGCCACGTTTACCATAATCTGATTAGCTCTGATCAGTTCTTATACTGTAGTACTTACAAAATTGTTATTCTTTAACCTCCTCGAGGTTAAATAAGCAACTTGTTTAATTTGGAAAACAAAATGTAGCTTAACTAAATAACCCATACACCTCAAGTTGAAAGTGAATCATGACACTGATCTTGGTGTAGAAAAATTTTTTACGTTGTCTGACTCAGTCAATATTGTTCATTCTCAACACCAAATGAAAAAAGTTTTCACCACACTCTTGTTAAAAAACAAACCACCTAATTTGAAATACTAGCTTTCCGTTGAAATTGAGAGGGAGCAGGTTAAGTTGGCAAAAAGAGGGGAATTAATATAGGGAAGTAATTGCTTCCCTGGTATTTGAAACAACAAAAAGTTTGAAGTTTGTGGTCTGTAATCTTTACTTTTAACTATCCTGTAAAGTCTATGCTCTTATGTTGCCTCCTTAAATGCTGTCTCAAGGAGGCCAGATACAAACTAGAGAAACAAAAGGCCAGCTCAAGATCTGAGATGGTCACATTATGGTGTTACACCCATAGAGAGTAGGGTATTTTAGTTAGTTCACTATTCTAAGTATCACAAGAAATTTCTAAATAGAATCCAGTTAGATATCTGACAGTTTACACAGAGAATATAGTTAATGATTCTGTAATATCTTACTACATTGATGGACAGTGACCACACCGGAGGGGGTGAGGACTTGATAATATGGGTGAATGTTGAACAACAGTGTCGGGTATATGAAACCATCATAAAATTATATATCAATGATACTTTAATAAAATGTTTAAAATCTACAGTTTAAAAAATTACTTGCATATTATTTTTAAACTTGCTGATAAAAAAGTATTTCATTATATTTCAAAGCAGTGTATTCACAATAAAAAAAGTCAGAGTATAATAATGGAGATTCTGTATTGATAAAAAAATATTTAAGTTTTTTAAATTTCATCTTTAAAAAAGAGGGAAAAGGTACACTTCTATGACCGAACTCTGTAAACCTTGCTAAACTATGTTCCAACAAGCAAATACCACCAGAAGGCTCGAGTCTTTTTTCCTAAAGTGAAGGCTGATCGCCTGTCTGGTGGACAAAAGGAGCCCCAGGCCCTGTTCCCCCGAGTTGGCAAAGCAAGATGAAGTGGAAGCCTTGTTACCACTTCCTGAGCGCTTCCTGCCTGTGACACAAAAGGAACCAAGAGACGGCCTCTAAAATCTGTGAAAGAAAGACAACTGGAAAAATAAAGTGAAAAAAAAGGGCAGAAAAGCAGGGAAACCAGCTGCAGATGCTGAGGCAGGGGCAACCCTGACTACACCAGCCCAACTGAGCTCTCTGCCTCCACGCCCTCCACTGTCCCAGGCTAATGTTCTAAATGCTTAACTGACTTTTTGTCAAGATGCTATTTAAAACCATTCCAAGTTTTTTCTCTGTTATTTAGTCTCAGCCTCTTCACTAGACAAGGAGCTTCTGCAAAGGAAGAATTGTATCTCACTCATCTTTGTATACCTGGTTCCCAGCCCAGTGTTGGCATATGGTAGAAACTGAATGCTGAATAAATGAAATCCTATGAGCATTCTAATCTAAAATCAGTAACAACCATAGGAAATCATAATACTGAGCACATGCAAGCATGCATGCACACACACACACACACACACAGCAGAATCATAGTAAAGGAGCTAGCTCCAAGGCAACAGGAGAAGCAGTGGATGCAAATAATTATATTACAGTTGTAATCGTTACCCAGTCTCACATGATTGTAAACACTCACCCATAACCCAGATGTTTATCTTTGGAGGCTCTAATTCAAAAAAATACTATTGGCACATATGCATACCTGTGGATTATTTCTGGTGATTAAGTAGTTCATGTGGTTACATTTTATTTTCTGTATTTTTTCTCTCATGAGCACTAATGTTTTTAATTAGTTTCTAGATTTTAAACACAAAATTGGACAGTCTCCTGAAGCATTATGGCATTAATAAATTTTTAAAGATAAGATATAATCCTGTAATGGGTTTTAAGAATGTGTGGCACAGACAAATGTTCATTTGCCCTGGAATAAAAATAATTTCCCCCTTCCAGTAGAGTGGAACATTTTCCCTTAGCAGCATGACAGGATGCCATACCTGTATGAGGGATAAAGAGCTGCAGCCTCCAGGTCTGTCACTCTGTTTTCTCCTTCAGGCACTAGGAATTTCAAATAAGAACTTCTTTTAAAGTCATAAATCACCACACAAATTAAAATGACTCCAAAGTGAGTTAAAATAAACATTTCCTCATCCAATTACATTATGCAGAACAGAATTTGACTCTGCTTAAAAAAAAAAAAAAGGTAAACATTATAAAATTTTTCACCTGTATTAACCCCCCTAGTGGTAGGTTCAGTACTGGTAATGAACTAACATTAACAAGTTCATATCACTGATTCAAGCTTTAAACCACACATGACACTGGGTGTACTGTAGTTCTCTCAACTAAATTTGGGTTTTCAAGAATTGGAGGAAAGGAATATAATAAATGAGTTGTACTAGGTGTCTTGCCAATGGATTTCAGCCCCAGGCAAATTTACTATGGATTCAGTAAAACAGGAATGACAATTGGATGTTCTTGGGGTAAAAGGGTTTATTACAGCTTATGCTCCCTGCAATAGGTCAAGCAATAGAATTATGTCTGCATCCAACAGTCTGCAGGTCTGTAATCCACCTTGTCTATGCCCTCTGCCCAGGACACTAGGCAGAGCTCTTTATAAAGTGTATCAGTCAATTACAGCTTATTGCCCACAGGTGGAGAAGCAGTCGCCTAACAATAAGGCCAGTTATATCACCAAGTAGCTTAGGTTCAGGTGAGGATCCTGGCCATAGGATCTGTAATTTTCCCCACACTGGGCTAGCAAATTTCTGGAGTAAACAGATTTAAACATAGAAGAGCTTGCAGCCTTAACAATGATTTGTGCCTTTTGAGCCTCAATTTCCTTGTACAATGGAGCTAATTACCTGCCCTCCCAGCTCTTCATGAAGCATTGCTGAGAAGATACAGTATGTGAATAACACTTCATAATATAAAGCACCAATTAACTATTATCCAGGTTCTTAGTATTTTTCAAACAAGATAAGTATCTTTCTAGCAAGAGCTAATTATCTTCATTTATTTAATCTTATGCTCCTGGGTTTCAACATGGCCAGCTTCACACCCCCCACTTTTTATAAAGTAATTTTCCTTTGTGCTTGTATTAAAATTATAAGTATTTGATATCAAGACAAAGAAGCATTAAGTTTTCTGATCACTTTAATTGCATGGAAATAAAATACAGGTGACTTTGGAGCATTTTCTTCAGTCTGTTTTGAAGGATTGTTACTTGAGACAACACTACCTATGTTTACTGCAAACACAATTACCTTTCCTCTCTACTTAATTACTGGGAAACTTAGCATTTGCTCTTGCCTGAGTAATCAGAGATTACATCGGGATGTTAGTAAAGCTTAACTTCTTTTGATTAGATCATTTAAGAGCTCTACATAGATTTACTTTTATTTAAGTTTACCTGGCTTCCCTCAAATATCCTAGGTTTTGTAGGAAAAGATGAGACTACTACATTTCAAAACCTAACTGCAGGATTATATACATTTTGAGAATATAACGTATTTTTTCTTCCTTATTATCTCAAATTATGCTTTTGTAATCTGCAAAGCAAGCAGACCACAGGGACCAGTTATCACAGGTGAGGGGAAAAACATGAGTCCCTCTCCATGTTGAGATTATTTAAATAGCTTCATAGTATCTCTTCTTGAAGCCATGTATGTAAACGCATTTGACACTATTTCCATCAATGAAATTTCTCCTGAATATTCTTTTTCCATTTTGGTTATTTAAATTGGGGAGGTGGGGAGGAAAGGAAGGGGATGGAGAGGGAGACAGAGTCTTGGGCACTGGCACAAGAAGAAAGAAGAAAAAAGAGGACTGCTGTGCTATGTACATGCTCAGGAAAAAGAGGCCTGGGAACAAGGAAAAGAAATGGAGGCAGTAAATGACACTTTGGGGAAAAGCAGATCTGAAAGGCATTAGGCTTTCCAATCCCTTCTACATTTGCTAGGGGGTTCTCTACCCGCCTGTGTGCCCCAGCACTGCCCAGGTCTTAGGAAGGTCTCCGGCTCACTTCTAACAGAAGGTCTTATCCGAGTACACGATAGAGAAGGAAGCAGCATGGGTCAGGAAGCAGTTATGAATCACAAATGGCTGGACAGGATACCACAAAGGATATTTGGAGACTCCTGAACCACAATAGAGGCATTTTGAGTTTGGCCAAGATTAAACTGAAGAATGATAACACTGCCAGGAGCCAACAGGTTAAAGACATGATGCTTTCTCCGAGGGTTTATTCAGTATTCTGAATTCTTCCTTCTGGCTCCCTCCTCAGCCTTGGTTTGAACAAGCTGTCAGAGAAGTTCATCTAGTACACATTTTGGTATTAGTAAACCATAAGCAGTTGCCTGCTGATACCTTTCGCTGTTACAGAAGAGAAATCAAGGAAATCCCTTTCAATTGCGAATGAGCTGGCAATGTGTCTTCCTTAGCAAGCAAGCAAAAACTGTTAAGAAAGACTTGCTCACACCTGTACACTCCACTCTAGTTCTCAAGTGAAAAACACAGACATTCCTGCCACCACTGGGAGTTACTGCTCTGCTTATCAGAGATTCTACTCGTATATCAAGCCCCTGGCACTCCTACAGCAGGTATGTCATACACACCGGTCTTCACATTCTGCTCCCAATGGAAAACTACCTACAGGCAGTCTTTTGATCCATACTAGATTCCTAGACTCCTATTGGGAGAGGCTATATTTTGATTCTTTTGAAATCCCTTTGAGACTTTAGAGTAAAGCAGTCAACTGCCATTTTCTGAGGGGTTAATTTGGACTTATAACAATTAAGAAGACAAATATTTTAGATACAAGTACTTGTAGCAGCCTTCATTAGTAAGTTCTCTTTGCTATTACTTTCTAATATAAGCTGCAGCACTAAACAGTCTCCAGTAGTTTTAAGAAAACTGTCTTACTGTTGCTGTTCAAAGCAAATGGTAGGCTTCAACTGTTTTCAGTTCCTAACCTGAAAAATGTACGGAGTCCAAATGTAATCAGAAGAGAACATTTGTTGGTCTTATGCAGGCACACATCCCCAAATATAAACCCTGCAGAGATGCAGCTTTAAGGTATTAGTTTCTCCTCTACTGCTCTTAACTATACTCAGCTAACAGACAGCAAGTGAGCATCAACCCGTGCCAAGAATGAGAATGAACAGAAGAACTGAGTCCTACCATCCTCCCATTAGACTGGGTAACGTGTTTCCCAAAATTTCAATTAATACCACCTTCTTGAGAAACAAAAATTCATACCTTTATATGATATTTGGTTTTTTAGTAACCCAATATATAATTATAAGACTCTATATTCCTTTCCAAATGAAAGTAAATAGATTCCAATGTACAGACTATCAAACTCTTCAATCCACAACCCCAGCCACGCCTCCCCATTCATTTCTACAGGATTATGGCTTCAAGAAATTCTAGGGTACCCAAGAGACACATGATACAGGATTATCAGTTTTGTATCCTGTGAGAAAAGCTATCTAAAAAGCTCAAAAAAATTTCTAGTAAGTCCCACAGTTAGGAGAAACTAGGTCTAAAAGCACTCTGGAGGAATACTGAAAAAGAAAACAAAATAAAAAAGAAGGCCCAGAATTAGCCTAACAGATGACACGATCTTCTATGGCCACAAACATTATCTATTTAACTCTCCTCATCAGAAACACCTTCTGAGAACTGGGTTACTGACTAAATTAGAATTGAATAAAGGGCAGACTTACCAACTTAGGAGAGACCTACAAAGGTTAGACAGAAAGAAAATAAAGTCTTCCTTTTCTCTCATAAGAAATGCTATCCCTGCCCTCCTTATCCACACCAACATAACTGAAATCTTAAAAATAAAAGTTCTGGTCAAAGAACAAACACAAACTACTTAAATGTCTCAAGCTGCAAAGAACCATTTGGCATGTTAAGGACTTTTAATCTGTCTTCTGGTAGAATCTGTGCAATAGTGTCCAAACTCCATCTCACAAGGAAAACCTGTTACCTATACTAATACTTCCATTTGTCTTAATTTTGTCACTTATCTTGCCATTGTTTTTCATAATTCATCCCTGAAATACAACAAATGTTACTTAGCAGCGGCCAGAATACATCATCTTACTGCAGCAGCTTGGCAAGAGCATCAGCAGGAGAGAAAAGCTGCACCAGAGGTGGGCAGTGAAAGCAGCCTGTGATGCTCTAAAGCCAAGGCAACAGGGCAGGCATGTCATGCCAGGACCTCACATTACCTGTTGCCCAGATCCCTCCTCCAGGGTGGCTCCAAGAAATCCTTGCTCTACCAGTGGTCAAGGCAGGACACACGTTTTTCAAAGACGCCATATACTTGGCTTTGAAATATCCTTGGCTTAACCCAAAACCTACTGTGTGTGAAGACCCTGAGGCACTTTGCCCATTACATTATCGTCTCAGGTCAGGCTTCTCCTAAAGCTATTTGCAGTGATTCATGGCATTTCAGAACACTGAGGAAACCTATTTTTAAAAACAGGCATAAAAATATGGAGGTGGGAAGGTGGGAGATAGGAATCTGTGATATGTGAAGCAAGCACAGACTCAAGCAGTCAGGAGCCCAAGACCTCAACCAGGTTAAATCAATACCTGTGAAGCTTTCTTGCACCTGAGCTGGGGAAGAACCTAATGCTGCCCACTTCCCTTTTCCCATCAACTCTATGTGGCAGCGAGACACACCCCCTGTCAACCTGCAAGCCTCCGTGAAGTCGTGATCTTCCCCATCCTCCGGCGTATAGCCTTAATCCAAGGCTCTGGGGACGCCCTTAGCAGCCCAACTCGTCCCTCGTCCCCTCGGGTGCACTCCCCACGCCCAACTCCCCCACAGAGGTCACAACCACTTCCCCAGCACCTCCAGCCCTGGCTGAGTAGGTTATTAGCAACCGAGTCTTCAACACCCTTTCCCCTTCTCCCCTTCGCTACTGGCTTGCTCACACGAGCCGCGGTCAGCCTCCGATCGCTGTCAGGGGAGGCTCCGCACCGCCCCGGCTCGAGGCGCAGCATCCTCACCAGCCAGGTCCACTCCTCTGCCCCGACCCGTACGGGACGGACGCTCCTTCGGGCCTAGTCAAGGACACCGCCCCCGCCTGGCCCACACTCCTCCCGCGGCGCCGCAGCAGCCCAGCTCTTCTTCCCTGCGCGGGGCACTTACCCAAATGTGACCAGGCGGCGACTGCAGTATAGGAGACAAGAAGGGACAACACGCGGCACCTCCCCTACACCGCCGGCTTTATAGCCAGTGACCCACCCGACTCCGGCAAGGCCGAGAGTCGCTGGGAGGCGGGACCGCGGCTCCGAAAGCCAATCGCGGCCAGCAGAGTAGACCTACAGTGCCCGCCCCCCAGGCCGGCTACCACCAATCCGAAGGAAACTAGAGGAGGGCACTCGCTCGGGTTTTCCCTCGTGGCTGGAAGGGCGGTGGGAGGGGCGGGGACAAAGTCAGAGGGCCGAGGAAGTGGGGTGAGAGAGTGACGTGCAGTGGCCCGAGAGCCGGCCTGCCAATGACAGAGCGGCGAGAGACGGCGAGAGCCAACGGGAGCGGACTGAGAGGTTCTCCGACCAATTGGAGCCTAGGGAGAGACGATGGGGGCCAATGAGGCCTCCGCGTCCCACCACTGGGGAGAGATGGTCAAGTGTGGGAGGCAAATTGGTCCCCGCTTGAGGTTGTCAGGTTGCCTAGCAACCAGAGCTACAATGCCCCTGTAAGATTTCTGAAATACTTGATTTGAATTCAGTCTTAACGTTTTATAGCTTCCAGAGCAGCCAAATGCGCCTGCATTACAAGTTGGAGCAGGATACATCACCCAGAATTTATAAATCTCTAAATAGCCATTTGTAAATACCCAACATTTTCACCTCTATTCAAAATGATCTTGACTTTCAAAGCCACTGCTACTGGGACAATTCTTCCTAACTAAACCTAAAACAAGACAGTTTGGGGTTAGACACCAGTGAGGAAGGAAAGGGGCCTTGTCTGAGCAGGAAAAGTTGGTCCTGCTTCTAGGATTTTTGCTAGCCCAGGCACCCAGAAGAAATCCATCTGGCCGGTTTCCCACTGTATCTTCTGAGCTTGACATGTGGTAGGCACCAAGTAAAAGTTGAAAGAAGAAGGGACTCCATTATTCTTCATATAGTGAATCCAAAGGATACGGACTGCCAAGCTCTGCCAGAAGATAGAAAGGAGCAATTCTAGCTCAAGGAAATCACCAAAACACTATTTGAGAGAATCCAAAGGACAGTTATGGCCTGCCTTGCCAATGAGTTTCAGCCCCAGGCAAATTTGCTATGGATTCAATGTGACCAAAGAAAATGACAGCAAAACGTTCTTGGGGTGAAAGGGTTATATCCAACTTTATTTCCAGGTGGCAGGTCAGTCACTAAAATCCAGTTCACTCAGAGCGGGTCTGCATGCAGCAAACCAGTCTCTGCTTCTGGGCCCCTCTGTCCACACAGCTGTCCTCTGGGCTTCTCTGCACAGCCATCCCTCACAGCCATCCTCTAGGCCTCTCTGCACAGTTGTCCCACACAGCCGTCCTCTGGGCCTCAGTCCTTGGCGCTGCCACCACTCCAGCCTCTGCTCTCCTGCAGCCTTGCAGCCCTGCCACCATGTTGCACCCAGAGCACTGGGCAGAGCTCTTTTTATAGAGTCAACAGCCATGTATTGCTCACAGGTGTGCAGTGAGCTAGTCAACCAGGGCCAGGTGAGAATCCTAGCCACAGGAACTCTCATTTTATCCACATGTCCTTAGGTCAGACTCTGCTTCTCATCACTTCAGAGACAGAAACTGTAATACTTAGGTTTGCTAGCAGACAATGACAGAGGTCCAAAGCTATTTGTATCTCTCCCCTTCTCAGTTTCAATATGAACCAGGAACCCTGTTAATAAGGGCTCACTGATGAGTCTGTACATCACATAACTACTGCTATGTGAAATTTATTATTCACTATAGATACTAACCTAGTAAGGGACAGTCTCAGTCACAGAGTGGCAAAATACATTGGCAATGGAACCACTGTGAAGTGGCCTAAGTTACTTGGGGAGAAGACCACTCAGTAATGATTATCAGTCTGTAATAATTGTGCATGATATTCATTCTGTTCTAGAATCAATGTCATTTCATACCTTATCAAGTAACCAGGTGATAAAGAGAGAGAGACATTGCCCAGTTTGATCAACAGCCATTTTTAAGGGGAGAATTAAACATTCTTGGCATATTAGAATGCACTGAAGGGCAGTATGGACAAACAAAAAGAAAAAGATAGAGCTCTGTCCTTAGAAAGGATAACAATTCTAACTGGTAGTACACAATAGGAAATGATAAGCCAGATAGTTGTGAGGATAATCATCTTGCACAACAGGAAATTCCCACAAGGCACAGACTGTCTGTTTGATCAAATTATTCTTTAATTAGCAAGCTAATTGAGCATGATTATTAATCATTCAGAAACCAAGCAATGGACAATGAAATCGGTTAATAATTACATATAGAACATCTCAATTGAATTTTAAAGAACAAGTCTCTCAGATTCTGAGAAATATAATATCAGATTATAACAGGCTGCACAAATATCAGCTGTGGACCATGCCAGTGAGGACAAAGTATACATATATTTATTCTGGAAGGGACCACAGTTTTTTTTATCTACAATTTGAGACAAGCATAGTGAAATTAATGTCATAGTTGAATGTACAGTTTTAAGACAGTTGTAACATGTTTTATTACATTGTTTCTAACTTTAATGCTGTGAGTAAAATTGTAATATTTCCAGAATATCTCGCCTGGCTTTAGTACATCTGCATATCAATAGGCATTCAGAGGTGGAAAGAAATATGGCTTTAGTGCATTTGCATCATTCCTCAGGGGTGGAAAGAAGTTCATCTCCATATCAGTGGGTAATTACCTGGGCAAGGAGGGCTTATCTGTACCCAAGAGGTAAGGGGAGGGCCGGTTTTGCTTCTGCTAAAGCAGGAGAGAGAGAGATGGCCTGGATTCAGTTTTTAGAGGTATTTTGCCCCAGTATTTTCCTCTCCGTGGACTTATATCTGGTGGTAGCCGACAGGATTCCTCTGAACCCAAAATCTGTCATAATGGGTGCAACCTTTGGGAGGACCACCGCTAGAAATGATGGGGAGCAGTGGCACTCACGCCGAGGGAAGTATGCCTACATTGGTGTGGTCGTGGAGGCACCTCCACCGCTGCTGGCCACTCCAACCCTGGCCCATGGCCTGAGCCTAAGTCTGCTGCTTCTGCCACTGCTGCTGCTCCTGCTGCCAGCTGGAGCCTGGTCACAACTATGGAAAAGAGCAGAGGTCCGGTACACCCTGATAGAGAAGCAACTGGCTGCTGTGTACCACACCTTCCTGGCTACAGAGCCCATTGCTGGAACAGTTCTGACCAAGGTAATAATCACCTATCCCTTCACGGGGTGGGTGCAAGACTGAGCCCAAAGGCCACAGAGTGGCATGGCACAGACACCTACACTGGTCAAATGGGGCACATATTTACAGCAGTACAGTGCCCTCTCTACTAGCCCCTTAAGCGGAGAACTCCAATGCTTTATTGGGCCAGTGACCTATACCAGTGGAAAGCAGGAAGAACTTGCTTTTCAGCCCTTGGTTGCCGAGACTCCTTATCAGGAAGGAAAAGTCCCTATACCTGAAGATGCTTGGTATACAGATGGCTCCAGTTGTGGGCAGCCCCCAAAGTGAAGGGCTATAGCTTTCCATCCTAAGACTGAGACAATATGGATGGAGAATGGAGAGGGGGAAGAGCAGCCAATGGGCTGAATTGCAGGCAGTATGGCTCGTGATCACCCAGGAGCCTTCTCCCATAGTTATCTGCACTGACAGCTAGGCCATCAGTCAGGGCTTGACCCTGTGGCTACTGACATGGTATCACGCCAACTGGATGGTTGGTCACTGGCCCCTTTGGGGGCAAGAGTTGTGGCAAGATCTATGTGCCTCTGGTCAGACTAAGACTGTTACCGTATATCATGTGACTGGCCATTTGCCTTTGGCATCCCAGGGAATGATGAAGCAGACACATTGGCCCAGGTGCACTGGCTAGAAGGAAAGCCTGCCTCAAATATGGCCCAATGGCTGCACCAGCGTTTGTTGCATGTGGGGCAAAAGACAATGTGGGCTGTAGCCCATCAGTGGGGCTTGCCATTGAACTTTGAAGAAGTCAGCCAAGCCCAGAAGGAGTGCTCTGCACTTTGTGCAGATCATCAAACCACCAAGAGGGGCCTAGAACATCTCTTTGCAGCCTATGGACAGTCACCAGTGATTGAGAGCTATCAAGGCACCCACTTTATTGGACATGTGTTGCAAGGATGGGTGCAGCAATTAGGAATAAAATGGACAGGGCCCTGGACATTTTGACACATGGACCAGCAATGGCTGACTCTTCTGGCACCTTGGGGAAAAGGCCTGGAAGCTGGCCTCCTGTGTATTCCTGGAATAACAGCAAAGTAGCCCCCCCAAAATCATAGTTATTTGCTTCTACAGTCCTTGTGTCCTGGATGCGACCCCTGGCTGCACTCCAGATTTGCAAATGCCAAGTTGTATTGATCAAGCACTATAGATGCTATATATCAAAAGTTAAATATAATGTTCTGACTACTTTGAAAGGAATGGAAGTTTAAGAGGCAGGAAGATATAATGATAACAGTATTATAAATTCATCCATAAAACAAACATTTAATTTTTATTGGCTCTTTGGCAGGGATTGTGCTACACCCATGCTGTCTGCAGGGAGAAGTGCTGCTGCGTAGAACCTTTTGTCCCAGAATAATCATGTGCGCACATAGGTATAGGGTATGTTGATGGTCTGAGGCTGGCCAAACCTAGGCTGGCCTTGTCTCTGGAAACATATTATTGGGAGGCAGACCCCTCTGCCCCAGCTTTTGTTCCTTGGGGCACTAGTGGCACAAGAATGATCCCTCCTAGAATAGCGCATAGCATTTGTCCCTTTGCACCTGGCACACACATAGTACCTCACCCCCTATACGCAGTTCCCTCCCTGTCCATGACAGTGGCTGTGTCCAGCAAGCCCTTGCTGGGCTCCCTGTATGTAATTTCAATAAACCTTCATGTCTCCACACTGTCCCATCTCTGGGTCTTTCCATTGATTTCTTGAGTGCTTTCCCATTGCAACTCGCCCACTTGAGCATGCGATCGGACTTGTAATCGCACAGTCCAAAAAGGTAAGCACTAGCTACAAGTGGTTCCTGAGTGCTTGAAAGGCAGCTAGTCCAAAGTGAGATGTGATATAAATGTAAAATACACCCCAGATTTTAAAGACTTAGTGCAAAAAGGAAATATGTCATTAATAATTTTTGTATTACCAACATGTTGTAACAATAATATAGAAGTAACAATTGAAAGACTGTCACTCAAGAGTTCATAGTCTAAAGAGTGAAGGAGAGAAAAATAAACACAGCAAAGGGCTGGGTTTCCAGCCTCTATCTCACTAGATAGAGTAGGAGATGGTGGGGTGGGAGGAAGCTTCAGATTTGCCAAGTAAAAGTATCTTTATCTCTTCAGGTTTAAGCCACTCTATTTTGCCTAAATATTTTGCCAGTTCAAACTTTAATTCCCTATCAAGGCTATTTCTCCTTTTACTTCATGAGATGGCACCCAGAGGAGCTTAGTGGGCTGTGTTACATCAGAGGAGGGGGCTCAGCCCCACTGTGGGTTCTTGTACTGACCTCCCTTGGCTGACTAGGACGTGGCCATGGTGCGTTCTGCACTTCAGAACCCGAAAGCTCACCACTACTTCCATTTGGGGCCCTACCTGGTAGTCTGCTCTCTGCAGCTCTATAGCAGCCCTTAGCTACAGGCTCACTCAGCCCCTTTTGCACTACCAACCATAGTTTCAGCTATCTTCTTTCCTCTGCGTGACATAAGGAACTTCTGGAACCTTTCCACACAACTTAGGAGCTAAGGGATGCTCAGGGCATTTTCCCTCCCTGAGGACACAATGACACTAATTCTACCCTACTGCTATACTCCAAAGTAGTAGGTGGTTCCCAGGGAGATAGTTCTCCAGACAGGCTCTCCCCGCCTCTAGCAGACAAGAGTTCTTAATGGGTACTTGATTGGATACCCTGTTGACTTAACTGCTTCCAACAATACAGTATTGTTTCCAACACTATCCCCCACCCCCAGTGCTTTAGCTCTTGCCCTTTTCTTTCCATCTCAGAGGAGGCATGAAAGGTATTTTAAAAATAGGACAGTTAATGGTGCAACTGTTGTTGAAAGCAATATGGAGGTTTCTCAAAAAACTAAAAATAGAATTACTATTTGACCCAGTAATCCCACTCCTAGGAATTTACCTGAAAAAACCAAAGTCCCTGATTCAAAAAGATATATACACCCCTATGTTTATCACAGCACTATTTGCAATAGTCAAGATATGGAAGCAACTGAAGTGTCCACCAATGGATGAATGCATAAAGAAGATGTGGTACATATTCACACTGGAATACTATTCATTCATAAAAAGAAAAGAAACCTATTTGCAACAACATGGATGGATCTAGGTGGTATTACGCTCAGTGAAATAAACAAGGTGGAGAAAGAAAAATACCGAATGATTACACTTATTTGTGGAATATAGAAACAAAGCAAAACAGAAGGAACAAAATAGCAGTAGATTCACTACACTGATAGATAGTGAACCCTGAGAAAGGACTAGTGCTTACCAAGGAGGAGGGGCTGAGGAGGTTGAGGTATCAGGAGGAAGGGGATAAAGTGGCACAATAATGAGACAGGGACCATGGGTGTAGTCAGAGCAGGGTGAGGGCCTCTGGAAAAAAGACCCCTACCAAAGCTCCATATTAAACAATTAAACAAAGACAGACTCACATTAATTCTCTTAAGTAAAATATTAAACTAAGAATATAAGCATTCATTCTTCAGTGAAGATTAGTTAAAACTAAAAAGCCAGGAATAACCTAGCGTAGAATGTTTGAACATCCCCCAGATAAGAAAATACCTCAGCATAGCCCATGTATTGTTTGTGCCAATTAAATGAGGCTATTGTAAAATTTACTTTAGCCTGATAAAAAGCCCAATTCATCTTTAACTTTACCCAGATGCTGCTTTTCCTCCTCCAGCCCTAATCAAGTCAATAACTCAGCTCCCCTTGAAAGCAAGACAAGCAGCCTTGATTGATATGCTCCCAAACCAAGAAGCTGCTATTCTGAGAAAGGATCAAAGCAGTAAATTTCTTATGTTAACTCTGCCAAATAATCCAGAAAACTGATAAGAAACTTAGTGTCTCTTTAAAAATAAAGATTTAAAGACCATTTGGTGGATCTGCATCCCTAGCTCTTTGTCTCTCAACCGCCTATAAATCCCCTAGACAACGGCTACCCGCTCTCATGTCCCCTCCTGGCTCAAGCCAGGAGCTCTGTCTGTCCTCTCACTGTATCTCTCAATAAAAGTCTCCCTGGCTCTCCTACCTTGACTGTTTACTAAATTCATTCTCCGACTCCACAAACAAGAACCCCAGCATCAATAATTCACAATCAAAATATAAATTGGTCACAGACTGGAGTACAGCATGGAGAATACATTTCATGATTCTGTAACATTACTACATTGATAGATAGTGTCCACATTAGAGGAAGTGAGGATTTAATAATATGAGTAACTGTTGATCCACTGTGTTGTATATTTGAAACCAACATAAGATTGTATATCAATGATATTTTAATTAAAAAATAGCACAATTAACAATTACAATTACAATATAGTTCAAGCGCTACACAAAGAAGCATGGCTAAAGGACAATGGAAGTTCCAAGCAGTATCTAATCCATCTTGCTGAAGGAAGGGTTTCCAGAGCAGGTGTTATTCATTCATTTATCACATTCAGAAATCTTTATTGAGTCCTACTGTGTGCCAGGCACTGTTCTAAAATCAGGTGTCCTGTATGGTAAGACAGACACAATTTCTGATCCAGTCAAGCTTAGTGGAGGAAAACTAATACCAAGAAAAATAAGTTGAGGTGTCTCCATGCAGTTACAAAAACTATGAAGGAAATAATGTAGAGTAACAAGACAGAAAATGATTGTGAAGTGGATATGCACATGGGGTAGTTAGGAACGATCTCCCTGAAAGTGACACGTGATGGATGACAAGGAGCCAGTCTATGAAGCTCTGTGGGCAGACTCAAGGAGAGGGGCCTGCAGGGGCAAAGGCTTGCTTGTTTGAAGAACAGGAAACAAAAGGCTCACGTGTCTGAGCTGAGTTTTGAAGGACTAACAGGAATTATCTGGGCTGTGGACCAGAGGGCAGGAAGAAGAGTAGGTAGTGGGGAGTCACTTCAGGGAAAGGGATCTATCCGTTGTATTAAGTGGGAACTGCAACTTCCCAGTTGCTAAAGTGCTAAAGTAAGGTAGTGGTAAGAAACAGTGAAAATACTCTTGTAAAAGAAGTGGTAATGGAGCAGGGTACAATGTTTCCCCTGTACCATTGGGAGGAAAAGGACTGAGTTCAGTGGAATGTCCTTCCCACACTGTGATCCTGAGAATAATCTACTACTCTCTTGTCAACATTTGTAATGAGAATTTACTGAGTATCTACTATTTTCCAAAATTTTTAAGTGTCTTAAATACACTGTACCTCCAGTTTACCACTGGGTAAACCCCAATTTACAAATAAAAAAACTGAGGCACAGAGAGGTGAGGTAACATGTTCCAAGTTACTTAATTATAAAGTAACCAAGTAACAAAGACCTGGATTCAAACCCAGGTCTTCAGACATCAAAACTCATCTTCCTATTCTATATACAAAAGCACAGTTGTACTCAAAGTAGGGTAGACTGGGAGAGGGGGATGGTAGATGTGGAATAAAGGAACGGTGGGTAACTCCTCCTGAGAGGCCTCAGAGGACAGCCCTCACTACCCTGGGGAATCTTACCAGAGAACAGTTTGGTGCTTGGCTCACTTCTTTTATCAGCCTGCTAAAAACAAGTCCATCTCTGAGGACTACATTAACCAAGTTTACAGTACATAAAATCAGAAAGCATTTACTATTTATCATACAAAGGGACCACAACCCTCAAAGTCTATATGACTAACCCTCTAGGTTAACCTACACAGGAAGTGAAGTCATCCTCACATTTGTAAACATGGCATTGGGAAGAAAGTTAGAAGCACAACTTCTTTAAGCTATTGGGTAAAGAGAATGTGATGCATCCCATTTTTCAATAAGATTGTCTTCCCAATAGGAGAGGAGATATGCCAAGGCCATCAATCTACCAATGACCTTCACCCATGCCACTTTAAGACTGGTTTTGCTAATAATTCTAGAAACTTGAAGTCCATCCTTAATTGAACGCTGCTTGCATTTCTATCTATGACTCTCCTTTTGATAAATGTATGACTGACCATTTCCACTTCCAACTGTCTATTCTCTAAACAAGTCAGTACAATCAATCAGGTTAAAGTTTAGTCTTAACTGCCTGGGTGATGTTCGGTTTCCTTAAAGTGACTTTTATGATCTCTGCTCCAGTATGTGTCAACTTCTTAAGCTTGCTCCACCGCAGATAATCTCATCTCCAGGTCCTTAGGGGCTACCTCATAGTAGACTCTCCGTACTGAAGGCACTTACTGCCCTCATTTACCCTCACAGAGGTGTGCATAGGAAAGGTATAAAGACCTCCTCTAGCCCACAGACAGCTTGTATTATGTAATGTGGTTATCAGAGAGTCACCCTAGATTTAGAGCATGCAGGCAGACCTGAACATTGAGGGCTGAAGCTGAGAACTAATGAGGCACTAAAGACCTTATCCTCTAAACAGAGCAATACTGGGGCCAGGCACCTTCCTTCAAAGGACTTTTGAATTGCTGAAAAAAAAGCTTTTCTACAATCAACCCTCACCTGCTGCACCTCCCTAACCTAAAAGAAGGTGGGATGGTGAGGGTGGGAAGAGGGGGAGGTCAGGAGACAGCAGCCTGGGTATAGAGCTATGTTCTAGGGAAAGAGAGGAAGGGTGGCTCTTCCTCTGTTCGCTCCGGCTAAATCAAGGTGTGTGTGTGTGGAGGGTGGTTGTTGACAAAAAGGGGAGGCTGATATTTCTGTCCCCAACTGACTGACTGCTAAGCTGCAGGGCCTATGGGCCTTTTCCTACTGCTGCCTTAGAAGCACTGGGGGGCTTCGAGAGAGAATTCTTGAAAGAGCTTTACAAACATCCCCCGGGAGGAAGGGAAGAACACGTGTCCACATAAAGCTTCATACCTGTTTTTAGTCTGTAGATTTTTGAAAGAAAACCTATTGGAATGGTCACATTTCAGTCTTCCGGGGCCTGGGAAGATGAGGGAATCCCCTGCCCTGGTCTACCACGACACTAAGAGAGTTATGGAAGAGAACCTCAGCACTTCCCATGGCTGCATGCAAAGGCGCTCTGGGAACAGGAGGCGCCAGAGCTGCATGGCTGCTGCATGTAAAACCTTGCTAGGCTCCACCACCCTCATAGTTTTGTTTGGCTTTTGTCTTCAGGTTTATTTCCTTACATCACAATAAGTTTATAACAGATCTAAGCATAATAATAGCCAAAGGCTGGAAGAGGGGGAAAAAGGTACACTTCCCTAAATCCCATTGGAAGAATGAAGACATTTCTAGAATTCCCTATGGACTTCCTCTCGTATCTCACTGGGCAGAATTACATCACATGCACATTCTTAAAGTAATCATTATGGGGTAATAGAATTATCACAAGTAGCTTCAGCCTTCCCTAAAAAAATTCTGGATTCTGTGCACAAGAAAGGTGGAGCAAAGGGCTATAGGATAGGCAGGAACTTTATCTGCCATCTGGACGAGTCCCCAGTTGGAAGCTGTTCCACTTGAGCAACCCATTCCCATGTGTGGGTATGGGCTCGTGGGGGCCGCATGCAGTAATCACAGACACTTCCTGGTAGGTTTGGGGTTGTATGGCAGTACACTGCCTTTAACCCCTAATTGGCTGCTGGCTAATTTGATATGGAGAGTCTACTTTCTGGTGTATTAGTCAATACTCTTTCAGTGGGGAAGAACAGAAACCAACAGAAACTTGCTTAATCAATTAGTTCACATAATAAGAAAGTCAGAAGGTTGGTTTTGTTTCAAGGATAATTGGACCCAAGAGGTCAGTTGATACACTTTACTATTATTCTGCTCTTCACCTTTCAAGAACAATTGCTTCAGTGTTGACATTTAGCTCAGAAAGCTCCTTCCACAAAATGCCCATTCTACAAGGTTAGCAGTGGAAACAAGACAGAGGCCTTGCTGCCGCAGAGTTCACCCTCCTGTGGACCGGGCTAAGGAAAAAGCACACCTCTGCATGTCAACTCTGCTCTGCAGCACACTTCAGTGCTGACACCAGTCGTGGCTGGCATGCACCAAGCAATTGTTTCGTGGAAGCTGGTGTGCTGCATAGTGTCGATTCTGACACTATGAGGAGATAGCATCAGATTTCACAGGTTAAGGGTCAGTCCCCCAGGACTGCCACCCCCAACCCACTTCAGATGCCAATCATAAGTTAAGGTTGTTCCCTGTGCTTTTGACCTCCCAGCTCTAAGTCAGAGATTACACAGTCTCCTCCTTGAGTCAGTTAATTTCTAGAGTGGTTCACACAACTCAGAAAACCAGTTTGCTTACTAGATTACTGGTTTATTACAAAGTATATTAAAGGATATGAACCAATAGCCAGATGGAGAGATGCACAGAGTGAAGGTCCCAAATATGGGAGCTTCTGTCCCCATGGAGTTTGAAGTGTGCCACCCTCCCAGCATTGTTCAACAGTCCAGAAGCTCTTCAAAGCCTGTCCTTTTGGGTCTTTATGGAGGCTTCATTTCTTAGACATGGTTGATTGAAGTTAACCTCCAGTCCCTCTCCCCTCCCCCCCAGCGGTGGGGGTACTGAAAATCCTAAACACCTATAATCACAAGGTTGGTTCCCTGACAACCGGCCCCCAATCCTTAGATGCTTTCCAAAAGTCACCTAACAGAAACTCAGGTGTGGTTGAAAGGGGTTTGTAAAACAAACAAAAGACACCTTTATCGTTCTTATCACACAGGAAGTTCCAAGCATTTGAGGAATTCAGCCGTGGGACAAAAACCAAAAAATATATTTCTTATTATGAATCACTGTATTAAAGATGGAGAGGAGCCAGAGGAATATATTAGCAAATATGTAAGTTCATAAATAAATTGAAATGCTTCCAGATTGAATATTATTAAGAAAGCGGGATAATAAGATAGAATATGATTGGTTGGGAGGAGGAGGATAATACATGAGTTGGTTAGGAAAATATTCATTTCTTGTGACAGTTGAGCTGAGAAGTTAGTGATGAGAAAAGCCAGCTTTCTGAAGCCCTGGCTGTTGCAAAACAGCAAGTCAGAAGGTTCCAAGACAGAAAAAAACTGCTCCTGTTTGAAGATGAGACATAAAACAAGTACGTACGCCTGAGCTGAGTTTGAAAGAACAGGAGTTAGCCAGACTTGGATGTGGGGGTGGGAATGATGGGTCATTTATTTTAGGCAAAGAGAATCACAGCCATGTGACAGCCATAACTTTAATGGAAAGAAAGAAATTTACTTTAAAAGTAATGATAGCCCATGTGCTGGGTTTTTCCTCTCTTCCAATCTAGGCAACAGGATTGAGTTCAGTGGAGAGTGTTCTTCCCTCACTGTGATTCTAAGTTACCTGCTATCACTTGGAAATGTTTCGATACTAGCTGCCATTTAGTGAGCTTCTGCTGTTTCTAGGCATTGTAATAAGCATCTTAGGTACATTATCAGACCCACCAATCTACAGGTAAATATTATTCCCAATTTATAAGTGAAGAATTAAGCCTCATAGAGTATGGCAAAGTTGGGATCCAAATCCAGGTCTTCTGTCCCAAAACTCATGCTCTTTCCACTATTATATGTACTCCCCAGTAAGCATAGTTGTGTACAGGCATAGAGTAGGGTTGTAGACATTGGACAGGGGGCATGAGAAGCTTCCCCAGAAAGGCCTCACAAGACAGTGCTCATTTCTTTGAGGAACTGAACATGCTCAAGGATTTGGCACTTTGCCTTGTGGGCTCAGAAGGTAATTTTTAGTAAAAGGCTCAGGACAGTCAGATCAACCAAGTTTATGATGATCATTATGAAACATTCAGAATGCCAGTTTCAAATATGGTTGCCTAGGAAAGTGCAAATAAATAAAATACATAATCAAGAACATGAAATATCAATATTAAAGATGGGTTTTAAAAACACACTTTAAAAAAAATATCTTTGATGCATGAAGTATGTCCTGTACAGGATTAATGTGTTTCCTTTATGTGGAAAAAGTGCAGGGAGTGCTAACTTACAGCTTCCAAACTAGCAAATGAAATGTTACTATGCAAAAGTTGTTTTAAAATATGAATAGTTTCTATTCCAGTATAAATGTACTCTCAAAATGAGAGTCCCAATTGTAGCAAATAATTAAGGGGCAATATGCCCAGAACAAATTATGGACATTGTTACTGAAGCCAAATACTTAGGAAAAAGACAGAAAGGAAAAATATGAGTGTTTGGTTGTCATTTCTGAATATTGAGAAACTGGGCTTCAGGCTCAGTTTCTGAACTGAATAAATGACATTGAATCACTGTACCCACATACTGAATGTACCCACATTCCAGTTTAAAAAGTAGTAAAAATGCATGATACACCGAATATGAGAAGTTTGTTATATCTTGGTTTAGGTATTTTCTTACCTGATTCCCCTAGCTAGAATGAAGAAAAACATCTATTGCTGTATTGACTTTTTGTTCTGTGGACTTTAATTCTTTAAAAGTTGAACTTTGAATCTTATCTCTCTGGTGATAATAAAGGCACTAAAGAATACAAAATTGTGAGTTTGGGCATGACTTATTTTTTCTTTATTTGTTATTAAACAGATTTATTTTTATAATTTTTAAGTACATATAATAAAATGTACAAATCTTAGTATACGATCTGATGAATTTTGACACGTGTATACACTCACGTAACCATCACCCAAATCAAGATATCAAACAATCTCACCAGTTTTTTCCCCTTCACCTATTTTACTCATTCCCCCACCGACCCTGCCCCACAGCAACCACCAGTGTGTTCCCTATGTTTATGAGTCTATTTCTGTTTTATTTGTTCATTTGTTTTTTTTTTTAGATTTCACATATAAGTGAAATCACACGGTATTTGTCTGACTTCTTTCATTTAGCATAATAACCTCAAGGTCCATCGATGTTGCCACAAATGGCAAGATTTCATTCTTTTTATGGCCTAGTAATATTCCATTGTATATATGTACCACCTCTTTTTTATCCATTCATCTATCAATGGACATTTTGGTTGCTTCCATATTTTGGCTATTGTAAATAATGTTGCAGTAAACATAGGGGTGCATATAGCTTTTAGGATTAGTGATTTTGTTGTCTTCAAGTAAATCCCCAGAAGTAGAATGAATTGCTGGGTCCTATGGTATTTCTATTTCTAGTTTTTTGAGAAACTAAAAATACCATACTGCCTGCCTTCCACAGTGGCTGCACCAGTTTACATCCCCACCAACAGTGTAGGAGGGTACCCTTTTCTCCACATTCTCACCAACACATGTTATTTCTTGTCTTGTTGATATTAGCTACTCTGACTGGTGAGAGATCATATCTCACTGTGGTTTTAATTTGCAATTTCCTGATCATTAGTGATGTTGAACATCTTTTCATGTGAGGCATGACCCATTTTAATCCATGTAAATTTGGTTATTTGTATTACTGCCAAGAATAGCTATAGTGCACATTTATCTTTTATTTTTCTTTTGACTTCTTAGCATATGGATCTCTTTCCTACATTTAGGGAATTCCCCATGAATGTTTCTTGATGTTCACCCACAATCAGATGAGAACAGTAGATAATCAATTTTCCAGGTCACCTAACAGGGAGAAAGTATATGTCCCAGATTCAGTCTGTCTGATACATTCACATGGAACTTTGAACCTGAAGCTAGTGTTGCAAAGAAGCAAGGCAAGTGGAGAATTCTCTCTGACAGTGACTGCTGGGGCTGCACCATCCATTTTCCAGGGGCAAAGTCCAAAAGCGTGTTCTGGATCAACAATGCAAGCCATGGCCCTTACTGTGTTCAGCAGGGACAGCAGGTCCTGCCCAACTAGCATGGCTACCGCTGCTGTGCTGACTGGCTAGCCTCCCTTCATTTCTGCCCATTTTCCCATTCAGGTTTTTCGGCCTTGCCTGATATTCCAATATTGTTTCAAAAAATCCTTTTTGTATTTAAACCAACCAGAATTGGTGTCTGATACAATGACTAACCTTCTATGGTTGTACCTTGCTAAATTTATTGTACCTAATTTTATGTTAAAAATAACCTGTAGATGTTATTTCATCCCCCATATTGATACTCAGAGATTATGAAGGTGGAGTTTAAACCGATACGTGTTATAATCTAGTTGTGCTTATGTCTTTTTTAAATCGGCACTTGTGAAACCCAGAAAAATAACAAAGATGGCACAGACCTGGAGGTGGTCTGGGAGGCATATGGAAGGCGTGGCTGTATAATCCTACTGGCCTTTGTACCTACTTACCCTGGGAGGAAGGAGTGACTTACCTAATTAGCGACTTTGGGAGCAGATGCTAGGTGTGAGTTCCCCCTCCCTGTTGGGGGGGTAGGTGCTGTCTGCTGCTCTCTGCCAGATCGTAACTTGCAGCATCAACCTGGCCTTTCTGAAAGAGGTCTGGCCTAGTGCACAGCTGCCTTTGTCTGGAAAGGCAAGTCTGTGATCATGGGGCACAGCATTAGGAAGCCCACGGATACCACACACTTAGACCATGTCCTCTACCTTGACTTTTATCAGTAATAAAGGCAATAGTTAAATCTCAACCACAGTTCTTTCAGAACATAACAGGAGAAGAGGACTGCTTTTTATTTGTTCCCTCAAGCTCTACAGATTTATTAAAAAAATTGTTCTAGGTGTACTTTCAGAGTAAAATTTTTAAAGTTTAATATTTGTCTATTTTGCTATTTTTTTCCCTCCTTTATCAGTCTGGATCCAGTCAGGAAAGAGAACATGCACAGTAACTTAAACAGGAAATTTTTAATATTAAGAGCTATTAACTAAATGACATGATTGCTATATATGGATTTGACTAGTGCAGAAGTAAAGAGAATGCAAACGACTATAGGACCAGCAGATAGAAGGGGCAACCACCATCCACAGGGCTGAGATCCAAACTTTGTAGGAGAGCACTTGGCTGTAACTCACGGAATGGCAGAGAAATCACTGCAATGCCATGTCCTTTGGAATTTACTGGAACTTCACCTTCTAGGGCATTAGGGAAGTTGTCGGGACTTGCCAGAAGCACTAGGCTGCAAAACTGCTCAGGACCAGGAGCCAGTGTAGGGAGGGGGAGAGCTGCTGGCCTCTGAGTGCCCTTCCCCACCCTCCACCCTCTACCACCCAGTGCCCTGTGCTCTGCAGGAGCCTGCTGAGAGCACCCTGCGGAACAGGAAGCAAACCCTTCTGTAATGACTTTCTAGCACCCTTCCACTGGCAATGTTTAACATCATGCCAACTGGCAAAAGAAAAATGTTTGTGGGTGACTGAGCCATTTTCCCAGAGAGGGCACACATGGTGAATTTGGAGCTGAGAGGCAACACATCCATATGGCACACCTAGATATTGATTTGATTGTATTTTATAGTGATATCAAGTCAATTGTATTTTCTAACACTCTCAACTGCTCTCAAAAACTCAGGATAACCCAATACTGAGGTAGCGAATGTGTGTTCGCTTGTTCAAAGACATCAGAGAAATGGGAGGTAAATATTTGCGTTCAAAACTGTCCCCTGTAGGGAACACCGAGAAGTTTTCTTCTCTTCAGATAGCTGGTTATATATATTCAGATGACACAAATAGGTTCTGCTGGGTTGAGTCACCACTCCTTTATTTCCTTCCCAGCAAAATTTGTTCCTGTTGTCTCTTTTCCTAGACTTCCATCTTCATGTATTTATGGCTTTTTAGAAAATCATGTATGCTCATTTCAGTCAGTTGTCACTAGAAAGGAAATGTCAGTGCATGTTCGCTTCACATTTGTACGTGGATGTCTCTGCCTGGTTTTTGTGGATCCCCTATCAAAGGAGCTAGACACCAACCCTCGTCCTCTGCTGTTGTCATCCGTCCACGCTGCCCCCAATTTCAGAGACACATGTCCAACTTCAGTGGCCCCACTGAAGTCCCAATTGATTTGAGAGGAAAAACTCAAAGCCCACCCCCGTGCACAGACTCTCTCCTCACTAGATTGTCTCTTAGGCATTCCTCCTTCAAACTCATTGATATCCTCTGCATCAGTCAGGGTCTGCCAGAGAAACACAACCCGCAGGAGGTCTATATTAAGAGATTTACTGCAAGGAATTGAATCGCCTCATTGTGGAGGCAAATCCATAGGACAGGCTGTCAGGAAGAGCAGTATGGCAGCTCTGACAGGAGCCAAAGCTGCCCTCCACACAGGGTATGTATTTTTCTTTAAGGAAATCGCAGCTCTGCACTTGAAGTGTTTCAGCTGTAATCAACTGAATCAATTCCACCCATATTATATAGATGATTTCCCTTAAAGCCAACCAGCTTTGGATTTTAATTATATCTACAAAATATCTTCTCAGCAGTGCCTAGAGTAGTGTTTAAGTAACCTGGGGACTAGAGCCTAGCTAAACCGACATAGAGCTGGCCATCACACCCTTATTGTGGATTGAGTATTTTTAGAATTATGGAATGTGCTTGAGTATTTCCTTTGAAAATCTAGCACTCACTTTAGAATTTTGCATCTATTATACCAATCTGATTGCCTTATGGACCATCTTGATGATCAGCATGAGAATATTCCAGACAATAAGCATCTTATTTGAGTTTGAACTTCCTGGCATCACTCTCATCTTTTTCAATAATTCACTGCTCAGGACATCTCTTGGCCTCTCTGGTTCTTACACTGGCCACAAGTTTTGCTGTTCTGGCCTCATTCTGATGTACGTCCCACTCCTCCTGGCGCACACAGTTAATGGCTATGCTGGTATTGTTCCCATTCAAGCCCCATATCCTCCTAGATCACTGTGGGTTGCCCAGTCTACTCCCACCTCATTCAAGGGACACAGCTTCCTCCACTCCGTCTTACTCTCTGTCTTTACATAGCGGGTGAAGTGTGGCTCTGACCTTATCAATTTGGCAGTGAAAAGCACCAGCCCAGATGAAGTCCCACCTCTTCACTATCAGTGGCATAGACTGGGCATCCCTCATCGCTTACAGAACTAAATATAAAAGCCACAGTCATTTAAAGCCATCCATAATGTTATTCTGGCCTATTGAAGAATATTCTCACCAAACCAGGGGATTTGCTCTTCCTCAAATGCGTCAATACTTCCCAACACTTCTGTCTTGGCTTATGCTCTTTTTCTGTCTAGAATGTCTTGCTCCCTCCCATCTCCAGCCCCTTAAATATTACCCAACCTTCAATGTCCACCACAAATGATACCCCCTCCATAAATCCTTTCTTGATATCTTTAACTGGATGCCAGCCTCCCTTTCACAGCCTTATACCTTTCATGCACATCTAGTACTCTTGCTTACCTTATAGCTCTTCTGCATGTTGCTGTTATTTCCTACCCATCCCTAAACTGGAAACTCCTTGGGGACAGACACTGTTTCGGCTCATGTTTCCATTGCCTCTGGCATCTAGCAATGCTTTGCCCAAAGGAGATCCTTAATAACTATTTTCTGATATGAATGTAGTTGATTTGGGTCATCATTCCTCTGAAAATGTTATGTATGGAACTGCACATATGACCTCTGAACCAGGAAACCTGGCTTTAAGCTTACACTCATTAATCTTGTCTTTTCTGGACCCCATTCTCTTCATCTTTAAAATGAGAGGCTTCACCAGATGATTTCTGAGTTCTTTCTACAACACTTACAAAAATGTTAATGCCAAACATGCGATTGCTGACTTGTCTTGTCTTCAGTTCTTCAACGAAATAATCTTTGCTCCAAGGAGAAAAACATGCTCTTTAGGGTGACAACGTCTGAGTTGCTGAAGTAATGTTAGGTTGGTGCCCTGACTTGCCCCGTCTTGCCCTGCCTGGGGCAGCATACCACCAACCCACTCACCACTCAGGCAGCAAGAAATGTGCTCAGATGCACTAGGATGACAGCAGGCAACATGGAAGCAAATGAAAGGCACGAAGAGGTCAGACCCACTACTTCAAAGAGACGTGGCTGAACTGGAATTTCTGGGCCCTGAGCAAAGAGAAGGAAGAGATCAATGAGTGCAATTAAAGCAAAAAAGTCTTTGGGTGGAAGTGAAGATTTGGTTAAGAAAATCTACTTTTATACTTGCTAAAAGTAAAATTGTACTTTAGATTAGTCTTAGGTTTACAGAAAAGTTACAAGTATTGTATAAAGAGCTCCCCTGTACTCTGCACCCAGATCCCCCTATTGTGCATGTCCTGCATATGCTCCATTTGTCACAGCTAATGAATCAGTATTGGTACATTATCAGGATCTAGCTAGATTTCCTCAGACTCTACGTTTTTCTGTTCAGGACCCCACTGAGGATGCCACATTACATTAAGTTCGTATGTTGCCTCAGGCTGTGACAGTTTTTCAGACTTTTCCTGTTTTGTTTTTGATCTTTTGCCTTTAACTATTTTGTTTTCTTTCAGTTTTACTGAAATATAATTGACATACAGCCCTGCAAGTTTAAGGTGTACAGCAGAATGACCTGACTTACACATATATATGTAGTGAAATGATTTTCACAGTTTACATTATTTCCTATAGATACAAAAAGAAGAAAAATGTATTTTTCCTTGTGATAAGAACTTTTAAGGTCTACTCCTTTAGCAACTTCCCAGCATCCCATACAGCAGTGCTAAGTATAGCCCCCGTGTTGTACGTGACAACCCCAGTCCTCCTTTATTTTATGACTGGAAGTTTGTATCTTTTGACCACGTTCCTCCAATTCCCCCACCCCTCAAGCTTTCCCTGTGTTTGATGGCCTTTCCCTGTGTTTGATGACCTTGACAGAGAAATACTGGTCAACTATTTTGTAGAATGCTCCTCAATGGGGTTTGTCTCATGGTTAGACAGGGTTATGGGTTTTTTGGAAGAAGACCGGAGAGGCTACAGTGCCATTCTCATCACATCATGTCAAAGTGACATACTGTCAGCGTGATGCTGACCTTGATCACCAGGCTGAGGCCGTGTTAACTGGTTCCTCCACTGTGAAGTTACTCATCCCCCCTTACTGTACTCTTTGGAAGGAAGTCACTTGTCTCAGCCCACCCTGAAGGGGTGTTACACAGCTGATTTTATTTTCTCTTAGTCTCAGATTTCTCTTAGTCTCAGATTTATCTTATTCTCATAGCCTCATTTCTTCTCCACCACCTCTTGTCTTCTTTTTCATTCCTTGAGGGAGTGGTATTTCTCCTGTGACAGATGAATCACTGCGAAAACAGCATTCTTTCTTCTCTGCTTCCTTCCACAGAAATATGGTGTATTAGTCAGCCACCCCAAAACTCAGTGATTGAAAACAGTGATCATTTATTCGCTCATATGTCTGTGGGGCAGCCAGGGGGCAGCTGATTCAGGCTGGGGTCAGCAGAACAGTTCTGTTCGAGTTGGCCAGCTCAGACTACTTCTGTGTTTTTCACTCTGTGACCCAGAATAGAGGAAGCAGCTACCCGGGGTGGAAGGATGCTTCCCCAGTGACAGAGTGCAAGAGGGCCAGCCCACCACGCAGGTGCCTTTCAAGCTCCTATATGCATCACATTTGCTAATGTGCCCCAATAAAGGGAAATAAACACTGCTTTTGTGGGAGGAGCTTCCAAGTCACATGGCAAGGGCGTGGCCACAGGGAAGGACAAGGAGTTGTCAATATACCGGTTCAATATACCACAGATGATCCATCGCAGACTCCAAGTTCAGCTGGGGAAACACTTCTTTGATGCCATTCCTGACATGGACGACAGGAAAGCCTGTAAGAGTTATTGTCATTGATCTTCAGCAATGGCATTGGGCAAGTATATTGTTGGAAAATGGAAGCAGAGGGAAAAAAATATATAAAACCAAAAACATAGCTGCAGCTATAGTTTATCCTTTGCTCTTTTTTTCTCTCTCCCTCTCTCCCTTCCTTCCCACCCCGATCTCGGAGGTTCCTGATAAAGAAAGGGCAGACCACGACATCTTCTTAAACTTCTTTCCAGCGCAATTCTAATCAATGAAACAAGTTATTTTCATGGTGTGAAACAAACAACACATGTGACTGAAAGATAGGGACACATTATTTTGATGCTCAGTTAAGATATCCTGTAACCCAGGAATCTACTGGTCAGATTTTACTTTTCTTCGGTGTGACCCCAGGGCCCAAGGTATTACCCCACCTGTGTTCTGGGACAGGCAATTTGTGTGCGTTTGCTCAGGCATTGTTTCTGCTGCCCTGTTGCTGCCTGAGCTAAATGACCCACACAAAGCTGCTGCTCTGTGGGGCGCAGACTGTCAGGAGAGGTCCCCAGTGTCACCACTCAGGCCATGTGAGGACACTGCTCTCCCTGCCAGCTATGCTTCCCGAAGTCCAGTGCAGGTCCTTCCGGAGCTCTCCCAGCGGGGCTGTGGCCGGGTGGTGTTGCCTAGTGGGGGTCGAGTGCTAAGAAGCCTAGGGTGACAGTTGGGCTGGAGAGAAGACCTTCATCTCAAAGCCTTTTCTCACTTGAAACAAACCAGGATGTAGTTTTCCCCCCAAACAGTATAGTTATTGAGCACCTCTTATGTATCAAACCCTGTGCTTTACATTAAATCATTAAATCCTCATTGTAATCTTTTTTTTTTTAATTTTCTTTAATAATAGCACAAATTTGTTACCGTGAAGTTCTGGAGGTCATGTGGAATGGGTCTGATGGGGCAAAAATCAAGGTGTCTTCAGGGCTGCATTCTGTCTGGTTCCAGGGGACTTCCTGGGGGAGAAGCGGTCTCCACCTTCTAGAGGCTGTGAATACGTTCGGGGACTTGAGCGTCTTTCCTCCAACTTCTCAGCCAGCAACAGTCAGTCAGATTTTTCCCACAGCTCCTCAAGATTCTTCTCGAGATAGATTACTCTTCTGTTGTCACACCTCCTTGTCACAATCTTTTGAGCCAGTTTTTAAATTTCCATTTACAGATAAATACACCAATGTTCCAAACAAGCATTTCTCAAGGCCTGTCTGACCAAACAATCCAGTGCTTTTTCTACTACCTAATGCTGCACAAACAAAATATCAAATATCAACTTTAGTTTTATCGAATGATTTTTTCTGGAGAAATTTCCTTAAATAAGAAACTCCTACTTCATTTAAAATTCAATTCTACTTATGAACATAAACTGAACACTGACATAGTTTTTAAGTATTTCCTAGTATTTCGGGAAATGTTTAGTTTATAAAAAACAGATTCTCATACAGTTTCTTAACTGTGTGCATGTTTTTTAAATAGCAGTTGTTAACTTCATAAAAACTCATGCAAGACTATTAAAACTAATATTTTATTGGAATTATTTACATTGCAGTCATTGTGAGTATATTAGTTTCAGGTAGCATTTAATATCTGCTGTATCTTCATTACCTTTGATTTCTCAGCCTGAAATATGGGAAAATTGGCCTGATTTTGAGATTTGGTTTGGGGAACTAAAAATGCTGTTTCAACTTTTACCCCTGGAAAGTAACTTTAGCCTGTTTTGAAGTGAAGAGCCATTTCTAACTTAGAAAACTGATGTGATATGATAAGGAGCAAACCCAGTTGAAGTAAGTCTTGTTCAGGCACATCTTTTCAGGGAATCAGAATCTTGTAATTGTTATCTGTGATCTACATGATTCAGGTATCTGAAATATCTTACACAGCCAGTTAAGACTCGCTCCACTGACTTGGGATGTAAATACAGTCACATTTCCTTTATTTTTCCAGTCAGTTGATGGCAAATTAATTTATCTTTATTCGCAAATGGATTCTTTCCTTCTCAAGACCTCTCTGTCTCCTCTACCTGAATAAGAATTCATTCCAAAGCAGAGAACCCCTGCTTCGCAAACACTAGGTAGAGAAAGATTGTGTCATTTATTAGCAACTTTTATGCTCAAATATTCACTGAGCACCTTGTATGTACCAGACTGTTGGCAAGGCACCACAGAGGCAGCTGGGAACACACTACATATGGCTTCTGTCCTCACAAGCTCGTCACAATACCGTGGGGCCCCCGACAATGATGCCTTTACTGGACCAGACACACAGACCAGCTTAGGGAGATGTATCGCGCGCCCCGTCCTCGCCGGCAAGAACAGCACGCAACAACAGCAGGATTCTTCTGCAGAAAGCTTTATTCTTCAGCTCTTTGTGAAACAAATGAGTTGGGCAGGACCTAGAGGGGAAGGAGAGGCTTGCTTATATAGTTCTCATGCTCTGACCTGGTTGGTGCGGCTCCATATGCCTTATTAGCATAACAATTTGGTGGGTCTCATTGGTCCTTATGCCAAGGCGCAATTAGCATGTAGTTTAGTGGTGTGGGATGATTTGTCATTAGGAAGTTCGGGGCCTTCCGGCTGCCCTGCATTGGGCGCTATTTTCTGAGCGCGGCTGCCAACATCTCCCCCTTTTTTGTCTAACAGAAGCTCAAGGCGGAACTTGCCAGCAGAGGCGGAGACAGAGGCCTGACCTCCATCATACTTCCTGATGCCCCCTTTTTGGAGAGGGGTTCTGGGCATCTACCCCTATGCAGTCAGGCATGCCTCTCAGAGGGGTCCAAGACCTCTTGCAGTGCTTTGCCTCGCATCCTCTGGCTGGCGTTGGGACCGCTTGGTACAAAGGGTTTGGACCTTTTTTCTCAACCCTCTTGCACCATGAGCTTCTTAGAGAAAGCTGTGATTAAGCAATGAGGTACTCGGGCCTGGTGCAGTGCCACATGGGCTCAGGGTGCAAGAGCTACCTCAAGCTAAAGCCGAGCTTCCTTCTTAAGCATGTTGAGCCACACTTGGGGAGAGGTGCCAACGTCTAGCGCCATTAGGGCTTGAGCAAGGATCACCTTGTCCTGCTTATGTTGGTTGCGGAGTCTGCATAACAACCAGAGTAGGAGCATGAGACCTCCAAGCATGAACACGCCCATCCCAGCCATGCCCGCCCACTCCTTGATGTGGGAGAGAGCTCTGAGGAACCAGGAAGAGAGTCCTTCTGCTACGGAGATATCTAGACGGGTGGAGTTGATGTGGATTATTTCTCGCCGCAGCTCTTCTAGTGTCCCATCGAAGTCTTGGGACCAGTTTCCTGAAAGATACTGGGACAGGTCTCGTGACAGATTAGCTGCCCGTGTAAAATTTTCATATTGAATGCTAGTGATGCAGAGAGCACGATATTTCCGCTCACATCCCAATTGGGCCATCTGCCAAAGCACCTCCATTTGTTCCTCTACAAGGTCTATGCGCTGATTGAGGATCATTATTCCTCCTTTCAGTTTGCCATCAAGTGTGGACTGTTGGTCCAGGGCAGAAGCTACTGAGGCTGCAAGGTTATTGAGCTCTGTAGCCGATTTGATGGAGGTGTCTAAAGCTATACCAGCGGCGGTGGCTGCGACCGCGGTCGCGGAGATCAGGAGCACTATGGCGGCTGTAACGCCGAAATCGCGCCTTTCTCGAAACAGAGTCATGGTGTTAGGGGCGTCTACGGGAACAGGGACCCAACGGGGGATGCGGACTACCAAAGCATTGGTAAAGTTACGCGCATCCCAACACTGAGACAGAAAGCAGGTTTCATTGGAGCAGGAGTCAAAGCTACTATTGGATAAGATAAACAGAAATGGGGGGTATACGCATACTGGAGAAGGTGGAAAAAGGGAATTAGGTGACTCTGGACCTGATTTTGCTGAACACGTGTAGTTCTTGTTGTTATGGGTCATGGTCATGTTCCAGTGTGCGCGCGTGTGGTTGTTCTCGCACCAAAAGGTGATATTTTTTACACCGATTCCCCCACCCTGGAGGGCGGAAAAGGGGGAGAGGTCGATACACGAGCCATTGACTCCACACAGCATCCATTTATGGAAGGGGTTCATGCTCAGCTGCTGACGAAACTCGCCTTCGAGCACCTTTACTGGCCACCAAGCCTCATTGGCTGGCCGTCCCTCCATATCTGGGGAGATGGTAAACTCCTGCCTCTCAGTTGCCCACATTACTACAGTTGACTGACAGTCAGTCCAGGGCCACAGCTCTCCCTCATAGTCGCCCACACAATGGGAGGCATATTTGGGTTGACGAGGCCTGTTGGTGGAATTGTTCCTGGGAGAGTGTACAAATGTGCCATTGATCCAGAGAACCATCTGGTGGATAGTCATGTTCTTATAGGGCGGGCTCCCTTCCTTATTAGGCCCTTCAAATTTAGCTGACATAACGGGGAGGCTACTGGCCTCTAGAATTATGTCACTGAACCATCCGTATTTCCTCCGTTTCAGGGAGATACAGCCAGCTAGATTCTGAGTGGTGAAGCATAATGACCCATTAGTTACGAAGGATCGGTTTTCTCCCAGGGGAGCTACTAGGGTGTCTTTAACTAAGTAGGGCAAGTTCATACTAGCATTGGTAGTGAAAAAGCGCAGAAAAACGGCTGCATTGAAACGGACAGGCATAGGCTTAGGAAAGGCAGACAGGATTCCCCATCTCAATACTCCCTGAGTCGGGGTCTCCAGTGTCAGGAGCAGGGTCAGGAGGTACAGCGAAGTCATCTCCTTTGTTTAGGACTTTCCTCGTTAGGCGCTCCAGGATCCAGAAGGGATTTTCTTCACCCTGGGGGAAAACACACACAGCTCCCCTGGGTCTGATTATGATTGGATCCGGGCCCTTCCATTGGTTAGATAACACGTCCTTCCATTTTACTAGTTCTTGTGGGTCTTTTGGCCACTGATTATGGCGATCCGCTGCTGTATGGCCTTGAGCATCCAGATTTAAAAAATTTATAGTGAAAAGTGCTAGGGCTATGGCAGTTTTTGGTGTGGGGGGTATATCTTCAATTCCCCCTTTTTGTTTAAGTAAATAGGATTTGAGCATGTGGTTTGCGCGTTCCACAATCCCTTGACCCTGTGGGTTGTAGGGAAGGCCAGTGATATATTTTATCCCCATGTGATGACAAAATTGAGCAAATTTTGTAGAGGTATAGGCTGGGCCATTGTCTGTTTTCAGAATCTGTGGTAACCCCCATGTGCTCCAAGCCTCAAGGCAGTGCTGGATGACATGGGAAGCTTTCTCTCCTGACAATGGGGAGGCAAAGATGACTCCTGAACAAGTATCCACGGATACATGTACATATTTCAGTTTCCCAAAAGACGAAATATGCGTCACATCCATTTGCCAAACTTGTAAAGGCCTAATACCTCTGGGGTTGATCCCAACATGAGGTGTGGGAAGGAAGCTGCAGCAATGTTGGCAGCTAAGGACAATGTTCCTAGCTTCGGCCCTGGTTATGCTAAACCGCTTGCGCAGTGTTTCGGCAGTGACATGAAATTGTGTATGGAATTTTGAAGCTGTGGTGATAGGGTCTAGCAGGGGAAAAGCTATGCTTCTGGTTGCGAGGTCTGCCAGGTGGTTGCCTTGGGTCATAGGCCCGGGAAGGCCTGAATGTGCTCTGATATGAGTTATATACAAAGGAGATTGCCTATGAAGTAGTACTGATTGTATCTGTTTGAACAAAGTGGCTACTGGGCTGGACGCTTTGATTAGCCCGGCCACTTCTAGAGATTGGACTGCATTAACTACATAACAGGAGTCAGACACAATATTTAAAGGTTCAGGAAAGATTTGTAAGACCTCTAAGACTATGCGACATTCCACTATTTGTGGAGTGTCAGGCGTGTAGCCTTTTGTCACAACTTTGCCATCATGGACATAGGCACCTGTGCCTGTCTTAGACCTGTCCGTGTAAACTGTTTTTCCATGAGGCAGCGGGGTTAGGCTAGTGACCCGAGGAAATACTAGGAGATGATTTTTGGTGAAGTTGATGAGGGGATGTTTAGGGAAATGATTATAAAAGGTTCCTGAGAAACTGTAAGCAAGTATGGCCCAATCATCATTCATAGCACATAATACTTGTATCTGTTCTACGCTGTAAGGGGTTATAATTTTAGCTGGAGCCTCTCCGAAATGAGTCATGGAGGTTTTTACTCCTCTCAAAGCAAGTTTGGCCACGGCTGCCGGATAATACTCTATTGTTCTAGCCTGAGAGGCTTGGGGATGGATCCAGATCAGTGGGCCGTGCTGCCATAAAACTGCTGTTGGCAGCTCCGGGGTGGGAAGCACACACAACTCAAAGGGTTCATTCGATTGCACTCTATTTAATTGTGCTGTCATCAAAGCCTGTTCTACTTTGCGAATGGCTTGTAATGCCTCAGGTGTGAGGGAGCGCGGTGACGTTAGTTGTGGGTCTCCTTCTAGGATTTTAAACAGTGGTGTCAACTCAGTGGTGGGTATCTTTAAGTATGGGCGCAACCAGTTAATATCCCCTAGGAGTTTTTGGAAGTCATTCAAATTTCACAACTGATTATGTCTTATCTCAAGCTTTTGGGGGCAAATTACATCTGTGTAAATGGTTGCTCCTAGGAATTTGCTAACACTAGATTTTTGGACCTTCTCGCTTGCTATATTCAGTCTCCAATTTTCTAGGGATCTAGTGAGATCTATATATGCTTCTTCTATTTCCGCTGGTTGTGGGGAGCAAAGAAGGATGTCATCCATGTAATGGATGATCTTTAGCGTGGGATAGGTCTTACGAATTGGGTCTAGCGCCCGCTGAACATACAGTTGACATATGGTGGGACTATTTGCCATTCTTTGAGGGAGGACCTTCCACTGAAATCTGGCGTCAGGTTGTTCATGGTTAATAGCTGGCAGAGTGAAAGAAAATCTTTCTCTGTCCTTGGAGCTTAGGGGTATGGAAAAGAAACAATCCTTAATATCTATTATGAGCACCTTCCATTCTCTGGGTAAGGCGGAGAGGAGTGGCAGTCCCCGTTGTACGGGTCCAAGCATTTTCATTTGAGCATTTACTGCTCTTAGATCATGAAGCAACCTCCATGATCCTGACTTTTTCCTGATTACAAATATGGGTGTGCTCCATGGGGACACAGAGGGTTCTAGGTGTCCCACTTGGAGCTGCTCTTGCACTAAGCAATGAGCTGCTTCTAATTTTTCAGAGGATAGGGGCCACTGAGGAACCCATACGGCCTCCTCTGTGAGCCAAGGTATGGGCATGGCATCTTCAATGGCCCCTATGAAAAACCCAGGCCGTGACGGTCATTCTTTACTTTGGGCAGGATGGGCTCTATGCGTCCCTGTTGGTGTTTCCCCAGCCCCTTGCCAGGGATGTATCCCATGTCCATCATCATGCCTTGGGCGGGGGTGGAGTATTCATTAATGAGTTTGAGGCCTAAGTCTCTCATGACATCCCTCCCCCATAAATTGACCGGTAGAGGGAGTACATAAGGGGTGACTGTACCCTCTTGTCCTTCAGGGGCTCGCCATTTCAATGGTTTGGCACTAATTGAAGGGCTTGACTCATATCCTAAACCTTGTAATGAATGTGAGGATTGGGTCACAGGCCACTTGGAGGGCCACCAGGTTGCAGAGATAATACTTTTATCTGCTCCAGTGTCTAGGATTCCCTCAAAGCTCTTTCCCTCTATTTGCAGAGTCAATTTCGGTCAATCTGTTAAATCTAATACTATAAAGGCTGAATCCCAGTCAGAGGAGCCGAAGCCCCTTTCTCCCCTTTTTGTATTGGTAGCTGGATAATTGGCGTGGAGACTGGGCAATACTAAGAGCTGGGCTATGCGGTCTCCCGGGGATATAGGATAGATTCCTCTGGGAGCCGAACACATGATTTTTACCTGTCCTTCATAATCTTGATCTATAACTCCGGGATGGACTGTCAGGCCTTTCAAGGCAGCAGAAGAGCGCCCTAAGAGCAACCCAACGGTATTTGGTGGGGGCCTTTAAAGTCTGAAGGGATAGGCTGAACTCCCATCTGTGGAGTCAACACTATTCTGGTGGTGGCACGGATGTCCAATCCCGCGGAACCTGAAGTGGCTCTCCTTGGGGGGCCTGGTTGTTCCCGAATGACACTTGCGTGCTGGTTGCCCCATATATTTGCGGGCCCTGGTGGCGAGGGCCCCTCTGGGCGTTTTTTGGCAACTCTAAGGGCTTCCCCTCTAAGTTTTTAGTAGATCGGCACTCATTGGCCCAATGCCTACCTTTCTTACACTTAGGGCATAACCCAGGGGTCTTTTGGGTTGTTTGTTCTGAAGCTGGGCTCCTACACTCTCTCTTTATATGTCCTAATTTCCCGCATTGAAAGCATTTGATACTTCTGTTAGTGATCCTGGCTTGTTTGTGGCTCTGTAATATGGCCGCGGCTAGGCCCGCATTGGTGAGTGGCCCTCCTATTTCTCTACAGGCTTTCAACCAGGCGTGTATCCCTTTTTGTTTCCAGGGTGTTATCGCCTGTCTGCATTCCTTGGTACATTGTTCAAATACTAATTGCTCCACTAGGGGCATTGCTTGTTCCTGATCTCCAAATATTCTGCCTGTGGCCTCCATCATACGAGCGACAAAGTCAGAAAATGGCTCGCTCGGCCCTTGAATAATTTTTGTCAAATTGCCGGACACTTCTCCTTTGTTGGTGAGGGCTTTCCATGCCTTGGCGGCGCACGTGTTTATTTGTGCGTATACCTGTAAGGGGAAGGCGGTCTGGTTGGCTACCCACTGTCCTTGGCCCGTCAGCATATCATATGACCACGCAGGCTGTCCTTCGGCCGCGTTTGCGCGTGCCTGGGTCATACTGATATCATGCCACAATGCCTTCCATTCTATGTATTGCCCCATACTAGAAAGGCATGCCTTAGTTACATATTGCCAGTCTGCGGGTGTCATGGCTGTCTCTGTTAGTCTTTCAATTTGTGCTATGGTGTAGTTAGCACTGACTCCATAAGCCCGAACGGATTCTGCTAACTCCTTAACTTGTTTATGGCTCAGGGGCTGGTGAGAGCGTACGCCATTATCCTCAAATACAGGAAACATTTGTCTAATTGCCTGAAGAGTATCTGGGTGGCAAAAGGAGAGTGCGCCACTCACGTAAGGTGGCGGGGCAACGGGCGTCGGGGGACACCCTACTTTCATTTTTTCCTTGGTCCGCTTTTCAACTTTGCTGGTTCCCTTACTTCTGCACTCTGCGGTTTTATTTTCTTCCCCTTCCTCTGTGGACGTTAATTCCTCCTCAGATTCCCTATTGGAGAGTTGGAGGTCCCTCAACTCTTTCCAGGGGTATTTACTATTTTCTCCGAGGCGATCGTCACTCGCTTCTCGGGGCTCTTTCTCTTTTGCCCTAGGCGGGCTTTCTCCCTCACTCTGGGGTTTCTTTACTTTCGTTTTTGTGGCCTTTTTCCGGCCGCGCGCGCTCTCTGTTTCCCATTCCGTTTCTGACATGCTCTCTTGGATATCTGTCAATGCTCTCTGACCTTCTTTTATTACCCTTTCACACCTCTCATCTTGCAGACAAGCTCTAATCAGTTTCCAGAGGGGCCTGGTGCCTCCCCTCAGGCTGCCTTCTTCCTCCTCTCTATCAAGATCTTTCCCCAGTTTGTCCCAGCTCGGGATTGAGAGGGACCCTGAACAAATGAACCAGGGGGCCACACGGTCTATCTCCTTCACAAAAGATCCTAAGATTTTGCTGGAGACCTTCAAGTTTCGCTCTTTGAGAGCTATCTGCAGCGCCGTGACTAATGACGGTGCATTCCCCATGGTGCCTCCTTATTTACAGAGAACCATCAACCATTATCCTAAAAAGCAGGGGCCTCTCGGAACTTACCCCTCCGGGTTTTCTTCTGACCTGCAGTTCTGAATCCTCTCCAGATGTCTGAAGGGTCCTCCCTGTGCCGGTGATGTTCTGGTTCCCGGGTTTCGGCACCACTTGTCGCGCGCCCCGTCCTCGCCAGCAAGAACAGCACGCAACAACAGCAGGATTCTTCTGCAGAAAGCTTTATTCTTCAGCTCTTTGTGAAACAAATGAGTTGGGCAGGACCTAGAGGGGAAGGAGAGGCTTGCTTATATAGTTCTCATGCTCTGACCTGGTTGGTGCGGCTCCATATGCCTTATTAGCATAACAATTTGGTGGGTCTCATTGGTCCTTATGCCAAGGCGCAATTAGCATGTAGTTTAGTGGTGTGGGATGATTTGTCATTAGGAAGTTCGGGGCCTTCCGGCTGCCCTGCATTGGGCGCTATTTTCTGAGCGCGGCTGCCAACAGAGATGCCCCACGCTTGGCCTTCACAGCTGCAGCTCTCGGAGTCACACACATGCTCACACACTGTACCCTAAGTGGCAGGGTCTTGAGATCTTTGGCCGTCAACCACTCACTCAGATGGAAAGAACCCACCTCTGCCCAAACACTGAGCCCCTGGTGACCAGCCTGAGTCACCAGCTGAGAAGAATCTTGTTCATCAGGTGAGTTTCTCTTAGAGGCTATTGGTGCCCTGCCTGCCAGCGGACCTTGGAAAACCACCCAGACAAGGTTTCCCAAACCCCTAGTTCAGCGATCCAGGCTAGTGTTAGTCCCTTTTACTTAATGCTCTGGTCTCCTTGTGCAGGTCTAGTCTGCGTCTTCCCCAGAATTTTGCATAGCTCAGTGGAAGAAATTGCTGCTAAGCCATAAAGGGGAAAAGGGAGATCTTGCTGTGATCTTTGCTTTTGCCCACTAACCTTACATTTATGCAACAAATGGAAGCCTGTCAAGCCCTTCACAGAACCACTGAGACTAGCGAATCACCATCCCAATGTGACTTCCTGTCTCTGCCTAGAAGAAAGAGACTGGGATTGAAACAGTAACAACACTGCTTTGCCTGTCTTCCCCTTTGGGGAGAGGGAGAGAGAGATGGAAGAAACCTCTTCTCAACTCTGAGAATTCTTATTTATAAACTTTATTTTCTAATAAACATTGTGATTTTTTTACGGATATAATTGACATATAACATTGTATTTGTTTTAGTTGTATAACGTAATTATTTGATATGTGTATATATTGCAAAATGATTACCACAATACGTTTAGTTAATATCCATCACTGTAGACTTACACATTTTTTTCTTGTGATGAGAACTTTTAAGGTCTACTTTCTTAGCAACTTTCAAATATACAGTACAGTATTGTTAACTATAGTCACAAAGCTGTATATTACATCCCATGACTTATTTATAACTGGAAATTTGTACCTTTTGACCACCTTTACCCACTTCACCCACCCCCCCACCCCCACCTCTGGCAACCACCAATCTAGTCTCTGTCTCTGTATCCACGAGTTACAAGTGTTTTTAGTTTCCACATACAAATGAGATCATATGTGGTTATTTTTTAGCTAGAGTAACGTAAAGTCAAGTGATACCTTGACAGGAGAGAAAGGACAGTGATTTTTCACAAAAGCAAAATGTGTGTGTGTTGGTATGTGTGCATGTGTATCATGACAAAATATTTTATGTTCATGCCATTTGCATGTTTTATGTGTGAAATTTTGGTTGCCTATCACTTTTGCTAACCCATGAAGCCTAGAAATGGGCATCTCTGATGTCTCTCTTACAAATCTTCAAATCACTAACCAGAACTGACAATGAAGTGAATTGAAGTTACACAGTACATGTAAGAAGCCTGCAGGACTGCTGCTCGCTAGTGTGTGTGATCCCCAGTCCTTCCTGTCTGACCTTGTTCCCTCATCAATATACTTGTGAGATCATACATATAGTTGCATGAGTTATACATTCTCCTTTTTCATTAATGGGTAGTATTTCACTTTATGAATGTAACATTTTAAACCTATGCATTCAATTGCTGGTGGGTACTTAGGTTATTTTCCCATGTCCAGATTGAACATTCTTTTACATGTTTTGGTGAACATAATCACTTAACTGGACAGTACTTAGATGTGGAATTTTGGGAGTCATAGTGTAGGCATATGACTCTTGTAGATACTACTAGACAGTTTTCCAAAATGACTTTATTCATTTACACCCCTTCCAGCACACACAATAGTTCCAGTTGCTCCACATTCTCATTAACCCCGGGTATTTTCATCTTTTTAATTTGACACATTTGGGTAGACCTGTAAGCAGAGAATCAAACAGGGAAACATCTCTTTTCTTTGTTCTTCATAATCACCAAGGCCACCACAATCCCATTTTCTTCCCTAACCTAGGTTTTCTTGCAGACTTTACAGTTTGACTTCACTGTATTCTGGGTTTAGCAAAGTCAATCTGTCAGAAGCCTTGTCTTCTGCTCTACTTCCTCCGCCAAGAAGGTTCTTTAACCACTGGTACAGATCATTATGCCCTGGAAGGAAGATGAACAGGGACAGGATAAAGTCCTCTGTATAGATAGGTGGATGTCAGAGCTGTAGGGAAGGGAACAGACTAATTCTGAGACTAAGAACATCCTGAAAACACTGGAGCCCCACACACGGGCTTTATTTAATGAACTCTCCCAGGCCAAGTCTTGGCAGACTTTAGCCCTTTGTATCCTTCTCACTCTTCAGTAGGGAAGTCTTTACAGGAGTGTAAGACTGTTCCTTGGCGGTGTTTTTATTGTACCTAGCCTGGTGAGAGGTCTCTTGACTACATATGTTTTATCAGTAAATATTGAGTGCCTAGTATGTGTTAAACCCTGGATGAAGTAAGGAGATGCTTACTATTTTGGTAGTTTATGCAGAGGTAGAATGGCAATAAAATGGAGAGGCTACAATATGCTAATTAATCAAATTGCCTGTCAGTGAATGATGAGGAAGAACGTAATCACGTGTTTGAGGTAGGATGGGATGAGTTTCAAGTTCTCTTAAATTTACCAGATGAAAGCATTTTATAATTGTAAAAAGAAAGAAGTGGTAATTGTCAAAAGAGCATCAAATTGGTTATATAAATTGTGAAACATATGTCATAGTTCTGTTTGTTCTGTGATAATATAAAAATCTGTATCTCACAGGGAAGGGTACTAATATCACTCTTAGGGAATCTCTGCCCACCTTCCCACATTTACTAGTCAAGCTCCATGGAATGACTGAATGGAAGGAGGCATTTTAGATTGTCTTCTTACTAATCCAATTCAGACTAGATCTGTTAGTGGATGTTTAATGGTGCTACACAGAGAGTCCATGTCTCTACAAATGGAAGATCCTTCTCAATCTAGATAAATTGAAAGCTTCAATAGTTTTCCCATCAAAAGGAGTAAATACAAAACTCACCCACCAACCCAGGGGGACCAGGACACAGAGGCAGCCTTTTATCTCAGAAAGAGAAAGCTGACAGAGAGAAAGGCCATTGCCAAATTTTAGGTATTTGGAAGCAGATATTTCACACTTATTGAAGGGCTCAGCTCTCCCCAGCAATAGGGTGGATGAGGACTCTATTTTTTAAAACCCTTTAAACTATGAACAGCTTCAAATACACAAACGGAGAATTCTCTGCAATTATAGGAGGAGCCCTGATACGTCAAGTGGGTTGACTGACAAAGACAAGAAGAGCAGATATAAATAACCTGAATGTCTGACCATATCTGGGAAAGAAGTATTTAAACCACATGAATAATACAGAAAGTTTGTATTTGAATTTCACCAGGCTCAAGTTGCCTAACTAGTGAATTACACACAGTTATTGTTAGAGGGCATTAACCTCTAAAACACTATTTGACCTGTCAGAGAACAACACTTACATAGTCAGGATGGTTAAAGTGCTTTCTATTGCCGTGTTAATTTTCTATGGCTGTATAACAGTACCACAAACTTAGTCACTTAAAACAACACCCGTTTATTAGCTCACAATCTGTAAATCAGAACTCCAGATGTGGTGTAACTGGGTTCTCTGCTTAGGGTCTGCAATGTGTTCTTTCATATACAACGAAAGTATTATACACAGCAGTAATAGTATCATACACAGCAGTAATAGTAGTATAACTCCTTTACGGCTCTAAACCTCTTCCAGTGTGTGTGTGTGTATGTGAGAGGGGGTTTTTCCATGCATAACCCAAGCAATTCTTGAATATCAGCAGGGTGTTAGAGAACTCAGTTCCGATGCTATCTGCCCAGAGATAGCACCAGATTCACCAGAAGGGCTCTGTCCTAAAAGACTGACCTCCACCCCCACTCCAGGCACCAGTCACAAGACCCAGGCTGTTACCTGTATTTCTGACCTACCAGCTACAGATTGGAGGTTCCAATGACCTCCCCCTTAGGTTCGATTAATTTGTTAGAGTGGCTCACAGAACTCAGAAAAACATTTAATGTTTATCAGTTTAATAAAGGATACCATAAAGGATACAAATTAACAGTCAGATGAAGGGATACATAGGGCAAGGTCCCCAATAACTGAGTTCTATTCTTGTGGAGCCTGGGGCCTGGCTCCATGGCACACAGGAGCATTCTGGTTCCCCAAGCTTAGTCTCCCTGACGAGAAGCAGGATTCGAGAGCGATAAGCTCTTCTTGGGTTTTGTGAGGGCTTCCTTGCATAGTCATGACTGACTAAATTACTAGCCATTGGCTGATTCAGCCTCCATCCCCTGCCCTTGGGTGGGGGTCCAAAAGTCTCTCATTAACATGACAAAACACCCATTTCACCTTTAAGACTGCAGTGTTTTCAGGAACTGTGGGTGAAGACCAAATATACCTGGGAGATATATATTTGGTCATATGAATGACCAAATGTGTATTTCCTATGACTCATTATATTGCAGGGCCTCACAAGGCTGAAATCAAGATACTGGTTAGGCTTCATTCCCTCTGGAGACTTCACAGAAGAATCTGCTCCAAGTTCATTCTTGTTCCTGGCTAAATTCAGTTCCTTGTGTGTGTAGGACTAAGGTCCCTATGTCCTTGCAATCTGCCAGCTGGGGACCTCTGCCAGCTCCTAGAGGCCACCTGCATTCCTTGGGACTTGGAACTAGGTCTCCTCCATCTTCAAAACCAGCCTTGACATGTTGAACCTTCTCATATTTTGTATCTCTCTAACTACCCTGTCTCTGACCTCTAGACTCAGACATAAAGGGCTCCTGTGATTAAGTGAGTCCCATTCAGATAATCTCCCTATCATAATATACTCGTGACCTTAACGGCATTTGCAAAACGCCTGTACTGCATCACCTAGATTAGGGTTTGGGGGAAGGTATAGGAAATTTTGTGCAGGTCTAGAAAATATCAAGGCAGGAAATTTTGGGGGTCACATTAGAATTTCTCCAACTACATTGGTTTTCAACTTTTGAATCTACCTTAGATTCTACATCAGTGAGTCTCAAATGGAGTTAGGAGCAATTTTGCTCCCCTTTTCCAGGGGACATTTGGAGGCATGCTTGGCTGTAGGCCAGAGATACTTCTAACCCACCTATGATGTATAGGAGAATATCCACAATAAAGAATTATCCAGCTCAGGATGTCAGTAATACCAGGGTTGAGAAACCCTGTCTTAAAAAAGATCATGAAAAACATTATTATAGTACAGAATTATAGCTATCAACTTCAGCCATGTAAATGTAAAAGTATTAGGCCAAAAATATCCTACCTTCTCCCAAACCCTAATCTAGGCGTTACAGTGAAGGTATTTTGCAGATTCCATTAAGGTCACAAATCAGTTGATCTTAAGATAGGGAGATTATCTAAGTGAGATTGACTTAATCACAGGAGCCCTTTATGTCTGGGTCTAGAGGTCAGAGATGAGGTAATCAGAGATGCAAAACATGAGAAGGATTCAACATGTCATTGCTAGTTTTGAAGATGTAGGAGGCCAAGTCTCAAGTTCCAAGGATATGGCACAAGATGGAAGATAGAAGAAAAGGAGGAAAAGGAAAGAACAATGTGGTATTAATTCCAGAATTAATGGACTAATGAATGGAAGGTGGGTATATTATTCAGTTACAAAGATAAAGAAAAATCATGGTGGTAAACTGTCAAGATGAGGAGAGAGAAGGGAAGGGAAATAAGGAGTAAAAAGGAGACAATAGATATTGCCTAGAATTGATAAACAAAGAAATGATACTTTAAGCATTTCAGTTGAAATTATGGGGTTCAGTACCTGCAACCTCAAAATGACACCTTGGCATACTGAATATTTTAAACTGAAGGAGTTTGGAAAAAAAAAGGCAGAATCAGGAAGGTCACTCTGGACCCCTGAAACAGGTCATAAAACCCTCAGGTAAGAGGTGCCCTCTCTTTCCTTCACCTGCAGGAAAGGAGCAGCATCCTCACCTCTGAAGGCAAAGGAACACCAAGAATACTGACAAAGAGGCTTGACTCAGTATTCTTCAGTTTCCCCCAGTTTACCACACTTACCTAATACTCTCTGACCTATCATATTCCTCACTGAGGCAGATGATAGTAGGACACAGGCAGAAAAAGTTTAGGACTCTTTTAAGTTTCAAAAAAACCACACAAAAAAACCAACTCAGCCACTTAGACAGACCTCAGCTGCTCTGATTGGTTGTGCCCTATGCAAAAGCAGCATTTTACTTTCAGCCAATCAGGAGTGAGTTATGATGTCATTAGTTCAGTTCTTTATTGGGGTAGATGGGGTAAGGGGGGTTTCCTCCTCTCAGGAGGCAATGTAAACCCCAAAACCACAGCCCTGACAGCATCCTCCCTTGGAGCCCCTCCTGATTAGCAGGAGCTTTCTCTTTCACTCATTAAAAGAGTTTTGCTGGTTGCTCCATACTCTTGTCTGCTGGCTTCATTCTTCGTTGCCTCCAAGACACGATTTTGGGAAAAAAACAGTGTTCTGACCAGTAACAACATTTTAGTGCTATGGTCTGAATGTTTGATCCATACTTCATCAAACCTAGCATAAAATACTCAGGTTTAACTCTTTCTTTGGTCATCATTACCTCATGAAGGATCTTGTATCACATAAAACAATAAATTTTGTACTTTTCTCCTTTGACTCTGTCCTTGACAATTTAAATTTCAGACCTGGTTAGGGTACATAAGAGGGTGAAAGAAAACTTTTTCCTCCTTTTATACCACCAGAATAACCAAAACTTTTAGAAAGGTTAAAAGAGGTTGCCTGAAAGATGTAGGTTTGAAAATAAGGAGGATACAGTAAGAGGATGTTTTTCACTATTAACTACTGCTGTAATTTTGATTTTTTTTTTACTACACACTTTGTAGTACTTCAATAAAAATGTAATCTAAAAAAACTTTGGGGGTTAACCTGATGATCTAATCATAGTACTCTAACAATATTAGCAACACAATGTTTTAATAGGCATTGTAAAATGGATAAAAAGGATATTCTATAAAATGTAATTTCTTTAAGAAGCTGCTCTCCCATAAACACAGTTCCCATACAAAGTTTCAATTATTTGCATTGCATTAAAGCAAAAAATTTAAAATATAGCATATAAGCCTATTGTCATTATAACTATAGAAAACATGTAGAATTATGGATTTGGACTGGAAGGAGAGACAAAAGATTAAATAATTCAAGTTGTGGGTTGGGAGGATTAGGAACCAATGTTTTTATTTTATCTTTTCATAACTGTTGGTTATGATGATTAATTTTAAAACTTGACTTATTTTTAAGTTACTCTCATATTATTTTATTAATTCCTTTTTATTTAATGTTGCTTTTTTCAGCTTTTAGAGCCTGTAATTTGGTGACGCTGGATGACAGTACTATAAGACTAAAAAAGAATATTTAGTGCTATGGTCTGAATGTTTGGTCTGAAATTCATATGTTGAAATCCTAATCCCCAAAGGTGGTGGTATTTTAGTAGGTGGGTCTTGGGGACATGCTGAGGTCAGGAGGGTGGGCCCCTCGTGAATGGGATTAATCCTTTATACAGAGGTTCCAGAGCGCCCCTAGTGCTTTCTACTACGTAAGAAGCTGGCAGTCTGCAACCCAGAAGAGGACTGTCACCAGACACAGTCTCCAGAACTGTGAGAAATAAATGTTTGTTGTTTATAAGCCACCCAGTCTCTGGTATTTAGTTAGAGCAGCCCAAACCAACTAAGACACGTAAGAACCGTTTTCCTCAGGATCACCTGTATATTTAAAAAGCATGATGGGACTGTGTGGAAGAATGCTGTATTTTTGGACAAAATAGGTCTTTAAGTTGAAAAGAAGAATGTGGGGAGGGAGATTTTTCAAAACAAAGGCTATAAATAGTGGGCCATTTCCTCTACTGCAGAGTGTGAAACTCAGTACATCCAGGTTGGGGCCTATTTTTAATCTATGAAGATGGTTATTGCCAGTATCATCACCAATACTGCCAGTAGTAACATGTTTTAATTCCAGACTTCCCAGGACAACTGGGAATTCCCAGGCATTTCCCAGCCCTTTGAGAAGCACCAGGGGCCAAGACCCTTATCTGAACTCCTCTCCCTCTGCCCGACCCCTATGTCCATATCTCCTAGGGTCTACTGCTGGGGCTGATCTGAGAACTGGGAAGGGGATTGTCTCTGCCATTCCCTCTGACCTTGTGCAAGTCATTTTACCTCTAAGAACCTCTGAGTTCCTCATCCATAAAGTAGAAATATCAATATTTGACAACAAATAAATCACATGCTAAATTAGTATTAGGAAAAAACTATTTGGTGATATTTTAACCTACATCAGGCTCAGTTCCTCTGTGTGCCCCATTATTACCTCCAAGTCATCCTGGCAACACCATTGCTTGGAACCCACCAGCAGGGAGGTGCAAGACACCTGACACCTGGCAAAGTGGGCCCTGTGCCTGCCATCTGATGGCTGGCTATGGAAGCTCAGTCTTACTCTACATCTCGGAGACTCTGGGGACAATAAGGAGACAAAAAGAGGAGCCATGCCATGGGAATCGACCCACAGGAGTGGGAAACGTGGATTAGGAGTTGAAAGATGCAGACTTCTTTGGTCAGGAAAGTGTAAAATCATCCCACAAGCAACCCAAGCCTGGGCAACCCCCTAGTGCTCCAAGAAATGACTGTGGTTGGCAGAGCAAAGCAGACATTATTTTTTCATCATCAGAATTTATCAATGCAAACAATAGTAGTTACACTAGATGTTTTAAAGCGATATTCAGCTAAAACTTTCTGTCGAAAATGAATTTCAATGTTCATGAACTCAATGCATGCAGTAAGAAATACACAAACTCACATAGAAAGCATTTTTACCGAAAATGTTAAACCTGAATGTGATCAAGAGAAAACAAACCCAGAATGTAGAACAGATTCTGGCCCTAAACTTTTTCAAAAAGTATATACCATAGAAAGAAAGAAAAGAAAAAAAAGCAGAGGGGCTTTCTTAGATTAAAAGATACTAAAGAACTAGAACAATCAATTGAAGCCTAACTGAAATAAAAACCTATATAAAATGCTCTGCAAATAGTTGGGAGAATTTAAATGTGGCATACATACATACATATGTGTGTGTGTGTATATATATATTTATATTTATATTATATTAATATATTTATATATAATATATATATATAATTAATATATATATAATATATATAATATAATATTATATTAATATATTATATGTATAATATATTTATATATATATTAAATATGATGGAATTTTTGTTAGATATAAAGCTGATAATGGGATTATATAGAAAATGTCTTTATTCTTGAGGGATGCTAAGTTGTAACACTAAAAAAGATTTAGGAGTTAAGTAGCATGATGTTCACAACTTATTTTCAAATGGTTTAGCAAAAAATTATTTATATATGTATATATAATGTTTTATATATACACAAAGAAGAGAGGATTGAGTGTGGCAAAATATTAATAATTACTAATCTAGGTGAAAGGTATACAGGTTTCATTGTATTATTCTTTCAACTTCTCTGTAGCTTTGTAAAACTTCATAATAAAAAAATTGGAAGAATGTATCTGTATACTTCTCTTGAAATATTATATAAAGATACATACTATCTTTTCATTGTTGAGTATAGTACAGCCTACATTTGCATACTGTGCACTTGTTTTCTTAAAATACACATATTTTGTTTTGCACTGATGGCTCCTAGTAAGGAACATTCACGTGATCAGTGTATGACCAGCCGTGGCCGCGTTCACCTCAGGAATCATCTGTGTGGATTCACTTGTAACCCCGCTAATAGGGAGTTTTATGGCCGTGTACTTTCTGCTTCTCCTGCTGTGCCCCTTTACTGCTCCCCTTGCTGTGGTGTTGCCTCTTGTGGCAAATGCTGCCTTTAGCATTTTTCTTGGCTGCTTGTTCTTTCATCCACCGCTTCATAACATGATTGTGCGGGCTGACACAGATTCTTCTGCGCTTGACATGAAGGCTGCCAAGAAGGAAAGAAAAACATCACTGATAGAAAGTGCAAGTAAAAACGTAGTGATTCACAGGCAGTTCCCCCATTTAGATACAGCGTCCTCTTAGAAATTGAGTCCTAAAGCTGAGCACCGCAAGGTGAAGTTAAACTTACTACACTGCTTTCCTCAGACGTCAGCAGAGAGTACTAAAAGGAGAAGAAGAAGGAACTGGAAGAGGAGGAGGGAGAGGAGAGGATGGGGAGTGGGGAGCAGGAGGGGGAAAAGGGGGGATATTAAACATTCTAGGCTTTTTTAACATTTTAATATAATATCAATCTATAGAACATCTCATATTTTGTTTTCATTTTCTTTGCTCCATATCAAATGTTGACATGGGGGTGGGAGAACCCTAAAGCAGAATTTACAATTTCTGGTAACCAGAAGAATTTCTTGTTACAAGAGATGCGACTTTTAATTTCCAATAGATGCCATCCAATCTTATAAAATCTTGCAAATCCTGCTGGGTCTGTGTCTGGATAAATTGAACCCCCTGATCCTGTTATTTGGGGGGAAGCCCTGGGGGATAGAAGGTAGGCTGCTACTGCTCCAGATGACCAGGAGGAATCACCAGCTAACGTTGGGACTCTTAAAAGGGAGGAAAAGTTGACAAAGGTTTGAAGGAGCTTAAGCATAATAAAGCCAGCATGTGGGAATCTAAGTTTGAAGGAACTGAGGTATCTTTTTTTAAAAAATTTTTTATTAAGGTATGATTGATATACACTCTTATGAAGGTTTCACATGAAAAAACAATGTGGTTACTACATTCACCCATATTATCAAGTCCCCACCCATCCCCCAATGCAGTCAGTGTCCATCAGTGCAGCAAGATGCCAGAGATCCATTATGTGCCTTCCCTGTGCTACACTGTTCTCCCCGTGACCCCCCATACCATGTGTACTAAACATAATACCCCTCAGTCCCCTTCTCCCTCCCTCCCCACCCGCCCTCCCACACCCCTCCCCTTTGGTAACCACTAGTTCATTCTTGGAGTCTCTGAGTCTGCTGCCATTTTGTTTGAAGGAACTGAGGTATCTTAATAGGAGGACAATACATTCTCTAGTGTCTTGGTTTGAGAGGTCTTCAAAAGAAAAGGTGCTTCTCACTTTGGCCAGCTGGCCTCCTTTTTAGCTTTAGAGGAGAAAACCTGGCTGTGGCATTAATACAAAGAAGAAAAAAAAAACAATCAAAAAGAGCTGAGGAGTTCTACCCCTTCCAAAGGACTAAAACCCTCTTCTCTCCCTGTGGTGTCAGCAAGAATCAGAGCCACCATCCAGTGGAGAAAGACTCCACTGCCCTCCAGACAAGCCCACAGGTTACACAGGAGAGGAGCAGGACTCAGCGCCAGGATTTCAAGGGGAGTGAGCGGCTTCAGGGATGAGCAATGGCTGAGGAGAGAACTGGCTTGGGGAACACAGACAGAAGACCCAAGGAGGAGGAGAGCCACAGGAAAACAGACAGCAGCTCCCAGGGGGGCCCTTTCAGCAGCCCATCCACTGAGGCCTCAGCTTCTCAGTGTAATACAAGGGACAAAATCAGCTACCAGATTACAGCTCCCACATCCAAGATGCTCCAAGATGCTATGATGCTTATAAAATCCTCAAGTTTAAAGACTGCTTAAACCTCCGCTTGGATCCCATGTGCATTCCATCAGGATAAACAGACGAGGTAATGTGGGCAGGGAGGCCCCTAACTCCACAGTATTCTCATGGGCACCAACCCACCCCCATTGTGAATTTCTAGGTGGAGGGTTTGACTGTGAGAAAACATAAGGCGATCCCCTGATTCTTTTACCATAATAGTGCAGCTGGGGACAGCCCAATGGACCTAAAGGGGTGGCCCCACCATGGAGGTTAGACCTATACCTATTCCTTAAATTTTATTTCTTTACCTGTCCCTCTATGCACAACCACTTTTGAAAAACTACTCACACCTTCCAGATGACTTTATTTAATACCCTCAAATTTTCTTCCCACCAGATACTGTCTATGTGATTCAAGAAACCTCAATCCTCTGTCCAAGGTAAACAACATTACATTGTATTTATGTTTAGAAAGAGCCAGAAGCTCTTAAATGAAGTCACTGCAGAGGGGTTTAAACAAGAAACCTGCTGTTTCAGATGTCAAAAATTACAATGATCATATATAGGGTGTGAGACAAAAGACCTATTTCTAGGCAGAAAAGGAAAAGGAAAGAAATGTAATTGACTTCACTGTAAGTTAATTTATATTAGTTGTGATTAATAATACATGCTACTTGGGAATTATATTTCTAACACTTGCAATGTTTTCTGCACCTCAAACACTTGTCTCAAACTTTAGAGTCTTTACACACAAAGTTAAGGGACTATATTTCGGATAAGTAAAGATATGTTCTTTAGCAAAACAATTTGAAAACTAGAGGAGTTTTATCTATTTATGTCAGGAAACACAACAGAGATCTGTAATTTATGATTAAAAAAATATTACCTAGTCAAATTTCATTTGAGACCTAATTTGAGACTGGATCATAACTACCCTGTATTTTTCAGCTGTCTTATCAGTGCAGTGAGGTCAATTTATAAACTGGTACTTGAATAAAGTATTTTTAGATCCAAGTGATTAGCTTCACAGTTTCCCTTTAATTAAAACTGAGTCCTTTCCAAATGAAGACTCATGTTTTTTATTATATTTTCCCTTATCTAAGTGAGGACTTACATCATTTCTGTTCCCATACATTTTAGATCCCTAGCTCATACCTACTTACCCCCAAAGAAACTTCTCTGAAAATCCTATTACCGACAGGGTCCCCTGCTAATCACTAGCATCTGCCCCTTACTCTTACACACATACGGGAACCTCCTCTGGTCCATTCCTCATGCCTTCCTGGGAACCTGATGGGAGCCCTTTCAAGTTCTGAAGCCTTCTTGAGTCTGAGGTGACATATGCCAATGAGGTGGAAATGACTGCAAGTTGAGAGGTGGGCTTTCTGAGAGCAGCCAGAGCAGCCCCTGGCTGATTTAGTTCAGCTAGGCAGACCTGACAAATATCCAGCTGGTCCCAATTTCCCAGAGCATTGTTTATGAACTGCCCATACATTTCCACTCCCCTACTATTACCAGCACTATTTATTAAGATTAAAGACTGACAGAATCTTGGCCAGGTACTAATGAAACGTTTTCAAAGAAGTTGAAACTTGAAGCACACCTCACAGGACGAAGCACTTCCTAGACTGCCACAGGGCCCACTGGCTCCCGGGCACTGAACCACGGGAGCCAGTGGACAGTGGCATGAGCTGAGGAGATGCTGGCAGAGTTTGCGGTCCTCCCCCTTCTCCCACAGAGATGCCCATGCTTACTAAAAGTTTGGGCCGGGAATTGTCTTCCTCTGCACATCTAACTCTGAATGTGATTTTTAAACTTTATTAGATCTAATGTCCCTTTGAGGATCTTATAAAATCTATGGACTTTCTCCCCAGAAAAGTGCTGGGGGGATATAGACAGAGGATCCACAAGCTTCAGGGCTGTGAATGCCCACCTATTCGTGGATATCTTATAAACTCTTCCTCCGAACTTCTAAGATCCTTGCCTTGAAGCAATATTTCCCAAAATTGGGCAATGGATGGATTCCTCTGAAAGGGAAAAGAGTGTATCTTGAATCTCAGAGGATGGTCTTCAGGACCCAGCTATAGTTTCCTGGCAACTCTAGGAGGGCAGAGTCTATTTTGTCCCTGTTGGCCCAGCAGACAGAACAGTGCTTGGTATGTAATTGCTAATCAATAAATGTTTGTTGAATTCATTGACTAAATAAAGAGGCTCCCCAGTGACTCAGGAAGTCAGGCCTAAGCAATGGGCTTATTTATAGGCCAAAGAAGGGGACACCAAATGGACTCACTAGCCTTGCCTGGAGCCCTAAGCGGTGTTAAAACCAGCATGCCAGGGAGATGCCTAATATGCTGTCATTATGATTGGAAGGTGTGGGATGCAATGGAGTTTGGGGAAAGGATTTCCTGGTTACTCCCACCAACACTTTTGAGAGGCTTTGGAAGTACACAGTGTTCTGAAGGAAGAGACCTGGGTTCACATTCCACTTCTGCCATGCACTAGCTGTAGTCACCAGGTGAACTATGCATTCCCCTCAGGTACAGCTTTCTCCTTCGTGTGGCTTGGAGATAATTTATGCCTTCCTCATGGCACTGTTGTCAGAGTGCATTGCAGATCTTGAAGACTCCAGGGAATGTTAAGTACATAGAAGTCTAAAGTTTTTAATAACTGCGCCAGGGGTGAGAGTAGGAGGGGTGAGAGGGCTCACCATGAGTCAAGAGCCCAGAATCAAAAGCAAAGGAGAGCATTTGTTTAAACGATAATCTTGGAGGCTGGGGTGATTGATATATTAATTAGCTTGATTGTGGTGAACATTTCATGATGTGTACATACAGCAAAACATCAGTTGTATAGATTAAAAATACCCAATTTCCATTTGTCAATTTTACCTCAATAAAGCTGGAAAAAAAAAAAAGAAGGGCATTTGTGCTCAACTGCAGGCAGCACTTGTGACAGGTACAGACCTCTCTGCACTTCTGTTTGAACCTTTGCTACACTCCTGATAAATTCAGAGAATAAAATTGATAGCAACCCATATGCTTGCCTGGACGAAGTTATAGTAGAAGCCATGAGATAGAATAGAGCCACCTTCTTTTTTTATTTGTGTTCTGTTTTTTCACTCAGAAGGTCCCCTGTTTGCTTAGGAAAGTGTTACACTTGCCCAGAGACTGACGCATTAGCCAAAGTCCCAGTGCTGCAGGGCAGGAGCAGAGGCTAGTGTGGGGCTTTGGTCAGCCCAGCACAGATTGTGCTTCCCCCCAGGGCGCTTGGGTAGGACAGGAGAAATGTTTACTGTCCCCTCCCTCATTTAAATGATCGTTTGTAAGTCATTTAGCAGGCAAAGCCTTCCCAACGGTTACTGATCACTGGCCGAGAAATGACCACTGCACAGATTAACACAGCCCTGCCGAAGAGCACTCACATAACAGCAGCCAAGTCACAATCCCCATCAGCTTTCTGAATGCGACATATGTTCACTCTTTCCAGAAGCCTCCGGGAAATATGATGCGAAACCTCGGTGCAACAGCTGGAGGCAATGGGAAGTATGGCTAAAAGGGGAAAAGAGAAAATGTTAAGTCTTATAGTAGCAAAATGGCCTGGCTCTCATCTCAAAGATTCTGGAGAAAGAGAATGTGAATCCACTCAAGCAAGGAGCAAATACCCAGGGCTTTGTGAATGCAGACCTGGGGCAGGAAATTTCCCAGAACTCACTGTATCTGGGGGAGCCCCTGGAGTGGGTTTGAAAATTTCCTACTGGGGAAGGACTTTGCTGCAAATTGAAGGACTTTGATGGTGGAGGAAAATGGAGAAGACTTGTCCAGACTAAAGGACGTGCATGGTCCTTTAGAGACAGGGAAGCCGAAGATGCACTTAGATTACAGAGAAAAATAAGCCACCTTGTCTGAACTGAGTAGCTAGGAAAGTGAGTGATGGGAGGTAGAAGGAGGTCACACCACTGAGGCCTTGAATGTCAGTCAAAAAGGTTTAGCTTTTATGAAATGGGGAATATTAAAGATTTGAGAAGACAGAAGGGTTTTAGGAAAACCCATTTTATATTGCTAAGCAAGTGACGAGGGCAGGAGGTCAAGCTGGGAGGAGCTTGTGTTACCCAGAGGCAAAGAAAAGAGAGCAACACTAATGTGACAGGAACAATAACAACTTAGCATCAGTCTGATATATAATTCTCAGGAAATTAGAAAATACATATAATACCCAAATATATATTGATTATATATCTACTAAATTGATTTACAAAAGTGTATGCCTTTAATACCTTCTAAGCTATGCATTTAAATTGATAGGTGTGGTTGAAATATACCCAGGTAAGTGATATAAAGTATTCATAGTTCTGCTCAGCTCACTTCTGTTTTAATTTAACTGCTATGCACGTCTGCAGCAGCCCATATGACAAAAATGTTTAACTTTCCCAGGGCAAGCTATTTTATGCCACAAGGATGTCCCTCTTTCCTCTCAATCTGGATCCAGGAAGGGGTTCTGCATTTTGTTATGCACATAAGGAGTGTGTATAGAGGCACATCCAAACACCAACCCCCAACCAGACTTGCTGGAATAAGAAAACCATCATTTTGTCAGCAAATATTTATTGAGTGTCCACTCTGTGCCAGACCCTGAACTCTGCATTAGAAATGTTGAAATAAACATGATGTAGTTTCTGCTACTGTGATGTTTAATATTTTATAGTCCAGTGGGAGGTGGACAGGTAAACAAATAATCATTAACACAGCAAAATAAGTGTTAACAGAGATATGTTCAAAGTGCAATGAGATTATAAATGAAAGAAGCCAGATTCAAAAGGCCATATATTGTATGATTCCATTTATATGAAATGTTCAGAAGGTGGCAAATCCATAGAGATGAAAGTAGATTAGCTGATGCCAGGGATTTGAGGTAGTAGGGAACAGGGAGTGCCTGCTAACAGGGACAGGGTGTCTTTTTGGAGTGATGACACTGGCTGGAATCAGCAGTGATGGTTGTACAATTTATGAATATACTAAAATCCACTGAATCATACACTTCAAAATGGTGAATTTTATGGTATGTGAACTATATTTCATGTTTATTAAAGAGCTATAGAACAGAACACTCCCTGTTTATTACTGCATTTATTTCCTAAAACTATAGTTTCTTTAACTACACTGTGATGCCTATTCTCCAAGTAAAACTCTTGTAATACCCCAAAGTTTTGAGTTCATTTATGTACTACCCATTCATTCACCCATTTTACTATGTAAGAATTATTATGTGAATTCCTATAGAGTAAATCATGACTTAATACCTATTTTTATGGCTTTTTATATAGTGAATCACCATGCTAGACTCTGGGGGTACAAAGAGCTAATACCCAGACCACTACTATTAGTTGTGACCCAAGCAACTATAAAAATGGACTTGCAAAAGCACTGTGGGAATTAAGAATCATAGGCAAATCTGTGTGTTTAGGAATTTGAGTCATCTGAGTGCTAACATCAATTCAAGGAATAGTTTTAAGCCAGAAAAGCAAACAGGACCTGTGTGTATTTAGTAAAGTAGATTGCATTTCTCAAAGATAGGATGGGTTCACCTGAAGAACACTTAATCTATATGAGATTAACTATCAAAGGCAAGAGGGAGGCCAGCACTTATTACACTTTGGCAGATTTCCCAAGGTGGCTGGAAATAAAAAGGCTAGGAAGATAGAGTCCTTTGAAAGTGCAAAAGGAAGAATGTTTTCTGGGTAGTGTGCGCTAGGGCAATGGTAAGATTCTTATAGGTAACATCATCCCCTAGAGGCTTTTTCATACAGCCTCCTGTCAGAATATTTCCATTTTTAAGGAAAGGTCTCCAACTTTCTCTGCTTTTAACAGTGATCCAGAATTTCCATATAGGAGAGATTTAGGGGTGGCAACAGGGGTGAAAAGGATTAGGTGACATTTATTTTGCATTTACACAGTTTTTATTCAGATAAAACATTTATTTGGTTGGGGAAGCAAACTGATAAGCTCAGGGAAGCTCAGCGTCCCCACAGACCACCCTATACTACCGTTCCATAAGACCACGAACCCCAAGAGAAAGAACTTGCTTCTGTTCCAAAACTGGAGTTCACACAAGCACAGACTTGTCTGATGGAGTAGGGGTTCCCTGGAGGGAAATAACGTGAAAATTATCACAAATAAGAAAAAGACTTGCAGAGTGGATCTGCGGGTTATTGTGAGGCTTAACCTGCTCCCCCTGGGGGGATCTCCTTTCAGAGGTGATTTATGAGAGCAGTATATGCATCCCACTGGCCTCAGGTCTGTCCTCTGGAGGAAGTGGGAGGCCACCAGTGGGCAGGGAGTGGGTCGACAGTAGCTGCCTTGCAGAAGAGCCACATAACTGCTGGTAGGGGCTCTGATGATGGGAGACACTGGCCTCCCTACCCTACCAGACTGCCTCCTCCCGACTCTCAGAAGAAAAGGACCCTTCTCTGGGGCTCACACTTTGAGAATTGTCAAGAATGTTTAGGTTGCGGAATACTGGGAAAAACTTGCAATTACTGCTAGGCAAGAACGTGGGGATTCAGAACATCATAATTTCCCTTCACTGGCCAGTGAAGCCCAAATCATACAATTTCTATGGGTGGCATCTGATGTGTATAATCAGTGAATTGAAGTTAATATCTGAATCCTTTTCAAATATTTTGGGGGTTGTATCAATCTTTGTCGCTCCATTATAAAGCATGATTCGCTACAGTGTAAGAGGTGTGAAAGTTGGAAGAAAACATTTCTAACATAAGGCAGAATCTATCTGAGGAATATGAGGGTCTGGACCACCTACAGAAATTATAACAGAGATTCGGGTACACCTTTACCAAAGAGGTGGTATTTGAGCTGGGCACTTGAAAGACAGAGTTTGAATAGGGCAGTAAATGTAGAGGAGACAATGGGCATAAAGGCACAAAAGTAGGACAAGAATTTATACAAAGTTGGTTGGAATTACAGAATTTGTGAATCCAAGTTGTAGGAGGAAGATATGAAAACTAGATTGGGACTAGATTACCTTATATTTTATTACAAGAACACAAATTCAGTAACCTGTTTCTATGGGAACATTTTATCAAGGCATGATGATTTACTTAAACTCACTCTTCTGTGGAAATCTAAGTGTGAATAGATAATTGATGGCATTACTACTATTTTCTTTTGCTTGTGAAACATTTCAACACACAGAAAACGACCAGGAATGACAAAACCACCTATATGCCCATCATCCAAATTTTACAAATTTTAATTCTTTCCTATGTTTGCTTTCAGTCTTATTTCTAAGAAATCCTTTTCCAATACGTTACTGTTAACAAGCAAGGCTGCAAGAAACATTCTAATGATAAGAAGCCACACTTGCTGAGTGCTTACTCTGTGCCAGGAACTGCCATAGGCGAAGTAACTAATTCACAGCAACTACATGCAGAAGGTTCTATATTTATCCCCATTTTAGAGATGGCTTACTAATATAAAGAAAAGTTATGTAACTTTCGCCAAATTAAAGGGCCAAGAAATGGTGAATGCAGACAGTCTGGCACTTTTTAAAGCACTAGGCTCTGCTTTGCTTGCTCTTCTGTAGTCTCCTTGGGGCTTGTGTGAGAGTCTCTCTAGGGCTGTGGTTCTCAAACCTTTCCTTGTATCAGAATCATTTGGAGGGTTTTTAAACCACAGATTGCTGTCAATCCCTCTCCCACCTGAAGTTTCTGATTTAGTAGGTATGGAGTGAGGTGTGAAAATCTGCACATTTAACAACTATCCAGATGATAGGGATACTGCTAATTCTGGAAACATACTTGAAGAACCACTGCTCTACGAGAATAGATCAAATAACTAAATTCTGGGAGACTTGACATGTGGAAAATAGTGCTCTTCCATCCATAATATGGAATTTTCTCTCTAGTTATTCAGGCTTTCTTTGATGTCCTTCAAGACCTTTATGAAGAAAATGATTCAATATTGTTGTATATCCGATCTTAGAACTATTCCTAGGTAGCTTGTAGGTTTTGTTCTACTGTGAATGGTCTTTTTAAAAATTACTTTTTCTAATTAGTTATTTTCGATGTATAAGAACACTATTGATTGTTTTATGGTGATCTTATATCCAGCAACTTAGCTGAACTTTCTTAGTTGTAATAGTTTGGGGTAGATAATCTTTAGTTTTCTAGATAAATAGATGATTTTATCTCTTCCTTCTCAATTCCTGTATAAGAATTAAAGGCTTTTCTCCTTTATTACTTTGCTAAATGCCTAGAAAAGTGCCTAGCCCATTGTAAACTCAACATAAATTTTAAATCAATATGATGGATTAATCTTGTTTCTTCCTTGCCATCCTGGGTGGACCATACTTGCTCATAATGTATTAATTTTTATACGAATCCTGAGTTTGATTTGCTATATATTTAGATTTTTACATTTGTGCTCATAAATAAAAGTAGTGCATATTTTTATCCCCTGATATCACCCTTGAATGTTCGGGGTATTAAGATAATATTAATCTCAACAACAGATGAGGTAGCCTTCTCTGTTCTTTGCTATTTGTAAGATTTTGTATAAGATAAGGATTGTCTGTTCCTCCAGTGTTTGGCAAAACATCAAAAAACATTTAGGCCTGCTGTCTGTTTGAGGGAAATATGTTCAACTCTTATTTAATTTCTTTAATAGCTATTTGCTTCTTTGGATTTTCTGTATCTTAAGTCAATTTTGATTTAAAGTCAATTCTTAGTTTTCTAAGAAATTGTCCATTTTATCTACAATTTCTAATTTATTTTCACTGAAGATGTTCAGAATATACCACTCTGGCATATGGATTATTTAAAGTTAAAGTCACTTACAAAAAAACAGCATAGGCAAAAGGGGCACTCTGACCTTCCTAAAAGCAGGAGGAAAAAAAAAACGAGTAAAAGGTAGCCTCCCTGCACCTGGAGGAAGAAAGGCGTTTTTATCACTTCACCCCGCCCTCTGAGGGAGTGAGCAGTCTTACTCCACTGTTCCTTGTTCCACAGCAGGGGAAGGTGAAGCCAAGAGAAATGTACAAACCAACCCTGTTAAACTAACCATTATTTTCCTGGTCACTTTTCCATGATTAAGTGCCCTAACCCAAACCCCTTTGTCTTGTCACGTTTTCACATGTGTCCACTCTGTGCCCAACTTAATATCTGAGCCTTGGCTAAAACTGCTTCTTGGGTCTTCATTTCGTTATGAAGGCTCCCGTGCCAAGCAAAACTTGTATTAAATAAGTTTGTATGCTTTTCTTTTGTTAATCTGTCTTTTGTTACATAGGCCCCAGTCAAGAACCTAGAAGGGTAGAAGGAATCGATTTTTTTGTCCTTCCTTCCATCACATGGTTGCACAGCATTGTCTGTAGCTAAAACCCCTTTATCATTCTTATATAGTGTTCGAAGAGGGGGTTCCTGTGAAAAGTAACTGTTTAAGTCTGGATCTGAATAACATAAAACGTTTAAAAATTTACAAATAACCTGTTTTGAAACTAGAAAGTTCAATTCATAGGCTAAGGAGGAAATCAAAACATTCTGCAAAACAGCGGAAGTACTGCGTATTGTAAGAAGTAGGATATTGTTAAATTCAGCCTACGTGCACTTATTAAAAACACACACGAAAAAATAAGAGTTCAAATCACGAACCTAGCGAAACAAAATCAGGAAACGAAACCAAACAAAAAGACAAAAGCACGACGTCGCGGCGCTTTACGGTTGTCGCGCTCACGTGTCTGTATCCGTGGCGGCCGTGGGGAAGCGGATGCGTCGGTGCGGAAGTCGGAACCCGCGCCCGAGCTCCAGAAGGGGCGGAGAGGGCCGGGAGGCGGCAGCGAGGAGAGGCTGGGGCGCGTGTGGAACTCGATCCCATAGCCCGCCGCTTTCCCCGTGTCTGTTCTTGCGCCACCTGCTTGGCGCCACTGGAAAGGTCGGGCGGCGTTTTCCTAGCAGGTGTGTGGTGCGTGCGGCGCACGGAGAGGACGTACGCGAGGAGGCGGCCCAAGTGTAACAGGACTCGCAGGGGAAGGTGGGGTCGAGGCACCATCGCGTGGCGGCTGGACTTTCGGGGCCACGGGGCCACCGGCACCCGCCAACGCGAGCCTGTTCCGCCGCGACTTGGAACTGCAGGCACCTGCCCGCGCCGCCTGGATTCCCCTCGGCCACCCGTCAGTCCCGGGGCCGCGGTTCTGCCGCGCGGGCAGCGGACCCGGGCGCCCAGCACCAGGCCTGTGCTCCTGCAGCTACCCTTCCCGGCTGCAGGAAAAAAATCCGTTTTTTAAATTGAGTTTTCTCTTTCAGATGCGGACATGCTAAAAAAAAAAATCTTAGTGTTGCTGGGATTATGTTACGATCTTTCCTTGCGATTTTGTCCACTTCAGATATCACTTGGGGTTATATTTTCAGATACACACAGGTGCCCTCCTGGCCCACCGCCGGGATTAGAGTGAGGCACTACCCTCAGGGTGCAAGATTTAAAAGGGAGCTCAAAAAGCTAAGCAATCGAGGTAATGTTTTCAGGCAGTATTTTTAAAATGAAAATGGAAAATTTATGATGAATAAAATGTTACAATCATAAAAAAAATAAAATCCTACTCTGTACTTGCATAACACCTGTCACCTCAGTTTGACTCACCCTACTACTCTTCACCCTGGATGTAGTTTCTGGGTGAACTGATTCTTTTTATTTTTCCATAAGATTCCTCTAGTCCATATAGCATTTTTTTTTTTCTGACAATGATACTGTGACACTAACCTTTTGGTTATATTTATTTACCCACCTTACTTTGTGTGTGGTTGTTTTAAAATCATTTTTTTACCCTTTTATTGCATTGATAAGATTTTACATTTCCTTTATTTTATTTTATTAAATTAAAATTTAGCCTGGATTAAGGCAAAAAGCCCCCTTGGAAAAACACCAACAATATCTCACACATTTTCAAGTTTGAATCATTTGGGTAAGACTATTATTTTACTAATGAAAGTGATTGCCACATCAGTAACATTGCATAAGCATTTATGGAGCAGTTACCTTGTATTAGTCATTGCTCTAGACACTAAGTATACAAAATTAGTAAGTCATAGTACCTGTCTTCAGGGTGCCTACAAAAGCAGATGTTTTTCTAACATCTTAGGATCTCCCTACTGCATGTAACATTGTTACCCATTCCTTAGTAGAAATTTTCCATATCCCTGGTTTATGAGACACTAATCTCTCCTAATACTTGTAACACTGAGAAATTACCTTCTCTGCTCTTGAATGCCTCCTTTTGCCCTCAAAGTAGTTAAAATTCTTCACAGTTCCATACTTGACCTTTTCCGCTCTTTTCTTTCCATTCACATCTCATTTCAAATTACTACTTTTGTTAATAACTTTAAAATATCTTTGTGATCAATCAAGCTGAGAGGAGGATTAAAGATGGCAGTGTGAGGAGAGAAAGAGGTTTCCTCCTAAAACCGTATACAACTAGAAAATAAAGTTGGTGCAACTAAGCCTGAGAGAGCAACAGGAAAGAGGACTGTGCCAGACTGCATACACCTGGAGAAAAGAGCAGACTTCAAGGAATAGGGCAACATACCAAAGCTGTGGCCGGGCAGGACCCAAGCCCTTCCCCCACCCCAGCCTACCAGCAGGAGGAAAAAAAAATGGAGCAGGGAGGGAGTGGAAGGCCTGGGACTACTGAATACCTGGCTCCAGAGATCTGCTCTAGGAGCACAAACCTACATTTCATGGTGCTTTCATGATGCTCACATGATTATGGGGTTGGAAAGCTAATACAGGCAGAATTCCTTGAAAGACTGAGATTCCAGCTGCTTGCGGAAGCAGGGATCCATATCTGGCTGCTCTGGGACAAAAGCTTACACCTGTGTGCCTGGCACACTGGTTTGAGCAGCGGAGACAGGCATAGCAGCCGGAAAGCAGGAAACAGCTCTTTCCTTTCCCCAGGCACCCGTACAACTCCCCTGCAATCCCCAACAATGCTTCAGGGGCTGAGCGGCTCCAGAGTAGAGCTTCTGGACACTAGAGGGCGCCATATACAAATATGAAACACCAAAGGAACCTGGTCCAGAGTAAAATTAATATAACTCCAGAAAGATTTAAATGACATGGACCTTATGACTCTTCCTGAAAGGGAGTTCAAAATAAAAATCAACAACATGCTAATGGAGGTAAGGAAAGATATCCAAGAACTCAGGAATGAATTCCCGTCAGACATCCAGTCATTGAAGAGCACAATGGAGGGTATTAAAAGCAGGTTGGATATGGTGGAGGAGATGATAAATGAAATAGAAACTAGAGAAGAATACAAAGAAGCTGAGGCACAGAGAGAAAAAAGGATCTCTAAGAATGAAAGAATATTGAGAGAACTGTGTGACCAATCTAAATGAAACAATATTCACATTATAGGGATAACAGAAGAAGAAGAGAGAGAGAAAGGGATAGAAAGTGTCTTTGAGGAGGTAGTTGCTGAAAACTTCCCCAATCTGGGGAAGGAGTTAGTCTCTCAGGCCACGGAGATGCACAGATCTCCCAACACAAGGGACCCAAGGAAGACAACACCAAGACATATAGTAATAAAATTGGCAAAGATAAAGGATAAGGATAGACTATTAAAAGCAGCCAGAGTGAGAAATAAGATCACATACAAAGGAAAGCCCATCAGGCTAACACCAGACTTCTCAGCAGAAACCTTACAGGCCAGAAGGGAGTGGCATGATGTATTTAATGCAATGAAGCAGAAGGGGCTGGAACTAAGATTACTTTATCCAGCAAGATTATCATTTAAATTTGAAGGAGGGATTAAACAATTTCCAGATAAGCAAAAGTTGAGAGAATTTACCTCCCATAAACCGTCTCTACAGTCTATTTGGAGGGACTGCTATAGATGGAAGTGTTCCTAAGATTTCATAGCTGTTACCAGAAGTAATAAACCACAATAAAGTAGAACAACTAATTACTAAGCAAATGCAAAATTAAATTAACTATCCCAAAAGTCAATCAAGGGATAGACAAAGAATACAGAATATGATACCTAATATATAAAGAATGGAAAGCAAGAAAAAGGAGGAGAAAAAGAAAAGAACCTTTAAATTGTGTTTGTAATAGCATATTAAGTGAGTTAAGTTAGACTCTTAGATAGTAAGGAAATTAACCTTGAACCTTTGGTAACCACAAATCTAAAGCCTGCAATGGCAATAAGTACATACTATCGATAATCACCCTAAATGTAAGTGGTCTGAATGCACCAATCAAGACATAGAGTCACTGAATGGATGAAAAAACAAGACTCTTCTATATGCTGCCTACAAGAGACTCACTTTAAACCCAAAGACATACAGACTAAAAGTGAAGGGGTAGAAAAAAATATTTCATGCAACTAACAGAAAAAAGCAGGAGTTGCAGTACTTGTATCAGACAAAATAGACTTCAAAACACAGAAAGTAGAACAAGAGACAAAGAAGGACATTACATAATGATAAAGGAGTCAATCCAACAAGAAGATATAACCATTATAATCATATATGCTCCCAACATGGGAGCACCCATATATGTGAAACAAATACTAACAGAATTAAAAGGGGAAATAGAATGCAGTGCATTCATTCTAGGAGACTTCAACACTCCACTCACTCTGAAGGACAGATCAACCAGACAGAAGATAAGTAAGGAGACAGAGGCACTGAACAACACAATAGAACAGATGGACCTAACAGACATCTAAAGAACTCTACACCCAAAAGCAACAGAATACACATTCTTCTCAGGTAACATGGAACATTTTCAAGAATAGATCATATACTAGGCCACAAAAAGAGCCTCAGTAAATTCAAAAAGATTGAAATTGTACCAACCAGTTTCTCAGACCACAAAGGTATGAAACTAGAAATAAATTACGCAAAGAAAATGAAAAATCCCACAAACACATGGAGGCTTCAAAACATGCTCCTAAATAACCAATGGATCAATAACCAAATAAAAACAGAGATCAAGCAATATATGGAGACAAATGACAACAATAATTCAACACTGCAAAATCTGTGGGATGCAGCCATGGCTGTGCTAAGAGGAAAGTATACTGCAATACAAGCCAACCTCAGGAAAGAAGAACAATCCCATATAAGCAGTCTAAAATCACAATTAATGAAACTAGAAAAATAACAACAAATGAGGTCCAAAGTCAGTAGAAGGAGGGACATAATAGAGATTAGAGCAGAAATAAACAAAATTGAGAAGAATAAAACAATAGAATCAATGAAAGCAAGAGCTGGTTCTTCGAGAAAATAAACAAAATAGATAAACCCCCAGACAGACTTATCAAGAAAAAAAGAGAGTCTACACACATAAAATCAGAAATGGAAAGGAAAAATCACTAGAGACACCACAGAAGTACAAAGAATTATTAGAGAATACTATGAAAAATTATATGCTAACAAACTAGATAACCTAGAAGAAATGGACAACTTTCTAGAAAAATACAACCTTCCAAGGCTGACCAAGTAAGAAACAGAAAATCTGAACAGACCAATTACCAGCAAAGAAATTGAACTAGTAATCAAAAACCTACCTAAGAACAAAACCCCTGGACCAGATGACTTCACTGCTGAATTTTATCAAACATTTAATGAAGTCTTAATATCCATTCCCTTAAAGGTTTCCAAAAAGTAGAAGAGGAGGGAATACTCCCAAACTCATTCTATGAAGCCAGCATCACTCTAATACCAAAAACAGGCAAAGACACCACAAAAAAGAAAATTACAGACCAATATCCCTGATGAACATAGATGCAAAAATACTCAACAAAATATTAGCAAATCGAATTCAAAAATACATAAAAAAGATCATCCATCATGATCAAGTAGGATTTATTCCAGGGATGCAAGGATGGTACAACATTAAAAAATCCATCAACATCATCCACCACATCAACAGAAGGACAAAAACCACATAATCATCTCTATAGATGCTGGAAAAGCATTTGACAAAATTCAACATCCATTCATGATAAAAACTCTCAACAAAATGGGTATAGAGGGCAAGTACCTCAATATAATAAAGGCCATATGTGACAAACCCACACCCATCATTATACTTAACAGCAAGAAGCTAAAAGCTTTTCCTTTAAGATCGGGAACAAGAAAAGGATGCCCACTCTCCCTACTTCTATTCAACATAGTACTGGAGGTCCTAGCCATGGCAATCAGACAATACAAAGAAATAAAAGGCATCCAGATTGGCAAGGAAGAAGCTAAACTGTCCCTGTTTGCAGATGGCATGATATTTACATAAAAAACCCTAAAGAATCCACTCCAAAACTATTAGATCTAATATCTGAATTCAGCAAAGTTGCAGGATACAAAATTAATACACAGAAATCTGTGGCATTCCTATACACTAACAATGAACTAGCAGAGAGAGAAATCGAGAAAACAATTCCATTCACAATTGCATCAAAAAGAATAAAATACCTAGGAATAAACCTAACCAAGGAAGTAAAATACCTATATCCTGAAAACTACAAGACACTCATGAGAGAAATTGAAGATATCAATAAATGGAAACACATCCCGTGCTCATGGATAGGAAGAATTAATATTGTCAAAATGGCTATCCTGCCTAAAGCAATCTATAGATTCAATGCAATTCCTATCAAAATACCAACAGCATTCTTCAACGAACTGGAGAAAATCGTCCTAAAATTCATATGGAACCACAAAAGACCTCAAATGGCCAAAGCAATCCTGAGAAGGAAGAATAAAGCAGAGGTAGTTACACTCCCCAACTTCAAACTCTACTACAAAGCCACAGTAATCAAGACAATTTGGTACTGGCACAAGAACAGATCCACAGACCAATGGAACAGACTAGAGAGCCCTGATATAAACCTAACCATATATGGTCAATTAATATATGATAAAGGAGTCATGGACATACAATGAGGAAATGACAGCCTCTTCAACAGCTGGTGTTGGCAAAACTGGACAGCTACATGCAAGAGAAAGAAACTGGATTATTGTTTAGCCCCATATACAAAAGTAAACTCGAAATGGATTAAAGACTTGAATGTAAGTCATGAAACCATAAAACTCTTAGAAGACAACATAGGCAAACATCTCCTGAATATAAGCACGAGCAACTTCTTCCTGAACGCATCTCCTCAAGAAAGGGAAACAAAAGCAAAAATGAACTCATGGGACTACATCAAACTAAAAAGTTTTTGTATGGAAAAAGACATCATCAACAAAACAAAAAGGCATCCTACAGTATGGGAGAATATATTTGTAAATGACATATCTGACAAGGGGTTAACATCCAAAATATATAAGGAACTTACACACCTCAACACCCAAAAAGCAAATAACCCGATTAACAAATGGGCAGAGGATATGAAGAGACAGTTCTCCAAAGAAGAAATTCAGATGACCAACAGACACATGAAAAGATGCTCCACATCACTAATCATCAGGGAAATGCAAATTAAAACCACAATGAGATATCACCTCACACCAGTTAGGATGGCCATCGAAAAGACTAAGAACAACAAATGCTTGTGAGGATGTGAAGAAAAGGGAACCCTCCTACACTGCTGGTGGGAATGTAAGCTAGTTCAACCATTGTGGAAAGCAATATGGAGGTTCCTCAAAAAACTAAAAATAGCAATACCTTTTGACCCTGGAATCCCACTCATTCGAATTTACCCAAAGAATACAACTTCTCAGATTCAAAAAGACATATGCACCCCTATGTTTATCGCAGCACTATTTACAATACCCAAAATATGGAAGCAACCTAAGTGTCCATCAGTAGATGAATGGATAAAGAAGATGTGGTAATTATATACAACGGAATACTATTCAGCCATAAGAAAGAAAGAAATCCTACCATTTGCAACAACATGGATGGCACTGGAGGACATTATGCTCAGTGAAATAAGCCAGGCGGATTTCCCTCATTTGTGGAGTATAACAATGAAACAAAACTGAAGGAACAAAATGGCAGCAGACTCAGAGACTCCAAGAATGAACTAGTGGTTACCAAAGGGGAGGGGTGTGGGAGGGTGGGTGGGGAGGGAGGGAGAAGGGCACTGAGGGGTATTATGTTTAGTACACATGGTGTGGGGGACCACGGGGAGAACAGTGTATCACAGAGAAGGCACATAGTGGATCTCTGGCATCTTGCTGCACTGATGGACAGTGACTGCATTGGGGTATGGGTAGGGACTTGATAATATGGGTAAATGTAGTAACCACATTGTTTTTTCATGTGAAACGTTCATAAGAGTGTATATCAATCATACCTTAATAGAAAAATTTAAAAAATATATCTTTGTCTACTTTATCCTCTACCCCAATATCCCAACATAAATCCAGCTGCTATTGAACATATATTTGGATATCCCATAGACTCCCCTAACTCAATAAATCCAACTCAAGACTTAACTCCTGCTACTTTAAATCTCTCCTTTTCCTTTGCTCCACTCGTTTGCCCATCATTTACTATTACCCAAATCAAAGCCCATGTCCTTCCATCTGCCTTCTGCATTTCCCACAGCCAGTCAAAATGTACAAATTTTGCTCCCTTAACATTTCTCAGGTTTGCTCCACTTTTTCATCCCTGTTGGCATTGCCCAAGTTCAAGACCTCATTAATTGGCTTCTGGCCTGTTGAGCCTCCCAGTTGCCTCCTTCCTCCCAGGCTTGGCCTTTCCCGCATGGGTCTGTGGTCTCACAGCACCCTGTCCTTTCCTGGCTTTACCACATACAAAGTTAAGGGTTTACATGACTATGTCTTTTGATTGAACTCCCTCCAGATATCTTCGTACCCACACTATATAGCACAGTGCCTGACATTGGTGCTAAATAAATGTCCCCTAAGCTCTGTTGTAGTTGTATATCATGTTTTAAGGCCTTTAAAGCCACTAAAATAGTTTTCCTTTTTGCGGGGGAAATAAGATTTTCATTTTTTGGCCAATATCTCATGTCCCAGATGTCCTAAAATTAAACAGTGCTTTTCAGAAACATACTGTTCCACCACCTTCAAGTAATTAAGGGTCAACTCAATAGTGATAAATAACTTGTCCATTATATTTAATACTTTAAAGATGGTGTGATTAGTATCTTGTTAAAAGCACTGTTGTTTGTCTTACTATAGTGTTACTGATTCCGTTGGTTTGGCGTTGTTGTCTTAGTTACCAGTATTAAGTTGTTTGGATAATTTGCCACAAATGTCTGTCCCTGATTTTGTTCTCTTTATGATCCAATTTTGGTCATAAGAAGACATGAAAGATTTCTATGCTTAAGACCTGTTAAAATGAACACTAACACTACACATCAAGTTTGTGATATAAAAATTAGATTCTGGGTTTTAAGGAAAGGATTCTGTTACTATACAGAGGTGATCGCAGTCTCTTGCTACTTAAAGTGTGGTTCTCCAAGCTGCAGCAGTGCCATCACTTGGGGGCTTATTAGAAATGCAGTTTGAACGTCACTGATATAAAGAACATTTTGTAAAACACAACAAAATGAAGAAAAAACAAGAAAGATTCATTTGGCTGCTGTCAGAATCTAAATCTGTGAGTGCAATTTAAGAAGGACAATACATAAACAAACATAATGTTCCAAACATGGTCCACTGGGCATCCCATTTTAGTGGCCTCCATGCCTTAATGGAGCCATCTCCTGCTGTGAGTTCCGTCAAGCAAAGGTGTCCACTGTTGTACTGAGTAGGCAGGAAGGATGCACCAAGTCCTGCTGCGTGAAACTGCTTTGGTAAATAAAGGCCTCCCAGATACTTCCTGAAACCTGAGATAATGTTTGGCTAATGGACAGTGAGTGAGGGTTTTTCTTTACCTTAATATGAAAATGTTTGGTCACCAGTGCTTCTTACAGCATGGACAATGGACACTGGAGTGGTCAGGGTAGTCTTGAAGGGGGCTTGAAGCATGCCCTAGAGACATGCTGTGGAGCATTACTGCACAGTCCTTAAGCCTGTAAAGACAGACCCCCAGGGGCAGTTCCTGGCTCTGCCACCTGCTAGTGGACGTTGGGTGGGTTACTTAATTCTCTGCATCTCAGTTTCTTCATCCGCAACAGGGGGATGGTAATAGCACCTACCTTACAGGGTTGTAGGATTGCATGAATTTAGACATTTAAGTGCTTAGAACAGGGATTATATGTAGTAAACACTCAATACATGGATTTTAAAAAAACGTTATCTAGAGGTCAATATACTGTACAGTGCCTGCCCCCAGAGTAGGTATCCAGGTGTCTGTAAGTCTTGTGGGGTGTGCCCATTGCCAATTTATTGCCTCTCAGCTTCAAATTCACCTTTACTGGTTCTATAAAATTTAGGTGAACCCTTTAAATGTTTTTCCTTCTCCAAATGGCTGGATGTTAAACTTTTTGGTAGAGGACACTGGAGAGACCTTGCAGGAAGAAGGGCTTTTCTTTCCTGGCTCCCCAGCTCCTGCAGTGCTGTGGCCTCCCCAGCTCTAATAGTGCAGAGCCGCTAGCTGCACCCCCCAGGCAGTACCCAGTGAGCCACCCCCCTGTGAAGAACTTGCCCCTGCAAACTAGATTTTTTTTGCTGTTCCATGAGCCATGGCTGTGCCTGCTCCTACAAGGTCGGGTCTCAGCTGGGCAGGGCAGGGGTACAGGATCTCTTCCTTGAAAACTCCATTTCATCTTTAGGAATATCTACTAATCCTATATTCTCTAGTGTTTTTAGGAATATCTACTATTCCTATATTCTTTGTGTTCTCCTTACTTCTTCCTAGTCTATCTCTTCTTATAGTTAATAGTTTAACATTAAACTTTCTCTGTTCAAATTACTGTCTGCTTTCTGTCTTGATAGGACCCTGATTGATAATGAGTAAATGAAACTGACATTCCAAATTGTTCTAGGAAGTTTGTATGTTGTCTATAAGATGAATGAGAAATTTTTAATAAATGACTATGTGTGTTGAACAGATACACTGTTATCTATGATCAAATGGGAAAAAACACAAGTAAAAGAATATGTAGATTGTGGTCCTATTTATGTTTTGAAAAATCTTTGTGAAGGTGCATGGGTTCCTATTTGTAAATACATAGAAGTATTTCTGGAAGGATACACAGAACCCAGAGGGCTTAAAGAAATGGAGAAGGGGGACTTGTAATTTTTTAGTCTATATTTTACATTTTACAGATTTATACTGAGTAATTGTTTCTTTTATAATTTTTGTAATTTTAGGGATTCTTTATAATTCGTGTGACTTTTTGTAATTTTAATTTTAAAAATTAGCAGGAGATAGACTCTTAAGGGAGGAGAGGGAAAGAAACTAACAATTATTGGGTACCTAATATCACAGACACTTTATTACCTCATTGAATCATGAGACTAACTAGGAAAAAGAGGCATTGTTATTCCTATTTTATTGATCAGAAAACTGGAGCTCAAGGAGATGAAGCAATTACCGAAGTTCATGTTGTTAGAATTCTGACTTGGCCTTTTGGAATCCAAAACCCAAACTTCTCTTGGTATGCCAGTATGTCTCAGTACCCTTCCCAGTATTTCTCTAACTGGGCTTCATAGACCTCTGGGAGGGGGCTCATCCATGTATTCTTAGGGTTCATGAGCTCTCCAGACAACTCCTAAATTTTAGTATGTTCATTTCAGTGGTAATCTTGAACAAGTAGACATGTTCTGCATCTTCTGTGAGAACCTCTTTAAAAAGCAATTTCAGGGCATTTGACTTATGCTTATGTTTATGCTAGTATTGTTATTAAGTCAGATCCTACTTTAATTGTCCATGGCCAGTCCAAAAAGAACAGTGGGATTTCATAATGCATTCATGCGGCAGGAGGGCCACATTATATCATCATGGTTCAAACAGAAAAAAAATGGCAGGGGAAAAGTACTTCTCATTATGAACATGGAAGTAATGGACATAAAACTCAAAACCTCAAGAATCAGTGCTGTGTTCATGTTTGGAATGGTGATTTTAGTTTTGGTCAAACATTAGCTATTACATTAAGTGTATGTTGTTACATTTACATCTTGGCTTTGGAGTTGTGTTTTTACTTAAATTTTAAATTTCTTTTGGTTTTATATTTGCAGAAGAGATACACAAAGGGTTTATGTGTATATATAAGATTTTATGTGTATACATCAAGTAACAGTAAAATAATTTAAAAGTCATCACTGAGAGTGAAAAGAATGTTTTCCTTCAAAGGGGTTCATGACTCAAATTTGAGAAGATTGCTATTACATCACTCTGTTCTCCAGGTACAGAAAAGGATGTTTTAAAAAGCTCTGAACTACAGAATAGATAAAACTGGGTTTTTGAACCAAAATCTAGAGGCTTAATCTAACAATGGTATTGAATTCAGGAAATGCAGGATGTACTGCTTGAATAAAAGGACACACGTGGAGAGAAACAAGGGCGATTACAGGACACATAATGCCAGGCCTCTCAGGGACCGCTCCAGGTGAAATGCAGGGTCCCAACTGTGCAGACAACTTTCAAGCACAAATGTATATTCTTGGTAACCCTCCTTCATGAGTCTTCTATAATTAAAGCAAACAAAAGATGGTTTTATTTTACATGCAATCAGCAGGTCCCTAAGGAGTATCTGAAATAAGAAGCCATCCTGTTCTGAGAAAGGAGCTTTTCAGAAGGAAGCTAATTTGGGACTCAAGGAAGCAAAATTCCTCAACTGGCATCTGCTGGACACAAGTGGAGCTGTTGTCTTAATGTACAATAAAAACAGCCAGGCCCACAAAGCCCTAGATTGTGACTTTAAATAATGTGGCTCAGGGCTGGAGGGGATGATAGACATTTTTATGGACTCAATATTGAGTCCTGGGAGCCAGCAGCCACGTCAGCAGGTGTGCACTGTGCCCTCCTACCTTTGGGTAGAAGCCAATGCTTTTAATTATAGTAAGTCAACTGCTTCCTGATTTATGCAGAACACTATGGAAGGCCAATTTAAGACATCATTAAGATAATGGAACGCTTACTGCCTGGAAGAGCACAGTGTATTTCCCAGAGTCCCAAACTGGCACAAACCACTTCCCCATCCTCCCCCAGCCTGTAACAATTGCCAAGGCCCCTTACACCTCCCTCCCTGCACTACTCAGTATCCCCCACATCCCTCCCCGCCTCTCTGGTCTGAGTTCCCTTGAGCCTCCCACAGGGCACCTGGAACACACAGACACTCAAATGGAAGTTTGCTACGGAGAGCATTGGGGTTGCCCCTCTCATTTCACTCATGTTCTCAGGCCCACCCTCCTGTATTTTTTATATTTAAATGGTTAAGGCTGGGGTTTCTCAGACAATGTGATATTCCTGTGGTCGAAACTACCTTAGGAAAAGGCCCACAACTAACCCAAAAGGCTAATGTTGGGTCTCCTCAGCTCCCTTTCATTATTATCATTACTAACTCTTCAACCCCCTCTGTGTTTTGCTGTCCCACCCCGCCTGCCAGCACCCACTCAGTGCCAGGGGTAGCTTGGCTCAGGGTGGGGCAGGGCGACCCTCCTTAACCCTGTGCCTGCATCGGCCCTTCCCTTCCATTCTGCAGGAGGGCTGGAAACATCAGGAAACTGAATAGAGATACAGACACCTTTATTTCAAAGCTTCATGTGAAGAAAAATTTTCACTGCCAAAATTAGGACTAAAGCCTCAGCAGATGGAACAGTGGCATTGACTCCTAAAATGTCAATGCATTTCATTTTTGGAATATTTTCTGAAAAATTTTACAGATACAGAAACATCTAAAATGACAAACTTTTGTCTTTATAAGAGAGAAAGATTGATAGAAATGGAGATGACCCAGATGTTTCCTGTGCTCAGTGATATAAGCCCAGTACTTCACTGGTGTACTATACTGGGGTCCCTGAACAAATGCCTACAGGAACCAGGCAGTTCATAGGATGACAGCCAATGTCAGAGAAACAGGCTAGTTCTTGCCAAGGAACGTGAAACCACTGTTAACAGATCTGATTTCGCATGAGAAGCTTTACAATTCAGTGTGAACATGTATATATATGAGCATGTGTATGTGAAATATGTCAGTTTTGTAAATGCTTTTAATTTTTTTAAAAGAAGACCTAACAAAACTTGTATTTCAACTCTGTTCCTGATTTAGAGAATCTACTCAGGGTAAAGTTTCAGAAAAGAAGACAGTGGAAAAGAATCAAATTAGCCAAGTGTTAAAGACCTGTATGTAGCATTTCCTAAATACAGTAGAAAAGATTGCCTCCAGTCCAAACGTAATTCTAATAATCTCTATATATGTGCTAGCAACTCACAATTTAATTTTTCTTTGATGTAATTTACATGGTTCAGTCTCCTTTATCCTGCCTCCCTTTTTAAGGTCAGATTGAAGTTTTGGTTTCCAGGATCTACGGGGCCGACTTTGTTTGGAAAACCTGCAGTTTACCAAAGCCTAACCCAGAAGGTCAAGTCCACCTGTCTCCAGGAATATGCACACTTGCATTCAGACAGTTTGGCCGGTTGAGGGAGGAGGGAGACAGCTGAACAGTCGGGGCTTTCCTCCAACCTCTCTCTACCTGGGGATTTTAGTAGCGTCATCAGAAAAGGAGATGCAACTCAAAGTTACCCTGGTGGGCAAGGATCTCATCCTCCAGGTGACATATTACTAATATTCCTGTTCAAATGAGGGTCCTTTCTGAAATTTCTTTTTGTAAATCAGGAATTTAAGCCTACGCCATTTTCTTGTAGATAACTGGAAATTATTTCCCGAAGAGATGGAAATTCTTGCCCCAAATAGCTGACAGGACCTCACTCCTTCCAGCTCCATCCTGGGAGAAAGCCCGCTCCTTCTCCTGGAGCTGCGGGCCAGCACCACTCACCTTCGGAGGGGCGAAGAGCCACACAGGCAGCCAGGGCCAGGAGCGCGAGTCCTGGGCGCTGCATTCCTGACGCTCCGCCGGCTGGGCCGGGCCAGCACCGCCCAGGAGGCTGCGAGATCAGGAAATGAGGCTCACCGGTGCCCGTGGGTGCAGACAGAGCGGGAGGGAAATTAAACGCCCCGCCCTGGGAGGTCCAGAGGTACCTATTTCTTGTGTTTATTTCCTTGAGACTAGGCTCTTTTTTAAAAAAAAGTCCCATCAGTTTAATAATAACCCCAAAATTGGGAAACTGAGGGGGCGGGGAAGAGGCGCATCAGCCAGGGACACAGGGGGCCCTGCTCCTGGACCAAGCCTGCTACAGGGCACCCCCTTCCGCCCCCACTATTGCTGTTGCTGGGCGGTAGGGGTGGGATGGGGCTGGGCAGCGATTGTCCTGCCACAGCTCACCTGGGGCCAGAACCTACCCTTACCCTGGGATGTGCTCAGCTTGTGCATGCCCCGGGAGACGGCTCTTAAGACCAGATCTGTGTTCTACCACCTGGGGGCGGTATCCGTGAGGCTCTGGCAGATGGCGAAGTCATTGTGAGCTGGGGGCTGTGCATCAGAACCACTTGGAAACCATTTTAAAAAAAGGTATCTACTCGAATTCCTCCAAAAAGCTATAAATCAGAATTTAGGAGTAGGGGACCAGTAATTTGAATCTTTAAAAAGCTCTATAGGTGATTCTGATGGGACACCTCTCTTAAGAACCATTGCACTAAGGAATCTGAGTTTTCTGAACTAAGACTTTCTGGGGGCAAGGGTGACAAGTCATAAAGAACATTGTTATCTGGTGGAAAGATACAGAAAAATTCAGTTCCACTCTGGTTTTGGTTTGCAGCCAAATTGTTGCCGGTGAAGTTGTTAGTTTATTTTAGGGGAAAGGTAAGACAGGTGGAGTGGCCTCTTCCCTCTAGCCTATGCCTGGTAGGAAAGAGAACCCAGGGCAACTGTGAGCAGGTGTGAGCGGCAGGGGATCCAGTCCAGCTTTCTGCTCATTAGCTTTGTGAATAAAACAATAGGGTACGGTGAGGATAACTGGATTCTAATCCCTCCTTTTCTATGAACTGATTGCACAACCTCAGGACTTTGCTGTAAATAAGCAGTCAGGCTGGATGACCTCCAAGTCCTGCCATCCTTCTTCTTTATGTAACTGGCTGTCTCCTGTTGTAGCCTCTTGTCCACAGGTGACCCTCAAGCATCGCAGTGTGCTAGTCCAAATTCAGATGTGCTGTAACTGTAGAATACACACTGGATTTCAAAGACTTAGTACAAAAACATAATATATCTTGTTAAATAATTTTCATACTGATGACATACTGAAATAATATTTGGATATATTTAGTTGAATGAAATATTAAAATTATTTTCACTTGTTTCTTTTTACTTTTTTAATGTGACTAGTCAGAAATTTTAAATTACATATATATCCTGTGTTATATTTGCACTGGGCAGTGCTACTTTATAAGATGAAAAGCTTATGGTCAGAATTGTTCCCCAGCTGCCGAGTTTGGGTACTTAACAAGCTCTACTGTCACTACCAAGAACTGGATTTATAATAAAAGAAGAAACGGGAGCTTTGGAGGGCACAGGGGTGGGCAAATATGATGGCCTCCTAGATCAGAAGACCTAGTCATGAAGAGCAGTGGTTCCAGACTCTGCCACTCATACAATTCAAATTATGCTCATTCTTTAGAATAAATTTTGAAAAGCAGAATTGCAAAGTTAAAGGGCATAGTTGTTTGAAAGTCTTTTGATATATATTCAGGCTAAGCTGAAAATTTTACCTACAAGTTTTTCTCCAATGCTTCACACACTTATCCAGCATCCTACAATGATGGCTCTAAGAACATAAAGCAAATCACGTGTTTTAAAATGCTCTGGAGAACACATGGCCAGGCCCTTCTGTCCTCAGATCTCTTTCCTAGTTTAAGGACTTTCTTCTGTGGGGACTATGATGCCCTCAGTACACCTGTGTAAATAGGAAAAGGTGTCCCTCTCTGGGTGGACACAGCCTTCAGACCCACAGCTTGACAAACAGAAGGTGCTTGCCGAAGCAACAGGCCCCTTTTCTCTATTAAGAACAATGGGGGCAAGGGGTGCCTCTTCCTGTGGGAAGATGCAACCAGAATCTATGACATGGCAAGCAAAGCCCTGCCTGTGTTTTGCCCCTACTCCTTCCCCAGCAGGTAGCCTTCTGCAGTGCACAAATTACACAACCGTCCACAGCAGCCTTGATCTTCCTGTTTCTTCTCTGATCTTGTTGCTCTTGCGTGGGCCATTTTCCCAACCTTTCCCACCCCATCTGGAAAATGCCTACTCATTCTGGAAGGCACAGCTCCAATGTCACTCAGTGCATCTCCTTGCCTTCCTTCTTTGCTTCCTCACCCACAGCCTGAGCAGGAAATTCTTGCAGTTAGCTTTGCCTTCCCTGAGTGTCCAGGCTGGACACACAGAGGAGCTAAAAAAATTCTGTGTATTTGTATGAATAGAAAATGTAATATTTATTTATATTAATATATGATTATACACATAACTATATTATATGAAAATACAAAAATCCTTTATAACCAAAATGATAGTCAAATGTGAATTCCTCTTTAACATTAGGATATATATCCTTTTAGTTTTCTTTTTCATTTGTAAGAATATTTTATTCTTACAAAATAGAGTCCTATAACACTTTCTGTTTTATGACTTCTTTATTCAGTTAATAGATCAGAATAGTCTTCCATAGTCATACTTCCTCTAGACCTGGGCTTTTTTTCCTTGCAGTGTTTTAAGAGTATTCAATCATGTGGTTTCGCCATAGTTTGTTTGATTTTCCCCAGTTGCTGGATATTTAGGTAGTTTGGTTGTGTTCCTTTTCTGGTGTGTACTATTACTGATTATAATTATCAGTATTATACACTTTGTTCATTCATTTCAGTATTAAATAAATTCTTAGAAATGGAACCTCTCAAAGAGTTATGTCCATTCAAACCACTTTTTAATATATATTGACAAGTCATCTCTTGCTGTTGTTATATCTACATGCATGTCTCTATCCTCCAGCAGAGTAGGGCTCCATAACGGCAGGACCTGTATCTTATTCATCATTATTTCCCTAATGCTAGCTCAGTGCTCAGCACATACTAGATGCTCAGTGTTTGTTGAATGAATAAGGAATTGGATTATTCAAATAAGCAGGCCTTATTACATGGGCAAAATCTTGCCAATGTGGTCATGGGAGTCTACAATTGGTACCCTTGTCCTTTTCTGAACATCTAAGGCCTAACTGGTAATAATATTTTAAATGTTCATTTCTCAGAAGGAATTGTTTTCTATACAATAAAGAAAACAAAAAAATTACAGTTTTCCTTAAAGCATGGAGGATGATCAGTTATAAAAATACATATCACCAGGGGATTAATAGGCTTGAAACAAGGAACAAGAGCTGTGTGTGTGTGTGTGTGTGTGTGTGTGTGTGTGTGTGTGTGTGTGTACACGCATGCACGCACAGTATTTCAGAAATCTGATTCTTTAGAAATAAGGAACATAAAACATCTTCCAGCTGAGAAGGCTAGTCCCCTTCAGTGCTGTGGTTTCATGATTTACACAATGCAATTAAATGTGTGATGGGTTGGGCATCAGGTGCGCCAAAGCAAACAGAGAGGAAAGAAAGCAAGACTAATCAGTGGGAACACAGCTTGAGAGACAAAGTAGGGGATTTCCCTTGCACTGAATCTCTTATTCCTGGTTAAGATTACAGATTCCTTAAGCCAACTTAAATTTATAACTGTTTTCTTTTTTAGCAGTCATGCTTTCCATATATATATATCATTAAATTCATTCCAGTATCATATGATACTGAGGCACAGAGATTAGGTTACTCGCCTAACATTAGTCACTAGATTGGGAATCACAGAGTAGAACAGTATCTCAAACTGATAAAAACAGAAAGAATGCTCCCAGGAAAACTGAAAAATAAGAGCAGTGAGGAGTGACTAGTCTTTCTGGGTGTTAAAATACATAAGTCTACTGTAAATCTAAAATAGTTTCGGTAGATACTAGGTACTGATGCATAAATCCAGGAGAGAGAATGCTTGTGTGAATTTAGTAGAGTTAGCATTTCACATCAGAGAAAACTAAGGGTTAACCATGTGGAAAAAGATAAATTCCTGATGTATTAAATATCCAAAGTAAAGAACTAAAATATAAAAGTATCCAAAGGAAATAAGGAAGATTTTTTTCTGGTAAGTTTTGGAGTTGGGAAGAACTTTCTAAGCATAGAACAAGAAACCAAAAAAGGAAAGAATGAAAAATTTGTCTATATAAAAAAGTGAAATTCACCATGGTAAAATAAAACTCAATAAAACACAAATGGCAAAAAATCATGTGTGGGCGGGAGGAGATTTGTAAGACAACAGCCTCAGACAAGGGTATTATAGAAAGAGATTTTCTATATCAATAAGGATGACTCAAAGGAAACATGGACTATAGTTATGAACAGGTGGTTCATAGAAACAAAAAAGCTTATGAACATTTTTAAATGCTCAACATGATTAAAATTACCGAAACACAAATAAAAGCAAAATAAAGCATGATGTGTTTGTCTGCTACCAGACTTTGTAGCAAAGATCAGCGTTTCATATTATGTGGCATTAGCAAGTATTTACTCACATGCAGTTAGCAGGAGTACAAATCAGTGCCAAGTCTTAGGATGTTAATTTGCTATTACCCATCAATATAAAATGAAGATATCCTTTGACTTAAGAGTTTCGCTCCTGGAATTTTTACTACAGGTGCCAATACATGTATGCAAAGATATAACAATCTCATTGTAGCACTGTTTTTAACAGCAAATTATTAAAAACCTGCATATCTATGGACAGGGTACTAGAAAGAAAATTATGGCACACTTACAATGGACTACAAGGCAACAGTAAAAAATAAATAATAATGGTTTTTAATATAAATTATTTGTTCTCTTTCTAAATAAAACCTATGACCATACCAAAAAATAAAAAAAATAAAAATAATAATAATAATAATGTGTTGTAAGGAAAGATCTCCGGTCTGTAAATAAAAAAACAAAACAAGGTGTAAAGCAATGGAAAAATACATAGTCCTGCATTCTTTCCTCTCTGTTTACTTTGCTGTACTTGATACCCAACCCATCACACATTTAATTAATTACAGAGTGCAAATCATGAAACTATAGCACTGAAAGAGTCCAAGCCTGGCTCTCCTAAAAGCACACACACACACACACACACACACACACACAGACACACACACTACCCTTGGTTCTTGTTCCAAGGAACGTATTTGTATATCCTTATGTCTGCATCCTTGTGTGTGTTGTGTGTATGAAATACATACACGTAATACAAGATGCATGTACGTGCTTACATGTGTTAGGAGATTTCTGGAGTGATGAAGCACAAATTCTTATTAGTGATTGACTTTGAGGATAATGGTCCAGGGTAGTAGAAAAATCTCCTTTTCATTGTATATACGTTTGTATGGTTTAAACTTTTACTAAGTATATTAGTTTTCTATTGCTGTATAACAAGCACAAACTAACTTACAATATCTACTTACTTATTAGTTCACAATTTCCATGGGTCAGGAGCCAAGTGTGCCTTAAGGGGCTTCTCTGCTCAGGATCTCTAAGGCCGGAATCAAAGTGTCAGCCAGGGCTGCAGTTTCCTCTGAGTTGCCAAGCTTGTGTAATAGTTGGCATTCATTTCCTCCAGTTGTTGAACTCATGGTGGCTGCTTCTTCAAGGGCAGCAGGAGAATGTCTGATGTCTACCTCCTTTTAAAAAGCTCACCTTACTAGGTCAAGTCCACCCAGGATAAGCCCCCCCTTTGATTCATAAAGTCAATTTTAGGGACTTTAATTTCATCTGCAAAATTCTTTCATCTCTGCCATGTTCTATTGGTTAGAAGCAAATCATGGATTCCACCTGCACCCAAGGAATGGGGATTATACAATGGCATGGAAACCAGGAAGCAGGAGTCACCAGGGTCTTAGAATTCTGCCTCCCACAACAATATAACCAACTATAAAACCATCATCACCACCATGTTAATATTTAATATTTATGTAGAGCTTATTTCATAGTAGGCACTGTTTCAAACAATGCATTTATTATGTCACTTAACGGTCAGAACAATCTCATGAGGTAGGAACTCTTATTACCTCCATTTTACAGATATGGAAATAGAGGCACGAATTTAAATAATTTGCTCAAGGTCATAGAGCTTGTAAGTGTTGGAGCCAGTCCTGGAACCCAGACAGTCTATGTTCAGAGTTCTATATCCCTTAATTACACTATGTATTCATTTTTCAAACAGTGGTTAAAAATTTTTTTTTATGTGTTCCAGTAACTGAGGCTATATAACACATATGCCAGCACTTGTGGCTTAAACAACCACAGCATTTATTTTGCTCATGTATCTGCACTTTATGCAGGGGATGGCTCACATCTAAATCAGCATCACCTGTAGTGGTTTGAAGGTTCGGAGAGGGAATCATGTGGAAAGGCTCCCTCACTCCCAGGCCGGGCAGTTGATGCAAGCTCTCAGCTGGGGACCCAGTTGCTCTTTACATGGGCCTCTCCATGTGACTAGTCTGTCTACCTCATAGAATGGTGTCTGGGTTCCTAGGCCAAATAGCCAGTGAGTGAGAGAGTGAGCCAGGTGGAAGCTACCTTGCTTTTTATGACCTGTCTTGGAGGCTCATTGCTACTGCATTTGATTAGTCAGGTTGAAGGAGAAGGGAAATCGATTTCATCTCTCAATGGAGAGTGGCAAGATTCTGGAGGAGCATGAGGACCTGAAATACTGCTGTCAATCTGCCACAAAAAGCTGATTCTTTCATTCCTTTATCTCAGAGCTAGGCTGTACCCAAACCACCCCAATAATTTAGCTCTTCTTTTCCTTAGAAGCATCAAAAAAAAGATCTTATAATGTTAAATAATGTCTATCTTTCTTTTTCCTGTTTTTGCACTCCCAGATCACCTTTCCCCTTACGTTTCCCTTGGTGTGGAGAACAAATGAAATTTTAAGCTCCCACAAGATCTTGCTGCTGGCTTTGAACCTGAATAATCATGTTTTCCTTTTTCTTGACTGACACTTCAGGAAAGAATCCTGAGGACTTATTAGGACTTGTTAGCCCTTATCTTCTAAGGAAACAGGGAAAGGTGAAATAAATAAATGAAAACATTTAGTTATTCAACAAAGATGTTTGAGTTCCCACTTTGCACTGAACACAGCCCTCGGGAGAGTAAAAGATGGAGACAATGTCTCTGCCCTCAAGGAACCCATGCTGGTCGGGGGAAAGAGAAAGAAAACAGAGGACTTCAATATTAATTCCTGTGGGGTGTCCCACCCTTTTCTGTGCCTCAGAGTGAGTCCTTGGTTACTCCCTGAAGTGGGGGAAATCAAGACAACCACCCTTACAGGTCTTCAGCTGGGTCTTTGTTTATCTGGGATTGATGCGTCCTAGCAGCCAAGTCCTCAAAAATAAGCCTGCCATTGCATTAAAAGTAGTAATGTTAAGTTCCCAAACTGTGTCTTGAGGCACCCTTGGGTGCTGAAATGAACTCTGAGGGGTGTTGAGGGATATTCTAAATTATTGAGGGAAACACAGGGACACCATACAACCACTACTACTAAGTCATTTGGATCCAACTAACAGAAACTATTTAGTATTTCTTTTGGCCTAGCAGTATGACGAAAAAATTACTAAAACATTAAGAACACCACCTGTAAACCAAGAAAGTTTGAGAACCTCTAGAATACTTCATCTATCAATGTTCCTGATACCTCTGAGATGAGACCGTGGGTGTAATCAGAGTAGGGTAAGGGACTCTAGAAAAAGACCCCTACCAAAACTCCATATTAAACAATTAAACAAAGACAGAGTCACATTAATTCTCTAAAGTAAAATATCCAACTAAGAATATAAGCATTCTTCAGTGAAGATTAGTTAAAACTAAAAAGCCAGGAGTCACTTAGCCTGGAATGCTTGAATATCTCCCAGATAGGAAAATACCTTAGCATAGCTCATGTCTTGTTTGTGTCAATTAAATGAGGCTATTGTAAAATTTACTTTAACCTGTTAAAAAGCCCAGTTTATCTTTAACTTTACCCAGATGCTGCTTTTCCTCCTACAGCCCCTAATCAAGTGATATATAACCTGGGCAATTAATACAACAGGCAGGCCCAGCCATAAGCAACATAGTGAAGGGCAGGAAGGATTCCATCTTAAAGATAAGAAGTTAAGAAGTAAAATTCTTAATTTACTATTTAACAAACAGACAATAACTCAGCTCACCCTGAAAGACAAGCAGCCTTGATTGATATGCTCCCAAACCAAGAAACTCCTATGCTGAAAGAATCAAAGCAGTAAATTTCTTATGCTAACTCTGCAAAATAGTCTGGAAAACTGATAAGAAACTTAGTGTCTCTTCAAAGATAAACATTTAGAGACCATCTGGTGGATCTGCATCCCTGTAGCTCTTTGTCTCTCAACCACCTGTAAATCCCCTAGACAACACACGCGCGGCTGCAGGCTCTCTTGTCCCCTCCTGGCTCACATCAGGAGCTCTGTCTGTCCTCTCACTGTATCTCTCAATAAAAGTCTTCTTGGCTCTCCTACCTTGACTGTTTGCTAAGTTCATTCTTCAACTCTGCAAACAAGAACCCTCGCATCACTTCCTTATATTCTTCTACAAAGTGAACACGCATTGAGCCATTTTTCTCCAGGGTAAGGTCTTATTGCCTGGGCCTCCCACAGGGACTTTTCCCTGGGTCTTCAGAGGGCATCCTCGGGTGGGCATCTGTCTTGCCAGTGGATTTCAGCCCTGGAAAGTTCACTATGGATTCCAAGAGATTGAAGAATGACAATGGAACATACTTGGGGTGAAAGAGTTTATACCCAACTTTATTCCCACGGTGGCAGGTCAATCACTAGAATACCGTCCACTCAGAGCGAGTCTGCATGCAGCAAGCCGGTCTCTGCCTCGGGGCCTCTCTGCCCCCACAGCCATCTCGGTCCCTGTCCTCGGTGCTGCCACCACTCCAGCCTCTGCTCTCCTGCAGCTGTGCAGCAGGCCAGAGCACTGGGCAGAGCTTATATAGAGCCAATAACATATTGTCCACACATGTGCAGTTAGCCAGCTGACCAGGGCCAGGTGAGAATCCTGGCCATAGGAACCTGCACTGTCTCCACAGCATCATTTGCAGTCTTCCCCCTTTTGGCCTCCTTTCTCTCAGCCATCTCGCCGTAGTGCTGTTTCAGTGATCCTCCACCCCAGGCTCTGGCAGCTACCCGGTGGGGATAATCTAGTCTCAGTCCTTACCAGTGCCTTCTGGTGACTTGCAGATTTTTTGCATTCCTGTCTTTTCCTCCTCTGCCCAGTTATTGCTGCTCCACAAAAGGTTAGAGTAGGGGAGAAACTGTGAAGGGCTATGGTTGGTTGAGTACCCCAAGATTAATTTCCATTTGAGCTCTAGTGAGATGAGAGAGTTCTAACCCTTTCATTAATCCTGGGGCTACTGTTCTAAAATGGCAAACCTTGATTGAGCATTCTGCATTAACTGATAATAAATGGCAAATCCCAATGGCATTTTAACTTCAAGGCTTCTCCCTTGGCCTTTGTGGGAGACAAAGGACAGACAGGAAAAATAGTTAGCCTTTTCCACCACATACATTGTCACCACAAAGCAGAAGGCTGCAGAAAACTGTACTGGAGTCCTAGCTTTGGATGCATACTTTGGATGCTGGACTGAGAGGTTTAAAATGATTTATGGGTCCACCCCACAGTTAAGGTGAGTCTTGAAGGGAGAGTAAGAGCCACCCAGACACAGAAACAGGGAAGGAAAGCCTCCCAGCTGGAAGGAAGAGCATGTGCACCAAGGTGCGCCTGAGCAGCTCCACTCAAGACACTGCAGCTATAGTCCAGTGCTCCGTGGAGAGGCCAGATTGACCCAAAAAGGCTACAGTAAAGGGGAGAGGGGCCACATCCCAGGTTTCTTAGGTGATTCCGCTTCGATACTAGGTCTAGTGTTTGATTTTTAGATTGTAAATAGTCCAAATTCCAAAGTAAGTGGCACTGAGTACATGGGCATTTTACTGCTGCTGTGCCTCTGACCTTCAGAGTTCTTGTGCTTAAATTAAAATGCAGGCACTCTCATATTCAGCTCCTAATTATAGACTCCAGGAAGAAATGCAAACCTGAACATGCCAACTTCAGACTTAAACTTTTCAATGCTTCCACACTGCCCTCCAGATAAATTCCCAAATCTTTAACAGGGAGACAAGGTGTTCCAGGCCCCTGTCAAGGTTGTAGTCAGCTGTGTAACTCCTGGGGGAAAATATGTTCCCAGCTCAAGGCAAATAACTTTTGAAGCCAAAATCAGCCAAAGGGAGATAAAGTAGGAGAAACCCATTTATTGCTTACAAGCAGCCGTCTACTTCTGCTCTCCCATGTCTCTTGCCGACCTAGCTACAAAAGGACCCCACCACACCTCTCCTGTCCCAGTGTGCACTCCCTCCCCACCCACCTTGTAATCACCTACTGATATAGAGATGGACTAAGGCCAGGCGAGAGATTCTGGAAAATAATGAAATTTTACCCACAAGCTGTCACGAGCTGTCACCCAGGACTTTTGTAAATGCAATTCCTCTGCCTTTGGGGATTGTCCCACTCTCTTCCCATTGTTTGTCACCCTCCCTGGAACCCTCATGCTTTTCTTTTAGTTTTTAGGAGACTCCCCTTTCTTCTCCACTGGGACTTCAGAGGTCTTGTGTTGCTTTTACTGCAGTACTTCCCATGCTGTCGGACATGTCCTGGCTCGTGTGTCTCACCTAGACGAGGGGTTCTTTTAAGATGGAGACTGTGTCTTTTTCACCATTAGAACATTAGTTCTTAATACATAGCCTGCTACACAGTAGGAACCCATTAAACATATGTTCAGTGACTGACTGAACCAATGGTACATGAGGGCAAGTATTTGTGTTCATTTTCACCCAAAGGAACTACAAGTGTTTAACTGGCCAAGACTTTTATGAATTTAAGCTTATTAAAAAAATTAAAAATAGAGAAAGTATTTGGAGAAAATAGAGGAGAAATACAGCATGTTAACAGCAAGGGACAAAAGAAGGGCATTATTATCCCATGAATAAACTTAATTCTGTCAAGGTAAGTTGGACATTATAAACCTCAGGGGTTTTTTGAAATAGTAAAAATACTGCAGAGGAGTGAGAAGAAAGTATGCAGGAGAGACAGGAGCCAGCGTGCTTGGCCTGCTTAGGGGCTCTTGGATGTGTGTGTAGAGAAAGTGAAGGCTCCTGTGGCCAGGATTCTCACCTGGCCAGTCAGCTAGCTCACTGCACACGTGTGGGCAATACATTGTTATTGACTCTATACAAAGAGCTCTGCCCAGTGCTCTGGGCGACATGATGGCACAGCTGCAAGGCTGCAGGATAGCAGAGGCTGGAGTGGTGGCAGCACTGAGGACAGAGACTGAGACAGCAGCGCAGGTAGAGAGGCCCAGAGACAGAGACCAGCTTGCTGCATGCAGACTTGGTCTGAGTGGATGGGATTCTAGTGACTGACCTGCCACCATGGGAATAAAGTTGAGTATAAACTCTTTCATCCCAAGAACATTCCATTGTCATTCTTTGTTCCCATTGAATCCACAGTGAACTTGTCCAGTGCTGAAACCCATTGGCAAGACAATTGGAAACAGTGGGCAGGATTCATTGTTGACCAAGGGAAAGAACAGGCTGCCTTTAAGGGGAGCTGCTTCAACGGGCTGCCCGTGGATGGGAGACATTCGAGTGTCCCCCAGTGGATATGTGGTCTGATGTGGCTTGCCTCCTAGAGGTCTGGGCCCCACCCCAAGACTGGGAAGGGGTGGAGACAACACCTGAGGCAGTAAAGTTGGCCTTCAGTGAAATAAGGAGTTCCTTAGAGAAACAGAGTACCCATGAGGCAGCGGGAACAGTGGGAAGTGTTTTTCTCACAGTATTGAGGAAAGCCATAGGGATAAAGACACCCTCCTTCAGGAAGCACAAGGAGAGGCAGCACAAGAATGTGAGCTGTGAGGTGCCATTCAGGTGGTAAAAATGTTGGTGACTGAAATGGCATCACTACAAGGTGCTGTGGAAATGGTAAAGGATGTCATGGTAGACCAAGAGAAAGCAGCCTGAGGAGAAGCAGCAGCGTGAGAGTGCAGACTACCAGGTGCTGGGGGGCAGGTGAAAACTGTAGTGGAGCCATCAGCCCCAGAAATGGATGAGGAACCGAGATCTGACAAGCAGGTTGTGGGGGAGGCCCTGCCGGTGCCAGAGACATCAGCCCCTCCTCAGCTGAAACCCCACCTGGTTGAAAGCTGGTGGAAAGCCTGAGGGACTTGGCAACTGCGGGTTCTTCCAGGAGAGATGCAGCCCCCTCCCCAGGTCGTGGAGCACTCCATGCTCTGCTTCTATCCTCAGGCTCAAGCAATGAAAGCACAGAAGGAAATATGGTCTGCTACTCGAAGAATTTAAAGGGCCCTATGAAGGTCATGAGGACCCAGATATAGGTTGATTTGATAAAGGCAGGTGCAGACAGAAATTGGATGGAAAGTCAAATAGAATCTTACTGGAGCTGTGGCAACAATTGAAATTGTAGCAGTGGTTCTGGCAGTTGAGGACGAAGCAAAAGCCAGAGACAAAGCAACAAGATAAGCAAGACTTTCTGCTGGAAACGCTGAAGAAGGTGGGTATTGTAAGGCCCACCCATGGTCCTTTCGGATAACTCACTTGAGTAGAACTGATTTGAACACAGCCAGGATGACCATTTGGTGACAATGGATCTCCTCAGGCTTGAGGGTTATTATAATTTGTCATAATTTTTGTTATTTATATATTGTATTAAATTATTATGGAATTTGGTTACAATGTTCCACCTTCCTCGAACAGGGATCATTACAGAAGACTGAGGAGTCAAGAATCCTGGAGGGGTGGAGTGTGGATAAAGTGAAGGTTCCTGTGGCCAGGATTCTCACCTGGCCCTGGTTGGCTAGCTCACCACACGTGTGGACAACATGTTATCGACTCTCTATGAAGAGCTCCGCCTAGTGCTCTGGGTGACACAGTGGCACAGCTGCAAGGCTGCACGACTGCAGGAAAGCAGAGGCTGGAGTGTGGTGGCAGCGCTGAAGACAGAGACTGTGACAGCTGCAGGGGTAGGGAGGCCCAAAGGCAGAGACTGGCTTGCTGCATGCAGACTCTCTCTGAGTGGACAGGATTCTAGTGACTGACCTGCCACTGTGGGAATAAAGTTGGGTATAAACTCTTCCACCCCAAGAACGTTCCATTGTCATTCTTTGGTCTCATTGAATCCACAGTGAACTTGCCCAGGGCTGAAACCCATTGGCAAGACTGTGTCCTCTGTTACTTTTGCTGCTGTAACAAAATACTGTAAATTCAGTGGTTTAAAACAAGACAATTGTATTATCATACAGTTGTATGTTAGAAACCCAACCCAGGTCTCCCTGGGGTAAAACTAAATTCTCCAGAATTTGAGGAGCCCCATTACTGGGAAAGGATTACAGGAGTTACAACAGGAAGGGAGTCTTGGCAAGCATCTGGCCTATTCCTCATTGGCTCAAAAAGGATGAATGACCTGTTCAAAGACACCAGGGCTAGATTCTGGCCCAATGCACAGAATTCAAGAGAGCAGTCTCAGGTATGTGAGGGGTGGCTAGCCAGCTCATATTAAAAAACAGATCTCCTCCAACAAAACAATAATTAAAAATATCTAAGGGTAAGCATTATAATGGCCCCCAAAGAGCTCTACATCCTAATCCCTGCAAGCTGTGAATGTTACCTTTGCAAACGCGATTAAGAACCTTGAGATGAGTTAATCCTGGATTATCCAGGTGGGCCCAATGTAATCACGGGGTCCTTAAATCAGAGAACCTTCCCTAGCTGCAGTGAATACTGAAAGAGGATCAGAAAGATGCAACATGCAACTGACCTGCCATTGTTAGCTTTGCAGATGGAGTGAGGGGGCCACTAGCCCAGGAGTGCAGGCAGCACCCAGAAGCTGACAGCAGCAGTGAACCAGCTTCTCTCCCAGAGCCTCCAGATGGATCACATCTCTGCTGAGGCCATGGTTCAACCCAAAGGGAGACCTGGGTTGCATTTCTGACATACAGAACTCTAAGATAATACAACTGTCTTGTTTTAACCCACTGAATTTATGGTATTTTGTTATAGCAGCAAAAGGAGAGTAACAGAGGCACACACACATCCAATAGCCCCTAGCAGGCCAAGCAGACAGGTTCCTCTCCTCCATACTTTCTTCTCAGTCTTCTGCAGTATTTTTCCTATTTCAAAGACCCCCTGAAGTGTATTTTAATCCCATCTTACTTGGATGGTGTCTTGCCAATGGATTTCAGCCCCGGGCAAGTTCACTATGGATTCAGTGTGACCAAAGAAGCGGCAGTAAAATGTTCTTGGGGTGAAAGAGTTATACACAACTTTATTTCCAGGTGGCAGGTCGATCACTAAATCCTGTCCACTCAGAGCAAGTCTGCATGCAGCAAGCCAGTCTCTGCCTCTGGGCCTCTCTACCCACACAGCCATCCTCTGGGCCTCTGTCCTTGGCACTGCCACAAGTCCAGCCTCTGCTCTGCTCCCCTGCAGCCTTGCAGCTGTGCCATCGTGTTACTCAGAGCACTGGGCAGGGCTCTTTATATAGAGTCAGATACAATGTATTGCTCACACATGTGTAGTGAGCTAGCCAACCAGGGCCAAGTGAGAATCCTGGCCACAGGAACCTTCATTTTATCCACAGATGGACATGTTGAGATGGAAGCAGGGGGCTTGCAGAGTGATTTGCTCTGTGTCTCACACCCTAGAAATGGCATAATGAGCTCTTTCTAGAAGGACTGGCCTGGGGCCCACACCACCCTTTGTGAGGTCAGATTGACCAACAGCAGCCCTGTGCCAATTCCATTTAGAATCTAGAGCAACATCAGTGTCTGACGGCCAAGGAACTAGGCCTAACACTGAGAGACTATTGTTCCACTCTGGGAAAAGAGCAGTGGAGGTCCAGGAAGAGGGAAGGGTTGTATTTACCCACAGTTCTCCAAGAAGAGCAGGGCCTCTGCAGCATACAATGAGGTCCTTACAGCAGGGTCTCTTATGAATACTTTGAAAAGCTCCAACCACTCCCTGTGATTGCATAAAATACCTAAGAGTAGTGAGATGTGACCACTGTCATTTAGCTATGTTACACTTGCACGCAGCATGTTATGCAATAATTAACTCACCATTTATATTTTATTTAGCATCACTTAGATATTTAGGCCAGTTTTCTCTCTGCCTTCCACTGTATGTGCATGGTATCAATATAGCTGACCTGAGAAACTGGGTGGTGCTCAAATGAAAATTGAATGAGAAAGGATGTGTGCATTTAAATGGTGCTTTCTTTGAAAGGTCACACAGATGTCTGAGGAGAACCAGTGTTAGAGCTCTAATCTGACATTCCCCTCCTGCTCATGTAATTATGGGGTGGATGGGATTGGAATGCTTCCCAGACCTTGAAACAACATTAATTAATGCTGCTGGGTATGTAAGCCATTATATGCCTTACAAGGTCAGTCAAAGGGTAAGGTGCTTTAGAAACCCTTTAATTATTATAATTATTCTTGGGAAAAAAAGAAATGCCTTGGATTTATGCAAAGTACAAGTAACTGTGGGGATTGGTCATAAACCGGAGTTGCTCAGATCAGCAGAATGCCATGAGCCTCCTGGCTTGGGGCTGGACCTCACAGGGGCAGACATTCTGAGGTTTAGCTTCTCTGGTACAATATATGGGAAAAAATTGTTCAGTAGTGAGCAAAGTGTTATTAAGTACCCAGTTGAAGTTAGACAGTATGAACTATAGTAGGCCAAGTTAGCAGGGTTCTATAACTACTTTATAGACATGTGGCTTAAAGTAGAACTGGGAAAGCAGACTATAAGTATTGTTCTGGATTGGCTATTTGGATAGTACACCAGAAATCAGGGCATTAGGGGTTGAAATAAACACTAACAGCACTGCATAGGTAGGGCAAGGATAGAGTTAAATATACTAGCAGAGGGCTGATGGACCTGATGACAAAGGAAGATTAGGAAAAATTAAAGATACTGATAAGGCAAAGAGGTGGCTCAGTGAAGAGAAGGGAGGGGAGGAAAGGGAAGTTAAAGAAACAGGGTGGGCCTAGAGCAGTGGTTCTTAACAGTGTGGCTCCTGAACAGCAGTAATAACAATTGGGTACTTGCTGGACCTATCGAGTCATAACTCTGGGACTTACGCAGTCCCTGTTTTAACAAACCTCACAGGCAATTCTGACATATGCTGGAATTTGAGAAGCACTGGTCTAGAAAAAGGAAACGAAGTCTGAGACCTCAGAGATAAGCAGTACCACTTAAAGAGGAGAAACAGAGGCCTGCTGTACAGGTAGGTGATGTGACGAGGAGGCCTGAGGGTCAGTGGTGTGGAAGAGGAGAACAGGAAAGTCCAGACTTCTGGCAGATGACTGAGGGTAACATCAAGGGTTGGAATAAAAGGACAAAGGGATGTAGGTGTTCACACCATCAAAGAAGGTGAAAGCCAGTCTTAGCAGTGTGTGAGGCTGCGTGGGGTGGCAAGTGAGTAATATTATGAGTCAAACGAAGGAAACAGTACTATGATGGGTATAAGGTTTAACTGTGACAGTGGTGAACAAGGACAAGAATAGTCCCTATTCTTCTCCTCTTCAGTTGGGAAAATGGGAAAAACAAAGTGATTATTTGACCAGCCAAAAGAAAAAGAAACCAAGAAGTATCTGCCTAATTTGGGGTGGCAGGGAGACCTGCCAGGAGTCTTCTGGAAACCATCTCTGAATGCATGTATTAAATTTATTATGTATAAGGCAAAGAAGATAAAAGTGTGAACAGGATATTCTTTGCATTAAAAATGAAATGAACATCTCCAGAACATGGAGGGAGGGGGCTGCCTAGGAGAAGAAAGGTCTAAGTTAGAGAAAGAAGCATAAATGGAGTTTTAACCCAAACACAACAGGGGTTCTTAGCCCACCACTAAAAAAAACCAGACTTGGGGATGAAATAGGCCAGTGGTGGAAGTTCTCCTGAGTAGTCAGCATAACTAACACGACCTGCAGAAAACAGTACATGAGGAGATCAAATCAGTGGAACAGCCAAGACAGAAACACTAAGTGAATGAAGGACACCTAGGGGATGGAGAAAACACACACATGCTAACAAGACCCAATCCAACTTTCAATATGTTGTAACGACAGACTTTTTCACTACAAAAAGGAACAAAATGGTGGCATGGGAAGCTGGTTGCTATATTTCTAGAAGTTATAACAACAGTTTTCAGAGGCCATTTAGAGGACAAGGAACATTTCTGATGGTAGAGGTAGGACCAAAGAAACCCACACTTGAAAGTCAGTAATTGTTTAAGCAAGGTGTCATGGTCAAAGTGAATTCCTGTTTGAACCAAGTTAGGACAACCCCAAAATGCCAACATGACATTCTTAAATAAATAAGGCCCTATATTTTAGTGAAACAGCAGTTTTATAATTTAATCAGAAAAATTATATAAGATATATGCTTTATTTCCATGGATTTCTGAAATCATTTGCTTTTTAAAAATCTTTACCTTAATTAAATTTACCCCCTTTACAATATTTACTGTTAAACCAACCAACCTGATACAATAATTGCTCTTGAAAGATAACAACAGATTAAGATATAATAGATTTTAAAATATAATAGATTACAGCCAATTTGTTAACAAAAAAAAGAAAAATTAAAGAGCTTGAACCTTTGTAACAATTTACAGAATTCTTTAACTTAATAAGTGAGAAAAATCTGCTTTGGATAAGGCATTGCTTCATCATTTCTCAGAGAATAAGGCACACAATCAGTAGCATTACAGATCACAAACACGTAAGAAAATCTGAAGACAGCAAATGGTAGGTATGTTATACAAAAATGCAGGTGCCTTTGGGACACTGACTTTTATATCAATGTAACATTAAATTGTGCAAATGTAAAATTTACTGCAACTAAATTTTCTTTTGCTAATAAAGGTTAATAATTTTTAACAGAGGGTAAACCTAAAGGAACAAAGGAAAAAGCAAATTTCCTAAAACTTCATTTTGAAAAAATATGTTTTATTTCTTAACATCAGGCAGATGTTAAGAAACAGTGACCTAGATCTAATGTTCATTATCATCTTTTTAAAATATTTTAATGGCTTCTCACATGGCACTGGGCAGGATTTGCCAGTATTCACAACTCACTAAACACTTGGCAAATTAAACTTCAGTCAAGATCAACATTTACAAACAAAGAAATGTTAGTGTTCACTACACATCTTATTCATGATCTCATTTATTTTGGCGGTTTCACTGTTTCTGTATCTCAGAAAAATGTGGATCCAAATATAATGCTAACTTACTATAAATTAGTCACCCAAAAATTTGAACTGTTTTTCATCAGGAAATGAACTAAGTTAATGGTATATTACCAGAAAACTTAATTGGATATTAATCTAATAAAGCTATTAGTAAAGTCAGATAAACAATGAAAATATATCATGAAATAAACAGAACTATAATATTGCACTTCGAGTGCTATAGAAAAGTCGAATTACAACAAAGTTTTTAAAAACTTGTACATGCTTCCTGAGCAAGAGGATTCAGAATTATAATTAGTGTACATACCTAATTAATACATTTTTAAAAATTCACTTTAATGTTGGCTACTTAATTGTCTGAACCATTTGCTTCTTTATGATTGTCATATGGCTACCTCAGACATCAATACGAATTCCATGTTTTGAAGACATCATTTGTCTGGTCCCTGTTAAATACATAATGAATGAACAGATGTGAGGTAAAGATGATGTGATTATTACATAAAGCCAGAATGGCAAAGGAGAAGTTTTTCCAAATGGGCATATCCACAAACCGTGACGAATTCCATCTCGGATATGGTGTGAGCTCCAGGATATAAATAACATCCAGGGAAGAAAGCACCAGGAATCTTTGAGCTTGAAGAGGTGCATAGTAAACCTCAGGGTCAGAACCACAACAGGTATCACAGTAGAACAGTGAAGGAAAGGTCTTCGGGGAAGAGTCAAAGCGGACTGTGGGGGGAAAGCAATAGCTAGTATCGTTCCTTTCCTGGCAAACAAAATTCTATAGATGCTTCTTAGTATTCTACAGTATTTTCCAGGATTCTGCTGGAAACCCATCTCTGAATGCATGTATTAAATCTATTATGTATAAGGCAAAGAAGATAAAAGTGTGAACAGGATATTCTTTGTATTAAAAATGAAATCGATATATCCAGAACATGGTGATTGTATTTTTTAAAGTTTCTTATTATCTGCTTACAAAAGTCACAATACAAATGTAATTTATATCCTAAATGTATGGTTTGTGTAAATCTGGAGTTTTAAAGAACTGGCTGGGGCCTCTAAGAGTGCTGAAAAAATCTCACAACTGAATAAAATTAATAAAGGCATAAAAGGTGAATATTTTTGTTGTAACCATTTTATAGGACATTGAGTACTTTCAGAACTTATTAACAACATTTACGAAAATTATCTCATTTTAAATAAGTATTCTAAAGTTGAGTTAAATAAGCTTCAGTAAAATTTCTAAACCATTGCAAAATATGTAACCAACATCTAAATAAATGAAAATTTCAGGCTTAATCCCTACTTGATCCATGAGTAAGGTTTTGCTCTCACTATAAAGACTAATTTGCAAGAAGATAATTTCTAATAAAAAGAAAGCTGAGGATAGTGTGAAGATTGCCTAAAGCCAACTCTCCCCACAAATCCTCAAAAACATTACAGAGCAAGGAAAATAAAACTATACCAAACCCCACTTTGCATAGATAAAAGTCAGAATGCCCAACTTCCTAAGTATTAAAATAAACATCAAATCAGTGAGCCTTATCTCGTACTCCCATCCAAAGCCAGGAAAAAGTAAGGGAAATCTAAGATTGATCTAAAATTAACTCTAGGAAGAGAAAGTTTAACCTAAGTGTGAAATGCTGAAAAGGGTCCTGGTCCATCAAAGCAATGACCAAAGAGAAAGGAATTAGTGTGCATGTCTCAAGGTTGTGAAAGGCATTGTTTCTGGGGAAGAAGATGGCAAAAAGGAAGGGAGAAAGGTACCTTTTGGAGACTAGACAGTAAAGAGCAAAAGAAGTAGGAAAGAAAAAAATTTAGTTATCTATAGTAAAAAATAAGGATACAACCTTCCCACCACAAAAAAAAAAGGCATCCATTAAAGAGACTCTACCTTGCCACACTGTCAAGTCACATCACCCTTACATGGGGAATCTTATAAACCGATTCCTTAAACCTATGTTCTTTAACTCCCCTACTGACTGAACACCAAAGAGTTTTTCTACATTTCTCTTCCCTCTTCCTTCTCCGCCACATTTTAGCTGTTTTATTTCTACTCTGTCAGAACACAAAACATTTCTGTATTACTATACCCCTTGTTTCTACCTTCGCTTTTAAGTTCTATACCCACACAATAATCCATGCTCTCAATATCACAGTGGCATCAGGGAGTCTACGGGAATCATTACTTGAAAGAAAGCAATACCCTGAAGCTGAGAGATGATTAGCAGTTTTGTGCTGGATATCTTTGCAGGGATATTTAACTCTTCACATTTTTATTTGTGAAGTTTGTTTACATTCATAGAACTAAAGAAGAAATAAGGAATTTCTGTTGGTTGGCTGATTCCTAAATCATCAGTGCATTATTTTTCATTCACAGAAAAATAGTGAATAATGAAGGTAGAAAAGGGCATTATAAAATTACAGACTAGATTGCTTAAAAGTAGAAGTAAAAATCGATACTTGAAAATAACTATCACAAATACTCAGTCTTGACATTTATTACTGATGATCACATACAATCTTATGGTGAATGTGAACAAATGTTAATACTTCATTCAAAAAAGAAGAATCAATACCAGCACTATGGTATACTTTATGTGCACTATCTCATTTGCTCCCAATAACAATCCTGAGTTAGGGATTATTTTACTGAGGAGGAAACTCGGACTTAGGGAGGCTAAGTAGCTCCCCATGTTGTGTGGTTACTAAGTGGCAGAGCTGAGATTTGATACTGGGTCTGTCTGACTCTGTGGCTCATATTCTTAACACTACTGTTTCTAAATGAATCAAAGAATAACTACAGTATAGGGCCTAAATGTTTTAAAAAATTACAACAGGAGAGTTAAGTTCTAGGTGAATGCATTCGTGACCCACACTTTCTATGTTTCAGAGCTTATCCCAGCCTCTACTAACATTTATTATTAACTATTTGCCAGGGTATGCCACTTAACATGCTCATTTAGTCCTCACAAGAACCTTATGGGGTATCGTTAAGAGTCCACATTTAACAGAAATTAAGCCTTAAAAAAGTTTAAAAGTGCTTTGCTAACACCACATACTAGGGTTCAAACCCAGGTCTTCTGATTTCAACTAATATCAATGTTATGCTGCTTCCACTTACAGCAAAAAAGTTAAAATTTGTCTTTAGCCAGGAACTACTGATTCCTTACTGATTAAGTTTCTAAATAAGTGAAACAACCTCTGAAAAATACTTGGTACAGTCCTTGACACATAATTGGAAAAAGAACTGATCATTTCTCCTTTCAACAAATACTACTGAACACACTACTACGTGAGCCAGGCAGTGTTCTAGGCCAGTGGTGATGCTAAGGCCTTGCTCTATGAGTTTGTATTACGTTCCTGAAATGTTTCAGACCAGAAACATGTAAAAAGTAGGCAAACCTTCTGACCCTTAGAAAATATTAACTGAATTGCCATTTTAGGATCAGCTCATTTGATAGGTAGCTGTATAGCTAAATCCCTAAAGCCTCAGTGAAATTCCTCCATTTCTCCACCAGGGACTATGTCCTAATCAGCCCATTGCAATGCATACTTTTGGCCTCAAGAGGGTCTCAGGGAATGAGGCCCATTAAGGACACATTCCCCAGGACTGGGAATCACCTTAAAGCTATTCAACTGTTAGGAGCTACATATTAAAAGGTAAAAAGTTAAGAATGAGGGGACAAATTTAAGTGTGGTCCTGAGGAAGGAACACTGATACAAAAAGAACTAGGAAAGCCCAAGGATGACCTCCTGTTGCTTTAAACCAGTTGTCTACCCTTTCCTTCAAGGCTTGGCTAAATACATCCTCGGTAAAGCCAATACAGAACTTCACAGGTACAATTAGTGAGACCTTGGCATTCTGTGATGCCAAATAACTTGATTAGCAACATGTCTGTGTGTACATTCAAGGAAGTACTCAATGCTCAAAAAAGTGGGATGAATGGGCTTTCTTATTTTAAAATAAGGCTAATCTTCTCAAACTAAAAGGATGCTGAAGATCAATATAACAGTGCTGAAGAAATTAAAGACCAGCAAAATTAAACATATATGCTTCTTACCTTTAAAGACAGGGATCCAGCTAGAAAAAAGTGGTCTACATCAATAACAGAGGCTAAAAATCCAGCTAAGATGATTTCTCCAAAGTCAGTCTTCTTTTTGATTCCAATGACTATTGCCCATGACCACATGCCGATTGCGCAATGTACAGCATTATCTGAGAGGGCTCGAAGCCAGTCATTTTGCTGAATTATGGAAAACTGAAGAATTCTGTCAGCTACTAGGGCAAATAGCCCCAGACCAAGGCTGGCAATAAGAGAGTCAGTGCTACAAGACTGGAGTAGAGCATGGGTCTTCTCAGTCTCAGATGCCATCACAGGCCATATGTCAGTGTATACTAAAAGCCATCAGAAAACAGCTTATTCTTGTTTATATTCCCAGTTACCCTAAAATAGAAAGAAGAGGAAAATATTAATGGAGATTATAAGCTGCCATATAATATTTAAACAAGACAATATCGGCAATAATTTCACAAATATAAAACAATTGTGAAAACTGGTATTTATTTTTAAGCTGTTGTCAATAATTTCATCTTATTTTTATTATTCCTGGCTTTACTGATATAACTGATATATAACACTGTGTAAATTTACAGTATATAATGTGATGACTTGGCATACATATATATTATGAAATTATTACTGCAATAAGGTTAGTTAAAACATTCATCACTTCACACAGTTACCTTTTTGTGTGTGTGGTAAGAACATTTAAGATCTTAGCAACTTACAAGTATTAAAAATGGTATATCTTACATGTTATATATAACATGCTATGTGGCCCAAAGAGAATAGATTAGCTTTGTAGGAATAACAGTTTAGATGGTAGTACATAGCAAGGGAAAGCCAAATATATATAATATATATATATATATTATATATTATACAATTGCAGATATTAAATATATTTTGTAATATAAACATTAAGAAAGTCCACTGACTGTAAGATATTACTTTGAGGTTATCAAATAGTTTAGTGGGCATCCATTGTGTCTGTGTACCTAGCAACTACTTTCTATACTTCTTTAACATCCTTTTCCTTTGGGAAAACTCATCACAATACCCAAACTTTGGAGCTAATCAATTAGAATTCTCTGTATCCCTTACTAGTAGTTATTAGTAATTACTAGTTAGTAATCATTTTCCAGTAGTGATTAGATTAGCAGTGATTAATCTAATGATGGTGACCTGGGCTTTAGCAATCAGACTCGTATCTAGAATTTTCCTAAGTGGAGCTGGTGGAGAAAGTTCCTTTTCTTCTTGCATACTAGAGGCTCCACTACATGGAACAGCTTAGGAGAAAGAATCATAAGGACATCAAGTCCTCTGATCCAATCTCTAATATTCTCAGGGCTGTGCTCATTTCTCCAGCTCATCCTTGTTCTATGAGCTACCCCAGCATTTTTCTAATAAATCCTTTTTTGCTTTCTCTTGTCTCCACCCAAAGAGCTTTTACTGATATAAAAAGGCAATCATAATTCTCTGTTGAGCACTTACCTGGCACAGAATATAAAATTCATTTACCCAACTAAAGGTATCAATAATGTGTGATACCTAAAGTTTTTGTTATGTGTTATTTCAAATCTGAGGCTAAAGAATAACTAAATGATTTATTGAGAATGACTCAACTTCCATTCTGTAATAAAAAGTATACATGGCTCATTATGTATATTCTAAAATTTACAGGGAAATGCAAGAGACCTAGATAGAACACACCTAGAAAAGTACTTTGAAAAAGAGGAAGTAAATTGAAGGACTTAAAGCATCTGATTTCAAGTCTTATTACAAAGCTACAGTAATCAAGACAGTGTGGTATCAGTACAAAGAAAGACAAAGAGCTCAATGGAACAAAATACAGTGGGTTCAGAAATACATCCACACACACAGTCAGATGATTTTTGACAATCATGCAAAAGCAAGTCAATAGAAAAAAGATATTCTTTTCAACAAATCATACTGAACAATTGGATATCCATGTGCAAAAATAATGAACATCAACCCACACCTTACTCCATACATAAAAACTCAAAATGGATGACAGACCTAAAAGTAAAACATAAAACAAAAATTTCTGGAGGAGAACATTTTGGTATCCTTGGATTATGCAAAAAAGTTCTCACATGCAACATCAAAAGCTGTTTTAGGAATCAATAAACTGAACTTCATCAAAATTAAGAACTCCTGCTTTTTGAAAGACAATGTTAAGAGAATGAAGACAAGCCACAGACTAGCAGAAAATGCTTGTACATGTCATATTTGATAAAGGACATGTATCCAGAACAAAGAATTTGCAAAACAGAATTAACAGAAAAACAATAAAGCAATATAAAAATGGGCACAAGACTTGAAAAAGGACTTTACAAAGATGATATACAGATGGTCAATTACCACATGAAATTACCCAATATTATTATTAGGGAATGCAAGTTAAAACCACAATGAGATACCAAACATATCTATTAGAATGATTAAAATTAAAGACTAACCATCCCAAGTGTTGACAAGATGTGGATCAACCAGAATGTTATATGCTGCTGGTGGGAATGTAAAACTGTACACTCACCTTAGTTTCTCAAAGTCAAACATATTCCTACCATATGTCTTAGTCACTACATTATTCCACTCCTAGGTATTTACCCAAGAGAAATTACAGCATACATCTGCACAATGATTTGTACATGAATATAACAGCAGCTTTATCTACATTTGCTCTAAACAGACAACCCAACTGGATAAACAAAATGTGGAATAAACAGAAATGAAAAAGCGATCCATACAAAAACATGGGTGAACCTCAACATAATACTAGGAAGTCAAATCATAAAAAAAGGTACACAGTCAAAACCCACAGAACTGTACAAATGTAAACTATAGACTTCAGTTAATAATAATGTATTAAAATTGGTTCATTAATTGTAATAAATGTAGCACACTAATGCAAAATATTAGTAATAGGAAGAAAAGTGTGCAGGAGAGGGAAATATGGGAATACCATACTATCTGCCAATTTTTCTGTAAACTCAGAGTGGCTATTAAAAAGTCTATTGACTCAGAAAAAGTAAATAAATGAAGCAATTACAGGAAACTGTTACAACTGTTAAATTTATGTAATGACTATACAATCTTGAAATTTCCAATATATTTGAAATTTCCATTTAGAAGTATGTTTTCAAAAAGAGTACACAGTATGATTCCCTATATGTAAAATTCCAGGAAATGCAAAGACAGTGATGGAAGCAGATATGGTTGCCTGGGGACAGAAGGGACAGGAAGAATTAAAAAGGAATGTAAGGAAATGTTGAGGGGACAGATATATTCATTATCTTGATGATGGCAATAGTTTCATGGTTCATAATTTCATACATACATCAAAATATATCAAATTGTACATTTTAAATATGTACAGTTTATTATATGTCAATTATACTCCAACAAAGATTTTAAAAAGCTAGCAAATACATTTTACTGTCAATAACAACAGCAGGCTTCCATGTAAAAGGAGTGTCTGAAAAAGCCTAATTCCTAAATTAAAAAATCAACAGAAGAAATGCATAGTAAATGAGGCTTCAAAAAAACACAATTGGTGAATAAGAACACTTTCCAAGACTTTCCCAAAGCTTGGATGGAAAAAAAGAACAAAAAGTTGTGCACTGAAAGGAAAAAATAAATTGAATATAATTTCCCAAGAATTTCCAAGTCAAAAAAGAAATGGTTTTTGCAAAAGAGAATGTGATTAAACCAACACCAAATGTCAAATATTGTGGGGCAACCTTTACAGAACTAAAAGATCATGATGGTAGAATTTGAAACATAACTAAATTATGATACCTGTATGACAATCGTGCATTTTAAGAGTTGTGCCTTAGATATTATAATACCTAATTATGATTTCTGGGAAAAAAGAATTAAGGATCAGAACTTATAACTCGAGGGGGTGGGGAGAGGAATAAAGAAAACTTAATCAACATAGCAAAACAGAAGAGGAAAAAAAGGAAAGAAGAAAACTTTACCCCCACCTACCTCCAAAAAGCAACAGGGACCAAACATATAAAACACAAATACTACAATAAACATATATGTACTTCATTTCTCTGTAAAGAGATAGACTGGGGCAAAAGTATATATCCCACCAAGTTATTGTTCATAAGAAAACATCTCAAAGGCTCAGCAATACAGAAATGAGAAGAGATGAGAAAACTTTAGAAAATACAAACAAAATAAAGTACCAGGGGTAATACTAACATCAAACAGAATTTACAACAAAAGATTTAGTGGGACCAAAAGGGGTAAAATATTCAAGTCACAGTAAAGTTATGTAAGAAGCTGCTGACACATCCAGCAGCAAAGCAGTAAAAGTTAAGTTAAATCAAGTAGCCAAAAAAGAAAAGTTATAATCTGAATAATATACTTATAAATTTGATTTCACATACAGTTCAAAAACTGTGTCTTATAACATACAATACACACTTTCCAAATGTGCATGGAACATCTGTAAAAGTTAACATTTACTCATCCACAAGAAAAACTTCAATACAATCTAAAAAGTAGAAATGTTCAGGCCAAAGGGGATTAAGGGGTATTACGGTTAGTGTACATAATACGGGTGGGGCACGGGGAAGGAAGTATAGCATAGAGAAGACAAGAAGTGACTCTATAGCATCTTACAACGCTGATGGACAGTGACTGTAATGGGTATGTGCTGGGGACTTGATAATAGTGGGGAATGTAGTAACCATAATGTTGCTCATGTGAAACCTGAGCAGAAGATTGTGTATCAATGATACCTTAATAAAGAAAAAAAATGTTCAGGCCAAATTCTGACCAGAAGGCAGTATGATTCATAACTTGGAAACCTGTTAAAAAGAAAAATGTAGTGGCCTAACTAGCTTAAAGAAACTAAACTTAAATGGTGGTGCAAATAATACCTTTAGAGCCAAAAGACTTGCCTATCTTTCAAGTGTTTATGTTCTGTAAACATTCAGGAAAGAAAACAAAAGCTCAGAGAGCACGGACTTTGTCTGCTTTGTTCACCACTGTACCTTTAGCACATGGTAGGGGCTCAGTTAAGTATTTGTTGAATGAATTAATGCATAGTCATCATACACTGTATCTGTTATCCACCAGGTACTACATATTAAATGAATAAAGATAAAATGTAACATCCATCCCTGGGAATCTGCATTTTAAGCAAGATTGACTACCAGGTAATTCTTATGTTCACTAAACATTGACAAACATCAGTTTAACAGAAACCAAAATGATGAAAACCAAGAAACATTACCTAGGAAGTCAGAAACAATACGGTTTTTGTAATTCTGTTCTGGCAGTTTAGTCAATGTAATGAGACAAGGAAGGTAAGGAGAGACAGAAAATGTATCATTACCTTAACCAGGAAGAAAAAGGTAATTATACTAGTTTGCAAGTGAAATAAGTGTGTATCAAAAGAGAGAGAATCAATTGAAAATATTTAGAATTTAAGTTGAAAAAGGTGGCTTCTTCAAGATAAACACTAATCTTTAATATATCAGCAATAATCATAAGAAAAAAGTTAGAGTATGATCATTCACAACAACAAAAATTCAACAGCAAGGAATAAAATTCAACAGCAAGGAATAAACTAAATAGGAAATGTGTATGAAGAAGCTATAAAACTCTACTAAAACTGTATTAGAGGATGCAAAAGATCAATCAGTTCTTTAGAGCTCTGGTGGCTTTGTACTATCTTAGCTGAGCTAAATCAGAAGTACCTTTTCCAGAACTCAATAGTTCTGGGTAGTGTTGGTTACAGGAGACATTGTACATGAGGCCTGGAAGGGAGACGTGGAGCAGCAGCTATAGTTTTTGCTCTCTGAAGGTCAGTGCCCACAGAGCTCACCTGTGTTGCTGCTGTTAGCCCACTTTGCTGACATGGGGAAGCAGCTGGGCCTACTGCTCCTTCAGCTCCCACCAGATCTTCCTGCAGCTTCTACAATTCCTGGGCCTGAATGCGTAACCCCAAGGTCGAGTGCAAGCCTCTCCTGTAGGTCATCCACAGCATCAAAAGTGGAGTTGAGGCCAACGCAGGTTCCGTTCTGTCCTAGCTCTCTCTCATACACATCCAGCTTCCCTGCCCAACTGTCAAGCCGACTTGCAGCAGCTGAAGGTTCAACAAGCTTCAGAGGCAGCAGCCTGCCCAGCCTGCTCTCCCAACCTCACAATTTTAATCCCTGTAATAAACGTCTTATTCTTTAGCATGTAAAGTAGTTTGGCTTCTTTGATGGAACTTAACTGGTACAAAGTCAGACCATTTTGAGTAAGAAAAAACTGATGGTGCTATTTTCCTTAATCTATTAATTTAATGTAATTCTAATCAAAATCATAAAGGTTTTTAGGAACTTTATAAAATGTTTCTAAATTTCATTTGAAAGAGTAGATGCCAGTAGGTTCCATTCTGTCCTATAGTAACTCAATTATTAACTCAAAATAAAAGCCAAACAAATTTATTGAAAAGATACTGGGAAACCAGACTTGCCAGGTTTCAAGAATCAGGCTTCAAAACTATGCTTCAAGCACCCAGTGAAAATGATCCCAGACAACTGGTCTGAAGACCTTCCTGCCACTAAGCCCAGTTTATAGTGCCCAGTCCATCACCAGGTATCACCACTGGCAGTGCGGCCAGTGCTGCTGTCTCTGCTGTCATACAGGATTCTTGGCAGTATTTCTTTGTTCTCAATACAAAATTTGGAGTGCGAAGGGTACATGTCTGATGGGCTGGGCCTAGATCGCACTCCCACACTGTACTGCAAGGGAAAAGATAGTATTTGGCCTTTTCAGCATATAATGTAGCAGGTGGGCTTTTTCATCCTTCTAGATGCAACAGAAGAGAAACCTCTTAAATACATACTATACTGAACAGGAAATGACCAGAACAAGAAATGACTAGTAATCAGTCTGGTGGAAAAGGCATTAATTGCTAGGTACTACTGCAGAGTCAATAATCAGATAAAACCTGAGATGGAAATCATCTGCTTTCTGTCTGTGCAACGCCATTTTATACAGTTAACCAGTTAACTTGTTAAAAAAAACTTTAGATTTTAAATCGTCACATAGACTAGGGTTTTGCAATATATAGAAAACATTTCTCTGGTTAAATTAAGAAAGGGAATCAGTTTCATTGACTAGCTGCCTGGAAAATTTCCATGGTTAAATAGCTTTTGTAATTAGTTTGGTGATCAAATTTGGGTTGTTTAAATGAATTTATAAACAGACTTCTTCATAATCCAGCTAGCTAGACTTTTACAGAAGAGCTCAAAATTATTTTTTAAACATTGGTAGGCATGACTACATAAAAATGTAAAACTTTGGCATGATAGAGATAAAGACAAATGGTGGAAATTTAGAACATTTATGGTGGAGAAAGATGAGAAGCCTTACTTTATTAAAGAATCTTAAAATTAGTAAGAAGAAATAAGTATCCCAATAATAAAGCAGGCAATGTCTATGAAAAGGCATTTTGGAAAAGGAAGAAATGCAAATGGTCAAAAATTATTAAAAGATTTCAACTTTATTAGTAATCAATTGAATTTAAATTAAAACAATGAGACTTCAATGTAAGATTGACAAAAGATTGCTAAAGCTTTGTTAGTAGTGGTGGGGAAATGATAATTCTTATGGCATATTAGTAGAAGTATAAATTGGTGTAATTTTTCTAGTGGACAGTTTGACAATATGTATAAAATCATTTAAAAAAATGAGCAAACTTTTGACTTGGCATTTCCAATTCTAGGTATTTATTCTAAAAAAGTAGTTAGATAAATACAAAGAGTTACACGTGGATGTGCAGTATGGCATTCTTCATAATAAGGAACAATTAGAAACTACATGTCCAAAATATGGGACTAGTGAATTACATTCCACACAATTATGCGGCCATTAAAGAAATACTTATTCCCATGTTTATTGACATGGAAAGATGTCCGATACTAAACTTTTAAAAGCAGCTTGTAAAATATGTGAAATATTTCAATTTTCTTAAAAATATGTACATACTCATTAAAAAATCTGGACAGCTGTTCATTTGGCTTGTCTCTCACTGGAGGACTTACATGTGATCATTACTTTTTTTTCCTTTCTTTGATTTCATAAAAATTTTCAGTGTCTTACTGTTATGCCCACAAAACCAAAGAAGGTATTTTCAAAGTTAACTCCGAAGTAATTAAACAACTCAGACTATGATGCTAGCTTTTTAAAAGTGTAATTTTAAAAAAGTAGAAATATTTGACATTATAAATATGTATTAATAAAAGTACTAGCATAAAACACACAATAAAATTTTATACAATTCTCATAAGTCACATTTATAGTGCAATATAAAATAATCTGTTCATATGTATATACTATTGGACCCATGAAAAGTCTGTACAGAAGATTTCTGTATCTCCATGTGAAATAAACTTGTTCTCTAAAACACTAAGATGTGGTCATAGTCTACAAATTCTTCCAGGATGAGGAAACAATGATTTCAAGGTACTTTCAAGCAAGAGACAAAAAATGTAGTATATGTAAAAAAACCTCCAAGGTCATGAGTCCTTTCTGTAAATCTCAGGATTTATACTTCACAAATCAAGAATCATTTATCTCTACTTTAAAAAATAAACATTTGACACTTGACTGGAAAAGGAAGTCAGTTTTTAAAGGTTCAAGGCATATCATTTTAAACTTCCTAACATCTCTGAACCAAAGATAAATGCCAGTATCCACTTGGCTGGATGGGAAGTGGGACCCAGAAAGCTTGAATTAATAACCAAGCCAGAGAGATGTGGTCGCTGCAGAAACCATGCTCTGCTTTGTTAAGCTGTGGGTGTATGTTAGCCTAACGGGGAAGAAGACCAGTCGGGTGGATGAGTGTGAGGAAAACGTAGGCTGGGTACACACTACACAGAGCCTGACAGAAAAGCTCTGTTGCCACTGAGACTATGCTTATGTATGCAGTTAATTACAAATTTACTTTCAAATCTTATCTGAGAAAGCAAAATTAAAAGATCATCATCCACTTAATTGCAAATTGCATGATGTCTGTTTAAAGCCGCAGCATTGCATCCATCTTCTTTTACTCATGAAATCAATTTTTATCATCAAAAAGGATATCTAAATGTTACTAACCTTATGTTTTACCTAAGTTCCGATTCTAAAAGGACTGGGCAGCTAATGAAGAGTCATGAGCAAAATGAAACATCAAAAGATCACTTCAAGCATTTAAATTACTATCCAATTTTACAGTGACCTGAAAAAGAAAACCTACTGTTTACATAAGTGTATTGTTGTTTATGAATAGGAACACAACCACATAAGGGGGCAGCACAATGCATTTTATGAATGGAAAGTATAAAATAGCTTGCTTAATTAGACGGGAGCAAAAAGCTCATGTGAATGAATTTGCAAGCAGATCCCTTAGCCCCAACAAGCCTTCAGATGCCTGCAGCCCTGCCAGCAATAGGACTGCAACTTCATGACACCCTGGGTCAGAATCACCCAACTAACCTAACCCTCTTCTAAATACCAGCTCGCAGACACAGTGACATAACAATTGTTCAGTTTTAAGCCTATAAATTCTGGGGTAGTATGTTATGCAGTAGTGGATAAAACAGTATGAAGACAGTACTGGTTCTATTTTTAAGAAAGGTAAAATTATGGTCCTTGAAACCCAGAATTCTGACATTTAATCTACTCTGTTGGTGCAGATACTTACCATCGCTGGCTTAGATTCAGAGTATGAGGAAGAGAGGCTTGGTAAGTATACTTCCTCTCATTTATTGTCTCTGACAAGGACATCCAAGTGTACCCATTTTTCTTACCTTTTTCTACCTTTTTCCACTTCCTGGCTCCTCCCCCAACAAACATAATAGCCTCTGGAACTCCCTAACCTTTATTCTACATACTCATTTTTGTTGGGCAGATTCCTTAAGAGTAGAAATTACACTTTTTTTAAACCTGTCATGCATAAAATCTCAACTGCTCATGATGCTTAGTATTTCATTATACTAATGCAAGGGGTAAACAGATAAGCAATCTTCAGCCTATGAACTAAAGATATTATTTAGGATGAGTTCTCTGCCACAATAGCCAGTTACCCAGGTCATATAGTTCTCTCTATGTCTCGAAGGAGCCACTTTCTACAATGGCCAAGCTCTACGGCACCCCATCCCCATTAGTGTACAACACCTTCAACTATGGAGTCTTCCAAGCATACATTTAAGTAGTCTTTTGCTTAACTCGACAAACACAGTTAGCCAGTTACTTTAATTATATATTAATGCGCATTATTAGTAATCTTTTAGACATTTCTGCCAAAACAAGAGCTAACAAATTCCCAATGCAAATATCATCTTCTGCTTCACCCCACCTTCCACTTCTCACAAATATTTACCAAATCCAGTTAACTGCCTTTAATATACTTTACAAGTTTTCTTCACTGAACTGTAGTTGCTGCCAAAGTTAATACATTTAATTTTTTAACGCTACAATACTTAAAGCAGGTGCCAAATCAAATGCAGCTGATTTCAAAGGAAACACAAATTCTGTTCACTTGCATGTTAACTTTCTACAGCCTCGTATGAAATGTTTAGTTCCTACGACCACAGCAAATAAAACATACAAATCAGAATTCCACCTGTTTCAACTTCTAGCAAAAACCCAAAGTCGTTCTTTCCTAAGGCTGGTATGATAAATAATTTTTAATATAGATTAAGAAAATAAAGAAGGAAGATTTGGATAGACAGGAACTAAACATTTTACATGCAGGGAAAGGATCATGGCCCACTTACAGCATTCACACCAACAGGGAGGCGGGGCAGGTAAAAGCTCTCAGCCCGAAAGGAGGGCAATGGGCAACTTCAGCAAGACCCCAGGCAGCCGGGCCAGGGAAACGCCGATGGCGCAGAGCCTAGGCGAGGGCTGGGTGCCTACGGGATCTAGAAAGCGCGACGAAGGCTGAGGAAGGCGCCGGGGCTTCGCGCTGACCCCCGGACCGTCCCACAGCGCCAGCCCGAGGGTCAAGCACACCCGCCTTGCTCTGAGGTCCCACGCGTCTGCCACCCATGCACGCCCTCCCCATCTTGAACCTGGAACTTCCAGATTTCGGACACTGGCGGACCCTGCCTCCTGCCCCCCACCTCAGGACGCAGTTTCGCGGCGTCCATTCTGTCCCCCTCCCGCCCGGTTCATCGCAGCAGCTCCGCAGAAACAACGACCAACTATCAAGGCCGGGGGCCGCAGTGCGAATGGCGGACCCGCCCCCACTCCTTCCGCCCAACGGCCAGCACCACAGAGAGGCCAGACGCTGGCCAGAGCGGCTCCAGCCCGCAAGGCCGGCCGAGAGGACGCCGGGATAGTGGATCCTGGCCCAGTTCTGAGCCGACCGGAAGCGGCGGTTGAGTGCTCTTCGGTGGAGCGGGTGGGTACGGAGAGTTCTCTCCGTTACCCCCAAAAAAGGCCTTTGAGATGACTTCGCTAGTTTCTGTCATACCTTAGGATTTGTTCTCGACGTAGGCGGTGCGGTGCCGTGGCTGTAACCACGGAAATACCCAGAACGCATCCAAGCTGCCGCCCGGAAGTTGGGGACGTGAAAGCGGCCACGGAATATCGGACCCACAGACGGCAGGGCTGGGAGCCACAGGCTGGCGTGGTTCCCGAGGTGTGGAGATAGTTCAGACTTTTACTGGATCCCTCAGGGTGGGCGTCAGTTTTTCTGCGATCTTTTAGACCCAAGACCTCCAAAGCGCTTCACCGCCCTCGAGGATTTCTTCATAAATTATTTTTGCTACCATGCGGGCAGACGTTCTGGAGGGGGTCTACTTTTTTTGAACAGCGGAGCAGGGCTAGAACAGTCACGACTTCTAAATGCTCAGGAGAAAAAGCAACTGCATAAAAGGGTAGCTTGCTCCTAATTGAGTGGATTCACAGATGTAGCTTGTTTACTGGCACTATGGCCAGGTCCCACCCTATCTCCTTGCCTCTTGAGTAGTGGTTCTTAGCACCTAGGAAAAAGTCTAGCTTGACGTTTGGCTCCAGAAAGCACTGGCCCAAGAAAAAACAGGCCCAAAGAGGGACATTTCTCCTTTTTACCTCCAGTTTCTCAAAGCAGGTGTCAGATGGAAAGTGGTGGGGTGGTATTATTTATTTTAAAGAGGACTATTAAATAGAAAATTGGGATCTCCAATCTCAAGCAAACTCCTGGGTTTTTCACAAAACCTTAAAGTATGGCTTCGTTTCTCAGTGACATACTCAGTTTCTCCACTACTGCATACATTTTAACCAGTACAGTTTAAAAGCTAATATCTGTCACCAAATATATTAACCACAATATTGGGTGCTTTTAGTCATGTAAAGGACAATTTTTTTCTGTCTGTATGTAGTAACAACCCTTACGGCAGCATGGTACACGTCTTTGCCTAGGCTTTCTAAAGCTATTGAGGAACATAGTTGGCTTTCTGCAACCAAAACAACACAGTTGTTCCTTTCTCTGTAGTCAGTGTACTGCCCTAAGGTGGTGATTCATTTATAAAACACATACTAAGTGCTCTCAACTAAGCTTGGTAACAAGGCTGTGCAATGACTTTATGGAGCTCCAGTTCTAGCGCAGGGTTACAGACAGCAAAATAACAAGTTGGATAAGTGTAATATGTGCTATAAAGGAAATAAATAGGGTGTTACAACAGCAAGTAATTGGGGGAGGCCCCTCTGAAAAAGTGGTATTTGCGAAGAGACCTGAAGGTGGCAAGGAGCCCAGTGTGAGAAGAGCTGGGAGAGAACGCTTTGACCTTCAAACCACTGACGTTATCATTGCTAATCTAATATGTTCTGCTTTATTCGCCCTTTTTCTCCTTGTTTCCTCTGTTGCTCCTTGCCTTTGATGTGAAGAAGCTGGTCTTTTTTTCCCCTAGAAATCAAAGTTATAACATTTCTGGCTATACTGGAGTAATCCTAAAGTCTTTTTAAAGTGTGATTTAGTTCTTTCCCAATAGACAAGGTTGTAATAAATAGCAGTTTTGGTGAGCTCTTTTCTGTTTCACACACTTTGTAGCATAAATCTTTTCAAATGTTCAAAAGTAGTGAAAATATCTGGTTCTTAAGACAGTTAAGATAAAATTTAGTCTTTGCTGAAGTGCTTGATTCTTAGCTTGAAGCAACACTGCCTAGATTAAATTTTTTTAAAGGTCTAATTCTTATAGGTATGTCAGTCCCTCCCTGCCTCTGACCAGCAGATAAGGGAGGAGACGCGATGAGTTATTGAAGATCTGAAAGAACCAGCCAGGGGACTCAAGGCATAACAGCGCAGGAGTAATGCCGAAAAGGCACTCATATTCATTGAGCAAATGAACCCAAACATCCAAAGAATTTTGAGTAGGGGGTTCAACATACAATCATTATCTGACCTTGAGTCTAGCCCTAGGACATGATGCTCAAGGACACTGAAACCCTGTGAGGGTGGTCACGAGTTGTAGGAACTGTTTTGTCTTCACTCATTTTGTTACTGATCAAGCATCAGCAGTTGTAGGAGAAACAATCAGGTCATATGTATTTGTACATTTGATTTCTATATTACTTGATTTATGTATTACTCCCACGTTTCCCCCTTTTAAGTAGTAGATAATAATATAGCAAGCAGATAGTTTCTAACAGAAGGCTTTTAACATAGTTTACTTCTCTAAATCCTGCAGTATGAAATAAAAGTCTTCTTAAATTTACATGATGTGAAATAAAGACAGAAAATAGATTTAGTGCAAATAGAAGGTAATTGCAGGTGATCAGGTCTATGCCTATAGATGGAGTTTTGACCTGAGCTGGGCAAGGGCAACAGGGAATGCCTCACACAAAAGGGGTACGAGGTCCTAAGCCTCGCCTCAGTTGGCCCCCTTCTCCTCGCCTGTTGGCCCCCTGTGACTGTGCCTGTCTCAGGTTGTTCCTCCCATGAGGAATCTTACCCGTCTCTGGCTAACCAGCCATCCTCCGGGACCATACAGGGAGATAACATGCAGCGAAGAGGCATTTGAAGTAGGTCAGTGCTTTTTCTCATACTCTTATGTCCAGCCATAATCATGAAAATCACAAAATACGCTGATTCACTGCACGGACTTTCATGGGGGGTAATGAAGACAGTGAACAATCACTTCTTATACATTACTTCTTAAAAGTCGTATTGGCTTCAATAAGCTAGCGGTCAAGTTACGTACCCACATTACCAGAACAGGAAGACAAATATATAATAGAAGTAAACCTACAAGTATTGGCCATATCCAATTAAATCAAGAGAATTTATAATCCCTCAGAAAATTCCAATAAGGAGAGATCATCTTAAAACTTTAAATGATTTTCAAAAGCTTCTAGGAGATATTAATTGGATCTGCCCATTATTACGTATTCCTACTTATAAATTACAACATCTTTTCAACACCTTAAAAGGACCCCCAGATCTTAATAGTCCTAGAGACTTAACCTCAAAAGCTGAGGAAGAACTCAAGTGGATAGAACAACATATTCACAAGCTCAATTATCAAAAATTGACTTACAGAAACCCTTATTGTTATTAATTTACTTTATCCCCATTCTCCCACAGGATTGCTCTGTCAATGTGACAGTTGGTTAGAATGGATATTTTTGCAGTATCAGACTAAACCCTTGTTGCAACCTTACATTGACAAAGTAGCTTCTATCATCCTTAAAGGACAACAGAGACTAAGATGATTGGCTAAGATCCCCACTCCATTATTCTTCCATCATCCAAACAAAATATTATGCAAGTATTTCAAGAAAATACTCATTGGCAAATTGCACTTTCTGATTGTTTAGGAAATATTGACTGTCATTACCCTAAGAATAAATTATTTTCCTTTTTTCTGCACCATCAATGGATCCTTCCTCAAAAAAACTCCTCCACTGTCTGAAACTAAATCTGATACCCAGGAATGAGAACTCTTGGATGATGTGGTAAAATCAAGTAAACATTCCTCATCTCCACATTCTTCTGACTTCATCATCTTCCTCTTCAGAAAGTGATGGTGAGAGTCCTGCCCGTCTCTCTCTCATCGTAAGAAATCCTCAGCCTCTGTCACTGCTGCATCTGCTTTCATGCCAGGAATATGCAAAGCCCAGAGAGAGGGTGATATAGACGCTTACTTGACACCCTTAGTGGCACCAGTTAACTCCTTTGGGCCAGGTGAGGATGCTGATTTTCCACAAGGTGGAGTCAGAGCACTTTATACACCTATTCCTTATAAAACATTATAAGACTTTAAACAAGCCATCTCTACTTATGGCACTAATTCGCCATATGTTGTGGGTCTCTTGAGGGGGTTGGCAGAACAAGAAAGGATGATTCCTCATGATTGGGATTTATTGGCTCATACCTGTTTGGACTCTTCTGAATTTTTACAATTCAAAACATGGTGGTATGAGGAAGCAAAAGCACAAGCCTTGAGGAATCAGCATGCCGATCTTCCAATTCTTATAACTGCTGAACAGCTGGCTGGACAAGGAGATTGGCTGCAGTTAGAAAGGCAAGCTAGGTTTGAGGACACAGCAGTAACAGATATGTCTGTGTTGCCTGAAAGCTTGGGAAAAAATACAAGTGGCTGGAAAGCCTGCTTACCATTCAGTAAACTTAAACAGGGACTCAATGAACCATATGTTCATTTTGTTGCGAGGCTGCAGGATAACAAGACGTACAGTAGCACATCCAGATTTAAGGGAAATGTTGTTGCAAATGCTAGCTTATGATAATGCAAACACGAAGTGCCAAAGAGTTCTTAGACCTTTAAAATCTGCAGGAGCTAGAATGGAAGATTATATCAAGGCTTGTGCCAATGTAGGTTCCTCTACACACCAAGCTAATTTACTAGCAACTGCTATGAAGGGAAAATCAAGGGGAAATTCAAAAAATTTGAAATGTTTTGGTTGTGGCAAACAAGGGCATATGAAAAAAGATTGCAGATCACAGAAGAGGACAGAAAAGCCAAATTTTAAAAATAAACTGCCATCTGTTTGCCCAAAATGTCAAAAAGGGAGACATCGGTCTAAGGTCTAATGAATGTTGTTCAAATGAGTCGGCCTTTAAACCTTCGACTGGGCCAGCCTCTGAGGCCCTAGAAAATAATACAGAGGCATCTTCTCCAGTTAAAAGAACATGGCATGACATAAGAAGAAAACAAATCCTACCATTTGCAACAACACGGATGGAGCTAGAGGGTATTACGCTCAATGAAATAAGCCAGGTGGAGAAAGACAAGTACCAAATGATTTCACTCATATGTGGAGTATAAGAACAAAGCAAAAACTGAAGGAACAAAACAGCAGCAGAATCACAGAACCCAAAAATGGACTAACAGTTACCAAAGGGAAAGGGACTGGGGAGGCTGGGTGGGAAGGGAGGGATAAGGGGGGGAGGGAATAAAGGGGCCATTAAGATTAGCATGTATAATGTGGGGGGGGCATAGAGAGGGATGTGCAACACAGAGAAGACAAGTAGTGATTCTACAGCATCTTACTATGCTGATGGACAGTGACTGTAATGGGGTTTGTGGGGGGGACTTGGTGAAAGGGGGAGTCTAGTAAACATAATGTTCCTCATGTAATTGTAGATCAATGGTACCAAAAAAAAAAAAAGAACATGGCATGATTTACAAGCAGCAACTAAAGGAAGTGCTGCTGTAGATCTTGCCTCTTCTCAACCTGTATATTTATACCCATCACAAGGAGTCCAATTACTTAGTACAGGAATTTTTGGCCCTTTACCAACTAATTTTGTAGGATTGCTTTTAGGCTGCAGTAGTTGGGCATTAAAAGGATTAATAGTAAGACCTGGAGTTATTGATCATGATTATATGGGTGAAATTAAAATAATGGTATCATCTGATAAAGAACTATATGTACCTCAAGGACACTGAAACCATGTGAGGGCGGTCATGAGTTGTAGGAACTGTTTTGTCTTCACTCATTTTGTTATTGACCAAGCATCAGGAGTTGTAGGATAAACAATCAGGTCATATGTATTTGTACATTTGATTTCTATATTACTTGATTTATGTATTAATCCCATTAATCCCACATAGGTATACTGAGAAATACTTGCTTGAGAGACTAAATAGCAAATGACCAAATGCACACAATTCTGCATATTAAAAGAAAAACCTTGAAAATAATGCAAGATAAAACGTCAACAGCTATAATCAGTTCTCATAAGTCTGAAATAAGAAATTGTTCAAAATAGTTCTCAATTAGTAAACTATATTATAAATGTTTTAATATTTATGTTAGTAAAACACCTCTACAGTTAAATGTCATTTCTCATATAATCATTGTACAGAAGTAATATATAGTTTCTTGGCTTACTAGTAATTTTATACCAATCACTTGAAACACCATCCTTAAGGTTTAATAATATACTGTAATACTTCCATTTTTCACTTTTTAGAGTTTGACAGAAGACAGTCAATATCCTGAAGAATTTCAGAGGTTTTTTTCAAAGCCACTGATACTCTCTTTTCATTAACTTCTTCCAACAAGATTTTTGAAGATTTTGGTTTATGATGATCAGAAGACTCTTTGTTTTTCTTGCTAGAAATCTGGTTTAGGATACCACTGTTCTCCAATAACACTAAGTTGATTAATTAAGGAACATTCCTCCACATTTTTCATTTTATGAATACTTTTAAATTCAGAAAGTTTAATACAGCTTTCATATTAAAATATGTCTCCACTGGAAGGAAGATCTCTTAGATTCATAATAGAATTGGGATTAAAGACCTTATCAAGTCCACTCCTTGTGATGAAGAAATCAGTTACATTGTAAAAGGAGGAAAGGAATGGGAGTATGTATATGTGTGTCTGGATGGAGGTTTGGTGAAAGAGGAAATCTCAGTAATATTTAAGTGAAGAAGTGATGTGGGAATAAAAGGGAACAAAAGTAGGGGTGACTGGAATATAAATAATATGTGTAATGTATTTCTTAATTTCAAAAAGATCTTAATGGAAAAAAATTTTCCCCGGTTGCAAAGCTACCTTGTTATTTGAACAGGATTACAGAAAAATCACAAGTAGATGAATGGGGTGGGAATGTACAGAACTAAAGGTTTCATAAGAAAAGTAAGAGTCCAGTCCAAGGTGGCAACATAGGAGGCTCCTGAGCTCACCTATAGAGCTCATACTGAATCCACAGGTACACATGAAACAATTCCCTCTGAAAGAAATCCAGGAACTATCTGAGTAACTCCTATACAACAGGAAATACCCACAATTAAATGGATAGAAGAGGCCAACATACACTACTGCCATAAACCCCACCCCTAGCTCAGCAACATACAATCAGAAGAGACTTTACAACTCCCAGCTTCTCCCTGAGGAGCAAAGGGTTTGAACCCAACATCTAACACTCCAACTTTTAAGGCTTCCACCTGCAAAATGGGCCCCCAAAACACCGAGCTCTGAAAGCCAACATTGCATCCAGGAGACCCAAAAGACTACAGTAAACAAAGAAACAGTTCCTAGTGGATTCACAAAGACTGCCTATGGCTACCCAACCAGGACTCAGAGCACAGGGAGCAGACAGAAGCACCCACCTCCCAGTCTTTCCCTGAAAGAGGCCTATTTGTATACTTTAGAAGCTACTGCCTGACGGTAAGGATTCTAATTTAGCACAGGAGTGTGATTCTCCTGGGAGACTAGGGAGGCTGGCAGGTGACATCTTGACATACTCCCTCTGATCTGCTCCAAGTTGCAGCTGTCTCCCTGGAAGGAGCCTGTGTACATAAAAAGACAATAGAAAAGATGATCAAAATGAACAGCTGGCTTTTAAAAAAGAAACAAAATAAACAAATCTTCAGGTAGACATAGCAAAAAACAAGGGAGAGGACTCAAAATCAGAAATGAAAGAGGGGATAATACAACTGATACCACACAATACAAATGATCATAAGCTACAACACTATGAACAATTATATGCCAGCAAATTGGACAATCTGTAAGAAATTACTGGAACATACAACCTACCAAGACTGAATCAAGAGGAAACAGAAAATGTGAACAGACTGATTACCAGTGAGATTTAATAAGCAAGCAAATACCTCCCAATCAATAAGATTTCAGGACCTGATGGTTTCACTGGTGAATTCTACCACACATTTAAAGAAGAATTAATACTTATCCTTTTCAAACTCTTCCAAAAAATGGGGGAGGAAGTTATCACTTCCAAACTTACTTTATGAGGCCTGCATTACCCTGACAACCAGAACTAGACAAGGACACTACAAGAAAATAAAACTGTAGGCCAATAACCCTGAAGAACACAGATGCAAAAATCCTCAACAAAGTATCAGCAAATGGAATTCAATGATACACTAATATGATCATACACCATGGTCAAGTGTAGTTTATTCCAAGGATGCAAAGGTGGTTCAACATCTGAATTAGTCAAACTGACACACGTTAATGAAATGAAGGATAAAAATCATATGATCATCTCGATACAGAAATATTCTCAACAAGTTGGATTATACAGGGAACATACCTCAACATAAAGGCCACATATGACTAGCCCAAAGCTAACATCGTACTGAAGAGTCAAAACTTAAGGCTTTTCTTCTAATATGAGGAACAAGACAAGAATGCTCACTCTTGACAGTTTTGTTCAACATAGTACTGGAAGTCCCAGCCAAAGCAATTAGGCAATAAAAAGAAAAGGTATCCAAATAAGAAAGGAAGAAGTAAAATGGTCTATATTTGCAGATAACATGATATATAGAAGACACCCAAAACACCAAAAAACTGTTAGAATAAACAAATTCGGTAAAGTTGCAAGATAGAAGATCAATACACAAAAATCAGCTGTGTTTCTGTACTCTAATAAAGCTATCAGAAAAATTGAGAAAATAATCCCATTTATAATTACATCAAAAAGAACACAAATACCTAGGAAAATTTAGGCAAGGAGGTGTAAAATCTCTACACTGAAAATTGTAAGACATTAATGAAAGACACTGAAGAAGTCACAAATAAATGGAAAGACATTCCATACTCATGGATTACAAAGATTAATAGTGTTAAGATGTCTATACCATCCAAAGCAATCTACAGATCCAATGCAATTTCTATCAAAATTCCATGATATTTTTCACAGAAATAGAACAATCCTAAAATATATATGGAATCCAAAGGCTCTTAGAGTCAAAATAATTTTGAGAAAGAACAAAGCTTGAGCTATCATACTTTCTGATCAAACTATGTTACAAACTATAGTACTCAAAACAGTATGGCATTGGCAGAAATAAACCCATGCATATGTGGTCAATTAATTTACATACAACAAAGGAGCCAAGAATATACAATGGGGAAAGGATAGTCTCTTTAATAAAGAGTGTTGGGAAGACTAGATAGCCACATGTTAAAAAAGAATGAAACTGGACCCCTACCTTGCACCATACACAAAAATCAACTCAAAATGGATTAAAAACTTGACTTTATGACCTGAAGTGATAAAAACTACTAGCATAAAACATAGGGAGGTAGGCTATTTGACACTGGTCTTGGAATGATTATTCGGATTTGTCACTGAAAGCAAAAATAAACAAGTGGTATACATTAAACTAAAAAGCTTCTGTACAACAAAGGTCACCATCAGCAAAATGAAATGGAAATCTATGGAATGGGCAAAAATATTTGCAAATCATATATCTGATAAGGGGTTATCCAAAATATATAAAGAACCTATATAAATCAGTAGTGAAAAAACAAACAACCTGATTAAAAAATGGGCAGAGGAACTGAAAGACATTATTCCAAAGACATACAAATGGCCAGCAGTACTCATATAAATGAGCCCATGAAAAAGTGCACAACATCACTAATCATTAGGAAAATGCACATCAAAACCACAAGGATGTATCACTTCCTACCCGTTAGAGTGGCTATCATCAAAAAGACAGATAACAAGTGTTAGTGAGTATGTGGACAAAAGATAACCCTTGTGTACTTTGGTGGAAATGTAAATTGGTACAGCCAGTATGGAAAACTTCACAGAGGTTCCTCAAAATATTAAAAATAGAACTACCATATGATCCAACAGTCCTAGTTCTAGGTATAAATCTAAAGGAAATGAAAACAGCCTATCAAAGAGGTACCTGCACTCACATGTTCACTGCAACATTATTCATAATAGCTAAGATATGTAAAACAACCTAAATGTCCATTAGTGGATAAATAGATTAAGAAGATGTGATATATATATATATATATACACATACATATATAAAATGAATACCATTCAACCCTAAGAAAAAAGGGAATCCTGCCATTTGCAACAACACAAGGATGGACCTTGAAGGTATTATGCTAAGTTAAATAAGCCAGCCAGATAAGACAAACACCACAAGGTGTCATTTATCTGTGAAATTTAAAAAAAAGTCTAACTCAGAGAAACAGTGCGTAAAGTGGTAGTTGCCAGGTACTGGGGGAAGGGGAAAACAGACAGGTCAGTAAGAGGGTACAAACATTCAACTACAAGATGCATAAGGTCTGAGGAACCAATTTATAGTATGGCAACTATTGTTTTGTATGGTTGAGGTTTGCTGGGAGCGTAGAACTCATGTTCTCACCAAAAAAAGAGGGTGATGATAGATATGTGAGGTGATGTATATGTTAGTTAACAAGACAGGGTAATCCTTACACAATGTATCTTATGATTTTGCTCATTAATTATACCTCAATAATGCTGAAATTTAAAAAAATTCTTTTTAATACTAAAAATTCTAATGAAAAAAAGAAAACAGGAAGTCAGAGATAGGTCTCAGTTGTAATTTAGAGTGAAAAAGTCTCTATAGGTACACAATGGAATACTATTCAGGCTTAAGAAAGAAACAAATCCTACCTTTTGCAACAACATGGATGGAGCTGGAGGGTATTATGCTCAGTGAAATAAGCCAGGCGGAGAAAGATAAGTACCAAATGATTTCCCTCATTTGTGGAGTATAACAATAAATCAAAACTGAAGGACCAAAACAGCAACAGACTCACAGACTCCAAGAAGGAACTAGCAGTTGCCAAAGGGAAGGGGTGGGAGAGGGTGGGTGGAAAGGGAGGGAGAAGTGGTTTGAGGGGTATTATGATTACTATGCATGATACGGGGGTGGGGGGGGCACAGGGAAGACAGTGTAGCACAGAGAAGACGAGTAGTGACTCTGTGGCATCTTACTACACTGACTTCAATGGGGCATGGGGGGGCTTGATAATATGGGTGACTGTAGTAACCACAATGTTTTTCATGTGAAACCTTCATAAGAGTGTGTATCAATGATACCTTAATTTAAAAAAAGTCGCTACAGGGGAACTTAATCCTAGTTCACTGTCCTTTGCCCAATTTAAACCCAATGAAAAGTACAAACATTAACATGACATACTTTCTATAGACAAGATACATCTTAAATTTTAATCTTAAATATTCAGTAACCCTCCACAATATATAAATATGGATTAATATATAGAACCATGAATTAAGCCTAGAGTGGAAAGGAAGCAATTATGTAGGACAATATATTGTTTAAAGGATACAATTAAACTTCTTTATCTTTTCAAGTTCAGAAGCCACAGACCTGTGTGCAAAAAAGAATTCATGCTTTTTTGTATTCACAATATTTCAAATAAGCATATTTGATTTTTTTCATAAATACAGATTTTTAGACAGAAGAACCTAGAAGTTAAGAATTCTCTTTATATTGGCTTTATATAACAACAAATCAGCTTGCCTCAACTGATAACTTATTGAGTGCTTGCTTTTAAAAAGTAAGGCAACTGTAGGCGGAGAAAGACAAGTGCCAAATGATTTCCCTCATTTATGGAGTATAACAACGAAGCAAAACTGAAGGAACAAAACAGCAGCAGATTCACAGACTCCAAGGGACTAGCAGTCCCCAAAGGGGAGGGGTGTGGAAGGGCAGGTCGGGAGGGAGGGAGATGGGGATTGAGGGGTATTATGTTTAGTACACATGGTGGGAGGAGTCACTGGGAAAAGTGTAGCACAGATAAGGCAAATAGTCAATCTGTGGCATCTTACTACACTGATGGACAGTGACTGCAATGGGGTACGGGTGGGGACTTGATAATATGGGGTAAATGTAGTAACCACATTGTTTTTTCATGTGAAATCTTCATAAGAGTGTATATCAGTAATTACCTTAATAAAAAATTTTTAAAAAAAAGGTAAGGCAACTAAATAAGTGTCCCCACCTCAAGGACTTTTGAATCAAGTATTGATATTGGATGGTAATGGGCATCCCTGCTACAACATTTGAGTACTAATGTGGTACACCCTCTATTTTCCTCCTTAAAGTTTACTCAAACTTTAAAAAACTACTAAAATCCAATCACTTATCTGATAGAACTTTCATTGAATTCCTATAACATTATGTTAATTAATCATACACTTAATTGTAATGTCTTTTTTTGAATTATTAATTTTATGATCTCATACCTAGATTGTCTCAGGAGAAAACAGTTTTCTTTTTCCTTTGTACTTTGCACATTTTGTAAGACCTCATTTACATGGAACTCAGGGAATGAATGGTTTTGGAATATATACACTTAATTTAGTTAATACATAATTTCTATACTAAGTTGGACAAAGGCCAAGTTTTTACACAGTTGAATTAGGTGTCACAAAATAACTATTTTCTATTACATTTCTGGAATAGATTATTTACTCATTTTATTGTTTTCTTATTAAAAGTATATTAAGCGTTTTCTTCTCCTTGACTCAGAGGGTTATTAACATGAACATTAGCTCTTACCATGTTCCACAGAAACTTGGGGCCACTGGTATGGGGTAAAGGGCTGAATATATGCAACTTCAGCAGAACTTTTTATGTGTGTGTTCTTTCTCATTTTCCTCATTATACTCAAATGAAACACAAGCAGTGATACACAACTAGAAAATAGTGTAAATGAACAGACTCTCTACAAAATTAATGAGGACTTTAATGTCTAAAACGTCTCTTTATTCAAGTCCCTAGAAAAGTCTCCACAGTTCAAAATAGGGTATGTGACTCGTCTGCTTTACTGGAATTTAGTACAATGGACCACATGCACCTTCTTGTCAGCTTGCACTCTTTGCTTGTATTCCAGCCTATGGATGGAGAATCAGAGATCTTTCATCATTTTAAGCATCTGTGGTAAAGACTTGGATATGACTTACTCTAAGCCTGATGATTCTTCATTATTGCAAAACACTTTTTTTTTTTTTTGACATGTTTTTTTTTGACATGTTTTTTGCAGGCGTTAGCAGCAATACAAACTACCTTTAATGCTCACTCATGATGAACCAACTTCTTATGAAATATCTTTTGTACTATATTTTGACCAGCATCCCTATTAAAAAGTTGAATCAGTAAGCTAATAATAGAAGGTAAGTTGAAAAAATAATACTGAACTACAATTTAGATAGGTGCTTATTGTGCCATCACTTCTCTTCCTTCAACTTACTCCTGACAAGAAAACAAATCACAATGCAGATGTCTAAGGCTTTGCAAGGGGAATGGAGCTATTATTTCAAGTGGCTGGATCTCCCCTCCCTACTCCTCCTCAATTTCTTTTTCTCTCTGCTGCTCCTCAATGCTTCCACCCACAGCTGCTTATCACCACTCTGCACTCCGATCTCTCCCTCATTTTTCAGTATATCTTGACAGTTATCCTCTTCAAAGCTTTCATATACTAGCATTTTACAAACTTTATCAGCTGAGCAATGATGAAGTGACCACTTTTATAGCCATGTACAATTTCCCCTTCTTCCCAACTATGTTTTTGCTAGCTACTTGGGCAACCTTTCTGCTCCAAACAGGCTGTAGCTGAAGAATAAGGGATCTGGGAAGCTGAATCATTAAGATACGTGAGATATTCCAATAACATCTACAGATTTGATTTGTATCTCATTTCTAGGTAACTTAGGAAAAGACAGTAAGAATCAGCTTAATGTTTATATCTTTACCATGCTATACTAAGACACCATACAACTGACTTTTAAGCTTCCTAAGTTGTTCCTGGTATCTTCTTTTCCAGTATATTCCAGTTATACTCTCAGTAACACTAACCTTCCAAATGACTTCTCTTGTATCATTTTTTCCACTTAGGAACTTGTAATTCCATCAAGTCTGAACTCCTCTGTTAATTACAAGATTTACTCCTATCAAAACTCAAACTACACCCTAATAGATAGTGTCTTCTTCATAAAAATTGTCTTCTGTCTCCACAGATGAAAATATCCTTTTTTTATCTCTGCCTTTGCTTCCTTCCTAAAATGTCTTAATTTCCATAAATATTTCTTAAAAGCCCAGTTTTAGTCCCTTGCACATTGACAGGCACACAAGAGGGACTAAAATGTTCACTTCATTTGTTGATTTGCCAATTAATTTTGGGAGGTAATTAATTTGATAGAAATTATTTCAAAATCAACTTTTTCTGCAAGTTATGTTAGTCAACATTTTATTTCCTTTAAAATTACTAAAATTAAAAAAGAGCCTCCTTTAAACTGTCCATAAACTTTTCAGGATGAAGTTATCATATTAAAAGTCACACACTTTGATATGAAGTTTTCAGATCTTCAAATGAAATATAATATGATGAAATCTATTAAGTTAGATATCAGATTAAAGATAAATTATTTTTAAGCTTAAGCTATCATGAACATTTTAGGAGTTAAATATACTTAACTAAGAAAAAGTTTTCTTGAGAGAAAGTCTTAGAATTTACCATTTGATCTCCTACACAGATTGAGTTTAAAAGAAAAATAAATACCAATTTTCTTCAAGAACAAAAGATGAAGGATGTGTGGGCGTCTCTCCCCAACAAGTATTGGTTAGTCTTCTACACCATGATATTACTGTTGTCACATATCTAAATTGAATACATTAAACAATATTTGAAAAATGAACTTTTATAATGTTTATAAAATATTCAAAAAATAGAAAAATTATTAAGACAATTTGGAAAAAAGGATAAAAAATCTACAGTGAGGCATTTGCTGGGTAATTTTCTTGATCTTTTTCATTAGAAACAGAAGAGCACGTCTTTCTCATTCATTAAGAATAAAATTATTTACTCACATTCATGATTAATAAAGATGAAACTTAAGAATCAGAACAAAGGTGATACTTGGATTTCATTCAAAGTTCAAACTCAAATGTCTAAATTTTTCTTATAGTTTTTCAAAGTAAAATGAGTTTCATCAAATTTTATCATGAAAATGTCTTTACACACAAGACTAAATGTATATCTACTCTCTAAAATTTAAACCAAAACACACCCATCAATACATATATACACATACATGTACATATATGTTGTGGGGTAAAAGGCAGAATTTCCAGTATCTCCCTCCTGGCCTTAGTCCAGTTATATATCAGCAGGTGTTTACTGCTGCAGCCTCCAGGGCAAACTCAATTCTCTCCTACCGTCTGTTCCTGGTATGTAATTGGTGTGGGTTTGCCAGTCACCAAAGACCTGCCCATGGAGTTCCTCCCAGAAGGGGTGGGCAGGAAGTAGAGAACGTGCCATGGCAGCAGAGCATCAGGAGATTGATGGTGCCAAGCCTGGCTAGAGGCTATAAGGAATAAAAGCCTTTCCCCCTACCTACCCTTTCCCTTGACTTATTTCGGTATCACACTTTTATAGGGTACTCACCCCAGACTGGGAGCACCCTTCCCCCTGGAGCTACATATATATAATGTAACTCACTGGATATACAAAACAAGGATCAAGTTCAATAAAATGGATGGACTGAAGTAACTAGCTGAAATAAACACTAAAGTTCGCTAAAAACACTATCCTTCTGTGGCAAATTATTCAACTTAGCAATGAATGGTTAGAGCATTTAGACCAAAACGTAATAAATCTCAACAGAAATAAAATTCAAGAGATAAAAAAGCAATTCTTAGGCGAACACTCTCAATTAAAATCACTGACATGTCAAGAACTCACAAGTAGAATGATTATAATAACAAATTAAATCAAAGAAAAAGCAAACTCATAAAAAGCTGACTTCAAGAATCTTCTCCACTTTAAGGATAATCATCAGCTAATGAATTTTTTCTATGTTATAGAAATAAGGTTACAAACCTTATTCAAACTGGTTAGGGAATTAGTTAATTGGTTCACACAGTTGACCACAGTCCTCTGCAAGCCAGTTTTATCATGTATGTATGTATACAGGTACATATACATTTATTTTGAAAAATCACTTGAATACAAATGAAAATAATTAAGGCTGATCAGGTCTATTTAGTTATGCCAGATCCAATATAACTGTAAACTTTGATAGCTGTTGAAATGACTTCATGCACATTATTCACATGTAAGCACTAAAAATATATACGGTAGACCCTTGAACAACATGGGTTTGAACCGCACAGGTCCACTTATATGTGGATTTTTAAAAATTGGTTGTAAGGCATCAGATTCCACAGGTGTTGTGGTTGATAGAAATGGAAAAGGAAATGTGTTATAAACGGTGGTTATTAGCACCATGCTCTAATCAACTGAGCTAATCTGCCATTATCTGACAAGCGAGAAACGCTGGGATCTGAGAGGAACACAGCTGAGGCCCAGACTGTGCAATTCAGAGGAAGGTAGGAAACCTTTGCCATCCAAGCAAAGTGCATCCCTCCAAGCACAGGCCTGATCTCCCAGCAGGTAGGTGTCAACTTGCTAATTCACCCTCTGCTTGCTCTTTTCTCTGTTGAATCCTACAACTTTCCCATTTCTTTTCTAGTTTTCTACTCTTTGTTGCACCCGAAGTTATTTGACCCATTTTATATACAGTAGGCTATTAGTAATTAAGCTCTGGGGGAGTCAAAAGTTATACCTGATTTTTGATTGTGTGGGGGAGTCAGATATATTTGCTCAAGAGTCAAATGTATTTAAATAGTATTTATATTCCCGTCATAAAAGTTATTCAGTAACATGAAAATAATTTTTAAAATTGTTTTTCAGTACCTTTCATATGGTCCAGCATGTTCAGTCTGAATTAACTGATCTTGCCCATCAGGAAAAGTTAACTTACACCAACCTAAGTTGAGACCTTGATTTACCTCAAGAAGCAAGGAGGAGGGGTAAGTTTTATCATTCTGAAACTGAAAAATCAAAAACAAAACCATCTTTTAATTTAATTACCAATTAAAAAAATAAGTAGATGAATCATCAAAACTTTATTTTTACTAATTTAAAAGTTATATTTTACATAGGATATACGTATTACTTTATCACCACTCATACAGACAATTATCAAAAGAACAATACTAGTCCCTATCTCTGTAATGAGTTACCTTTATAAAATGACTGTCACACCTTTCTGATTTTTGCTAGAAAATCCAATGAGATCAGTAAAGCCTCTTGACAGATTTTATACTTCAAAAAATTAAGATATATAGTACTTAATTTCCATAGATTTAAAAAAAATGGTTTCAGTTTGGAGTATACTCACCTGTAACTTTTCAATAAAGGAGCTGAAATTCCAATTTAGGGTCACAGTAATGCCATCCAAAAAGATAGCATGTACTTTGTTATCAGAGTATGCAAGAAATCTTCCCACGCTGGGTATGAGCGAGTCTCTCAAAAGCAAAGGCAGTATATTGCTATCATGTATCCTAGGTACCTAAAACCAAGTAAATAAAAATTGCAGGAAACAGAGTTGTCCATTAATAAGATTTAAAATATTAATGAACTCTGAGGCAACTTCATATACTCATTCAAAAGTCAAATACTGTAGAATCCTTATGCACATTTTAACTTTTCCAGAAGTGGATGCTTAAGAGAGTATTTCAAGCAGATTAAGTTCTATCATCTTTGGAAAGTCACCATTCTGCTTAGTTTTACATAGAATACAGACAAAAATTAGGAAGTACAATAACCTAGAGGTTTACAATCAAATTTATAAAGAAATCAAAGTCTGAGAATCACTCCAAGACAGTGTTGAAAAATTTACTGCAAGAGAGAACCAAGATGGTGGCGTGAGTAGAGCAGCGGAAATTTCCTCCCAAAACCAAATATATTTTTGAAAACACAACAAAGACAACTCTTCCTAAAAGAGAGACCAGAAGACACAGGACAACAGCCAGACTACATCCACACCTGAGAGAACCCAGTGCCTCATTAAGGGGGTAAGATACAAGCCGTGGCCCAGCAGGACCCGAGGCCCCTCACCCCAGCTCCCGGCGGGAGGAGAGGAGTCAGAGCGGGGAGGGAGAGGGAGCCCAGGACTGCTAAACACCCAGCCCTAGCCATCCGCCCCGGAGCGCAGACACAGTGCATGCATGGGGTCCTGGATACTAGGGAAACAGGACAGTAAGACCTGTGAGCGGGTCCCCACAGCCGGCGCCCTGGGGACAAAGAAAAGCAAGTGCTTTTTGGAAGTCTTAAAGGGACAGGGACCCCACAGCCGGACAGAAGCGTCCTGGGACACTTAGCCCAGCAGCTGCGAACCTCAGGGAGCTCTGGGTGCCCGAACCACCGCAGTGCAGCTCGGAGGCCCCTCACTGTGATAAACAGCCTCCCGCCTGTTCCCCCTCCAACGTGGCTCTGCCATATTGGAGAAGCAGCCTGAGGCAGGCCATGCCCACAGCAACTGCAGAGCTAAATAAACTCCATAGCAGCTGGGCAAGATCAGAAGCCCCATCTGCACGCAGCTGCCCAGCACAAGCCACTAGAGGCTGCTGTTCTCCCAGGAGAGGAAGGCCATAAACTGGCAAGAAGGGACTTTCTCTTACCCAACACACGCGCCAGCTCCCCACAAATATATCTATAACCATGAAAAGGCAGAAGAAACTAATACAGACCAAGATCACAGAGGTAAACCCTGAGAAGGAGACAGACCTAACCAGTCTTCCTGAAAAAGAATTAAAAATAAAGCTCATAACCATGTTGATGGAGATGCAGAGAAATATGCAAGAGCTAAGGGATGAAGTCCAGAGGGAGATTACAGATGTCTGGAGGGAGATTACAGAAATGAAACAATCTCTGGAAGGATTTATAAACAGAATGGATAAGATGCAAGAGGCCATTGATGGAATAGAAACCAGAGAACAAAAACGCATAGAAGCTGATGCAGTGAGCGATAAAAGGATCTCCAGGAATGAAACAATATTAAGAGAACTGTGTGACCAATCCAAAAGGAACAATATCTGCATTATAGGGGTACCAGAAGAAGAAGAGAGAGAGAAAGGGATAGAAAGTGTATTTGAAGAAATAATTGCTGAAAACTTCCCCAAACTGGGGGAGGAAATAATCGACCAGACCATGGAAGTGTACAGAACTCCCAACAGAAAGGATCCAAGGAGGACAACGCCAAGACACATAATAATTAAAATGGCAAAGATCAAGAACAAGGACAGAGTTTTAAAGGCAGCTAGGGAGAGGGAAAAGGTCACCTACAAAGGAAAACCCATCAGGCTATCATCAGACTTCTCAACAGAAACCTTACAGGCCAGAAGAGAATGGCATGATATATTTAATGCAATGAAACAGAAGGGCCTTGAACCAAGAATACTGTATCCAGCATGACTATCATTTAAATATGAAGGAGGGATTAAACAATTCCCAGACAAGCAAAAGTTGAGAGAATTTGCCTCCCACAAACCACCTCTACAGGGTATTTTAGAGGGACTGCTCTAGATGGGAGCACTTCTAAAACTCAATAGATGTCACCAGAGAAAATAAAATCACAGCAGAGAAAGCAGACCAACCAAATACTAACTAAAGGCAAAAAATAAAATCAACTACCCACAAAAGCAGTTAAAGGAAGCACAAAAGAGCACAGAATAAAACAACCAACATATAAAGAACGGAGGAGGAAGAATAAGAAGGGAGAAAAATAAAGAATGATCAGACAGTGTCTAAAATAGCTCAATAAGTGAGTTAAGTTAGGCAGTAAGATACTAAAGAAGCTAACCTTGAACCTTTGGCAACCATGAATCTAAAGCCTGCCATGGCAATACGTACATGTCTTTCAATAATCACCCTAAATGTAAATGGACTGAATGCACCAATCAAAAGACACAGAATAATAGAATGGATAAAAAAAGCAAGACCCATCTCTATGCTGCTTACAAGAGACTCACCTCAAACCCAAAGACTATAGGAACAAAGAATGACTGAAGGAACAAAACAGCAGCAGAATCATAGAACCTAAGAATGGACTAACAGTTACCAAAGGGAAAGGGACTGGGGAGAATGGGAGGGAAGGGAGGGATAAGGATGGGGAAAAAGAAAGGGGAACATTATGATTAGCATGTATAATGGGGGGGCATGGGGAGGGCTCTGCAACACAGGGAAGACAAGTAGTGATTCTATAGCATCTTACTACGCTGATGGACAGTACTGTAATGGGGTTTGTGGGGGGATTTGGTGAAGGGGGGAGTCTAGTAAACATAATATTCTTTATGTAATTGTAGATTAATGACAACAAAATAAATTAATTAATTAAAAAAAATTTACTGCAGTTATAGGAAATAGAGTAGAATACTGTAATATCAGGTTTTATAATAACTATGTTTTTACATATTGCAAATCCAATCAATTCCCCAGCTCTTCACCCTCCACTAAAAAAAAGAAAAACAAAATAAATATGTACAATGGAAATATAACATAAAAGCCTGAGTTTATAGGGTTTAAGTGGATATTTTTCTGAATAAACCAATTACTATCACAAATAATTTCTCACATGACTTAGATGAAAATAATTTGAACTTAGTGTTGTGTATACAAACAATAGAGCAATTAAAAAATATCTTGATTTTGAAATAATTTTAAGATACCATTTTCCAGCAGCATATCCAACAGTTATGGCTTAAAGAAAGCCTCATCTTGGCACAATGTTGCAGAATTCTGTTAACATGAAAAACAGTACTTAAAGATTTGCAAATAATGGCATTTTCCAGTTCTAGCAACCCATTCTCACTGCTATACATTTTAGGCAAGTACCTCATTTCCATTAAACTATGTCCAGAATTCTTTTCTTCCAGAAATTCTTAAGCCTCTAGAAGGAAACTTCTACTGTTTTTCCCTCTCTGCTAATCTTACACAGTTAAGGTCATTCCTCTGGTTTTTAGCAATGAAATGACTCTAAATGGAGAGAATTTTCAGGGCTCCTTTTTAAGAGGTGACAGATTGATAGTTCCTAAAAGGAAGAAACATGGGGATGTCAATCAACCACCCCCAGGAAACCAAATGACCAATTCTGCTCCTTCAAATCTACTTTGGCAGGTGCTTAGACATAAGTTTATAAAATAAATAACTTAATAATCCCCTTTCATTCTTCTGAGTGCCACAGATTTATTAATTAGGAGAATTTTTTAAGAACATATGAACCAAAGAACTAAACAGAGGAAAGTGAATTAAATCTCCGGGTTTAAAATTTAACACTAACATTAACTTGAAAATGAACTCAAGTAGCCCTAAAAACTTTATAACCACTAAGAGGTGGCAGTTTCTCTTTGTTCTCCCTATTTTCTGAGTCTCAGGGTCAGGGATAATGCAGAAAGCTGATTTTGCAGAGCCCAAGTCATCCTGTCCCAGAGTCCTGAGGAGGAATGCATAAGAGAAACAAAAAGCAATTGAATTGGTGCAAGCATGTCTGCTTAGATCCTTGCAAGTTGCTACTTTGCGTGTCTGTGAACACTACAGGATCTCGCTCCCAATTTCCTCTCTAAAAGCCCTAATTGCTTGTGCTCCAGGGGTACAGTGGCTCTTTAAGGCATTAACCTGCTACTCCTGCATCTGCTGGCAAATTAATAAACTATTCCTTTCCTTTCCTCAAAATCTTGTCATTGTGTTTTGTGATTTGACTTTGGGGACAAGAACCAGTTTTCAGTAACAAAACTATACTTCATCTACTGTACACTCTCAGAAATCACTATTAGTCTGAGGATAGTAAAGCAGTATAAAAATTTTCAATGTATCATCAAATCCTCAACTTGATTCCAAGGAACAATAATGATGCCCATGTACTCAGAGAAAAGGCCCTTTTTTCCAAGTAGCACTTGCTTGCCATATAGGGATGTTTCTCCATATTTAACTTTTGATTTCAATGTCAGAAGTACCCTTATAATGATAATAATTAACTTACTCTATAAATGATGAGATCAAAAAAGTTGGCACATTTTACCAAAGACATGCATTTCCACTACACCTACTAAATTATAAATCTTATTCTAGGAAATGTATCCAGGTTCTCAAACATGTAACACTTGATTCAGTTAAATGTGAAGAACTTACCTAGTTGCCTGTTCAAGTAGAGAACACACAGAAAATAGACTTCCTGGTCTATCTGGAGGAAGGTTATTTACTGAGTAAGTTTTCTCTTCTCTCTGAAAATAGGTTTAAAATGAAAAATCTCAGTAAAGAATTTTGGCCATTATTACTTGGCAATTTTTTTCTTGATATATGTATTTACATAGTGACAAGGCAAACAGTTATTTTAACTTAACCAAAAGCCCATAAAAGGTATGTTTTTAAAGATATTTTATGATGTTTTTCCTTTTTCCCATTTAAAAAAAATTTAGAATTCCTCTTATACATTCAAGTTAGATACTATATACTGTAACTTACTCTCCCAACTTAAATTTTAGCTATACTTAAATTAGCATGGTAGGAGGACATTATGCTCAGTGAAATAAGCCAGGTGGAGAAAGACAAATGCCAAATGATCTCCCTCATTAGTGGAGTATAACAATGAAGCAAAACTGAAGGAACAAAATGGCAGACTCAGAGACTCCAAGACTGAACTAGTGGTTACCAAAGGGGAGGGGTGTGGGAGGGTGGGTGGAGAGGGAGGGAGAAGGGGACTGAGGGGTATTATGTTTAGTACACATGGTGTGGGGGGTATCACGGGGAGAACAGTGTATCACAGAGAGAGCACATAGTGGATCTGTGGCATCTTGCTGCATTGATGGACACTGACTGCAATGGAGTATGGGTGGAGACTTGATAATCTGGGTGAATGTAGTAACCACATTGTATTTTCATGTGAAATATTCATAAGAGTGTATATCAATCATACCTTAATAAAAATTTAAAAAGAAATTAGCATGGTAACCAAACTAATTTTTCTACACATTACCAGGAAATTTAGTACATAAGTCCCCTTTCCCTTGAGACAAAAAAATTAAAAAGCCTATATAGAATCCTCCAACCTCCATCCCTCTTTTATATAGCTCTTCCTTTAGAATTACAGATCCTAGCTTAGCCAGGTCTTCCTTCAGAAGGCCTTTCTGGAGTCTCCAGAACTAGATCAGGTGCCCCTCTGTATGTGTCCCCAAAGCACTAAGTTCTTATCTCTAATGGAAGCACTTACATTGTGAGTCCTTTTCAATCTTTCCCATTTCAATGTTAAGGTACTCAAGAAATACTTTACTACATTTTTTGGGGGAAAAAAATTTAAAAAACATAAGACTTAAGTCCCTCCATACCCCTCCCTCCTCACAAATTCCCAGACTCTTCCTCCCCAAAAGTATCCACTTTGGTTCAGTTGTTGTATACTTAAATCTTTCCCTGTGCATTTACATGTGTATTATATACAGTAATATATTTGGATTTAGGGTTTGTTTTTTGTTCTTTACACAAAGATGTCATTGTACATGTTATTATACAACTTTCTTTTTTTCACTCAATAGTGTATTGGAGGTCCTTCAGTCTCTCCATCTCCATCTTTTGCATTCTTTTAAACTGCTGCTCAGCAGTCCCATAATCTGATCACTAGAGCTGTTTTTTGCTACTACAAATGTCACAACCCACATCCTAGACCATGCTTCTTTGTATCTATGTGCTGATGTGTTTCTAGTATCGATACCTAGAAGCAGACTTTTTGGCCAATTTTACTTGGTATTATCAAACTCTTTCCCCCACACCCTTGCTACCAGTAGATATTATCAACCTTTTAAGCATTTCACAATTTGATGAATGCAAAATGTTATGTCACTGTCACTGTAATTTCTATTTCTTTGATGCCAGCAGTAAAGTTGAACATGTTTTCAAATATTATGGGTCATTTATATTGCCTTTTCTATAGCTTGACCATTCTTATCCTTGTACTCATTTTTCTATTACTTTCTTTTTTTAGTCTTTGTATTACTGATTTATAGCATTGAACTTTTTTTTCCAGACCTTTGTGTTTTTTACTTGATCTGATAAAACTTAAATATTTAAAATTTAAGTATGAAAATTTCAAGCTTATCAAACTTTTATGGCTTCTGGTATTCTGTATTATACTTAAGGCCTCCCCTACCCCAAGATTATAAACATTGACTTTCTTTATTTTCTTTGAATAACTGTAAATTTTGATTTCTTACATTCAGCCCTTTAATCCATCTGGAATTTATGTTGGAGTATAAGTTAAAGTAAGGAGCAAACAATTTTATCCCAATAAGAGCCAATTGTTTCGACATCTTCTCACTCTAGACAGAATGTGTTGCACAGAGGTCTGACAGTGAAGCCCAAAGCAGTCCACCACAAAAAGCACAACTTGTTTCAAACTTTTGTGTTATATCCCAAAAGCTTATGTTCCCACTCCCTATATTTACCTCAGTGTAAAAATAATTGCCCCCTCCCCGACACCTGAGTAAAACTGAAGCTCCAGGAAGATGCACTATAAATACATACACCCACTCCAATTTGCCTGTGTTCTCTCTTACACCACACACACACACACACACACACACACACACACACACACACACACACACACACACGGGGTTGGGCTCGCTTTCATTTATTTGGTTGTTTGACTGACTGGTAGACTGTGAAACACACACACACACACACACACACACACACACACACACACACACACACACACACACACACACACACACACACACACACACACACACACACACACACACACACACACACACACACACACACACACACACACACACACACACACACACACACGAGGTTGGGCTCGCTTTCATTTATTTGCTTGTTTGTCCGACTGACTGGTAGACTGTGAACCCTCAAAGGAGGGCAGGAAACTCTTCATCTTTACCCAGTGCTTAACAGAGTGCCTGGCTAGCAGTTCAATTCATGTTTGTTAAATAAGTAAGTACCTTCCTACAAACAGACCCCAGGAGAGAATCTGCTCCAATATACATAAAAATATTTGTGAATGAAATTATATTTGGGATTTACATAAAAATAAATAGGGATCAATGATACCATAATTAAAAAATTAAATAAATAAATAAATAAATAAGGGAGTAGAGTGGGCAGTGGGAAGTATAGATGGAACAAGCTGGGTGATAGGTACATGAAGGTCTGTTACACCTGTCCTACTTACGTGTGTATTTGCAATTTTCTATAGTTAAGAAAAAAATTCACTCTATTTTTAACTCTTCTCCCTACCAACTCTGATAATCTTATCACTCAAATACTTTATTCTGTAACACAGAAAGAAAACATATTTATTACGTTCCATCCTGCAAAGCAGACATGTGATACTATGGTGATCCCTATAAAAGGGTGGTTGTCAAATGACAGATTGGAGACTAGCAAATTTAGACTAGTAACAAAGTATCCACATTACATTTTGGTCTAATACATTAAGTATATTATTTTATGTTTCACAAAGAACAGCGGTGTTCAACTTTATAGTTGCATATGAAGAATTAGAAGTTAGGAGATATTTTAAATATGTAAACAATTACATGGTGGGAGAAAAAAGAATGTGCTTTTAATCAAATGTTAATTCAGTGAAGTATATTCATTCAAAGTAATGTTGCTAGTTTCAGTGTTTCCTAGTCTATGACAGAAGAAATTTAACTTCTGATTCAAACACAAAATGCTGAGGCAGATGGATGACAGAATACAGGGTAAGAATACAATAAAAATAAAGTGGTTAATAATTACTGTGCCAATACCGGCAGTAAGGTTATACTGATTCTCCAGACTGGGGAATAGTAGCAAGCAACATTATATAAAAATCTAATTCCCTATATATTTATTTAGAAGTACTATATACCCAAAAGCTTCTTGAGCTGAGACCTGATTGTCAGCTTACCTCTTCTGACCCTTCTTGAATGGAGTAATATGTAAAATAGTTCCCCAAATACGCTCCTTCTGATTTGAAAACAGATCCATCTCCAGGATAAATCTCTATAGAGTTCACATTTTTATGGGCAAGTCTAAGGAAGAGAAATGATCATCAAAAATTTTTTTTTCTAATTGAGATAAAATATACCTGAAGGTAATCTTAAAAATAAAAAAAGCAAAGTTATATGGGGTTTTTTGCCTATGCAGCAAAACATAATTTTATACTCTGTATCCCAACCAGCTAAATTAATTTTTCTTCAAAAAATAAATAGCACACACAGAATCAGTTAATATATCTATTTTAATAACTGAGCTCAGCTTATGGAAGTCAGGCATCTATCTTCTTATCCTGGCATCCCCACTGCCAATCACAGTGGCTGGCACATGACAGTTACCAAAGAAATGCCAATTACATAGGAGTTAAATATGACAATTCCAGGACCTGAAAATAAGATTTTTCTTGAATTATGAAACTAGTAGAATCAATATCTGATGGATGAGATTAGCCATGTGTAAAAGAGTAATCCCTGAGAGAAGGTAGCTGATTGTACCTGAAGCACCATGTACAATCAAGGTACTGGTTGTGTAACATATAAAACCGCATGTGAAGTCAATTTTATTGAAACATATATGAGGAATGTATTGTCAGAAGGGGTGGGTTTTCATGCAGGAAAAGGAAAGCCCAAAGAACAAAAATTTTGCAGTACTCTTGCAACATTACAGAAGTAAGACTCTGAATCTAGGCAACATTAGTATTCCAGTCACTAGAGAGGTGTACTTGTGGTGGGATGGGGATCATTCAGTGGAATAGTGCAGACACAGAGAAGCTAGCCTGTGAATATTTGTGGCAAGAAGGAAGGCTGAAATCTCCTGGAGGCTCTCTCCTTTCTCCAATTCCATGCTTAGTGGACAACCTTCTGATGTGACTAATTCAGACAAGTAGTTGCCCTGATGCTTGGACGGGGTTTATCCTAAATACCTGCCATAGTATTTCATTCACTAGTCACATGAATCCCTCACTGGCTTTGGAGCTGTCACAAACATCCTGTGGATATGGTTAATGTGAATTAGTCACAAGACCATTCCATGCACTAATATAAAATGAAGGTTTAGGACTTGTAAAACTTAGGACCAAACACAGAACAATGGCTCCAGCAAACCCGTGTCCTCTCATGGGAGTCTGTCTGCAAGGCTAGTCCCATCCCTCCCGTGATATCACTAAACAGCTCTAACTCCAATGCGGGCACCTTACCTATATGTAATACCCTTGTACCAAACCACTTTCACTAGCTCACGATAGGAATATTCTTCATCAAACAGCCTCTGGGAAAGTGAATCACAAAAATCCCACCTGTGAAGGACAAAATACAAGCTATTAATTCTGGTTGCTCATCATAATTAACTTTAGAAGTCAACCAGAGAGTGCTACTGTAACAATAATGCATTTATTGCTTAACTTGTTGGATTAAAGAAAAGTAAAAATCAGTATGAAACTGCATCGGTAAAATTTAAAACTAATTATTTTCCATATTTTTCTTTTTCAGTATTTTCAATAATCTCATTACTGAATCTCAGCACAATCACATAAATTAACAGTTTTCCTAACCTTTAAAATTTAGGATTCAAACAACAAATATTTATTGAAATATCTATGGTGGGCAAGGCACTGTGCTATATATACTGGAAAATAAAACCCCAAAAAGCAGACATGGTCACTGCCCTCAGTGGAGATTCCTATCTAGTAGGATGTTAAATAATTAATATTGAGTATATGCAGCTCTATTTACAATAGCTAAGACATGGAAGCAACCTAAGTGTCCATCAGTAGATGAACAGATAAAGAAGATGTGGTACATATACATAATAGAATATTATTCAGCCATAAGAAGAAAACAATTCTACCATTTGCAACAATATGGATGGAGCTAGAGGGTATTATGCTCAGTGAAAAAAGCCAGGCAGAGAAAAACAAGTACCAAATGATTTCACTCATCTGTGGAGTAAAACAACAATGCAAAAACTGAAGGAACAAAAACAGCAGCAGACTCACAGAACCCAAGAATGGACTAGCGGTTACCGAAGGAAAACGGGTTGGGCGGGTGGGTGGGAAGGGAGGGAAAGGGGATTAAGGGGCATTATGATTAGCACACATAAAATAGGGTAGGCATGGGGAAGTACAGCACAGAGAAGACAAACTAGTGACTCTATAGCATCTTACTATGCTCATGGACAGTGACTGTAATGGGTATGTGGTGGGGACTTGATAATAGGGGGTAATGTAGTAACCACAATGTTGCTCATGTGAAACCTGAGTATAAGATTGTATCAATGATACCTTAATAAATAATTTTAAAAACCCAACCAAAATAAATAAATAAATAAATATTGATCATAAAGAAAAGAGAATTACTAGATGCTATGGGATTGTGTAAGAATCAAATCCCTCTAGGGACTTGGAGATAACCACCCTAAGGAAGAAAGGCTTATGTGCAAATCTGGAAATGAGCCTGTTTGCAAGCTGAGAAAGGAGTGTTTCCAGAAGAGGGAAGAACAAGTGCAGGGGCAAAAGAAAGCTTGAGAAGGCATTCTAGGAACTGCAAGATATCCAGTTTAGCAAGAGTTGAGAAAGCAAGATACAGGAAGGGACCAGAAAATGGAAGGCCTTTTGAGCCATATTTAAGGATAATGGACTTAACCTAAGGCTAGAGGCAAGTTAAAGAAAAACTGTTAAATTAGAAGCATAATCCTCTTTTGATGGATGATCATAATGCTTGAATTTCCAATTTTAACTAGATAATCATGACAAGCCTGAAAATCATTCCCATAGTTTGCCTGAAATAACCACAATGTACTCAGAGACTACCTGGAATCAAACCCTAATTCTACAAGTACTAGCTGTGCAACTTTGTTCAGGTTTTTTAACCTTTCTGTGTCTCAAGTTCCTCTACAAAATGGGACACTAATGGTACTTACCTCATGAGGTTGCTATGAGGATCAAATAGGTCAAATACAGCTGTACCTGGCACCTAGTTAAGTGCTTTGTATTAGCTATTATCATCATTACTGCACTACTTACATACAGTTTGTGCTACAAAGCTGTAACTATTAAGTCATTCATCTCTCACTGGAGGGAAAAGGTTTATACCCAGCCATCCAGAAGCCTCTCTGTGTTTACCCCTTTTGAAAATGGACATATTTAGAATTAGTTAACCAAAGACAGAGGTGGCCTCTGAGGTAAGGTATGGAGGAAAGAACCCATGATCATAAATTGTCAGATCCATGCTTCAGCGACCAACGTGATAGGCTCTGCAGAGCTGCAGCTGATGGTCCTCCATGCTGTCACAGAGCCCTGGGCCTTCACTTACCATACTTTAATAATCTTTTCAGCAAAATGGTCTTCATTAGACTCTAAGCTCCTGGAAAGCAGTGACTGTGTCCTAGTCATCAGTTATCTCTGCACTTAACAAAGTCTCTAGTGTATAGTCAGTCTTCATAAACAGTCAATGCATGGACACAGGGTAAGAAACATCAGCAACATATTTGCTAGAAAATTACTATCAGTTATTAGCAAACTTCTGAACCAACTGAATGAACATTCCTTATGCATTGTATCAGATGATTTAGAAGGAAAATTAGTCTTGTCAAATTTTTTGACTGGTTCAGACAAAAGCTTTATGACACGTCATTCTTGCATTACCTGTGCAGGTGTGGGACCGGACAGCTGAGCAACAGGGCCCTGGGAAGAACAGAGACCTCTTTTCCTCTTTCCTCTGACCCATGAGAAGTTAAAACTTCACTCTGGGTTATATCTGCATCAATTCCAGACATCCTGCTGATTTTATTACGAAAATGAAGTGCCAAGGACAAAGGGTATTTCCATTCCTCTGGACAGGAGGCCACAGACCAGCATTGCTGTACCCACGTGTATATACATGTGTGTTTTGTACCAGGAGGAGGCAGCCCCTCCCTGTCTTCAGTTACACAAATCTTTTCCTCTAAAGATTCTTTGGATTTCCCGATCTGAGAATAAAGTTCATTTTCTTTATTCTTCAGCCTTTGTCCTGATAAACTCCCATGAGTACAGGTCTTGCCTGCTGTCTCAACTGGTTTGCCGTTTTTGTCTTGACTATTCTTTTCTGACAATATGACGGATGAGTCTGGCTTCTGGCTTACTTTACACAAAAAATGTACTGAAAATTCGTGCTGAGATTTGGGCAGACAAAGATATGCATGACCATCTAAAGATGCTATCTTCACAGTGCCACTCTGCAGACATATCATGCCATCATCAGTATCACGACTGGGCCATCTCACTTCTGAGATGTCAGTGAAGATACGCTGAGTTGAGGGGAGAAAAAGAGATGGTTTGTATTTTTTGTTAACAGCCCAATTTTGCCATATATTTGATAGTTACGCATTATGTAAGAAAGCTCTTAAAGCTCTGTGTTTACTACCCAGAGAGAATGAAAAGTGGAGAGCCAGATGTCAGCTTAAATATGATTTTCCACAGAATTTTTGATATTGTTAAGATTCTCTCTTTTAGGAAAAAGAGATGTAAAACACACCCACACCCACACCCACACACAGACAAAAAAATGAGAGAAAAAGTAATCCTTATTATATTTAGTATTAGACAAATTTTTGTTTAAAATGTACAATGAATCAGAAATAGATTTTCAGCCTCTCCCAAAGTCCTACTCAGAGACAGAATATAAATAAGAGAAGCACTACAATGTACTATATTAAAAGCAATCATAACTTGGTGATATTGAACTATCATAAAAATAATTGACAGAACAACTCAGAGAATACAGAGTTGGACTCAACCATATCTTAAGATGTTAACTGTGATAACATAAGCTTTTCAAAGTAACGGTACTGGAATTACTGAATAACATTCAGGAAATGCTACTTCAAACAGTTATCAAATGGATTAAATAAAATAACATATATAAGGTACCTGGTCTATATAGCACCTGGCATATCACATACTAAAATAAATTCTAAGTGGCTTAATTAATAACATTTTTAGAGACTGAATTACTCAATAGTGAACTGATACTGACCAGTAGAGAACAGATTCATACCAGGTAACAGTGGGTGGAGCATGTTTTCAAGTAAGATAAAAACAAGGGGTGTTGCATAACAATCTCTTAATTAGTTAATCTTGCCAATATTAATTAATAATAGTAAACATTTCAACTTCCATTTATATAAAACCTTAAATTTACAAAAACTAGTGTCAGGAAGGCATATTTGCAGTGCTATTCATGCGTACAGATGTTACTATAGTATTCATTGATGGCAAAACTGGTTTGTAAGGATGGTTAAGGAAGTTCTATCTTCTAGAATTATATATCATTCCTAGACTATCTAATAATCCTACTGCAGCATCGGCAGCAAGCTATGCAATTTCAATGAATAAAGTTACTCAAAAGATATAGTGGAAAAATAGCCTTATAGACTAATTATAGCTTATAATTTTCCATGATTCCTTTGCCATGAAACAAACCATAATACAAAATTACTCAGTAGGCAGGCAAGCATCATGGTGGTAGCAGAAAGTGGTTAAAAGGCATAGACTGGGTTCAAATCCTGACTTTGCCACTTAAAAAATGTCCATGGACAAGTTAGGTAAACTCTCTGAGGTTTAGTTCCCTCACCTATAAAAAGAGGCTAATATCCAGCCAACATACCTGTTCTGACTAGTTGGACACCCATAATAATTAGCAGGTACACATGCCATACTGGTGTTATGAAATACTTTTAGTATCATTCCTAGTTATTGGCACATAGTAAATCCTCAATAAATGAAAGTTATTATTCCTAAAAGTTCAAAACAGAATATAAGCAAAAGAATAAAATTTGTATACCCATACGTAATTACACATTAACAAATAACCACACACAAGCAACTGAAAATTGCCACATAATTTTTTTGAGAGGGCATCTCTCATATTTATTGATCAAATGATTGTTAACAACAATGAAATTCTGTATAGGGGACTCAATGCACAATCATTCATCAACCCCAAGCCTAATTCTCAACAGTCTCCAATCTTCTGAAGCATAATGAACAAGTTCTTATATGGTGAACAAGTTCTTACATAGTGAATAATTTTCAGTGAACAGTGCCACATAATTTCTTAATTTTAACATTTATGAGAATCAAAAAGCCACCAATCTGAAAAATTCAGAGTATAACCCTTGGCTATGAGGAAAAAGGCAGGGAGATGTAACTGTATAACTTCTGTGTCTCAACCAATACACAAAATATAAAGTCTAGTGAAATATAGAAATATACATTCTACAGCATTTCCAAGTGTCATGAAGAAAAACATGAAACACTAAACTGTTTCTAATTACTTGTCCTTAAACATCACTTATGAAAAATGAGGTTTAAAATATTTACCTTTTTTCTTTCAGAAGGTATGAGGCTTTCAGATAAAAAAGGGCAAATAGCAGCAGAGTTTCGAAAATCGAGGGCTCGCTGCAGTTGCTTCTACAAAAAGAAATACACAATGTAACCTTAAAAAATGTAAAATAATTTGAAATCAATTTAGAGTGACCATAATCCAGAATAGTAATTATTTTCCATATTCTGTCTACCTCAACAATATTTTGGTATTAGAAAGAGTTGTTTTTCATCATCTTTACTTACTCGGTAAGTGCTAATAACAAAGTGTGTCCTTTGACGAATTCTTTCTGGCTGTTCTAAAGGATGTGCTGAAACAGGAGGAGCCTTTTCAAATAAAAATTCAGACCCACAGGGAGAAAGCTGTAGTCTGGAACCATCAACATAATGTACTTGCACTGAATCATCTTCATAAAGTACCATTTGCACTTCAGCCGCCATTACTTTGACTATGGATAAAATGTCCTTCCAAGGTGAAGACTAAAGGAAACAGGAAACAGAGTAGCACACACAGTTCCCTTAATGGACAAGTCTGTATTTTCTAAGAACACAAGGAAAACATTTTGTTATTGCATTTACTCTTGTTGCATGTAAAGTGATTACTTTAGTACAGGCATACCCTGGAGACGTCGCGGGTTAGGCTCCAGAACATCACAATAAAGCAAATATTGTGACAAAGTGAATACTAATACTACAATAAAGCAAGTCAAATGAATGTTTTGGTTTCCCAGTGCATATAAAAGTATGTTTACATTATACTGTAGTCTAGTAAGTGTGCAATTATGTCTAAAAAAAATACATACTGTAATTTAAAAATATTTCGTTGCTAAAAAATCCTAGCCATCATTTGAGTTTTCAGTGACTCATAATCACTGGTCACAGATCACCATAGGAAATATAAGAAAAGGTTTGAAACAGTGTGAGAATTACCAAAATGTGACATAGAGACATGAAGTGAGCAAATGCTGCTGGAAAAACAGTGCCAATAGATTGCTCCATGCAGGGTTGTCACAGACCTTTAATCTGTGAAGAATCCAGTTATCTGTTCCCTTTTAGGACATGATCTCCTTCTACTACTCAAGCAATCAAGTTTCACCTGACAGAAAAAAATAACTTTCCATAGATCCCACTTTTCCCAGTTTTACCCCTATTTCCTACCAATAGACTTTTCAAGTATAGTATCAACTTGTGGTCTCCTTTCTCTTCCATCAATCCTCAATTCATTGCATTCTAGCTTTCTCCTCCACCTCTCTACTGAAATTGTTTCACAATGGTCACCAGTATGTTCCTATACTCACTGAGTTCTGTCTTCACCCTACTACACTACTACTAGTCAGCCTTTGATGGCATTGTCTAATTTCCCCTGCACAAAACTCTTCCTCTGCCTTTTATTTTAAAACACAAGGGCTGCCATAGCTCCCCTCTACATCTATTTTTTGAATCATGTCTCTTCACTATTTTTTTAAATCAAGGCTTTTTCAAAACCTGATGTTAGTCCCCATTTCATCATCTCTCCTTACTATACACATTCATGTTGCTTTTATACCTGTCCTTGCTTTTTCTTTTATCTTACCCCCTTTCAAAGTCTGTAATCAGCTACATATGATTGACCTATAATCTTTTGTGGAATGTCAGGATATAAGTAAATATTAAACCATATGGCCTCTCTTGAGGACACTGACATAACTTTTAATTATTTCCTTTCTCTAGAGAACTTCCAAATCTATCCGACCTCTCTCCAGAGCTTCCAGTTGCCTGCTTCATGTCCCTGTCCCACCAGATAAATCAAACTCAACATGGCTAAGATGGAACTTAACCATGCCCTCCAAAAGCGGGCTTTTGTAATATCCTCTAATTTCATTTGCACTCTTGCTTTCCATGGTGTCCAGTCTACATATGGTAGTAGTAAGAGGGGCCTTTTAAAATAAAAATGATTTCTATCACTTACTGGTTCACAACCTACCGTTTGCACTTAGGATGATAAAATCCAAATTCCTAACCATGGCCTATAAAATGCAATCTTGGCTTCATCTACCTCTCCAAATGTTATCTCCTCTCACGTCCTTGTTCAGGCCACTTAAGATACACCTGCCTTTTTAAACAAGCTGTTTCCTGTCTCCATTGTTCTTTCTGCCTACCATGTCCTTTTCCTGGCCTATTTCATGGCTGGCTCTTTGTCACCAATAAGATCTTACCTCAAATATCATTTCCTAAAGGCACGACTTGATGATTTCGATTAAACTTGTTCCCAATCATCTCCTAATCACTTTTTATCCATTTCATCTTTTTCTGAATGGCATATCTCACTACCAAAGCTGATTTTATATATTGACTTGCTTTTTGTCTTTTCTCTACTAGGATATAAATTCAATCAGAAAAGAGACCTCTGTCTTATAACCGTGTCCCTGGCATGTAGGACGATACTTGGCAAATAATGAGTTCAACAAAGATTTTATTTAACGACTAAAAGGATAAGAGAATTAAAAAACCCTCGCTCCTCCTTAATTTGCAATTTGAATTAATGGCCTCTCAATCTTAGCAATATTTGACTTCCCACTGTTTCTCTCCACACCTCTGTAACAAGTCCTATTGGACTTTGTAAGTCTGTCTCCTAAACCTGACTCCTCTTTTTCTCATTCAGGCCATTAATTCTCCCCTCAATTCCTGCACTCTCTGGGGTCTATTTCCAGTTTCTTCCCTCTCCCGCCCATTTCCAGGGTTGCTGTTGTAGGTAACTTTCCACAACCCAGACCATACCAACCACTTTACGTCGCTTGTTTACACGTTAAATGGCAGTACTTAAACAATAAATGCATTTATATCCGGCATTTCATAAAAAGCTATAATCCGGCTCCAATCAAATTTTCAACCTCATCTCTACTGTCTTATCCCTGTTTTGTTTATTTTACCACCCAGTACATTACGTCACAGCATGCTGAACGATTAAAAAGCCACAATTCTGTTCTTAACATCAGTGGGAACATCATTTGTCAAAATGCACTTAGTTACAGAAAAAGCCTCATCAAAACAATGACCAACGTCTTGAACTCACAGTTCTGGGCTGAAAAGTCGTGGGAATGAGACCAACCAGTGGCCCTGTGCTAATTTAATTTGCCAAAATGTTCAAAGACGCAGCGTCTGCCCACAGCTGCTTCTCGAGGGATGGAGTATTTCTTCAATTTGACAAATTACCAATAAGTCATGTTTCTTGATGAAAAAAACAATCACAACCGCGGAGAAATAAGGCCACAGAAAGAGTGTTTTAGCCCAGACGTCCGTTAAATCAGAGCCGGGAAGCGCCAGCTAAGGAACGGCACACAACGCAGCAGTACCTAGGAGCGGTTCAAACCTTCCGCCTTCGGGAACTGGCTTTCCTCCCGGAAAAAGGAAGACCGGAAGTCCCGCCCCTCCTGCTCCCGCCGCTGCGACTGCTACGGCCCCAGCGCGCACCGCGGAAGGCGGGACCGGAAGTAGCGGAGGGAGAGATTCCTAGTCTATTCCTCTTCGAAGGTCCTTACTTTCGGTTCCTCCTGTGGAGCTGGGCGTACTTGGTTGTGATAAAGTCTGAAGAAGCCTAGCATTCTGATGAGTCAAACAATAACTAACCACACGGGTGGCTTTCAGGTGAGTGAGGCTTATGGAGGTATAATTATTTTACTTCAATAAAGATGTTAAAAAAAACTTGGCCAAAGATAGAAACCTCTCCCTAATTTGGTATGATAAGGAAAACATTCTGAGGTGTTCTAAAATTAAATGATATGAGGGCCGGAGAATGGGGGAAAGAGACAAGGGGAAGTAATCAAGTCATAGCCGAGGGCTGTAGTTAATGAGAAATTCCACCTACCCGGAGAAAGTCATTTTCTGCGTCATCTAGAACGTCCCCAGAACAACTGCATCCCTCCTGCTTGTGAACAGTCTTGACCATCACCACACCCAATCCGCGAGCCTTCTAAGGGCTAACTGTCTATCCCTGGCCTTTGCCCGCTAGGAGTTAGCCCATCTTCTTTATCTGTAGTCTTTCCTTGAGACCCCTTGTAAGTGTGCCCTATTTCTTGAGTCTGGCATGGCAGACAAGTTTCTGTAGCAGGACTTCCTGCTGGTGAAGCAGAAGCTTTGTCCCAGGGCACAGTCTCTTTCTTGCTAGCATCAGTAAAGGCTCAATAAGCCCTTTTATTTCAGAGATCTCTCAGTCTAGAGTTTTTGAATTGTCAGGTATCAGAAAAATAGATCTTTGAACTATGTATCTGCATCTTTTCTTTGAAATAACAATTAATTAGATGTGCCTGCTATATTTATTTATTGCCGTAAAGTATTTATGGAGAACCTACTATTTGCTAGACATGCTGGGGATAAAACGAAACTACACCCAGGGTCTAGGAGGGGGACTAGAGATTAACTGGAAAATTAAGGAGTAGATAATTTGATCACAGTTGGGGTAAGTGTTTGTAAAATAAAATACAGAGGTCTGTGATAGCATATAGTGGGGTGGGCCTAACCTAGGCTAAGAAAATATTTCCACTGAAATCCAAAGTGTAAGTAGGTGGGTAGGCAGGGTGAGGGCGTCCGGAAAAAGCAAAGCAGGATATTTGCAGTCAGAGCAATGTAACTACATGCAAGGAAACCCTCTACCAAAACTGTGTTAAATATTAAGCTCTAGGGTCATTCTTCAGTGAGATCAGTTAATATTCCCCAGATAAAGAAGAGTAGCACATGTTTTTATTATGCTAATTATTTGTAATTATATGTAAGGTTCACTTTAGCATGCTAAAAGGCTCAGACCTATGTGCTGTCTTTCCTCCTTCAGATCTGATAAGTGACCAAACTGGGCAATTAATTTGGCAGGTAAGCCCAGGCATAAACAACATAGTAAAAGGCAAGAAGGATTCCACCTTGAAGATAAGATGGCATTTTAATACTCAGGAAGTTAAGAAGTTAGAAATTCTTAACTTACACTCTTTAGCAAACAATACCTCAGCCCACCTTGGGGGCTGGGCAGACGGCCTTGTCTGATATGCTCCCAGACCAAGATGCTGGTATCTGGGAGAAATGATCAGAGCAGGAAGTTTCTTGTGTTAAGTTAATTCTAAATATTCAGGGACCACTTAATAAGTCCACATTCCTAAGCATTTTTCATGTTCCCCAAAATCCTCAACTGCCTATAAAACCTCTGGACAACTCACCATCCTGGGCTCTATTACAGCCAGGAGCTCTGTCCTTTCACTGTATCTCTAAATAAAAGCCTGTACCTTGCTCTCCTACCTTGAGTGTTTGTGAAGCTCATTCTTTGGCTTCATGAACAAGAACCCCGGCATCAGGAGGATGGTGGAGGGAGTGTTTCAAGCCAAAGTAAGAGCCTATGTTAAGGTCCTGAGGTCTAAAGGAAGCATCCTGACACTTAAAAGGACTGAAAGAAAGCCAGTTTGGTTTACGAATGATTAAAGAAGAGAGGGAGGCCTTTAAGGTAGAAGCCTAAATGGGTCAACAGTCACAGGGCAGGGGCCAGATTATCATGGATTTTTGAACTATGGACTTTATTTTAAAACCAGTGATAAATATTACAAGGGGTTTAAGCAAATGAGGCACCACCAGGGATGGGGAGAAATCTAACTCCTTAAATTCATATCCATTGTAAAAAGTCTGATGTGCAAATTGACCTTGGTCTTATGTAAAGTGTAATGAAGTCACCCTCAAACAACCATGTTTTCACTGATCTGTAACATGTTTGTATTACACAATGCTAACTTAGGTCCTCACTCCCACCTTTTTCCCCTCCTTCTGTCCAAAGTACCTTCTGTGTATAAATTCTGTCTTCTACAGAGGAGTTTTGTGATGCTATTTGTACTTTAGAAAGATTCCTAGAATTGCTGAGTGGAGAATGGATTGTAAGATGCCAGAGCAGATGTGGGGAGCCCAGTAGATGTCTTCTGAAGAAGATACAGGAGAGAGATGGCATTTCAGACTCAAAACTGACCAGTGAGGATGGAGAGCATAACTCCAAGAAATATTTAGGAGATCAACTCTATAGTCTTGGGGATGATTGCACAGTAGGAGTTAAAAATAGTTCCAGGGTTTCTGCTTGGGTCAAGTATATAGGTGGCAGTGCCATCAATGAGAGGGGGATGTAAGAAAAGCAAATTTAGGGAGTAGCATGACTTAAATTTTGTGAGTCCTCTTGGTGGAAATGACAAGTTAGCAAAGGTCCAGAATCAAGAGATTAGAAACAAATCTGGAGTCAGTAGTAATACCTGTTAACTGAAGCTTCAGGAGAGGATGACATAGTTGCAGGATATTGACATGAGAAAAGAATACTTAGGATTGAGCTTTGAAGAACACCAATGCTTACAGAATAGGTAAGGGAAGATAATGCCACAAGAACTTCTGAGGAACAGCACAAAGCTAGAAAGTAAGCTATTGTATTCTAGATGCCTTTCACTTTTGCTGTCACGTGACAGTGTTAGATACTGCCTAGCGAACAAGCTGTAAGAATGAATTGTCTACTGGATTTAGTGGCACAGATACCATTGATGACTTCAGTGAGGGCTGTTGTATCTAGTGTCAGCAGAAGCTACAGTGGGTTTGAAGAGCAAATAGGAGGTAAGAAACTGGAAAAAATGGGGCACTTGAGAAGTCTGACTAGGAAGCAGAGATAGGCTGTACTCAAGAAATGTGAGGGTCAGATTTCTTTTGATGAGAGGAATGGCATGTTCAGCTTATGCAAAGGGCCAGTGGAAAAAGAGAGAAAGAATACAGACAAAGTAATAATAGAGTTCATGGACAGTGAGAGGGCATGGGATTTGAGCACATGTGGAATAACTGGCCTTTGATAGGAGGAAGACTATTTCCTGCACAGGACGAGGAGGGATGAAGTGAACACAGATGCACTTGTGTACACATGATGCCAGGGTTCTTGTTTGCGGAGTCAAAGAATGAACTCAGCAAACAGTCAAGGTAGGAGAGCCAGGAAGAGGCTTTTTACTTAGAGATACAGTGAGAGAACAGAGCTTCTGGCTCACACCAGGAGGGGACAAGAGAGTCCGTCGTGGTGCATTGTCTAGGGGATTTATAGGCAGTTGAGAGACAAAGAGCTAGGGATGCAGATCCACCAAATGGTCTCTAAATGTTTGTTTTTAAAGAGACACTAAGTTTCTTATCAGTTTTCCCGACTATTTTGCAGAGTTAACATAAGAAATTTACTGCTTTGATTCTTTCTCAGAATAGCAGTTTCTTGGTTTGGTAACATATCAATCAAGACTGCTTGTCTTGTTTTCAAGGTGAGCTGAGTTATTGTCTATTAAATAGTAAGTTAATAATCTTACTTCTTAACTTCTTGGGTGTAAAAATGCAGTCTTATCTTTAAGATGGAATCCTTCCTGCCCTTCACTATGTTGCTTATGGCTGGGCCTGCCTGCTATATTAATTGCCCAGGTTATATATCACTTGATTAGGGGCTAGAGGAGGAAAAACAGCATCTGGGTAAAGTTAAAGATAAACTGGGCCTTTTAGCAGGCTAAAGTAAATTTTACAATAGCCTCATTTAATTGACGCAAACAAGACATGGGCTATGTTGAGGTGTTTTCTTATCTGGGAGATGTTCAAACATTCCAGGCTAAGTTACTCCTGGCTTTTTAGTTTTAACTAATCTTCACTGAAGAAGGCTTATATTCCTAGTCTGATATTTTACTTTAGAGAATTAGTGTGACTGTCTTTGCTTAATTGTTTAATATGGAGTTTTGGTAGGGGTCTTTTTCCAGAGGCCCTCACCCTACTCTGACTACACCCACAGTTCCTGTCTCACATATATCTGGTGGCTTTTTTTCTTGTGTGAAGTAACTCATCAGTAAGGGGATGAAGCAGCAGATAGCATGGAGAGGATTTGAAATAGTTAAACAAGGGAATGAAGAAACAGTAAGACTAGGCAGTGCTGATGGTCTAACTGAAGGTGGTGACTATGAATTTACTGTGGTACAAACCTACGAGAAACATGATCCCCAGTGGCCTGGATGACGCAGCAGTGTCAGATGCACCCAAGGTTGGTGTTTTGTCAGGCCCACACAATACAGCAGTAGCATAGATGGCCTTAAATTATTCACATCTGCTAAAGTCTAGTCAGCCAGAGGCCACCAGGCTCAAGCCTGCAATATGACTAAATCATATTTGTTGACTTGCGAGCTAGGGAGCATATTCCAGAGAAACCTTGGAAGGGTCTCTCTACAGGGGGAGGAAGGCTTTGGTAAGGTTGGGGTTCCTGCTGAAGGATTCCGAGGAAGTTCTAAGGAAGAGAGACCAGTTCTGAGTTGGAAACTGTTTCTGAATCAGGATTAGGAGGAACGGATTAAGTAGGGACTGGGTGCTGTCATGAGGCAAGGGTGGTTTAGCAACTGGGTTGCTAGTTACATGCATGGGTAGGGACAGCAAGGAATGTCCGGAGGTGTGTGGAGAAAGTGATGGTTCCTATGGCCAGGATTCTCACCTGGCCCAGGTCAGCTTGCTCACTACATATGAGTGGGCAGTATGTCGTTACTGACTCTATATAGAGAGTTAGTGGGCGGCTGCAGGGCCTCAGGGCTACAGAAGAGCAGACACTGGAATGGTGGCAGCACCAAGGACAGAGACTGAGATGGCTTTAGGGGCAGAGAGGCCCAGAGGCGTTGAGAGGGTTTGAAATAGTTAAACAAGGGAATGAAGAAACAACATTCATGCTGGCTTCATGCAGGGACCAGCTTGATGCATGAAGACTCACTCCGAGTGGACAGGATTCTAGTGATTGACCTGCCACTGTGGGAATAAAGTTGGGTATAAACGCTTTCACCCCAAGAACATTTCACTGTCATTTTTCTGTCTCATTGAGTCCATAGTGAACTTGTCTGGGACTGAAACCCATTGGCATGACAAGGTGTTACTGTTAACAAAGCATGGTCACATAAAGGGGTCATGATGGCATTTTATAGCTGCATGGCATTGGGAATAACAAGTTGTGGGGAAGTTGGGGTTCCTATGGCCAGAATCCTCACTGAACTTAAACCACTTGATGATGTAACTGGCCTGTTGCTAGGCTACTGCTTCCATACCTGTGGACAATAAGCTATTATTGCACTATATAGAGAGCTTGGCCCAGTGCTCTGGGTGGAGGCAGAGACTTTAGTGCTCAACATACCACCGGAGAACAATCTGAGTAATAAACCCTTTCACCCCAAGAATGTTCTACTGTCATTTCTTTGGTCACACTGAATCCATAGTGAACTTGCCCGGGGCTGAGACCCATTGGCAAGACACAAGTGTTTCCTGTTAAGTCTGCAGTTGACTTCATCTGTCTTCCTAGCTTGATTAATGGCAAGGTTGCTTTTTTTCTTTTCCAATTTAGCTGATGATTTTCAGTTCTTCAGTAATGGATAGGTTTTTACTCATACCAAGCAGTCCTCTCTTGCTGAATGTGTCTGTTTTTTAAAAAAAATAACTAAATTCCTCCATGCTTCCTATAGGTAAGATTTAATGAAATATCTGTTCTAAGACTTGCCCCTGCTTTCTGACAATCAATCTCTAGTGTAGACCTTGTAGAGAAAATGGAAGTTCCATGGCCAGGATTCACACCTGACCCAAGTGTCCTTGCCCACTGCGCACATGCAATGCTTGCAGGCGCAGGCTTGCACGCATGTAGACAATGAGTTATTACTGACTCTATAGAGCGCTGCCCACCCCACAGCAGAGAGACTTGTCCTGAGGGGGATAGGATTCTAGCGCTTGATCTGCCACCACGAGGATAAAGCTGGGTATAAACCCTTTTACCCCAAAGACGTTCCATTGTCATTTTTCAGTCTCACAGAATCCAGAGTGAACTTGCCCAGCGCTGAAACCCTCAGATAAAACAGACTCTCACCCAAATTATCCAACCAAAGCTCTAATCTTATTAACAAGCTCTAACACCCTTTTACTGACCCAGCCCACAGTCCCCATTGAACACATTCTGCCTTACTGCAACAAGTACTAAACGCAACATATTCAGGTGCAGGTGTGTTACCAGCAGTCTTTAGCTGGAAGGTCACTGACAACACAAAGAGGGTCTGAGTTGATGACACAACAGCCAGGTTCAGCCCAGTATTTGTATTTTGTTGTTAGAACATAAGACCATGACATTCACTACCACCTTTGTCTTCACTGTACTAATAATCCTTACAAAAGACTTACTGACCTATGTTTCTGTTGAAGATATAGCAATCCTAAAGGCCAATGACTGCAGCACAGGCCCAACTCTTCATGATGTAGTGTTTTGGTTTTGAAACACAACCACACATTCCTTGATGGCCTCCTATCTGATATGGCTTTAGGGACTCAGAACCAAAAGACTAGTGGAAGTAATGCTGCACGTAGCTTCAAACTACAGCATCTTCCAGGATCCTTCCCAACTCCCCCTCTCAAAATCCTGCTACCATGCCGTGAGAAGTCCAAGTGACATGTAGGTGGTTCTGACCGAGTGATGGCCTCAAGTCATCTCAGCCCAGCCATCAAGCCATCTGAGTGAAGAGGAGACTCCAGATAATTACAGCCCCCAGCTGTTAAGTCACCTCCTAGTCCTTGGTTTTCCCAACTGAAACTTCACAAGCTACATAATAGAGAAAAGCCTTCCCTACTGTACCCTGTCCAAATTCATGAACCACAGAATCCATGAGCACAATAAAATGCTTATTGTTTGAAGACACTAAGTTTGGCCGGTTAGTAGCACTAGCAACCAGAACACACACTGATCCTGTTGGTAGCTGTTTTGAGTTTAGCAGGAGCTGGTGGACAAAACTGGATTATTCACAGCAATTTCTAGACATATATTCACTTAGCATATACTTGGGCCCTGGTCTAATATAATGTCCCATCCCCAACCTCCCATTCCCCCATCCCTGAGGTTTATAGTAAGCGCAATCTTTAGAGCACTGCAGATTAACGTAATAGCTACATTATAGAATTCATTTTTTCAAAATAGCTATTACAGGTTCCAAAAATCCCAATTATATATATATACATATACGTATGCATATATGTATATGTGTGTATATCCCTTTTACAATAAGGAATCAAAGTTTTTAATGTTTTATATTTGCCAATTTTTCCAAGTAGCCTTGTTACTAAACTGAATTCTTATTTAACACACACTGAATTATCTCCTATCCTAGTGTACTTCCTCTCTTTATTTCAAACCTTAAATAATTTTATGATGTTCAACAGAATTTTTTAAAAATACCAGGATATCACTCCAAAAACTTAAGAGGAAACAAAACTATTTAAATTTTATTTCCAAAGTCTAATTTTAATCCAGACTGAACAAACAAGCAGGAAAGTGAGAAAGCTAACTATGAGCAGACACAGATGTACCAAATGACAGAGGGTTATTAACAGAACTATTTACATGCATATTCACAGGCAATCCTTCTGTACATAAGTTTTACTTTCAGTTAGTTGGAAAAATCTTTGACATTAGGTAAAAATATTTTTCAATAGGGCTGAGGTGGTACCACATTATAGTACAAGTATTAGAAAAGTGACCCTCAAGGTACATCAATTATAAAGCAGATGAAAAGAAGTGACAAAGATCTAGTAAAATTCTCTAGTAAAAAAGTCAGTGCAACTCATGCTACAAAATAAAGAGAGAAAGCCATTAAATAAAGCAAAATAATGTTCTAGGCTCTAGAGTATGAGTTAGGTGGAAAAAAAAATTCTAGAATTGCAGTAAATCCTCAGTGAAGAATTCTGGTTGTTTAAATGGGAGTTCTAAGTCTTTTTTTTTTTTTTTTAAGACATTTTAAAAGCCCTTGGTATCAAATAGCATCTGGATATGTAAATCAGTTGTTAATAAATTCTAAGACTTCAGTGCTAAAGATTTTCATGATTTGTGATTCATACTGGAAACCCAATTTATTGAGATATACTAAATGTGAAACTAAATATCTAAAAAAGGATGCTACATTTTTGCAATATGCATTTCTAGACTAAGAGTTTTTCCCTCAAGAAAATTAGGATTTAAAGGGTAACCTACCAACCAGCTAGTAAAATTTACTTTCAACATTTCATTTATTTCAAAATCGATTTTATTGCAGCCAAAACAGTGGAATTAACTGTACATAATAAACTATTATATATATATACACATTTTAAGTTATAGGGAATAAAGTTTATTTTGGCAGATAGTGTTAAACAAAATTAAAGTCATTAGTAACATAACTCAACATCCTTAATTTGGTATAAGTGTGACAAATTTTCTTGCTTTCCTGTGTTCTGCTAAATCACCATAACCTAAACTGCTAAAACCGCTATGCTGAAATTTAGCTTTACTGTTTTCGCTTACGCTCTGATTCCAAACAAAACTTTTCATAAGCTTCTTCTATCTCTGGGTCCATCTCATCATCAATATCATCCAAGTATCTGTGAAAGAAATAAAGATGACTCATTAATATTTTCAATTCAGAAATATCTTAAATTGCTAAGCCACACAAAAAAAGAATGTGACATAACTTTCCTAGACTGAATTATAAAAGAACACAAGCACTAACTGTTTAGAACTACATAAATGTCAGTCCTTGGACAACCAAATGCTTATTTTAATGAATTAAATTTTCTACTGGATTAAATCCCTTGTACATGAAATTCAAATAATGTTTACTTTTAGATAACACATGTTAAATTCTTAATCTCTTCTAAAAGTTAAATCAAAGGCTTGACATATAAACATAAGTGCTCAAGACGTATTCATTTCATAAATTTACATGAACAATTACACTATAATTAGAACATAATTTCAAATGTGCCATTCACCTCAAATGATACGTTGTATTTTATGCCTCTATCAAAAATGGTATTCCTGTAATGACAATTTAGTCACATTCCATCTATTTGTAATCACTGTTATAACAAGAAGCTACTTTTGAGATCATCTATTTCAGATTTTTTCCAACTACTAGGTGTTTGGATGTAGAACAATCCTTTCCATGCTTGCCATGGTTAAGGCAGGGGGGAAATTTAAAGTGTCCACTAAGGGCTTAATATACACATTCTTACTGCATCCCCATAGCCATCTTAAAAAGACAGGTACTAATATCATTTTCATTTAGAGATTAGGGGAAAAGACTCTGGGAGGTTAAATAAATAATGTAAATTTGGCTAAGTATGTGGCTGAGCCAGAATTTGAATCCAGATCTTTTTCCTTTTCTACACTTTCCTCTACAACAACACGCCCCTGTATGTGTTCCCATTTCCCAATAACCCTACCCATCTATATGTGTGACAAAACTATCTTGCCAATCCTACCAACTGCTGATAGGTCTTTTTGTCTTTGTTCCTCCCCCATTCCCAGTACAAGGCCATGTGTTGAAATGGCCACAAGTTCATTAGAGGAAAAGAATATAATGCTTACCAAGCTAAACTTTTTAGAGGATAACCTAAAATTCAGTGCCAAGAATCACCTGAATTTTCCGTGGCAAGCTCAGCAGGGCTGAACCTTCCCAACTCTGTGCTTGGGTCTTTGCATTCCTTTATTTTTTCCTATTAATCTAGTATATAAGAGTATGACAATATTACATTAGATGATCTCAAACTGATTTACACTTAAAATGTCACTAGAAAGGAGAAAGAATACAGGTGGTTTTTATTTTTAATCTACAACACACATGAGATGGGATGTAAAAAAATGTTTTAATCTTAACTTACCCTTTAACAGCTAAGATTCAGGCTTTTTACTATGTGCCAAAAAACTGTTACAAGTATTTATGTATTCTCATTTAGTTTAAAAAAAAAAAAAAAACTCAAGGAAGGTTACTACTATTCCTATTTTATAGATGGAAAAAACAGGCTCAGAACTTGCCCAAGGTCTTATGGTATTACAGTTATGTTTTAAAGTCTTCGGTATAACAGAATCTATTTTTATAGAAACTATGCTTGATTATGCTACATTTTAACTTTTTCTCCTCAATTATATATACATTTTCAGAATCACTTGTTTTCTAGTATGACTTTCTGAAAAATTTTGGAAAATAAATACTATGTATATACCACTACATCATCATTAAAATGCACAAGCTTTTATCATCTTTTTTCTAGTCTAAACTCCATCTGTAAACTGCACACAAAGAAATTTCACAAGGAAAGAAGCTAAAGAGAACTTACGGATCACCAGCCCCTGATAAATCTGTTCCATTTTCTTCATAATCTGGAAAAAAGTCTTCTCTTTCAAGTAACTCTTGATATTTCTCTTGGTAATCTATTAAAAAATACATATATATATGTGAAAAAACATATAAAATAGCCAATTCTCCCTAAAAAATTGTTTTTAATATTATGCTTTTAAGTAGATTTGATGTCTAACTAGCAGTAATTTTTTTTTTAAATCAAAGTTATACACAGGCATAGTCCAACTGTTTTACAAGCTCTGCTGTGAAAAATAATAGTTCCTATCCTCCCCTCCACATTTTCTCCCTTGTGGCAATCATTTTCACCTCTGATTATTCAGGTATTTAAATCTATGTCTCTAAATAATGTTCTAAACTTATATTGCTACCTGGTAATTTTGTTCATCTTTAACCACTGAATTTTAAACATTAATCTACTGAGGATTTCTCTGCTCCCTCCTTTCCCCATCTCCTCAGTGTGGTGTCACAATTTTGGTTAGATCGATGTTTGGGGTTAACATTAATCTATGTAAAAACCCTGTAGTAAAAACTATGATGATTTTTCTATTCCACACGTTTTGTTCCTCCTAGAGGAAAATTATCTTGCTTTTTGTTTGCATGGCTTTCTTTACACACACCTAATGCACTCAAAGGTTTGAACAATTGTCTGTCACAATCATCAGATACTGATTTAAGTTCATCTTCTGAGACCATCCTAAAGATTTCTGATGCCCTCTGATGTGGTCTGGAAGCCTCTGTATCTGCTGAACTGTCTATGAACTATAGCTGTCATCCTGGGCCCTTCCTCCACCAGCAAATCTCTTTCATGTTGATCTCCTGGGCCACCTTTCTTCCTAATTGATGGCCTTTTCCCCTGGTTTTGGGGAACTTGCATCCTCTAATAGCTTCTTGGGAGGAAGGAGATGGGAGGTAAATATTGTGAGACTTACCTCATCTGAAAATATTTTTTCCCCCTTCCCAACTGATTGGTACTTGAGATGTTTATGGAATTCTAGATTTGTAGTACTTTACCATTCAGAATTTTGAAGGCATTCACCATTCTCTTCAAGTTCCCCATAGTGCAATGGGAAAGTCCAAAGCCTTTCTGATTTTTGTCAACTTGGATTTTTTTTCATTGTAGACAACATTCTAAAATTTCATGTTTCATCCACCGTGCTGGGCACTTGGTACGTCATTTAAACCGGTCAACTTCAGTTTTGGGAGGTTTCCTTCTTTCTCCTCTTCCCTTCTCCTCCCTCGCTCCCTTCCCTCTTCCTCCCTTTTCTCTGTTGTTTTCTACTGGATCTTCTATTGTTTATATATTGCAACTCCTATTCCAGTCCTCTAATTTTTTTCTATCTTCCATCCTTCATTCTTTCCTTGCTTTCCTTAGCTTTACCTTCTATTTCTTCTATTAAATGTGTCTTTTCTACTATGACATAGTTTAATTCCCAAAAGCACTTTGTTTTCTGAATGTTCCTTTTTTTAATAACCTCTTCTTGTTCTGTGGATGCAGTACCATCTCATATCTCTGAGGGTATAAATCGAAGCATTTCTTGAGTTTTCTTCTACCTGAATCAATTTAGCTTCTTCTGAGTTGCTTTGTTCCATTTGTTCATCTTGGCCAGCAGTAAGCTTTCAATTACATATTTGAGAATATCTTTTATAAAACTTATATTCTAATTGTCTTGCTTTTGCTCCCCTCATGCTCAATATTCCTCTAAGTGGGATATCAAAGCCACTGTGAATGCACCAGAGAACCTTTCACAGCCAATGTGTATGCTGTTTACATTCTATACTGCTTCTTTCCATCAGACAAAATACTGGCTATATAATTTGTTGGGAAAGACCGTGTTCTTCCATACTCCTATTTTCCCTTCTATAAGAGGGACTTGTACTAAACATCCTGACTTCCAGCTCCCCCATTACTTATCCCAAAGAGATAAAGTGAGCTACCTGACTAGCAGGTGACAGCCACTGGTCCATGTTTCTCAATCAGATGAGACTAACCTAGCAAAAGTTCTGAGCATAGAAGGTTTTCTTTTTTTCCTTCTTAGCAACAGCTGGAAGGTAACTACCTGATAAATGTTTTAACTATCCCAACATTCCCTAGGTTGTGCTCCCCCCACGGCAATACAGGTAATATTATAGCTCTCCATCTGCCAACTGTCTTAGGCAGGGTTACTGAGTACCTTTTAAGATTAGCATGTCTGTATGGAGTACTTATCTCTAAATAATAAAATGGATCAGTATGTATCAAAACTAGCTACCTTAATATTAGTTTCTGTGAAAAACAGCTGCCTCAAATTTTGAGAGCAAGACTGGGTAAAGACCTTATTTCCCCAAGACTGTCAGTCTCTATAAAACTAATTCCAGCTTAAAGTGTTGGTGATATTCACATCCAATTTTGGCAATTTGGAGACAATTTTAACTATAAAACCTTCCTGCAACAAATTCTTAAGGTAATAGTAAGACAAACATTGTAAAAATGTATGGATGAGTCCACAAAAAAGAAAATCAAGTCACCACATGACAAAATCAAAAAGGGTACTGAAAACTGCACATAACCATCGCACCGGGGAGGCTCGCAGACCACGTGGCCTCGGATTTCAAAACCAGTGAAGGTCAGAAAGCAAGGTCTTGGACCCATGTGAAATGGAGATGGGATTCATGCCACATGCCCATCTCACCCTGCACAAACCCAGGGCCTTTAAAGGGCTGATATCTCAAGCAAAAGGTAGACTAAGAAAAAATAAATAAACAAAATGAAAAACCCCTAGGTGGAAAAGGAAGATGGCAAAAAAGCTTGGTTGTCTCAGCCTGGTTTGGAATGGGGACAGTACTCTGAAGAAAGGTGTTCCTGAATTTTTAACAATGGACCTCAAATTTCTACTATCCCCATAAACAACTCCTGGGACAATAAAATAAAGCCAGTTTTTAGTGTTAACCTGCAGCTCCTGGCAGGAGCAAATATAAAACCCACTTTGGATTAGATGTTCCTCTGATCCAAGCTACAGGGATTTTTTGTGAAAAAGAACTTAGAGCAGGTTAAAACACTGTAGTAGTCATAAAGGGCCATAATATATGTAACTTCAAATGGTGAGAAAAAAAGGAGTGAGGGTGGAGAGAACAAATGACAGAGCAAATAGAATAAACTGTTAACAAAAGGTACAGCTAAGGAAAGGGTAGGTGAATGTTGTTTGTACAGTTTTTCCTTTTGTAGCTTTCTGTAAAACTTTTTCCAAAAAAAAGTCCAAGAAAGACTGTTACATATGAGATTTCAGTAAAAGAGATCACACAATATAAAGAAAAAACTTTGTGTGTGATAATCAGAAATAACAGGAGGACTAGAAAGACTGACAGTAAAACAAAAACAATCATGCTTAGAATGATGAGAAAAAGGACTTAAACTGAGAAAATATCAAGATTCTCTTAACAAAATTCAATTAGAAAAGCCAAACTGAATTTCTATAAACAAAATAGTCTAGAAATAAACAATTTAAACAGATCAAAGATAAAGAACACAGAACCAAAATACATCAAGGTTACTTTGAAGAATAAGGGAAAAAGAAAAATTTTTCTTAACAACACAGCAAGACTTACAGTAAGAATAATGAAGAATGTGGTACTGGGGTTGAGACAAACAGAAGATCTACATAGATACAGGAGTTAAGACACAAGTTGATAGAAGAGTTCTACGGTACACAACAAAAGGACATTTTATCTGAGAGAGGAAGGATGACTTGAATACCTGTTTCTGAACAAGGGACCATGGAAGAAATACTTAATTCCTACTATATCCCACTTATGAAAATTAGGCAGATGGATTAAAGACCTAACATGAAAAGCAACAAAATTAATTTTTTAGAAGAAAATGGAATTTGATAGTCATAGCACAAATGAGACTGGAACACTTAGTTTACATTGTAACTCAAAGCTGCTATGTGACAAGGCACACAAAATGAAAAGACAGAACATCCTAGAAGTTGACAAAGGATCATTTCCTAGGCTAGTAAGGAATTACAAATCAGTAAGAGAAAACATCACATAGAATTATAAGCAAAGAACAAAAATAGGCAATTCTCAAAGGAAGAAATCCAAAGGTCAATAGAAACATGGAAAGCAATTCAGTATCACTAGTAGGGGAATAAAGTTTACAATTTCATACAATCAAACTGACAAAAATTAGGTTTGGTAACAGTAAGTGTTGCCGAGGATGATAAATAGGAACCCTCGCATGTTGCTTGTGGTTATATTTAAGTGGTAATCATGCTAGAAAGTAGTTTAGAAACATTCAGTGAAGTTGAAGACTTGCACATAGCCTATAACAATTCTATTTCACCCCAAAGAAACTCCTGCATGTGCACAGGGACTAAAGATGTTTGTACAACACTGCTGTAGTTACAAGGGTGAACCACAGAACGATTCACCAGACCATCAGTAAGTAGGGGATCTATAAACCATGGTTTACTTGAGTGGAATACTGTTTGGCATTTAAAATGAACTAAAGCTATATATATATACCAACATGGATAAATACTGAAAATAATACTGAATAAAAAATAAGTTGCAGAGAAAGTGCGTAGTAAGATAGCATTTAGGTTACTACTACTGAATGTGGTAATACCTTTTGTTTACAGACACATATGAAGTAAAAAAGCATTATAATGACACCAACCCTCAGGATAGTAAGTGCTTTTGGGAGGGAAGTGCTACAAGGAAGGGAGGGTGGGGGGAACCAATCACAGAACAGAGAATGGTTTTAATAGTATCTGTAGTGTTTTCTTTCTTTAAAAGGACCCACGGTATACATTAACACAGCAAAATGACATTGTTTAATCTTGACCGTGAATTAATATAGGTCAGTTTTTTTGCAGTGTTTGTTTTTGACAGTTTCATAATTTAAAATCAAAGGTTAATCAGTCCTTCTTTCTACCTCCTTTGTGCTGGAGACACAGGATGCTATCCAGAGGAAACAAACAAATGGGAAAATTTTGACAATAAGCTGGTTGTAGTTTTTATTAAAATGGGAAAAACTTCTCTCCCGCTCACAAGACAGTCCCATTTATCATGATTAAAGCAATCTTTGTATAAATGGGCCTTGTCTGGAAGGTGAAGTGTGCAGAGACTTGGATTTTAATTAACTTTGACCCTAGCATTAATGAAATCTGTAATTCTTCCTAACTGCAAGTATTAACCCATGTTAATGAAAGTTGCCGACTATGCAGTAAACTGGAATCATTTTTCTCTTTCATTCTAACCACCTGAAAGCTGAAAGTATAAAAACAAATATTAGTGGAAATACAAAATAAAAATGGTTGCATTTAATTGAAGAATTTTTCCAATCCTTCATTGTGAAGGTGACAAGATACTGAGTCAGACTTTCCATTAGAACTGGCTCCAAGTGGTCACTATTAAGAATATTGTGAGACAAAGGCCTAGCTTGGCTACTCGTAAAATGAACTAAGATACGATATGAGGAGGAGCTTCCGGCATCAGCACTCTCTGGAGGACTCGTGCCGGGGGATGATCATCAAAAAGCCTCCACAGGTATCCGGGCGATGCTGCGGTTGTGGCTGCGTCCATCCCACCGTTTCCTGGACTTGCCACTGGAATGAGGAGGGAGATGTCTAGGCTGGCATGTGCATACAGTGAGACAACGAATTTGACCGGATCTGTACTGTTGGAACTCAACCAGGAGTTCAGAGGTATGCAAGTTGTAGCGCTCCAAAATCTTACGACTATAGACTATCTATGGTTAAAAGAACATATGGGATGTGAACAGATCCCAGAAATGGGTTGCTTTAATTTGTCTGATTTCTCTCAGACTGTTCAAGTACAGTTGGACAATATCCATCATATCATAGACAAATTTTCACAAATGCCTAGGGTGCCTAACTGGTTTTCTTGGCTTCACTGGAGATGGATGGTAATTATAGATTTGCTTTGTTTATGTCACCGTATTCCTATTATGTTAATATGTGTCCGCAAGTTAGTTAGTAGTTTAAAACCTATACATGCTTAAGGTACTCTACAAGAAGATATGGCAAAGAAATAATCAATCCTCCCATGTTTTGTTCCATATGCTACCTCTATAGCTTTTCTTCTTCCTTCCTAATTACAACCCTTAAATAGAATTCGTGCCTCATATCGAATTTACCAAGCATCATAATTCCTCCAGATGGTAAAGATACCTTGAGACAAGTGCTGGGCATAGAAGCCACAGGGCATAAATCTGCAAAGAAGTAAAAAGCTAACCTTTTCAAACAATATGGCTTCTCTCTCACCAACTTTACATTTCCCTGTATGGCCCCGGAAGATGACTGGTTAGCCAGAGATGGGTAAGATTCCTCAAGGGAGGAACAACCTAAGACAGGCACAGTCACAGGGTGACATCAGGTGAGAAACTGGGGAACAACAATGGTGAAGCTTAGAACCTCCCCCCCCCCCCGTTTTGAGAGAAAGCCTCTGCATCCGTGGATGTTTTATTGCCCTTGTCTAGCTCGGATTAGCACATAGTCTACAGGCACACACATGATCATCTACAATTGCTCTCTTACAACACTAAACTATTTTCTACCTTTATCTTGCATCTACCTACCACTTCAGCATTTTATTAAAAATAAAAATAATAATAATAATAAAGGGAGAAATGTGGAATCCACATATAAATCAAGTATAAAAATCAAACGAATATTCATATTTGACCTGATTGTTTATAGTTCATAATGCGTGATCAAAACCGAAAGTTTCTGTGATGAATGCCCTTGTACTGTTCACCATGTAAGAACTTACTCACTATGTAAGAATTCGTTCACCATGTAAGAACTTGTTCATTATGCTTCAGAAGATTGGAGACTGATGAGAATTAGGCTTGAGATGGATTAATGATTGTGCATTGAGCATTGACCCCCCCTATACAGAATTTTATTGTTGTTAACAACCATTTGATCAATAAATATGAGAGATGCCCTCTCAAAAAAAAAAAAAAAAAAAAGAATATTGTGAGACAAACCTTTATTTTACCCCATATTTTAAAATGTTGTGAACTCTTGAAAAGCTAAAACTTGGTGATGAAGGTATGGTTTTCTGTAATTAACTACCTTACCAAAAACTGGACTGTGAAACAACATACCTGGATCAGCTGCAGTGAAAGGAACACCATCGGAGGTATAAAACGTTGGTTCATTCTAGGACGAATCAAAGTGATAAAAATATGTAATCATTTCAGAATTGATGTAAAGCACATTAATTAATGAAAAACGACTGATGCAAATTGTCTGTACCCGATAATAAAAAACTGATTTCCTGGCAGCCATTTTCATTTCACTGGGAAAGTCTATAGTTTTCAGATTTCTATTGCTTTCTCTCAAGTTCTGTGGTTCAAACCCTGCTGTCATCTATTGTCTGTTGCATTCATGGTGAACTATTGCGTTGTGCATTGGTGATTTAGTGTTGGCTCATTTTTAGTTGTAGTTCCTGTCATTTTTTAAAGAATTTCCAAGACTGGGGTCATAGGAGCATTTCTCCATAAATGTTTTATGTATGTCATGGCAGGAGCTTTAAGGCATCACTGGCCTCGTAACCTATTATTTTCTTAATTTACTACAATATACAAAGCAAAAGTTTGAGATGCAGGCCTTTGGTTGGTTATGAATTCGGTTATGAATTCTCTGGGAAAAAGTACTTTGTGCAATCCCTATGCTCAACAGAGTCCAAACCTCATTAATTTCATTAGCCACTGGGTGGAGCTTTCTCTTGTTTAACCTTCCTTTCACTGGAGGATTCCATGTTTCTTCTACTTATCTGTCCTGCTGGCTGCCATGTGACCTAAGCCAGTCAAAAGTGTCAGTAGGAATTAAATTCCGAGAACAGTTTCATGTAAGTCATCTAGAAATCACCAAAATTGAATTGTTCTCAAACAATAAGCTAAACTTAAAATTTGAACACTGGCATACCATAAAATAGTTAGGATCATTTTCAGGTGTTGCTTCTCTGTATGTTGAGGTTGCATGGACTCTACCCCAGTTACTTGATCGGAGTTCTACAAGCTTCAAGAGCATCTGTTTCACATCTCTGAGGACAAAAGCAAAAAATGAATTAAAGTATATTCATAATAAGTGTTGTTGGGCTCTAAACTACCACAGACTACTAAAATTTTGGTTCATAAATTTAACACATATATCCAATGCTTTGATAGTCTAGAAATTTCCCATACTAACATAAATTTAAAACCTTGAAAATTAATTCCATGTAACCATCATTATGTCATTTTTAAAGGCAGTGACTATCCTGCATTTTTATGCCCCTATATGGACTTATGATACTTTACACCCAATATTTATAGTACAACTTAAAGTCTGAGTCATTTTATTTTTCAATGCACTCATATCTTCTAACAGGAAAATCTTAACTTTTCCAGTTTATAAACACGATGGAATAAAAATGGCTAAATGAGAAGGTAAAATGTTATACTTTTACAGAAATTATTTCTGTAGATAAGATTTCAATAATTCTGGTGAAGTATAGATTAAAAAAACCATGCCCAGAGAAAAGGAATGAAATTGAGTTTTATTAGACTATATTCTTTCTTTTCCTACCTACTACAATTTGCATCAAGGACAACATTTTCAATTCTCTGAATAATTTCTTCCATATCAGTCTTTCCTTTTTCCTTCCAGGCATCTTCCAAAACTGACCCTGTCAACTAAAAAAGCAGGTATCAGTAAAATAAGGAATTCAATAAAGTACAGAAATTCCAAAAAGTAAGATATTAGTAGCAATTCAAGCATTCTTTAAACAAAATGAATTTCTCAAGTTAAATATTCCCAATTATTCTCTACTGTCTAATAAGGATCTCTAGAACCTCTATATTTTTCTTGACTGAGAGAAACTAAAGCAATGAACTACAGCAGAACTTTACAGCTACTGTGTGTTAATGACTGTATGGTATATTCCCTGTATAACTAAGATACACTGAATAATATTTTATAGCCCATCACTTTTTAAAAATATGCAACATGCAGTAAATATGGAAACTTTGAATTTAAAGAAAAGAAAAACTTCATCAGGGAACAAATTAATCAAGGATATAAACAAGTAATTCACAGAATCAAAAATGGCTAACATGAAGAAATGCTTAAATTCACTAGTTATCAGGAAAATGCAAATTCAAATGAAGGCTTTGTTTTACTTATCATGAACGACAACACAAAAACTAGGACTGATTATAATATCCATATACATCACTAATAAGGACACTGAAAAGAAATGCATACATTCAGTGTTGGTGGGAATACACTCTGGTTTAACATTTAGAGGGGAAATTTGGCATTTTGTATCAAATTAAAGCATACACACTCAAATCCATACTTAGGAATTTAACATACATATACGACTACAATATAAAGACATGAACGATTACTGACAGTGCTGCAATGGCTAAGCTGAAAATTATACAACTGTTCAATGACAGAATGGATAAACAATGTGCATGCATACCACAGAAGACGAGGAAGCTACTGAAGAAAGCAATAAATCTGTGTGTCATGCGAAAAGCTAAGATCTTTGTTAGATGGTAAAAAAGCAAGCCACAACCGGAACAAGATCTTATTTATGAGCACACACATGCAGACAGGGGAAAGCAAGAAAAGGAAATTTACAGAAGGTGGTCAAGTGAAGGACTTCCTGTCTTCCATTTCTAAATTTTGATTCTTACATCAAACAATATGCATATATTGCTTTTCTAATATTTAAATTTGAAAGCAACATAAAATGTCAATTATTTAACTTAAAGTAGTAATTTAATCTTGAATTCATTTGTGTACTATATATACTTTCCTTCCTCTAAATCATACACTAATGGGGAAAACAGTTACTTTTAAGGAAAAAAAGGTAAAACTTACCTTCAGTAATTTTACTGCACATATTAAGTTGTCATCCATAGGATTAGAAAAGAGGGCATTCAACAACTCCCGAAGCCCAACCTGAAGAATATCTGCTCTTGTAACCTGTCCATTTGTTCCCTTGATCTTTTGGAACAAAAGAAAATGAAAAGCAATTATGCTAAAATATAAGACAGATATATAAATGCTCTAATAATGTGTTGACAAAGTAAGTGTTTTAAGTTAAATGATACAAAAATCACAGAAACAGATTCTGGTATCTTCACAAAATTAGATTTACTTTACATGTAACTAAGACCATTAATAAAACTAATAAACTTTAGGTAAAATTTCTCATTTTCACACATAGCATATGGCCAGGATAACTGAAGCCTCCTTTAAAGTTAGTTTCACAAAGCATTCTCTAGTCTATTAAGCTAACACCTGAAACACAGCATTTTACTCTGCTCTTTATGCTGTTTAAAAATACCATTTTGCTTTAGAATTGTTTTTATGTATCTCAGCTCTCTGCTTAGAATAATTTTAGATTCAAAAGCCATGCCTTATCTTTATACTCCTCACAGACATAGCATCATTAATTCCATATAGAAAATGATCAACAAATTCTTAAAATGACTCTTTATTTAAGGCATACTTTAGATTGATGCTTATTTTGGCTCATATACAAGTTAAACTGAAAAAGATTAAGGCATGACATCTTTTTAAAAAGTTAAGTCCATCTGTGGTAAAAAGAGTTAAATTAGCCACTAGATTGAACACAGTCCTTTCAGATGCTCTGACTGAGACTGAGATGCACATCTGCCAGTGGATTCAAGAGACTTTTGAGTGGTGTTTATGAGACTAATTCCTCAAATTAGAGTTTACTAAGGTATAATTTTATCTGGGACTAACTAGTCAAAAAAAAAAAAATCAAATCATTCCAAAGTAATATTCAGCACTTAACGCTGCCTCCTAACAAGCATATACTCATATGTAACATCAATTTACAATCATGTTTAGCTGTAGACTTTGTACAAATGTTTTTTACATGGAAGAGCAATATATAAAATATGACCAAGAACTATTCTTGGTGAATTAGAATGGGGAATAAAAACCCCAGAAACTCTAGTCTCTCTCCTCTTCACTCAATGCTTTATATTCTGTAATTTGTTTTTGAGCCACCATCTGAAAGTAACATACTCAATATACTAATATTTATGATGCAACGATTCAAAAAGGGAAGACTGTTTATATTTCAAAAACTTAAACTCCCAAATAAACCAAGGCTTTTCAAAAGTACATCAAGACTTTAAAATGCCCAGGAACTACTTCCTAATGCCCTGCCCATGAATGGGAGAAACAAATGTTACAGACAGTTCATCTGAGTGCAGACACTACCATGAGCAGGTTCTGGGGCATCATTTCTTTCTCTCCCATTGCCCCTTTTCCATTTCACACTTAATGTTGTAAAAGTTTAACAGAGACAGAATCCTTATTACCAGTTTACATTCTTAGGCTTGGTCAATACTTAACAAAAAGAAAAATTTCTCCTCACCTCCAGGTTAAGATAAAGTTCTCCCAAAAAGAGAACAAATGCATGGAATCGTTTTCGAGTTACTTCATCCCCTTTTGCAGCTTGATCTTTAGCTTCATATTCAGTCCGACATCTAACAAAGATACACCTTTTATAATCTTGCATTGCTTTGTTTAATACAGTCAAACAAAACGACCATTTGCCAGTTTGGTTGTTCACAAGCATACAGAGGAAAGTACAATGCATCAACGCCCTTACTTTTACAATAAAGTGTTCCCAACTACTGAAGAAACCGGAATACACATCATCTTTCCATACTAATTGCTAGGATTATTTTCAACTATTCTAAACAGATCAAGTTTATAATATGTTTAAGCAACATAGGTTTCATGAGGTTTGTTGTATATTGGCACCAAAAAGAAAAAAAAAGCTCACCTTATTTGTATTACAGGCTTTTCATTAAGAAAGCACTGTTTTTATTTTTTTTATTTTGGTATCATTACTATACAATTACATGAAGAACATTATGTTTACTAGACTCACCCATCACCAAGTTCCCCCCACATTCCCCATTGCAGTCACTGTCCATCAGTGTAGTAAGATGCTGTAGAATCACTACTTGTCTTCTCTGTGTTGTACAGCCCTCTGTGCCCGCCCCCCAAATTATACATGCTAATCATAATGCCACCTAAGAAAGCACTGTTTTTATAAAATGCTCTTCTTTTTCTGAATACATGAACTTTGAAACAGATCTTTAAAAATATGTATAGATGGCCTCCAACTAAGCTGAAAGTGAGTTCTTACCAAACCCATTATCCTTGTAATTCCCATTATACAAATCAGAGAAAAGAGGAAAAAAGTCCTCAGTTGCAATCACATAAAAACACAGAAAGCAACTAAGTTGGTCTCTGTTTCCAATAAAAACCGAAGGTGTCAAAAAGTTTTTCTCTTGCTTTCTTTTCCTGATTTAGCCTATCTGCCTTCCATAAATAACATCTTCTTTTTGGATCTTAGGGACATAGTTCTTACAAGGCATCCAAAATAATCACAGTTTAAGCCTGTCACTGCCTATGTCAGTGAATTATGGCACCACTACTGCTACTAAAATGGATTTTTATAATAGACTTTAAATGTTTACCACTTTGTGTTAAATATTTTTTTTATCTCTATTGGTAAGGTGGTGAAAAAGTCATGTGTTTTATAAAACTGGTATTTGATAGTTCTTTTAAGGACACAGGGCTTATGGAGACTGAATGGCTTCCATACATGAGACCAGTTTAAAATTTTTTTAAGAAAAAGTCACTTCATGCCCAAGAATTTACATTGGGTCAATTAGTGAATCAACCATAAACTCAGGATAGTTTACTGTGCCTATGTGGTCGAAGTTTACAAGCTATATTAAATGAGCACCATCTTCTGTTTAAGTCAGATATACTAAGGTATTTGTTACCTTCTCATATATTAATTCCTCATCATAAAAACTTGGTATAATAATGGAAAGGATCAGTTAATTGATGCCAGTTCTGTTATCCAAGCACCTTGTTGGCTGCTCTCCTTTCTTTTATGACTTTGCAGGCAAGAGCTTGGATAAAATGACCTTTTTGTTTTATAAATACAACAACTGGCAAATTATACATTAAAGTATGTTACCGTAGTATGTGCAAATGTAAATTCCTACCCATATACATGGTTGATTATCTAGGTGAGAGGAAAGACCCTATAATCCATAAGCTAAACATTTTTAATTATAAAAGCAACATATGTTTATTTCAGAAAAACAAAGAACAAAGTCATTGCAACTACCAGAAGGTAACTTTTGTCTTTGTCAAAGTATGTATGTATTTTTCAGTTAGGTAACAGAATAATGCCTTGCTTTCACTTGTTACAGGATTAGCCTTTCTCCACCTTAACATCTTTGAGAGCATCATGGTACTATAAAGGACACACAAGGGTAAATAATCAACAGAGAATTTTAAGAATAGTTTACAAGCCTGACTGTACAGAAGAATCACGTTAGGAGCTCTCCAACTCCTTGCCCAGGCTCCACCTCAGTCCAACTACATCTGAATGTCCAAGAATGGGAAATTCTTGGAAATTTCAGCCTCTATGTAACTTTAAGGCACAGCCAGGGGAGAGCAGCAGAGGGGAATATAAGGTAGGATGGCAGAAAAGCTTGCTTAGAAGTGCCCACTGTCACATTTTTCTAGAAGCTATAATTTGCATTTCTTTAATTATCACTAAGATTAGATAGCTTTTCATAACTTTGTCATTTATATATTTTTAAATTATACCTATTTGATAGTTCTAAAATTCATATGGAAGCACAAAAGACCCTGAATAGCCAAAGCAATCCTGAGAAGGAAGAATAAAGCTGGGTGATTATGTTCCCCAACTTTAAGGTCTACTACGAAGCCACAATAATCAAGAGAATTTGGTACTGGCACAAGAACAGACCCAAAGATCAATGGAAAAGAATAGGAAGCCCAGATATAATAAACCCAAGTATATATGGTCAATTAGTGTATGATAAAGGAGCTATGAATATATAATGGAGAAATGGCAGCCTCTTCAACAACTGATGTTGGCAAAACTGGAGAGCTGCATATAAGAGAATGAAACTGGATTGCCTAACGCCATACACAAAAAGTAAACTCGAAATGGATCAAAGACCTGAATGTAAGTCATGAAACCATAAAACTCAGAAGAGAACATAGGCAAAAATCTCTTGAATATAAACATGAGCAACTTTTTCCTGAACATATCTCCTTGGGCAAGGGAAACAAAAGCAAAAATGAACAAGCAGGACTATATCAAACTAAAAAGCTTCTGTACAGCAAAGGACACCATGAGTAGAACAAAAAGGCGTCCTACAGTATGGGAGAATATATTTGTAAACAACATATCTGACAAGGGGTTAACATCCAAAATATATAAAGAACTCACACGCCTCAATACCCAAAAAACAAATAACCCGATTTAAAAAAGGGTAGAGGACCTTTATCTTGCATCTACCTACCACTTCAGCATTTTATTAAAAATAATAATAATAATAATAATGGAGAAATGTGGGATTCATATAAATCAAGTATAAAAATCAAACGAATAATCAGAATTGACCTGATTGTTTATAGTTCATGATGCATGATCAAAACTGAAAGTTTCTGTGATAACTGCCCTTGCACTGTTCACCATGTAAGAACTTATTCACTATGTAAGAACTTGTTCAACATGTAAAAACTTGTTCGTTATGCTTCAGAAGATTGAAGACTGTTGAGAATTAGGCTTGGGGTTGATTAATGATTGTGCATTGAGTCCCCTATACAGAATTTTATTGTTGTTAACAACCATATCAATAAATATGAGAGATGTCCTCTCAAAAAAAAAAGGGGTATCATATCGAATTTACCGAGTATCATAATTCCTCCAAGTGGTAAAGATACCTCAAGACAAATGTTGGGCATAGAAGCCACAGGGCATAAATCTGCAAAGAAGTAAAAAGCTAACCTTTTCAAACAATATGGCTTCTCTCTCACTTACCAACTTTACATCTCCCTGTATGGCCCCGGAAGATGACTGGTTAGCCAGAGACGGGTAAGATTCCTCAAGGGAGGAACAACCTAAGACAGGCACAGTCGCAGGGGGACCATCAGGTGAGAAAATGGGGATCAAGAGAGGTGAGGCTCAGAACCTCACCCCCCGCTTTGAGAGAAATCTTCTGTATCCGTGGATGTTTTAATGCCCTTGTCTAGCTTGGATTAACACATAGTCTACAGGCACACACCTGATCATCTACATTTGCTCTCTTACAACACTAAACTATGTTTTCTACCTTTATCTTGCATCTACCTACCACTTCAGCATTTTATTAAAAATAAAAATAATAAAGGGAGAAATGTGGGATCCACATATAAATCAAGTATAAAAATCAAACGAATATTCATAATTGACCTGATTGTTTATAGTTCATAATGCGTGATCAAAACCGACAGTTTCTGTGATGACTGCCCTTGCACTGTTCACCATGTAAGAACTTATTCACTATGTAAAAATTTGTTCACCATGTAAGAACTTGTTCGTTACGCTTCAGAAGTTTGGAGACTGTTGAGAATTAGGCTTGGGGTGGATTAATGATTGTGCATTGAGCATTGACTCCCCTATACAGAATTTTATTGTTGTTAACAATCATTTGATCAATAAATATGAGAGATGCCCTCTCAAAAAAAAAAAAGGGGTAGAGGATATGAACAGATAATTCTCCAAAGAAGAAATTCAGATGGCCAACAGGCACATGAAAAGATGCTCCACACTGCTAATCATCAGGCAAATGCAAATCAAAACCACAGTATCACCTCACACCAGTTAGGATGGCCAACATAGAAAAGACTAGGAACAAATGCTGGAGAGGATGCGGAGAAAGGGGAACCCTCCTACACTGCTGGTGGGAATGTAAATTAGTTCAACCATTGTGGGAAGCAGTATGGAGGTTCCTCAAAAAACTAAAAATTGAAATACCATTTGACCTCGGAATTCCACTCCTAGGAATTTACCCAAAGAAAACAAGTTCTCAGATTCAAAAAGACATATGCACCCCTATGTTTATTGCAGCACTATTTACAATAGCCAAGATATGGACGCAATCTAAGTGTCCATCAGTAAATGAATGGATAAAGAAGATGTGGTACATATACACAATGGGATACTATTCAGCCATAAGAAGTAAATACTACCATTTGCAACAACATGGATGGAGCTAGAGGGTATTATGCTCAGTGAAATAAGCCAGATGGAGAAAGACAAGTACCAAATGATTTCCCTCATTTGTGGAGCAAAACTGAAGGAACAAAACAGCAGCAGATTCACAGACTCCAAGCAGGGACTAGAGGTTACCAAAGGGGAGGGGTGGGGAAGGGTAGGTGGGGAGGGAGGGAGAAAGGGAAGGGGATTGAGGGGTTTTATGATTAGTACACATGGTATGGGGGTGTTATGGGGAAGACAGTGTAGCACAGAGAAGTAGTGACTCTGTGCCATCTTACTACATTGAGGGACGGTGACTTCAATGGGGTATGGGGTGGACTTGATGATATGGGTGAATGTAGTAACCACAATGTTTTTAATACAAAACCTTCATAAGAGTGTGTATCAATGATACCTTAATAAAAAAAATTGTACCAATTTGAGCCATACAACTATTTCTATTAAAATACTGGTCATTTTCTTACTCATTCCTAAGAGGCCTGCCTTTTTATATTAAACAAATGAGTTCAATGTCATGTGTTGTAAATTTCACTATTTCTGCTTTAACTTCATATGAATTTATGATCCCCCCACATTATAATACACACATAATTAAGTTTAATATCTTGTTTTAGGGCCTATGGGTATCATGTCTTGCTTAGAAAGGCTTTACCTACCTAAGATTTTTGCTTAATTGTCAACTTTCCCTCTAATATTCTAATATTTATTGTTTCACTTTTAGTTAAGTCTTTGATATATCTGAAATACATTTTGGTGTAAAGAGTGAGACAGGAACTCAACTGTTTTTTCCCTCCAAATGGCTAGCCAGGTGTGTCAGCAACACAATTTATCTTTTACATGGTATCTGAAGTATCACCTTCATCAGAAGTTTAATTTTCAAGTATCTCTTGAGTGTACTTTTGGAATCTTTATGCTGTTCTAGTGCAGTTTAGCCACACCATGGAGTACTTTGCAACCATTATAAATACTTTTTTAAAGTATCTAGTGGACCAATTACACTAAGCTTGAAGACAAACTTACCGAATAAAACAACTCAAATTATAAGAAAATTCATTTCCCTATCTTGGCTTATGACTTCAATGTCATATGAAAAATATCTAATAAATGGCCACAAGCTTTGTGTAATTTCAAATTCTGATTCTAAAGTTTATTGGAGAAAATAAGTATAAGCATGCAAAAATAGCAAAGAAGATTCTGGGAAAAAAATGGGAAACTAACCACTGGATATTTAAAAATTTGAGGTTTTTAATACTGTGGCAATAAAATGAGAATAGAACAAGTGATGAATGAAATAAAATGAAAGTTCAGAATCAAAACCCAAATATAAGGACATAGTGCAACAAAGCTAGCAGTTCAAATCAATAAGGAAATGGATCACTCAAAAAAGTGGTTTAGGAAAAACTGTTTAAACATGTGGCAATAAATAAAATTAGAATGTTAACACAAACCAAAAGCATCAAAGTACTAAAATATACATAAATGATCATTTTTAAGATCCAGGAAAAAGAAAGGCCTTTCTAAGCACAAGACCAAAGGCATAAACCATTGCAGAAAAAGAGATTGATATATATGACCATAAACTTAATACTATACAATTAAGAATTTCCCTTGAAAATTTCAGTAATATACAGTCTTTAGAAAAGAGGAATTGTCAAATTCTAGTACGTTTAGAAGTAATTCTCCTTTAATTTCATGTACTCACACACTGACCTTTGAAGTAACAACTGGCGGAAGTTGCCACTCTGTGGGCTAATTGTCAGATGATGGGACAGGTAATTACACAGGCGAGCTCCCATGTAAGAGAAATTTGGGATAGACGTGGCCTTGCAAAAAGAGGAAAAGTTTTGTATGACACAGATACATCAAGTTATTAATGCAAATACTTAATGGCAACATTGTAAAGAAGAAAAAAACATCTCTGTCCATATTGCCCAGACAAATGTACGAGTCTTATAATTGTTAGGCAAAGGAAATTAAATTAACTCTCCCTCCCAACTTTATTATCAAGAACCAGAACAAGTACAAAGGAAAATGTTTAAGGCAAGTTCTTCCCATCATTTACCTGAGGTTACCAGAAAGCAAATAAACAGTATCTTTTTACGCTAACCCATTTTGCAAAAAACATGTACATGTATCCAGTTGCATAATGCCAGTTATGAATAAGAATATTCATATTCTTATCTGTGTTTCTCCAGACAGGATGGCACAAACTTTGGCATCTAGCAGTCCAAAACAAGATTCCCAGGCCTGCTTTATGACCTTGGACATCATTAAACCTCCCTGGGCTACAGTTTCTTGATTCCTAAAGAGGTGATTAATGGTACTTGATGCAAAAGATTAACACTTAAAGAACACTCCAAAAAACACTTGGGTAAAGAAGAAATTGGAACAGCCTACTTAAAAAACTAAGACCACAAGAAAACACTACATATCAAATACTGTGAGATGCAGCCAAAGCAGTACTTAGGAAGTTTTAATTGCAGTTTTTAAAGAACAGTAGAAAGCGTATTTCATTATCTAATATAAGGCAAGAAGAACACACATTAAGAGGTTAAGAGACTTGGCCAAGGTCACAAAGTAGTAGTTAGCCATAGTCTAGATCTAACAAATGGCCTGATGCCCCTCTGACTCTATGTTAGGTCTACTTACTAGCTGTGGTGACCTCAGTCAAGTAACTTATTCCCATGTTATACATACTTTGACAGAGGGGTGAAGCATGATAGCCTGCAATCACTACATGTGGATGAAATAAAAACACGTCAAGTATTTAGCATCACCTGGCATGAAGTATATAATTTTAATTAATTAGATCTTTTCATTTTTAATAGTTTTCTTGTTCATGAGAAACACTGTACTATATACTTCTCATCAAGGAAGACCAGTTTCTCCTGATGTCACATATGTGTATCTGGTACCACATAAGCCTTGAATTCAGAAATTCTACTTTTCCTATTATTGTCATTGCCATTTTTCCTTTACTTTTAAAATTACCACCATGATTTAAAGACAAGAAGTTCTATAAGGCTTGTTATTAGTGTTTCCTACTTCCCTACTACACCTCAATTTTACTCCTATAGGCAACCACTTTCAATTCTTTCTGCTAAAAAGGTTTTAACTTCTGTGTCTCCATGCTCTGTGATTTTTCAGTTTAGACATTACTTCTTACTGCTTTCCCACAAAAGAAGAGCATTTCTTTTCCACTCTGCTTAACCCCACCACATTCCACTATTTCTCAAACTCTCCACCTGCCCATATGGTTATACCATGATTTTTATTTATTAGTTTTGTGTCTTTTAAAGTTGATTATAGTGAATTCTCCTTCTTGCCCAACATTAATTTTTTGTTCTTTGTATACTTCTCATCAATTTATCGCTAAACTCGCTTATAAATTTCTTCTTAGTATCTTCAAATATGGCAAGTATACTCATCTTGTAGGGAAATTTTTCTTGGAGCCTTTTGCCCTACGCCAGTAAGCCTGACTGCTCTAGGACCACTAGACTTGTGGCTAGGGATCGCCTTTCACCATCACCTGGATGATACACTTAGCCTCAACTGTAAAATTCCCTATGTATTAGTACCTTTTCTATTTTCAAGCAATCTTTTGTCTCTCTCATTCCATCCCTATCCTAGAGCCTGTTGGAGATTCTGCATTATAAATCAGGACAATTCTCAGCTTTCCCTACTGACTTGTAATTCAAAGTTTTTAGATCTACCACTTACACCCCTGCTTTCTAGTCTCTAAAACTAGTACTTTTCTCTCATTTCCCCATCTCAGTCCTGATGAACCGCTGGACTCTTAAAATCCCCTTAGTATTATTTCAGTGGTATTTGGAGAAGAATCACAGTTGAATATGTATGTTTAATCTGTCATTTTTATAACAGGTCTTCTTCCATTAGTTTTTATGAATAAATTTCCTTAATGAGACTTCAAAGCTGTTGGTAAATCTGTGTCTCACTGACTAGAGTGTTAAAACTTAAAATAATACTGAGTACATATTCAAAGAATTAGCTTTGAGACAATCGCAGAAATTGTAGTTTGTCAGGTACAACCCTTTCATCCAGCCCTGAGGAACTATAACGAAGCAGCCAATTGAAGAGCTGAAACTAAATAGAAGAGAAACCAGAAAAGCATAAGTATAATTCCTGTTTTCTTACCTCATATTCCTTTTCAATCCATTTAGAGGCTGAAAGTAGGTATCAAGATAAACAGAGCAGTCCTATCTTCCTAAAATCTCAAGCATTTCCAGAAACCTGTGAGTTGGCTAGGTAATACAGGGGGGTCTACTAACAATCAAGAATCAACTGGAAAAGCAATGAAATGAAACACTAGGGAGGATTTTTAAAAAAAAATCACTATCTGCTACCAGAATCACCCTTCCACATATCCCAATTCTGAGTTGCTCTTTCCGCAGTCACACTGAAGTTTATATTCCTGTTCATCTCCTACTCTGTTTTTGGCCAGTCTCACACCTTGATCTTAAATTTGTCTTCACAATCTAGTGTTGTCTATTTTCCCCCCTTAAAATAGCATTAATGAGTCATCGACCAATACGCTAGGGTCATAACTAGAAGAAACAATCTAGACATGAGACTTCCAAGGAGCTAAGATGTAAATCCTTGAAAACTGAAATCAAGACATGTAGCAATGTTACAGACTCAAGACAGGGTGTTTTGTGGTCTTTTTTTAGAGACTCATTTATGAGACGAGAGACAAAAATCTCATGATTTTTTTCCTCCCATACTCAAATAATGCTATATAATTCAAGGTTTAGGAGAAAAGACTACAAAATATTCAAAAATAGGTACAATACTTACAACCTTCCTCATAAATGCCCAACACTCCTTCAACTGCCCGTACAGAGCCTTGGCTACACAGGTGAATTTGCAGTTTGGTTCTAGTCCTGGATCCCCAACTACAGGAATTTTATACAGACACTTAAAAGTTCCCATGAACCATGAAAAGTTTATGAGTGTAGACGTTGGTGAACATTAACCTGGTCTCCCTCAAGAAGCAACCCAGCTACCATCCTCAGGCTTTAAGGAAGCTATCTAATGATCACCCTCTGCTATTTGCCAACCTACCTGTTGATAGATGAATTCCACAAGTTCTTGCAAAGCGTCATCTGTTGTAACCCAACCATTAAGGGTCTCTGCAAACTGTTCAATTTCAGTTTCAAAACTGCCAGGCTGCTCTGTAAGATGATTCAAAAAGTCCTGAACATATTCTGATAGAGTGGGATAATCCTCACAGCCATCCTCATAGGATTCCTGTAGATAAAAGTTAAAAAGAAATTGTAACCCATGCAACTGACTAAAATAAACATGAGGCAGCTTTGAGAGTCTCTAGCACAAATGATTTTAAGGGTCCTTCAACATGATGAAATTTGTTATTTTCTTCAATAAAATTAAGTCCACTGAGCTAGCCTTCTTCCTTGCCCAGTAGCCAGAATGCCATATATAACAGCAGGGCTCCATCTAACTATAGAGGGAATGTTCTTCTCATCCCTGGTAGATTTACAAGACAGCTAAGAGAGAAAGTTTAAACCAACATTTCAGTATACCAATATCAAAATTAATGTTTTGATCTATTTATGGATAAAGTAAGATTTAGGATTTGCTTCAAAATGGGAAGGGAGGGGCCAAGGATTTAGAAATAAGAATGGCCCCATGTAGCTAACTCTTGAGACCACAGGGATTCACTATACAATTCTCTATATTCCTGTAAATATTTGACAATTTTATATTGAAAAGAAAAAAGCTATTAAGAATTGTCACTTGTCAATCCCCAAGGGCAGGGAAATTACACACACACACACACACACACACAGTTAAGTAACTGAAATTTCTTAGTAGTACAGTGGTAGGAGACTCTGGCCAACCATGATTGCAGCAGTAGTTTCCAGCTAATGTCTCTACCACTATCACCTTTGGCAATTCCCAACCTTTTACTTACTGGGTGGGAGGCTGAGCAGGGTGAGTACAGCAAAGGTATCAGATCAGAGTAGCAATGCTTACACTCACGATGCCTGGAAGACACCCAAAGCATTCTCAAGTTTACTTAGCAGTTATGATCTAATAAATACACTGCTTGATGAAACCCTGCTCCAAAGAGAGTCAAATAAGAAAACACAATAAAGGGTTATGACTACAGTATAGAAGAATTTTATGAAGGGGTTGAGTGCTAAAGTCAGTGAATGCACTTAAAATATTCCCCTTTAGGAAAGCTCCATGTTGGAGATAGACATCCAATCTTAGTGGAAAGACCAACACAGCTAATTGTTCTTCCACTGTTTTTTTTTTCCAGCTGACCACTGTTTGGAGGCCATATTGTCTAATTTTTATGTATCTCTAGATACTAGCATGATATTTAACATGACAAGTTGCATGTATTATGAGAGGCAATCAAGTAATAAGACCAACTATAGGAATAGCAGATTCATGTGTCAGTCCATATTATGCTGCATTCACTGAGCAGAAGAGCAGGTAAATTCTCACACAGTAAATGTTTGTCTAATCACACAGTTGAATGCAAATTAAATGACTACTGTAAAATAAAGATACCAATGTTGAAATTCAAATTCATTAATCATAAATATTACAGCTGTGTGACTGAGGATTAAACAAGTAAATGATTTCTAGACTGGTGACTAGCACATAATATGATACTAAGTGTTGAACAAGTTTTTAAATTTCTAGGAAAACACTGAAACTTTCCAAATGCAACAGTCATGTTGTCATACTCAGGGCAACTAAAGTGTAAAAAGTATCTAAAGAGCAGAAAGATAAAAAGCTATACTTTTTGGTTCTAGAATGGTACTAATTAATTCACTAATAAGCTAATGGCCACAAGATGCATATACAGTATATGATAAACACACAGGGCTTTCTTTCCATGCTTAATCTTACTTGATCCTAAAAAATTCTGAGGTCAGTACTACTATTCCCCTTGCACAGATAAAGAGACAGGCACAGAGGAGTTAAGTCACTTTGGTTATTCATTCAAAACTGCTTGAGTGATGAGGGCATACTAAGTGCCAAACACTGTTCTAGGTACTGGGGTACTGCCATAGCATAAATAAAGGAGATGAGGTCTTCTCATGGAGCTTACCTTCCATCATGGACAACACTATTCAAAGACTGAAATATACTATGAAAAAAATGGTCAGGGAAGGATTCTGAAGAGTTAACAACTAAACTGAGACAGAAAGAAAATAGAAAATCCAGCTATACAAATATCTGAGGGAAGATTCTATAGAGTGGGCACCAGAAGCACATAGGCCCCAAGGAGACAGGTGCTTGCCTGATAACTTTGAGAAAGAAAGGCCAGAACACAAAACTGTGAATAGGGTGGTAGCTAATGAGATCAATTAGGTAGACAGGGAGATCATGTAGGGTCCTGGGGTCCACACTGAGACTGTTGAAAGCCAGTGGGAAAACCACGGTGGAGGGGATGGACAGACACACAGCAGTTAGGGTGGGTTTGAACAAAAAAAGACCACGTACCAACTTTATCTGCACACACAGCTACTTAGAAGAACTGAGCACAGAACAAAGCCTGTACGTGTAACTTCTACATCATACTTCAGTAACTAACAGAGGCTTAAAACCCAACTTTGACATACATACAAAGATAGTCATTGCCAAAAAGCCATCTAACAATTTATCAACAAGGATCTGGTTAAACATGCTACCTTAAATCCACATAATGGAATATCATATAACTGCTTAACAAGACATGTTTACAAGCAGCAATACAGAAGTTATCATCAATGTAGTATGTTAAATGAAGAGAGAATACAGAACTGTATTTCAGTATAATTTAGTTTTTTTGAAAAGAGATTTATAGGCAATGAAAATTTCTGGAAAGTACACGAGGGATAATAGTTGCCACTGCAGTGAAGAAATGTTCATATTATAAATACTGATCCTTTACTGTAAAATTGTGAAAGCAGTTAGGCATTATAAATGCATACATTAATACACTTAACATAAGCTACATATATATGTGAATTTTACAATGAACTAGCTTAAGTTTTAATATATAGTTTAGTTTTACATACTTAAGAGTAGCGTATTATAGTGATAATGAAAAGCAGGAAGTCTACAGGTTCCAACTGAAGGTACTAATTTCCTGTTTCTATCAAATGTCATTCATTCACTTGTAGCAAGAAATGTAGTTTAGAACACCGATTTCCAGGTTTTTTAAAAAAATAAGCACAATTCTCTTTTAAGAAAATTTGAAGTCTGAAAGTAAAAAAAGTAGAGCTACTCTGAGTGTAATGGGATTCAGAACATGTCATTTTAAGCAAAAGAGGAGGAAGAGTACTCTGAACAGATAAGCACTCCAATGTGTCTGAATCAAAGCCGGCATGAATTCTTTAGTACCAGACTTTTAAATTTCAAATTTCTTCAAGTCTTCAACGTAGGGTCAAATGGCTTTCAAGCTGAAGAATATTTACATTTTTATTCATTTTTCTTAAAGGATTCTGTGACAAGAGATTAGGAGGGACATTAATTAGAAAAATGAACCTTTCATGGTAGGTACTCTGAAAACATTGTCAAGAGATGAGAGTCTAGTCCAAAGCAGCAGGAATAAAAAGGAAATTGATCAGATGCTTAGATGGTGGAACAGTCAAAATTACTTTAGTTAACTGGATTGAAAGGGGCAAGTGGGAAAGAAAGGTGAGTTCATATACCACCAAGTTTTTAGCCTGAGCAGTTAGTTATAAAGAATATAAAAATGTAAGAAGATGTTTGCAGAAGATAAATTCCTTTTTTATACTTGAGTTTGAATGTGAGATCCTCATGAAGAAGTCAAAACTATAAACATGAGCCTTGGAGTTCTGAGGAGGAATTAGATTTCATAGTTAAGAATCAGACAGATCAGCAACGGTCAGATTCTAGAAGATAGGTTGGATCACCAATGTAATAGAATGGAAAAAAGACAGAACCTCAGGGGTATAGTCTGAGGGAAGAAGGAAACATCTGTAGGATGGAAGGATGAAGAAAAAGTTCTGCCACAGAAGCCAAAGGAAAAGGTAAATGAGGAGAAGTGCTCCTAGCATCAAAGACTACAGAATAATTTCTTCAGCTGAAATTAGAAAGAAAGATGATTACAAGTCTTGGAGTGAAGGACACCATGCACAGAGGGGGCCAAATTAAAATAAAAATTGAATCTTAAATATTTAGTCCTCATAAAAGAGGAACTTCAAATAGACTATGAAGGTTCCCGTGGCACCCAGCACAGGACCTGACATACCGGGGCTTAATAGAAAAGACCTACTGTGGTCAACAAACTCCACTAAGATGAGGGTTAAGACCATAAATTTTGAAATTGCAAGAGCATCAGTAGCTCTCGTATAAATAGTATCAGAACAATAAGGGGGCTCAGTCTACAGAGGTCTGAACAGTGAAAAGTAAAGTAGTAACAACAGTGAATAATTTTACATTTTGGAGAATGCCACTACTGAAAGAAGAGCTGGGCACTAATTTGAAGGGGGATATTCTTAAGAAAAAAAGAATTTCTGAGTATGGGGGTTGGAGGAAATTCTGTCTCTTAAAAAATGTTTCAGGAATTCCTATGTGTAATTTCTGATTCTCATAGTGAGCTGTGATTAAATATTCAAGATGAATGGTTTATCAGAGAAGAAGCAATGGCCAGGAATAGATTGATACAGCATCTCACTGGTAAGAAGTCCTGGAAAGCAGATAATTCTAGCAGGATTAGAGGAAGATAAAAGAGTGTAGAGTTTTAGAAGGGTTAAGAAAGCAGAGCAAAAGACTATTATTATAAAGGCTTTTAGAAAAAGCATGCATTCTCAAGAGATCCAGCTCAAAGATACCAACCAAAATTTTCATGTGTACAACAAAGGCAGACTCAAGGAATTCCTGGAAACCATCCCAGAAGACCACTAGAATAGAGGCTCTACAAAGGCTGGAATTTTTATCCATTTTGTTCCCTGTTGTATTCCCAGACTTATGATACATATTCAACTATAGGTTGAATGAGTGTGAATACAGCTAACTTTGGATTACAGTTACCATAAGGAAGTTTCCCTCACAACAAAAATCCTATCCTAAGAGTTAGAGGAAAAGGATACTGCTGTTATGTCACTAACTGGTTTGAGAAAAACTCTCACAGACGTTTGAAGGGTAAATGATTAAGGCTAGAGAATGTACCAGAGCAGGGGTAGCAAGCGTACAGAATCCAGGTGGATTACAAATAAATGAAGTAAGCCAATCAGCAAATTGGAACTCATGCCATCTATCTAAAGGGGCTACATCTACTCAGCTCCAGCCAATTTTTGCTCTATCGAATTAAAAAGTCGTTAAGAAAAACACTGAAGGCCAAAAGAAAACATACCTGCTGATCACATGTGAGTCACAGGTTTCTAATTTGCAATCTGTTCTGGCAAACTGAGTGCAGAAGGAGCTGATCTAATTAATAGAGGATATCAAGGAGTGCCTAAAGTAAGTGGACTAACATGACTCAATACACTATTCTATGTAGCCCAGGTGTCACTTGAACTATGTAAAGCTAGCTGGTAGACAACTTAAAAAAACTGCATCCCTACTATCAAAATAGCCCAAGTCAATGTGGAGACAAACAAATGGGGAACTGTCTGTGGCTATTAGAAGGTAAGTATCCTTAACAGTTTATTCAACTACTCACAGCTCTCCAATGATTCCTTTTCCTCTGAGCTAAATATAATTTTCCGGTAAGAATTTAAGCTGCCCTCCCATCTACTTTACATGACTGATGGTCCCTTGCACTCCAAATCAACTGCTCTTTCTGCTATGCCTATCCTTTCCCCTTTTCAGCCCTGAAGTTTTTTCCTTATACAGTCTAAAATGCATGGAGTTTCTAAAACATGGCATACAGCTTTTCCATATTTTTCTTAAAATATGGTAGAAAATATAAAATATGGGAGAAAAGCCAGAAAAAAAAAATAACGAAAAAGGTGTGCCATCATTAGTCATCAGGTAAATAAAAATTAAAACCGTAACTAGATACCACATACCCACCAGAATTGCTAAACTTAAAAAACAGAAAATACCAAGTGCTAACATGGAAGCAGAGCAACTAGAAATGACATACTACTCAGCAAACACTAGAAGAGTCTGTTTGGAAAACTGTTTGTTAGTCTCTACTAAGCTGGTTACCCTATGTTCCATCAACTCAATTTCTAGCTAGAAACAAAGGCATCTACGCATCAAGACGTGGATAAGAATAGTAGTCCTTCCTATTCAATAGCCCAAAAGTAGAAGCTACCCAGGTGTTCATCAACAGACAAATGGGGCTGCAGTATATTCACACCATGGACTACTATGATTGTCACCTCCAATTACATGCCACAACACGGATTAATTTTGATGTTGAAAGTGAGAAAACATATTCGGTATGACTCCATTTACATAAACACTGATAAAAGACAACTATTGTTAAGCCCAAGTAGTACTTAACCTAGGAGAACAGTAATGATTAGAAGGGGGTTGGGGGCTTTTAGGCGCTTTATCATATTGATAATGCTTCCTTTCTTGATTTGGATGCTGGCTGCCCATATGTTCACTTTGTGAAACTTTGAGGTAGTCTTTTGTACACTATTCTACATGTTACATGTCAATAAAACTAAGACAACAAGAAAGCTAGAACTTCTGCTAAAGTAATATTATTTCTTCAACTCAGAATGGTTCGTGTCCCACTGATCTACAATTACTACAACATTTACCTAGCACAACAAATACATTTCTGTATGTCCCAACTGTGCTTTGTTGTTTTCCACTTGAGTGATCAATTTCTAAAATTCTTATATTATTAACAAACATGAATCTTAAAATTTAAGTTTATACCTCTGTAAACACTTTATCAAAACCCTCTACAATATTTTTGCCTAACAATAGTTAAATCAGAACCAGAAGCACTTATTTTAACAGAGCCCACAGGTGTACGTCACAACAATCAAAAACCTACCTCAGTTAGAGTGCAGCAAAACCACTGCTTAATTTACTGAGAGCTACCAGTGACTATTCACCTTTCTTGCTAAAATCAAATTAAAAAATCACCTTTGCCAGACCACTATTCTATAGGTTGTCCATCCATAAAGTCTGGACACAGATTTCAGTTTTATGGATTGGAAGTGTCCTTGACTACATCAAGTTTATTAGATAAAAGTTTACTTACAAGTTTCTACTAGAGATACTCTATAGATGCTGGAAATACAGTGGTGAACAAAACAGACAAGAATGTCCACTCTCAATTTAAATCTGATGTCTTGAATGTAGTAACTACAAAATACACTGCTAAATCAGTTTTGTTTCCTTATGAGTTCAATGGGCTCATAATAAAATGTTTTTATGTGTAGTACACAAAGCACCAGAATACTCTGATTAATGAATAAACACATTATTCCAGTAAACTTAACCTAGAGTTGTAGTAAAAGGGTGTACTTACTGTATAATTAGAAGAATAACCTGATGGGTAAAATTCAGGGGCGTTCACAGACAGCTTAGACATCAATACAGGCGCTACAACCACCTGGGGTTTAGCCATTGCTGACTCCAAGTTCTGCTGTGGGATATTATCTTGTGAACTAGGTGGAGCTCTCAGAGGCCGCGTTTGTTCTGAGAAAGGAAACAAAAAAGGGGTTTAGATGTGTCCATTCCTTTGTATAACAGCTTATTATGCACTGAAAATCCATCCGAGAAAGGCTGATTTTTAATAAGAGACAAGAACCATCACGAAATTTAAACTTATTGCCAGGGTATGTACAGAAACCCTGCAAAAAAGGAACAAAAGACTTGCTTTAGCTCATTTGTGAACATAACTGCCTGTGAAATGCTTTTTCTCCCCCGTTGACTCTTTTGTAAGTAGTGTGTTAAACAGGGTGGCTGCTCCCTTCTGAGGGCTGGTGAGCGGAGGCAGTTTTTACTTCCTCCCGGGACAGCACAACTCGGAGACCGCGCACTGGGCCCCTCCCCCATGCAGGGCGCACAAAGGATTCCGGCAGCCACCTTCCAAACCCCGTTCCGGGCTCGTCCCCTCCCCGTAACAACCCGGCCCTTCGGAGAATGCTTTCGGAACCCGGAGGGGCGGACGAGGCAACAGCGCGCGGGCCGTGGAGAAGCGTTGGCCCAGGAGGACGGGGTTCCCGAGAGCGGCTCCGTACCTGGGAGCGCCCCAGGCCGGGGAGGCCGCTGGGGGCCGACGGGGACCTCGCACTGGGCCCCTGGCGGCGGGGCCGTCCTGGGCTGGCGCAGCGGCGGCGGCTGCAGGATACCCGGGGCTTTGGGTTGCGGCGACAGTGGCTGCCGCGGCCGCACGGCAGGCCCCGCTCCGCTCGGGAAACCGCCGCCCTCAGGCCCGCCCCCTCCGCGGCCCAGGCCCCGGCTCCGGCCCCGACCAGCACCTGGGGCCCGATCGAAACCGTCCGACATGCTCCTCCTCCTCCTCCTGGGGCCGCTACCGCTGCGCTGCGGAGAGGACGCGGGGGAGGCGCCGCGGATCGGCTGACGCCGCCGCGCTCACTCGGGCCTCATGGAGGAGGAGGGTGACGAGCCCCCGCTCGGTTCCTCGGCGCTTCCGGCGGCGCGGACGGCAGCCGGAGCACCGCCGCACTCGCCGCTCCCGAGCGCCCGCCCCCCGCAGCTGTCCTCCGCCTTCCGACTCTCCCCCCTCCGGCCCGGCGGGGGGAGGGGGCGGCTGCAGATCACAGCGGCGCCCCGCGGCCCGGAGGCCCGGGCGCGCCCGGTGCTGCTCCTTCCGGTCGCGGCGGGCGGGCGGGCAGGCGCGGCCCAGCGGGCCAACAGGCGAGTGGCGTCCCGGCCGCTGGACAGCCCTGCCCGCCGCGAGGCCGGAGGGGGCACCTCGGCTCCCGAGGCCTGCTTGGGGACAGAGAGGGGCGCTTACCCCAGGCGGGCCCGACCAACAAGATGGTTCTCAGGAGAGAAGTGCGCGTTGATGCCAGGAAAATAAAAATAAGAGGGGAGGGGGCGTGGAGCCAGCACCAGGGTTCGCGGACGCGCCCCTCCGTGGGCGCGCAGGTGTGTGCAATGACCCGGCGCCGGCCGAGACCGGAGGACGGTCGGGAGGGGAGCCCTGGAAGAAGCTCGGCCACCTGCTTCGTTACCGGCGGCGAGGGGAGGAAAAACAAAATACACCCCCTCCCTCCCCTTTTCGATCCACAGTAGGTATTTATCACAGTAGGTGAAACCTGCTGTGACCAGATTTCAATCTCTCCCCTTTTCTCTTTTGCTCCCCAGGAATTTTTTTAAATGCACTACCTTTCATAGAAACTCCCCTCTTTATCTCCCCTATCCGTTCTATCAAATACAGTGCGACCCACAAATGCCAAGCCACTGACGTAATGGTAAGTTTTCTAGAAGCCGCATTAAATGAATACAAAGAACAGGTGAAATTAATTGTATTAGTACATTTTACTTAACCCTATATATCCAAAGTGATATTATTTAAATATATAATTAATATAAAAATATGAGACACTTTTTGTACTAATCAAAATCCAATGTGTTTTTACACTTTTAGCCCTTTTGAGGTGGGTTTAGGTACATTTCAAGCGCTCAATAGCGTCGTGTGGCTTGTCACTACCTCATTGCACAGCATAGGCATTATTTATGTGTAAATTATTTTCTCAGGCCATAAAGTGTTAAAGGCAAATGAAGGATGAATATAAGCAATGAAAAGAAAAGGAGAAAAGGTTACTGTTAGATGGAAAGATCTTCACAAATTCTAATTGTAACCGTATTTTCAGCAGGGTCTAGTGGCTTTTGATCTTGTCATCTTGAGACTCACTTCAGTTAGGAGCAAAAACAACAATTTTCTCTTCTTGCTAATAAAATATTAACGTCTTCACCTAAATGAATGAGAAAAGTGACTTTAATGAGGGCAATCATGAATAAATGATTCATGCTGTTGATGGCAACATGATGAAGTCAGGGAAAGAAGCCAGCAACAAGTGTGGTTCCTTCCTCTAGAGAAAAATGTAGGACTCCAAGTAGGTAGAAACTTGGTTTGGAACCTGGCCTTGATCCCATAATGCCTTTGTGATCCTGGGTAAGTAAGCTTCTCTGAGCCTCAGTTTCCTCATCTATAAAATAATAAGTATGTTGTAGCAGCACTGAGCATATGTTACAAACACAAGCTTAGTTTAAAAATTAGGTGAGGTAATATAACTTTAAAATCCATTCTCTTTTGTAATTGTCAGTTGCTTCTTGTGCAGACTTTTCTGTTACGTAGGAAGCACAAGTAGCATGCTCAAAAACAGAGTTATGCTGTATGTTCTGCTGAAGTAGACGTCCCAGTCCTGTCCCAGGATTTTGTTTGCACCCATCACCCTTTGTTCCCCTACAACTTTTATGATGGCCAGCACTTTTTCTACACCTGAGACTTTCTTATCTGAGGATAAGGATATTTTTTCCATGGTGACATCAGGGTGTCTTTACAGCCTCTTTTTGATAGATAAGGTAGATAAGTGAGATGTTATCCTTTGCCTTCTTCCTATTTACTATTGTGTAACTTTAGTCCTATCCTTATGGTGTATAAAAGGTGGACTTTGGGATAACAATAGCTAATATTTTTTGAGTGTTTATTCTGTGCCAGCCACTGTTCTAAGAGCTTTACTTTTCTCATTTAATCCTCACATCCTATGAAGTAGATGTACCAATTATTCCCATTTACAGAAAACGTGCCAAGATATATTACAAGGGCCCAGATCCATCTGTGGTCTGTTATAGGGCTAACTGGCAGGTGCTAGGTCTTTCAAAAAGCCAAGAGGCATCTCACACACAGACACAAATATGTGCACCATATGGGACTCTGAAGAGAATTATCAAAAAACCTCCTCCTCCACATTTATGCCTTTGTTAATGATTTATCATGAAAGAGTAGGTGCACTAAATTCAGAGAGGTTGGAAAATATGTTGTAATGTAGGGAAAGGATGCACTGTATGGAAAAGATTTGTCAAGCTGGGTTTGAAAGACATTTTCCAGGAAGACTTCCACAAACTGCCTAATCTTAGGTTTCCTTTTTTGTGATAGTTGCACCTTGAGGAAACTGTCTTGGCACTTAGCATACTGGATAGTTAATATTTGGTTTATTTGACTGTTTCCTACACTCAAGTAGCTTTCTGCAGGAAGAGGGCATCTTTTAATCTTTATACCTTTAGATCTTGGCCCTGGGCTTGGTCCAAAATAGGCTTTAACAGCAATAGAACTCACCTGCAATACCCCTATTTTTTCCTTGGATCACTAGTATAGTGACAGTAAAGAAAACTCGTTTTCAGAAACAGCAGAATTTACGGACTTCAGGATCATCTCACTGGACCACGTGAGGGTAGACAGCAGAGGTTTTCAAGTCTAGCTAACAGGAGGAAGTTTTCATAAATATGGGAGAGAAAATATTTGCAAACCGTATACTAAAAAAGGCAATATATATGAAAAACTCTCAAAACTCAACTGTGAAAGAATAATCCAGTTAGAAAATGGGCAAAATACATAAGTAGACATTTCACTGAAAAGAATGTACAGATGGCATGTAAGTCTAAGAAAAAAAAAAGAGTTCAACATCATTAGCCATTAGGTAAATGGAAATTAAAATTCCTAGGAGAGTTCACTGCCTACTTATCAGAATGGCTAAAAGAGAAAAGGGTTACATCAAATGTTTGCAAGGATGTGGAGAAACTAGAAACTGAGTTACTCCTACATCACCGGTGGGATTGTAAAATGGTGTAGTTGTTCTAGAAACTAGTTTGGCCATTTCCTTAAAAATTATACATACAACTGCTATGCCACTTAGAAATTGCACTCCTGGCCATTTGTGATGGTTAATTTTATATGTCAATTTGACTGGTCCACAGGATGCTTAGATTCACTATGGATTCAATGAGACCAAAGAATGACAGTGCCAATAGGGAAGATTTACAAGGACAGCAACCTAGCCCAGGTGGCTCCCCTCTGTCTCCCTCCTTCTCAACACAAACAACACTACAAGGACAGTAATTTACAAGGACAGCAATCTAACCTGGGTGGCTCCCCTCTGTGGAGCCCCCCTCCTCAACCCAAACAAAAAAAAACACTCCCTTGGTTTCCTGCTCTGCTGTGCTGAACACCGGTTCCCAAGGTTCACTCCCTAAACTCCCTCCCCCTTGCCTGCTTGCTTTCTGTGCATGAAGGAATGTTATAGATACACGGAAGCAGAAAGATATATATTGCTCCCTTTGCCTTTGTTTGGGGCTCAGAGTTTTTGGGAGATTACTCCCCTCTGAGCCTGCCCATGTGAAATAAAGCCTCAACACTCCAAGACCTCCAAGTGCCACTTGGTTCTTCCATCAGTGATCCAGTTAAGGTTTTTTCAGTATTTCCTGTAACATTTATATAAAGTCAATAGCAATATATTGCCCATATGTGTGTAGTGAGCTAGCCACCCAGAGCAAGGTGAGAATCCTGGCCACAGGACTTTTATTTTATCCACACTCCACCCCTCCAGGATTCTCTCCTCTCGATCTATGTGCCCTCAATCCTCTGCAACGGTCCCTGTGCGAGAAAGCTGGAGCATTGTAACCAAATTCCATAATAACAACAGAGGCTATGATAATATACAAATAACAAAAGTACAACAAATTATAATAACCGTCAAACCTGAGGAGATCCATTGCATCCTGGCTGTATTCAAACCGGTTCTACTCAAAGGAGTTAAACAAAGGACCATGGGTGGGCCTCACAATACCCACCTTCTCCAGCCTCTCCAGCAGAAAGTCTTGCAGACACACAGGCTTATCTTGTTGCTTTGTCTCTGCCTCCTGCTTTGTCCTCAGCTTTAGTCATTCAATTTCCTTCTGTCTGCTCCTGCCTTTTCAAACCAACCCACGTCTGGGTCCTCATGACCCTCCGGGGGCCCTTTAAATTCCTCCTTGGAGAAGCAGACGGTATTTCCTTTTGTACTTCAGCCTGAGGATAAAAGCAGAGCATGGAGTGCTCCACAACCTGAGGAGGGGGCTGCACCTCTCCTGAAAGAACCTGCAGTTGCCAGTCCTTCTGGCTTTCCCACCAGCTTTCAACCAGGTGGGGTCTCAACAAAGGAGGGGCTGATGCCTCTGGCACTGCAGGGCCTCCACCCCCAACTGTTTGTCAAATCTCCGCTCCTCCGTTTCTGGGGCTGATGGCTCCACTGTATCCTTTTGCCCCATGGTACCTGGCAGCCTGTGTGCTGCTGCTTCTCGGGCCTCTTCCTTCACCTGCCCCATGGCTCCTAGCAGCCTGCATTTCCATACTGCTTCTTCTTGTGCCGCTCCTTCCTTCTAGTGCTGCTTCCTCTCGGGCCACAGCACTTCGTAGTGATGCCATTTCAGTCAGCTTTCTCTTGGGGTGGACCCCAGTCCTCCACCCATTCACAGTACCACATGTCCACAGGGGACACTTGAATGTTTCCCCATCCATAGGTGCAGCCTGTTGAAACCCTCCTTCCATAAGGGCAACCTGTTCTTTTTCCTTGGTCACCAAGTGAATCCTGCCAACTCTCACCAATTGTCTTCCCAATGGTTTTCAGCACCAGGCAAGTTCACTATGGATTCAATGTGACCAAAGAAATGACAGTAAAACGTTCTTGGAGTGAAAGGGTTATACCCAATTTTACTTCCACAGTGGCAGGTCAATCACTAAAATCACGTGGAATTGATTTTATTCACTTGGTTTGGCACTTGGCCTTGACCCCATAACCTATGTGATCCTGGATTAGTAAGCTTTTCTGAGCCTCAGTTCCTCATCTATAAAATAAGTATGTTGTAGCAGCACTCAGAGTGAGTCTGCAAGCAGCAAGCCACTCCCATACCGCCTCTGGGTCTCTCCACCTGCACAGCCATCATCTGGGCCTCTGTTCTCAGCGCTGCCACCACTCCAGCCTCTGCTCTGCTCTGCTCTCCTGCAGCCTTGCAGCCATGCCACCATGTAGCCCAGAGCACTGGGTGAAGCTCTTTATATAGAGTCAATAGCAACATATTGCCCACACTTGTGTAGTGAGCAACCCATTACCCAGTTCCAAAACCCCTTCCATATTTTTTAGATATTTGTTATAGCAGTACCCCACTTCTCAGTACAATTTTCTGTCTTAGGGCTCTCCAAACAAATTAATAAGGTATATATATACACATTTTTTATGAAGAATTGGCTTACATGATTCATAAGCCAGGTGTGATGCCATTTCAGTCAGCTTTCTCTTGGGGTTGACCCCAACCAGGGCCAGGTGAGAATCCTAGCCACGGGAACCTTCACTCTATCCACACGAGGTATCTGGTAAAACATTATTTCTGGGTGTGTCTGTGAGGGTGTTCCTGGAAGAGATTTGCATTTGAATTGGTAGACTGAGTAAAGCAGATGACCCTCCCCAATGTGGGTTGGCATCATCTAATCCATAAACAAAAATCCTGAAGAGAACCTAAAGGAGGAGGAAGGGAGAATTCCATCTCCCTACCTGATCGCTTGAGCTGGGACATTGGTCTTCTCCCGGCGTTGGACTGGGACTTGTACCCCTGTGCTCTGGTTCTCAGACCTTCATACTTGGACTGGAACTACACATCCAGCTGTCTTGGGTCTCCAGCTTGCAGACAACAAATCATGTAAGCCTGTCTCCATAATCATGTAAGCAAATTCTTCATAATAAATGTGTATATATATCTTATTAATTCTGTTTGGAGAACCCTAAGACAGAAAATTGTACTGAGAAGTGGGGTACTGCTATAACAAATATCTAAAAAATATGGAAGGGGTTTTGGAACTGGGTAATGGGTTCAGGCTGGCAATGTTTTTTAGGCGTGCTAGGAAAAGCCAACGTTGTCATGAAGGGACTGCCAAAGGTAGTGCTGGTGAGAGCTCAGAAGGGAAAGAGAAGAGCGGTAGAGCAAGGTTCCATTTGCTGAGAGAACACAAATAATCATGTACGGAATGCTGGTAGAAATATGGACAGTAAAGGCCATTCTGATGAGGTCTCAGGCGCAATTGAGGAACGTGCCATTGGACAATGGAGTAAAGGCTGTCAGACTTCTTAGACTGTTCAGCACAGGTTGACAAAGTCCATTAAAGCTATTTGACTGTTAAGTTGCACTATTCTTACAGAAAAGGGAAGAATGTCACCTGAAAACAAATCAGGGATCATCAGAGCCATTACCTTGGGTTCAACAGGCCAGATGACCTTCAGCCAAAGCCATGGGAGAAGTGCCTCTGAGGCTGTGGGCCTGTGATCCCCTGTCCAACAGTCTTAGACGTGCAACCCCCACAGACAGTCCCAACAAGATGTGGGATGGCCCCCTTTGGCATTCCAATGGGCCTGGAGGGCAGACCATAGATCTCAAGAGCATTATTTTTGAGTAATAAGATATCATGGAGTTTGCCTTGCTAGCTTTTGGATTGACTTGGGACCCATCACCCCTTCCTTCTTTGCTATTTTTCCATTTTGGAATAGAAATGTCTGTCCTATGTCTGTACACATTATATATATATATATATATATATTATTTTGGTATCATTAATCTACACTTACGTGACCAACATTATGTTTACCAGATGCCCCTCCATCAACAAGTCCCCCCCAAATACCCCATTACAGTCACTGTCCATCAGCATACTAAGATGCTATAGTCACTATTTGTCTTCTCTGTGTTGTACTGCCCTCCCCAAGCTCCCCCTACATATGTCTGCTAATAGTATTGCCCCTTTTATTGCCCTTATCCCTCCCTTCCCACCCATCCTCCACAGTCTCTTACCCTTTGGTAACTGTTAGTCCTTTCTTGGGTTCTGTGAGTCTACTGCTGTTTTGTTCCTTCAGTTTTTTTCTTTGTTCTTATATTCCAAAGATGAGTGAAATCATTTGATACCTGTCTTTTTCCACCTGGCTTATTTCACTGAGCATAATACCCTCTAGCTCCATCCAGGTTGTTGCAAATGGTAGGATTTGTTTTCTTCTTATGGCTGAATAATATTCCACTGTGTATATGTAGCACTTCTTCTTTATCCATTCATCTACTGATGGACACTTAGGTTGCTTCCATTTCTTGGCTATTGTAAATAGTGCTGCAATAAACATAGGGGTGCATCTGTCTTTTTCAAATTGGGCTGTTGGATTCTTAGGGTAAATTCCTAGAAGTGGGATTCTGGGGTCAAATGGTATTTCTATTTTGAGCTTTTTGAGGAACCTCCATACTGCTTTCCACAATGGTTGAACTAGCTTACATTCTGACCAACCGTATAGGAGGGTTTCCCTTTCTCCGCATCCTTGCCAGCACTTGTGGTTCTTAGTCTTTTCAATGCTGGGCATCCTTACTGGTGTGAGGTGATATCTCATTGTGGTTTTAATTTGCATTTCTTAGATGATTAGTGATGTGGAGCATCTTTTCATATGTCTGTTGGCCATCTGAATTTCTACTTTGGAGAAGTGTCTGTTCAGATCCTCAGCCTATTTTTTAATTGGATTGTTCGCTTTTTGTTTGTTGAGGTATGTGAGCTCTTTATATAATTCGGATGTCAACCCCTTATCGGATCTGTCATTTATGAATATATTCTCCCATACTGTAGGGTACCTTTTGTTCTATTGATGGTGTCCTTTGCTGTACAGAAACTTTTCAGCTTGATATAGTCCCTCTTGTTCATTTTTGCTTTTGTTTCCCTTGCCCAGGGAGATATGTTCATGAAGAAGTTGCTTCTGTTTATCTCCAAGAGATTTTTGCCTATGTTTTTTTCTAAGAGTTTTATGGTTTCATGGTTTACATTCAGGTCTTTGATGTATTTCTAATTTACTTTTATGTATGGGGTTAGACAAGAATCCAGTTTCATTCTCTTATATGTAGCTGTCCAGTTTTGCCAGAACCAGCTGTTGAAGAGGATCTCATTTCCCATTGTATGTTCATGGCTCCTTTATCATATATTAATTGACCGTATATGTTTGGGTTTATATCTGGGCTCTCTATTCTGTTCCACTGGTCTGTGGGTCTGTTCTTGTGCCAGTACCAAATTGTCTTGATTACTGTGGCTTTGTAGTAGAGCTTGAAGTTGGGAAGCGAGATCCCCCTGCTTTATTCTTCCTTCTCAAGATTGCTTTGCCTATTTGGGATCTTTGGTGGTTCCATATGAATTTTTTTTTTTTTTGAAGAACATTATGTTTACTAGGCTCCCAGCTTCACCAAGTCCCCCCCCCCACCCCTTCACAGTCACTGTTTATCAGCGTAGTAAGATGCTATAAAATCACTACTTGTCTTCTCTGTGTTTTACAGCCCTCCCCATGCAACCCACACACTATACATGCTAATCGTAATGCCCCCTTTCTTTTCCCCCACCCTTGTCCTTCCCTTCCCACCCATCCTCCCCAGTCCCTTTCCCTTTGGTAACTATTAGTCCATTCTTGGGTTCTGTGATTCTGCTACTGTTTTGTTCCTTCAGTTTTTCCTTTGTTCTTATACTCCACAGATGAGTGAAATCATTTGGTACTTGTCTTTCTCCACCTGGCTTATTTCACTGAGCATAATACCCTCTAGCTCCATCCATGTTGTTGCAAATGGTAGGATCTGTTTTTTTCTTATGGCTGAGTAATATTCCACTGTGTATATGTACCACATCTTCTTTATCCATTCATCTACTGATGGACACTTAGGTTGCTTCCAATTCTTGGCTATTGTAAATAGTGCTGCGATAAACATAGGGGTGCATCTGTCTTTTTCAAACTGGAGTGCTGCATTCTTAGGGTAAATTCCTAGGAGTGGAATTCCTGGGTCAAATGGTAAGTCTATTTTGAGCATTTTGAGGAACCTCCATACTGCTTTCCACAATGGTTGAACTAATTTACATTCCCACCAGCAGTGTAGGAGGGTTCCCCTTTCTCCACAACCTCGCCAGCACTTGTTGTTTTTTGTCTTTTCGATGACGGTGATCCTTACTGGTGTTAGGTGATATCTCATTGTGTTTTTAATTTGCATTTCTCTGATTACAAGCGATGTGGAACATCTTTTCATGTGTCTGTTGGCCATCTGAATTTCTTCTTTAGAGAACTGTCTGTTCAGCTCCTCTGCCCATTTTTTTATTGGATTATTTGCTTTTTGTTTGTTGAGGTGTGTGAGCTCTTTATATATTTTGGATGTCAAGCCTTTATCGGCTCTGTCATTTATGAATATATTCTCCCATACTGTAGGATACCTTTTTGTTCTGTTGATGGTGTCCTTTGCTGTACAGAAGCTTTTCAGCTTGATAAAGTCCCACTTGTTCATTTTTGCTTTTGTTTCCCTTGCCGGGGATATATGTTCATGAAGAAGTCACTCATTTTTATGTCCATGAGATTTTTGCCTATGTTTTTTTTCAAGAGTTTTATGGTTTCATGACTTACATTCAGGTCTTTGATCCATTTCAAATTTATTTTTGTGTACGGGGTTAGACAGTGATCCAGTTTCATTCTCTACATGTAGCTGTCCAGTTTTGCCAGCATGATCTGTTGAAGAGACTGTCATTTCCCCATTGTATGTCCATGGCTCCTTTATCGTATATTAATTGGCCATATATGTTTGGGTTAATGTTTGGAGTCTCTATTCTGTTCCACTGTTCTGTGGCTCTGTTCCTGTGCCAACAACATATTGTCTTGATTACTGTGGCTTTGTAGTAGAACTTGAAGTTGGGGAGTGAGATCCCCCCCACTTTATTCTTCCTTCTCAGGATTGCTTTGGCTATTCAGGGTCTTTGGTGGTTCCATATGAATTTTTGAACTATTTGTTTCAGTTTATTGAAGAACACTGTTGGTAATTTGATAGAGATTGCATCAAATCTGTATATTGCTTTGGGCAGGATGGCCATTTTGATTATATTAATTCTTCCTAACCAGGAGCATGGGATGAGTTTCCATTTGTTAGTGTCCTCTTTAATTTCTCTTAAGAGTGTCTTGTAGTTTTCAGGGTATAGGTCTTTCACTTTCTTGGTTAGGTTTATTCCTAGGTGTTTTATTCTTTTTGATGCTATTGTGAATGGAACTGTTTTCCTGATTTCTCTTTCAATTAGTTCATTGTTGGTATATAGGAAAGCCACAGATTTGTGTGTGTTAATTTTGTATCTGGCAACTTTGCTGAATTGTGATATTAGTTCTAGTAGTTTTGGAGTGGAGTCTTTAGGATTTTTTATGTACAAAATCATGTCATCTGCAAAGAGTGACAGTTTGACTTCTTTACCAATCTGAATGCCTTGTTTTTCTTTGTTTTGTCTGATTGCCATGGCTAGGACCTCCAGTACTATGTTGAGTAAAAGTGGGGAGAGTGGACATCCTTGTCTTGTTCCTGATCGCAGAGGAAAAGCTTTCAGCATCTCGCTGTTAAGTATGATGTTGGCTGCAGGTTTGTCATATAGGGCCTTTATTATGTTGGGGTACTTGCCCTGTATACCCATTTTGTTGAGAGTTTTTATCATGAATGGATGTTGAATTTTGTTGAATGCTTTTGCAACATCTATGGTGACGATCATGTAGTTTTTGTCCTTCTTTTTGTTGATGTAGTGGGTGATGTTGATGGATTTTTGAATGTTGTACCACCCTTGCGTCTGTGGGATGAATCCCACTTGATCATGATAAATGATCTTTTAGACATATTTTTTAATTCAGTTTGCTAATATTTTGTTGAGTATTTTTGCATCTACGTTCAGCAGGGATATCGGTCTGTAGTTTTCTTTTTTGTTGGGATCTTTGCCTGGTTTTGGTATTAGAGTGATGCTAGCTTCATAGAATGAGTTTGGAAGTATTCCCTCCTCTTCTACTTTTTGGAAAACTTTAAGGAGAATGGGTATTATATCTTCTCTATATGTCTGATAAAATTCAGCGGTGAATCCATCTGGCCTGGGAGTTTTGTTCTTGGTTAGTTTTTTGATTACTGATTTGATTTCATTGCTGGTAATAGGTCTGTTTAGATTTTGTGTTTCTTCCTTGGTCAGTCTTTGAAGGTTGTATTTTTCCAGGATGTTGTTCATTTTTCTAAGTTTTCCAGCTTGTTAGCATATAGATTTTTATAGTATTCTCTAATAATTCTTTGTATTTTTGTGTCCACATGATATTTTGAAAGCACGTAATTTAACTGGTTTCACAGGTTCACAACTGGTGAGGAACTTTGCTTCAGGATGAATTGTACCTTGAATCTCATCCATATCTGAGTTAGATGAGATTCTGGACTTTAGATAATAGAGTTGTTTAGATTTAAGACCCGCTGGGTCTGTTGTGATGCAATGAATGTATTTTACATATCAGGAAGGCATGAAATTTTGGGGGCCAGGACCAGAATTCTATGGAATGAACATTTGTGTCCCATTCAGATTCATATGTGAAAGCTTAACCCCAATAGCATGGTATTTGGAGTTGATATCTTTAGGAAGTAATTAGGCTTAGATGAATTCATGAGTATGGAACCCTGTGGGGAGTTGGGTTCCCTTGGCCAGGATCCTCACTGAACTTAAACCACCTGATGATGTAACTGACCTGTTGCTAGGCTTCTGCTTCCACACCTTTAGGCAATTAACTATTATTGCACTGTATAGAGAGCTGGGTCCAGTGCCCTGGGTAGAGGCAGAGATGCTTGTGCTCGACCTACTGCAGGGAGAATAAGCTGGATAATAAACCCTTTCACCCCAAAGAACGTTTTGCTGTCAATTTATTTGCTCACATAGAATCTATAGTGAACTTGCCCATGGCTGAAACCCATTGCCAAGAGAAGCACCATAGTGGGACTTGTCCTTTTATAAGAAGAGGAGACCAGAGCACACTTTCATTGCACTGTGAAAGGACACAGCAAAGAGATAACTATCTGCAAACCAGGAAGTGGGCTTTCACCAGAACCTGAACATCCTAACCTTGGACTTCCTAACCTCCAAAACTGTGAGGAATAAATTTGTCGTTTAAGCCACCCAGTCAATAGTATTTTGCTAAAGCATCCCAAACTAAGCATTTATCCTGAGAAATGAAGATTATGTTCATTCAAAAACCTGTACCCACATTTTTATAATAGCTTTTCATTATAAATGAACATAATGGGCCCAAACTGGAAACAACCTAGATGATCTTCAATGGATGAATTATTTAACTGTGGTACATAGACTACTACTAAGCAAGAAAAAGGAACAATTCCTGATACACACAACACCTTTGGTGACTCTTAAGGGAATTATGCTGAGTGAAAAGAGCCAATCTCAAAAGGTTACTGTATGATCCCATTTATGCAACCTTGAAATGACAAAATTATAAAGGTGGAGAATAGATTAGATTGCCAGGGATTAAGGAGGAACTGGAGGGAAATATGTATGCTTGTTAAAGGAATACACACTATAAGGATCCTTGTGATGGAATTACTGTTTTCTTGACTGGGGTGATGGTCATATGAATCTACACATGTGATAAAATTGTATAGAACTAGAGAGTCAAGATGGTGGCATGAGAGGTGAGACATAGAATTCTGCCCCAAACCACAGATAGTGTGAAAATATAGTTAATACAACTAATCCTAAAACAGCAACATGAAAGAAGGCTGAACCAGACTGCATACAGACCTTAAGAACAGAGCAGACCTAACGAAACAGGGTAATGTGCCAAAGCCTTGATCTGGTGGGATCCAAGCCCTTCCCCCACCCCCGCTCACCAGTGGGAGGAAGAAACAGAGCAGGAAGGTGGTGGAGGCCTAGAACTGCTGAACACCCAGCCCTGGAGATCTGCTTGGTAAGCAGAAACCTACATTGTGTGGTGACCTGGAGGATGGGGAGCTGGACAGGTGGAGTGCTTGAGAGACAGATTCTGGCCATTTGTGGAGGGCAGGATCCACACCTGGCCACTCTGGGACAAGGGAAAGGCAGGCAGTGTGAGAGGCTTTCTACCAGCGAGAGGGCTGCTGAAGGGGTAGGGTTTGCAAGGAGCTTGCTGTGCAGGAGAAGGGATAGGGGGACAAGGTTGTCTGGGCATGCTCTGCCCAGCAGATTCGGAACTTTGAGGAGCTTCAGGCGCTTCATCCCCATGGCTGGCTACTTGGCTCTGAGGCCCCCACTGTGACATGCAGCCTGCTGTGCCTTCCTCCTAGCCTGCTGGCACTGGCTCGCAAATTGGCAGTCACTGTGCTGGTGTCAGGTCAGCTGGAGGGAGGCCCCATCTACAACAGTTAGAGAAGCCTAGCACAGAGGCTTACATCTTTGTGCTTGGTCCACTGGTTCTGACACTGGAGACAGGCATGGCAGATGGGAATCAGGAAACAGATCTTTCCTCCCCTCCCATGCACCAGCTCCACTCCTCTACAACCCCAACCTCACTATAGGGGCTAAGCAGATCCAGAGACTGGAGCTTCTGGGCACTGGAAGGCACCACACAGAAATATGAAACATCAAAGGAGCATGGTTCAGACCAAAATCTCACAAACCCCAGAAAAAGGGCCAAATGAAACTGAACTCACCAATCTTCCTGATAGAGAGTTCAAAATAAAAATCATAAAGATGCTTATGGAGGTACAGAAAAATATTCAAGAACTCAGGAATGGATTTAAGATAGAGATTCAATCAGTAAAAAATTCTGTATCTGAAATTAAATACAATGGAGGGATTTAAAAGCAGATTAGATGTAGGAGAAGAGATGGTAAATGGAATAGAAGTTAGACTAGAGAAGTACAAAGAAGCTGAGGCACAGAGAGAAAAAAGAAGCTCTAAGAGTGAAAGAATATTGAGAGAACTCTGTGACCAATCAATCTGAACGGAGCAATATTTGCATTATAGGAGTACCAGAAGAAGAAGAAGAGAGAAAAAGGGTCATTGGGGAGGTAATTGCTGAGAACTTCCCCAATCTAGGGAAGGAGGTAGTCTCTCAGGCCATGGAGGTGCACAGATCTCCCAACACAAGGGACCCAAGGAAGACAATATCAAGAAATATAATAATTAAAATGGCAAAGATCAAGGATAAAGACAGACTTTTAAAAGCAGCTAGAGAGAGAAAAAAGATCACATATAAAGGAAAACCCATTAGGCTATCATCAGACTTCTGAACAGAAACCTTACAGGCCAGAAAGGAGTGGCACGATATATTTAATTCAATGAAGCAGAAGGGCCTTGAACCAAGAATACTCTATGCGGCAAGGTTATCATTTAAATTTGAAGGAGGGATTAAACAATTTCCAGATAAGCAAAAGCTGAGAGAATTTACCTCCCACAAACCACCTCTACAGTGCATTTTGGAGGGACTCCTAAAGATGGAAGTATTCCTAAGTCTAAATAGATGCCACTGAAGGGATAGAAAAAGAGTACAGAATATGATTCATAACATACAAAGAATGGAGGAGGAAGAAAAAGCAGGGGGTGGGAAGAACCTTTAGTTTGTGTTTGTAATAGCATATGAAGTGAGTTAAATTAGACTGTTAGATAGAAAGGGAATTACCCTTGAACCTTTGGTAACCACAGATCTAAAGTCGGCAATGGCAATAAGTACATACCTATCAATAATCACCCTAAATGTAAATGGTCTGAATGTGCCAATGAAAAGATGTAGAGTCACTGAAAGAATAAAAAAACAGGACCCATCTATATGCTGCCTACAAGAGACTCACTTTAAGTGCAAAGACATACACAGAGTGAAAGTAAAGGGATGGAAAAGGATATTTCATGCAACTAATAGGGAGAAAAAAGCAGGAGTTGCAGTACTTGTATCAGACAAAATAGACTTCAAAACAAAGAAAGTAGCAAGAGACAAGGAAGAACATTATGTAATGATAAAGGGGTCTGTCCAACAAGAGGATATAACTATTATACATATATATGCACCCAACACAGGATCACCTACATATGTGAAAGAAATACTAACAGAATTAAGGGGGGAAATAGAATGCAATGCATTCATTTTAGGAGACTTCAACACACCATTCACTCCAAAGGACAGATCCACCAGACAGAAAATAAGTAAGGACACAGAGGCACTGAACAATGTGTTAGAACAGATGGACCTAATGTATATCTACAGAACACTCCATCCAAAAGCAACAGGATACACATTCTTCTGAAGTGCACATGGAACATTTTCAAGAATAGATCATATACTAAGCCACAAAAAGAACCTCAGTAAATTCAAAACGATTGAAATTGTACCAACCAGCTTCTCAGATCACAAATGTATGAAATTAGAAATAAATTACACAAAGAAAATGAAACAGCCCACAAACACATGGAGGTTTAATAACATGCTCCTAAATAATCAATCAATCAGTGACCAAATAAAAACAGAGATCAAACAATATATGGAGACAAATGACAACAATAATTCAACATTGCAAAATCTGTGGGACACAGTGAAGGCCAGGCTAACAGGCAAATATATTGCAACACAGGCCTACCTTAGGAAAGAACAATCCCAAATGAACAGTCTAAACTCATAATTAATGAAACTAGGAAAGGAAGAACAAATGAGGCCCAACGTCAGTAGAAGGAGGGGCTTAATAAAGATTAGAGCATAAATAAATAAAATTGAGAAGAATAAAACAATAGGAAAAATCAATGAAAGTAGGAGCTGTTTCTTTGAGAAAATAAACAAAATAGATAAACCCCTAGCCAGACTTATGAAGAAAAAAAGAGAGTCTACACACATAAACAGAATCAGAATGAGAAAGGAAAAATCACTACAGACACCATGGAAATGCAAAGAATTATGAGAGAATACTATGAAAAATTATATGGTAACAAACTGGATAATGTAGAAGAAATAGACAACTTTCTAGAAAAATACAATCTTCCACGTCTGACCCAGGGAGAAAGAGAAAATCTGAATAGACCAATTACCAGCAAAGAAATTTAATTGGTAATCAAAAAGTACGTAAGAACAAAATGCCGGTACCAGATGGCTTCACTGCTGAATTTTATCAAACATTTAGTGATGACCTAATACCCATCCTCAAAAGTAGAAGAGGAGGGAATACTTCCAAATTCATTCTATGAGGCCATTGTCACTCTAAAACCCAAATCAGGCAAAGACACCACAAAAAAAGAAAATTACAGACCAATATCCCTGATGAACATAGATGCAAAAATATTCAACAAAATATTAGCAAACCAAATTCAAAAATACATCGAAAAGATCATTTATCATGATCAAGTGGGATTCATCCCATGGATGCAAGGGTGGTACAACATTCGAAAATCCATCAACATCATCCACTACATCAACAAAAAGAAGGACAAAAACCACACGATTGTCTCCATAGATGCTGAAAAAGCATTCAACAAAATTCAACATCCATCCATGATAAAACCTCTCAACAAAATGGGTATAGAGGGCAAGTACCTCAGCATAATAAAGGCCATACATGACAAACCCACAGCCAACATTATACTTAACAGTGAGAAGCTGAAAGCTTTTCCTTTGAGAATGGCACAAGACAAGGATGCCCACTCTCCCCACTTTTATTCAACATAGGTCTTGAGGTCCTATCCAGGACAATCAGACAACACAAAGAAATAAAAGGCATCCAGATTGTTAAGGAAGAAGTTAAACTGTCCCTGTGTGCAGATGACATGATATTGTACGTAAAAAACCCTAAAGAATCCACTCCAAAACTACTAGATCTAATATCTGAATTCAGTAAAGTTATGGGATACAAAATTAATACACAGAAATCTGTTGCTTTTCTATACACTAACGGTGAACTGGCAGAAAGAGAAATCAGGAAAACAATTCTATTCACAATTGCATCAAAAAGAATAAAATGCCTAGGAATAAATCTAACCAAGGAAGTGAAAGACTTATACTCTGAAAACTATAAGACACTCATGAGAGAAATTAAAGAAGAAAGCAATAAATTTAAGCACATCCCATGCTTATGGATAGGAAGAATTAATATTCTCAAAATGGCCATCCTGCTGAAAGCAATCTACAGATTCAATGCAATCCCTATCAAAATATCAACAGCATTCTTCAACAAATTAGAGAAAATAGTTCTAAAATTCATATGGAACCATGAAAGACCCTGAATAGCCAAAGCAATCCTGAAAAGGGAGAATAAAGAGGGGGGAATTATGCTCCCTGACTTCAAGCTCTACTACAAAGCCACAGTAATCAAGACAATTTGGTACTGGCACAAGAACAGAGCCATAGACCAGTGGAACAGAATAGAGAGTCCAAATATAAATCCAAGCATATATGATCAATTAATATATGATAAAGGAGCTATGGACATACAATGGGGAAATGACAGCCTCTTCAACACCTGGTGTTGGCAAAACTGGACTGCTACATGTAAGAGAATGAAACTGGATTATTTTCTAACCCCATACACAAAAGTAACTTCAAAATACATCAAAGACCTGAATATAAGTCATGAAACCATAAAACTGTTAGAAAAAAAGATAGGCAAAAATCTCTTGAACATAAACATGAGCAACTTCTTTATGAACATATCTCCCTGGGCAAGGGAAACAAAATCAAAAATGAACAAGGAGGACTGTATCAAACTAAAAAGCTTCTGTACAGCAAAGGGCACCATCAGTAGAGCAAGAAATCCTACAGTATGGGAGAATATATTCATAAATGACATATCCGATAAGGGGTTGACATCCAAATTATATAAAGAGCTCACATACCTCAACAAAAAAAAAGCAAACAATCCAATTAAAAAATGGGCTGAGGATCTGAACAGACACTTCTCCGAAGAAGAAATTCAGATGGCCAAAGGCACATGAAAAGATGCTCCACATCACTAATCATCAGAGAAATGCAAATTAAAACCACAATGAGATATCATCTCACACCAGTTAGGATGACCAACATCCAAAAGACAAACAACAACAAATGTGCGAGAGGATGTGGAGAAAGGGGAACCCTCCTACACTGCTGGTGGGAATGTAAGCTAGTTCAACCATTCTGGTAAACAGTATGGAGGTTCCTCAAATAACTAAAAATAGAAATACAATTTGACCCCAGAATCCCACTTCTAGGAATTTACCCTAAGAATGCAGGAGCCCAGTTTGGAAAAGACACATGTATGCCTGTGTTTATCGCAGCAGTGTTTACAATAGCCAAGAAATGGAAGCAACATAAGTGTCCATCAGTAGATGAATGGATAAAGAAGATGTGGTACATATATACAATGGAATATTATTTAGCCATAAGAAGAAGACAAATCCTACCATTTGCAACAATATGGATGGAGCTGGAGGATATCATGCTCAGTGAAATAAGCCAGGCAGAGATAGAGAAGCATCAGATGATTTCACTCATCTGTGGAATATAAGAACAAAGAAAAAACTGAAGGAACCAAACAGCGTCAGACTCACAGAACCCAAGAATAGACTAACAGTGACCAAAGGGAAAGGGACTGGGGAAGATGTGTGGGAAGGGAGGGATAAGGGGGAAAAAGGGTTATTATGATTAGGAGACATAATGTAGCAGGGTGGGGGACACGAGGAAGGCAGTATAACACAGAGATGACAAGTAATGATTCTATAGCTCTTACTACTCTCATGGAGAGTGACTGTAATGGCGTATGTGGTGGGGATTTGATAATAGGGGGAGTCTAGTAACCATAATGTTGCTTATGTAATGTTACATTAATAATACCAAAAAATGTATTGTATAGGACTAAATACATGTGCTCATGCACGCACACAAACACAAATGAGTGCATGTAAAAGGTAGTTGGAATGTATATTGTCAATTTCTTGAATGTGGTATTATATTACAGCTATTCATAGTTATGCAAGATATTACCATTGAGGTGAACTTGGTGAAGAGTAAATAATATCTCTATCTATTATTTCCTCTAACTGCATGGAAATCTACAATTATCTCTGTATAAAAAGTTTAAAAAACTGAGCATAGAAATCCACCTTGTTTCATCTTATTCTATCACTCCCAGCTCTTCCTAGTTAGTTCAGTTCACTCCTCCCCATCCAAATCATCATGGTAACTTACAAATCATTATAAATTACTGGGAACATCATTAAGGGAGAGAATTAGCTGATTTGTTTTTTCTTGGATCTATTTGTGTAAATTGTCATTCTCTTCTAGTCTCTTGGGCCTGTTAGGAAATGTAGCTCAAGCCAGTCAACACTTGACTCCCCATCTGGAGCAGGGCTCCAATCCGTCTTTGAGTCTTAGAGAGTCAGGAATGCCACTTGGGATCTCCCCTACATCTAGAGTGTTTACTTATTTAATGTTGAGTTATTAGCTGGAGTATAAACTCCAAAAGGATAGGAATTCATTCATTCACTGTTCATTTGGTAAATATTTATGGTATGTTTACGCTGTTGTGGACACTGTTCTAGGAGTCAAGGATATGCAGGGTGTGAAATTAGTAGGGGTGAAGTGTATGAGACTAGAAGCAGGAAGGCTGTCGCAGAAATTCCAGAGAGAAATGATGATGGCTTCTATGGTTGCAATAGTGGGATTAGAAAGAAGGGTCAAATTGAAGAGATGTTTATGAAAAAATGGACAAATGTATGTGAATGATAATTCCTAGGATTCTGACTTTAGTGCCTTAGTCCCTGAAAGTGGGAATACCAGAGGGGAGCAGGTTCAGGAAAAGAGGATATTCTCACTTAATTCCATTTTGGACATTTCAATTGGCACATGGAACATCCAAGTGGAATTGTTCCATTGGCAGTTAAGTTATGGAGTTGGAGTTCAGAGGAATGTTGCCTGGAATTAGAGATTTGATAGCTGAAGGCACAGGAAGAAATGAGTTACTTAGCAAAAGTGTATAGAAGCAGAGGAGGAAAGGAGAAGCACTAAATATAATGGCTGCCTTGATGAAGAAGAACTTTTTACTCTGTTTCCATAGGACTAAACCAAGGAGAAGCCAAAGGAGAATAAAAAGTTGAAGAAAGAGAGCCCACAAGTGTCTACTGTTGCAGAGAGAGCAAACGAAAGGATGGTCCTAAAGAATTCTGAACGTGTGCTGTTCCCAGATCTTGTACACTCTAGTCACCTTTGGGGTTGGGTGCAGCCTGAGGCCAGTAAACACCTGAAAGAACTACTGGCTCTAGGATCCAAGCCCTCCTTCATCAAAGGACCTTCTCATTATAATAGTCAAATTTGCATTTTTCAAGGAACAATAACAATGATAATAGCTAACTCATATTTAATTTAGCACTTACAATGATCAAGTAAACACTTTACAAGAGGTTCATTAACTTGCCTAAGATCACATGAATAGTAATTCAGTTCTGTTAAGTCTAGAGCACACAGACTGAAACAAAATGCTATGCTTCCTTTCCAGAGAAAGTGGATCACCCTGAGGCAAACATTCTATTCTATTTCTCACTACAAATTAAAAAATAGGCAATTGGACATAATATAGATTTGTGAGTGATTTTGGTATAAGCAATTAATTGTCAGTATTAGGAAGTTTAGACAGTGAAATAAATGGGAGAGAGATGGAAAGTTTGCAAGGCTAGTGTATTAAAGATGTTTTTGTTTTTACAGTTTTTTAAATGATGAGAGAAATCTACCTTTGTTAACTAAAGACAATGAGGGAAATGATCACATCAGGGTAAAGGGGGAAATCTGGAAAGGACCAGAGGAGATGGCAGGTCACAAATGCAGAGTACAAGCAACAGAAACAACTTTGGTTTGGAGAAAAGCTATTTCATTGAAAAATGGAAGCAGAGGCAGATAAATTGCAGGATAGGGCAGGTGGGGGCTGCAAACTTAAGATAGTCTCCATGTTCTCAGTAAAAAAGGAAGAAATGTCTTTGCTGTGAGGGTGGGAGACAAAAAAAGAGGAACCTTAGGGAAAACGGCACTGGTGAAGAAGCTGTCCTTCAAGAGGCAGCTGATTGGGAAGGGGGGGCATGTTCTTAAACCTGCTGGGTGGTACAGAAAGTTCAGCTGAGGTTAGAAACCAAGGCTTTTTCGGGACAACACTCTGAACAATGTTGTAATTTTTCTCTAGCAACTGTTGACAACCTGATGTAGGAACTGAGAAGCCTGTTAGTGGGAATGTAATTTCAGTTTTCAGTTAAGGCAGAAGAGTAAATACAGAAGGGGCAGAGAGGCTGTTCATGGTTTAAGCTAGATAGAGAAACGGTTGTACAAGAAAGATAAGTCATAGATTGGAAGGAAAAGGGGATCACGAGACAAAAATAAGGGAGCTGGAAATAAAGAAAGTGGTGGTCAGAATATGAGAAAGAAGAGTAGAAAAATTAAGAGGAATTTCTGGAGAGTAATTACAACATGCAATATTCTACTGAGTTTGCAATTCAACTAATTGAACTGAAGTACTTGCTAACCAACAGCAAGGTTATGTAATAGCTGAAAATGCTATTTGCAGAGTCCAAATTTTGCATTTACAAGACAATTAGGAACATCAAGTTTAATATATAAATGGGAAGTAAGAGGTCTTTTGCTACTTTTGTTTCCTTATCTCTCTGGCACAGTTCATTCACTGCCCTTTTGGTTGGCATGAGGTAAAAAACCAGTATCTTCTTTCGTTTCAACTCCTACAGGACACATTCAATGCTTTCCTTGCTTTTAACCAATATTTGTTAACTCCTAATAAAACCGTGCAGTCGTTAGGTGTTGATGAGATACAAATGAATAAGAGCAAATATTTATCCTCAGGAAGCTGAAGTGTGTCATTTAGATAGGCAATCATAGTACAGAATTATAAACCCTATAATTGTGTTAAAACTGGGGTCTTAATGGGTGGGGCACCTAATGCAACCCTGGGTAGTCAGAAAAGGCTTCTGTGAGAAGCCTCATCTCAAATGAAATAAAGAAGTAGGTATAATCCAGGCAAATGAATGAGGAGGGGGAAAATAAGAGGGACTCTTGATGTTAACAGAGGCATCTCTCTCTGAAGGGGCCTCTATTTTTTTCCTTGCTTCTCATGGTACCTTCATTCCTACAGGCCAGTCATCTTAGCATTCCCTACCTAAGGGACACTCTTCCCCACTAGGAATCACTATGCCAGAAGATCTACAGTTAAGTCTCAGCAATATCTCGTTGATGTGACTTTAGATGAGTAAACTAACCTCAAGCCAGTTTCTTCATCTTAAAACAGGAACAATACTTACTTCAGAGTTATTGAAATGACCAAGTGAAGTTACACATGTGAGAGTGCTGTGTAAACTGTAAAATATTACACAGATGTGAACTATTCTTAGTATCTTCAGGTGGCATGCCTTATGCTTTTGTACTCTTGAGTCCATTATGGAGACTAAGAAACAAAGAATCCTTAATCATCACTACGTTTTTATAGGTAATTTTCAGTTCTGCCAAATTTAAGCTCTGAGGTGAATTGTTCCCTGAAGTTGTTTAAAATGTTTGAGTTAATGTAAATTATTGTAATTGGTTCCCTACTCAAAAGCCACCACAGGAAAGGTGTAGCGGTTAAAGAATCACCCAGCAGTAGAGTGAGCAATGCAGTCTCTAAGATACATCGGCCATTCTGTGGATAAAAAGATCAGTAGACAGGAATTTGACAATCAGCAGGGCCTCTTGAACCACATTTTCTTCCTCTTGCACAGAGGCCCCACGAATGAAAAACCGCTACGTGGAACTGGTTTCCTGTTTGGTGCGCAGTCATTTGACAAATCTTTGGCAAAGAGGCACTTAGGAATGAGTTTGTATGCTTGAATCTATGTTACTAATGATTTGAATTTATGTTACTTTTAGCCTTTAGATAATGGGAGTAGGCAGACTTTATTTCAGTGTAATTACAATAGTTAATGTTACATTTTCTTTCCTAACTTTGTAAGAAAAACTTCAAAATTACAGCTAGTTTGAAAGAAGTTTATGTACTCACCTGTATACCTACCCTTTAGATTCCACTATCCATATTTTACTACACCTTCCAGGCTTACTTTTTGAATTAAATATTTTATTTTGAGATAATTGGTGATTCCCGGGCATTGTAAGAAGTAATAGAGAGAGAATATTTGTACTTCATCTGTTTTCCCCCAATGGCAGCAGCTTGCAAAACTATACTACGATGTCTCAATAAGGGTACTGACATGGATAAAGTCAACATATAGAACATTTCCATGATCCTGAGGCTCCCTCCTATTGCCCTTTTATAGTTCAACCTACCTTTCCTCCTCCTCAAACTCTAGAAGCTACTAATCTGTTCTCTATTTCCATAATTTTGTTTTTCCCAAAAGGTTACATGTTACATAAATGGAATCATACAGTATGTAACCTTTGGATATTAGCTTTCTTTTCTTTCAGCATAACTCTCTGGAGAGTCATCCAAATTGTTGTGTGTACTGGTGGTCCCTTCCTTTTCATTGCTGAGAAATATTCCATGGTGAGTATGTGTAACAGTTTGCTGAAACCATTCGCCTGCTGAAGGACATCTGGGTTGTTGCCAGTTTTTGGCTATTCGGCAAAAAGTTACTATTAACATTCCTGTACAGGTTTCTGTGTGAACATCATTTTCATTTCTCTGGGATAAATGCCCAGGAGTATAATTGCTGGGTCATATGGTAGTTGAATGTTGAGTTTTTTAAGAAACTACCAAAGTGTTTTCCAGAGTGACTAGTACCATTTTACATTCCCAGCAGCAACGTATGAGTGATCCAGCTTTTCCCCATCATTACCAGCATTTGGCATTGTCACTATTTTTTATTTGAGGCATTGTCATAGATGTTTAGTAATACCTCACTGTGGTTTTAATTTTCATTTCCTTAATGGTTAATGAAACTAAATATCTTTTAATGTGCTTATATCCCTTTTCAGTGAAATAATTTTTTTGCCCATTTTCTGTTTGGAATTTTTTAACCTTTGAGTTTTGAGAGTTCCTTATATATTTTAAATACAAGTCCTTTGTAGATATATGTTTTGCAAATATTATCTCCCAGTCTTTTTTTCTTTTTTTTTGGTATCATTAATCTACAATTACATGAGGAACATTATGTTTACTAGACTCCCCCTTCACAAAGTCCCCCCAACATACCTCATTAGTCACTGTCCATCAGCATAGTGAGATGCTGTAAAATCACTACTTGTCTTCTCTGTGTTGCACAGCCCTCCCCATGCCCCCCCTACATTATACATACTAATTGTAAGGCCCCCTTTCTTCTCCCCCTCCTTCTCCCTCCCTTTCCACCCATCCTCCCCAGTCCCTTTCCCTTTGGTAACTTTTAGTCCATTCTTGGGTTCTGTGAGTCTGCTGCTGTTTTGTTCCTTCAGTTTTTCCTTTGTTCTTATACTCCACAGATGAGTGAAATCATTTGGTACTTGTCTTTCTCTGCCTGGCTTATTCCACTGAGCATAATACCCTCTAGTTCCATCCATGTTGTTGCAAATGGTAGGATCTGTTTTTTTCTTATGGCTGAATAATATTCCATTGTGTATATGTACCACATCTTCTTTATCCATTCATCTACTGATGGACACTTAGGTTGCTTCCATTTCTTGGCTATTCTAAATAGTGCTGCGATAAACATAGGGGTGCATCTGTCTTTTTCAAATTGGGCTGTTGCATTCTTAGGGTAAATTCTTAGAAGTGGGATTCCTGGGTCAAATGGTATTTTTATTTTGAGTTTTTTGAGGAACCTCCATACTGCTTTCCACAGTGGTTGAACTAATTTACATTCCCACCAGCAGTGTAGGAGGGTTCCCCTTTCTCCACAACCTCACCAACATTTGCTGTTGTTTGTCTTTTGGATGGTGGCAATCCTTACTGGTGTGAGGTGATATCTCATGTTGGTTTTAATTTGCATTTCTCTGATGACTAGGGATGTGGAGCATCTTTTCATGTGTCCATTGACCATCTGAATTTCTTCTTTAGAGAACTATCTGTTCAGCTCCTCTGCCCATTTTTTAATTGGATTGTTTGCTTTTTGCTTGTTGAGGTGCGTGAGCTCTTTATATATTTTGGATGTCAAGCCTTTATCGGATCTGTCATTTATGAATATATTCTCCCATACTGTAGGATACCTTTTTGTTCTGTTGATGGTGTCCTTTGCTGTACAGAAGCTTTTCAGCTTGATAAAGTCCCACTTGTTCATTTTTGCTTTTGTTTCCCTTGCCCGGGGAGATATGTTCATGAAGAAATCGCTCATGTTTATGTCCAAGAGATTTTTGCTTATGCTTTTTTCTTCTCCCAGTCTTTTTATCGTCTTTCACAGAGCCAAAGGTTTTTATTTTGAGGAGGTTTAATTTATCAGTTTTTCCTTTTATAGATCATGTTATTAGTGTCAAACCTAGCACAAGGTCCTGAAGAATTTTCTCCTATTTTTTTTCTGAAAGTTTCATGGTTTTACATTTAAGTCTATATTTCATTCTGACTTAATTATTGTATAAACTGTGAGACTTAGTTTGAGGGTTTTTTATTTTTGTTTTTTTTTGCCTATGGATGTTCAATTATTTCAAGACCATTTGTTGAAATGTCTATATCTTTCCTCCATTGAGTTTCTTTTACATCTTTGCCAAAATTAAACTGGGCACACTTTTGAAAATCTATTATGTGCTAAACCCTGGATTGTCTTCTTTACTAAGTTTTTTTTCTCCTTTTCACAAAAACCTGCAAAATAGTTGTTTAGCATCTGTTCTGTGCTAAGCACTGTGCTAAGCTCAGGGAATTAAGAGATGAATAAGACTTTCTGGAAAGCTCCGCAGAAGAAAAGACAAAAGCTAGACCCCTGGGAAGGAGCACAAGTCTGCAAAGAATGGGAGATGGGGGCAGTGAGAACACTCCGGATAGAAGGAAAAGTATGTAAAAAGGAAGCAGCAAGTATTTTGTTTTGGCTAAAAGGAGGGGAGCATAAGGGAATTTTCTTGTGTTGAGTTAAAGATATCTATGGATATTTCAACGGAAATGACCACCAGACATTGGCTGCATGAGTCTGGAGTTCAGGAGAGAGATTTGGGCTGGACGATATTAAGCTTTGGGAATTGTCATAGCACATTGATATTAGCCAGGGAGAAATTTAAATTAGAGTTAAAAGGAAAGAGGGCCAAGGAAACGTTGGAAACATTTGAACATTTAAGTGGTAAAAGAACTGAGAATAAACAGTTAAAGTAGGAAGAGATAGGAGAGTGGTATGACAAAAACCAACAGAGATAAGAAATTCTGGCTTTTGCTTTTCTGTTACCGGTAACATTTAGCATAAAAAAATCTATAAAGATATGTGTTTCACAAAACTATTTTAAAAGAGTGTTTGGACTGTAATGGTGTATGTGCTGGGGACTTGATAATGGAGGGAGTTTAGTAACTATAATGTTGCTCATGTAATTGTACATTAATGATACCAAAAAAAAAAGTGAACTGGAGTTTTCATCAAATGCAGTATTTAAAAAGTTAAATATAAACATGTTAATTGCTATTATGGAGTTTGACAATCAAGTAGTTTGATAATGGTGATAATATATTGCTATAAACATTTAAAAAATTGAAGGAAAAATTCAAATAGGTTGAGTATTAAGAAAGCAAAAAAGTAGATAAGGAAATTCTTCTAGTTATTAATGCAAACCAACTTTCACCTGAACATCCTCGAAGTAATTTGGATTTCCACTTTAAACTCAGGAACTGGTGAATATACACATGTTAAAAAACAACAAAAACCCCTCATTTTTACATAGCGCCCTTAAACGCACAAAATGCCCCTATAATGGGTTGAACAGTGTTCCCCCCAAATTTGTGATCATCCTGTTTTGGAAATAAGTTAAGGATCTCGAGATGAAATTATCCTGGATTTAGGGTGGACCTTAAATCCACCAACTGGTCTTTATAAGAGAAAGGAGAGGAAGATTTGGACACAGAGAAGTGCATGGGCAGGTGGCAATGTGAAGAGGCCGGGATTGGAATGAAGTGACTACAAACCAAGGGACAAAAAGGACTGCTGACAACCAGAATCTTTTCTAGAAGCTGGGACAGAGGCATGGGATGGTCTCTTTTTCAAGCCCCCAGAGGAATAACCCTGCTGACACCTTGATGTCAGACCTCTGATGTCAGAGAATACATTTCTGTTGTTTTAAACCACCCAGTTTTGGTTTAAATTTGTTATAGCAGCCTGAGCACCTTAATACTGCCCTATCCCTCACCATCTTCCCAGGTTCCCAAAGGTATCATTAAATAAGTAATTTTTAAATATTTATAAACAATATCATAAATTTTTATCACTGGCACTTATTTTTTTGGAGAGGGCAATATCCACAAAGTCATGCTAAGAGTCAGTTTTTTTGGATACAGCAATTCTAAGTGCAAACTAGTTTTACTTAAAGAAATGGCCAATTATTTAATTTAGTGCTGGCTGCTTAATGTAATTTCTCCTCACTCCTCTTCCAATTAATATTGATTAGTGTATGTTCATTGAGTTGGTTTCCTAAAATCAAACTCAATATTGATTGGGAGAAAAAGGTTGAGATGGAGGTTAGTGATGGTTGCCTTAAAACCTGTCAAATGTCTGCATTATTAAAGATCCCTGGAGTCTGAGAAATACTATCTTATTGGTGTTGTTTATTTTCCTAATAATTACTTATGAAAGGGAAGTGTGAAAGCATAAACTGTTGGTAACTGTTTAACATAATAGCCACAATGAAAACATATTCAATTGACCTGTTCTCTGGCCTGGTTTTAGTTAGATGCAGGGTTTTCATAACATGTTGCCTTTGGACTTCAGTTTTTGATCACATATGTTTTCAGGCTCAGTCTACATTTTGAATTTTGGCTATTGGGCATCTCTATGGTTTGAGGCTTCAAAGATGACCCTAATGGTGGGATACTCTTCTAAAGATTTCATCTTTTTTTTGCTTTTGATAAATTAGAACTCTAAATATTATATACCATCTTTGAACATTTGTGGGAGCAAAGTCTCCGACTTCAGAGGGTTTACATTTTTATGGCATTCTAATTAAAAATATATTTATAATTATTTTAAATTAAGGCATCCAATTATAAAACAATTTGTAATGAAAAGTTCCATATATGTGAGAGGTACTTTTCTAAATGGGGATTAGAGTGGGAGAAAGGAAGAGGGAGTGTTATCAAAATGAGAGGGATGCTATCAAAATAAACAAGGCCCTTAGAACCTATTGGGGATATAAAGTCTTTGAAAAACTTTCAAATAAGACAGTGTCTAAGATTTAGAAGCAACTAACTTAAAAGCAAACTGTTGAACTTAATCCAATTTTCTTTGGGCACTCTTGTGAATGTATTGTAATTACTGTGTACAAACTGAAGGCCTAAAACAGGACCTTCCAAATGCCAAATGTTTTCATCTGGAGCAATGGCACCCAAATTATGTTGGACAAATGAGCAGAATGAGTTTTAGAAAATTTCCATGTAATTACTATTTAAAAGAAAAAGTCAAAAGCAGTATGACATCCTTGGATTTATTCTCATGTGATATAATCATAAATCAGCCAAATTAAATAATCCATTGAGCATTTATTTAAGCCAGGGTTTCTCAGTCTTAGGCCTACTGACGTTTGGGCCAGATAATTCTTTGTTGTAAGGGACTGCTCTGTGTAATGTAGGGTGTTTAGCAGCATCTCCGGCCTCTACCCATTACAGGCCTGCCCTTTCCAGATGTAACAACCAAAATGTCTCCAGACACCTGGGAGAAAATTGTCCCCAGATGGGAACCACTGATTTTGAAGTCTTGAAAGAGGAAAGAAAACCACACACACACACACACACACACACACACACACACACACACACACACACACACACGTTTTAAAACAAGAGCTTAGGTTTTTTTCTTCCAGTTTTATTGAGATACAATTGATGTATAGCACTCCAAATATTTAAGGTGTACAGCATAATGATTGGACTTTAAGACAATCTGTTGTGAAAGTTTACTTTTAATCCTTACCAATTACTCCTGCCTGTTGTACTTGTAGTACCTTGAATCTGTCTCTATGGTTGCACTTACCATGGTTCATCATTATTTTAAAACATGGGGCTTGTCTCCTTTTCTCTCTGTGAACTCTTCCAGGACAGGGCTCTACCTTATCTGGATGGCAGTGGGAGTCTATTAGTTGAATGACCTTTAGTGCTGGCTAAACACTAGAAATGTTCTTAAAGTAAGGGTTTCTCGGCAGTTCATTTCTTTTTAAGGATATGGAATATCTGTTTTGCCTTTTGCCTCTTGGATTCATAATTCTTCTCTACTCATTTTAAATATTTCAATTAAAGAACAGTGGCGACACTAACACTTCATGCTGATTCAACTTTGGGTAAGTGAACCAACCATTTTCGTACTCCGTATTTCATTCTTCCTTCTTTTAATCAGAAGACACCTGCAGACTAAGTAACAGAACTATGTGCAAAGAACAACTAGGTCATTACGTTTTGGAGTCCTTTAATGGTTTTGCCAAAATCAGCCTAGACCTGTTTTGGACACTTAACGTCCACCAAGGGCGCCCTCCAGTCGCTGGATAGCAACACTGAGAGATGCACGCAGCTTTTTCTGCGCCGGCGGTTGGAAGACAAGTACGTAGATATTGTTAATTTTCGAGGCTTGACTTAGTTTCCGAGGAATTTAACTCCACCTCTCCCGTCAGAAAGGAAAAGCAACGCCCCCAATCCCGCCCTTCACCACTCCCTGGCCTCTCCCACTTTCCTTCTGGTCTCCTTCTGTTACAGAAGTTCTGATTTTTTCCTGGAAAGCTAGAGGAAAGTCAGGTACCAGAAGGGGAATTATATTATCTTCTCATTTGTTCCGGTGGGACACGAGAGAGAAAATGACACTTTCTAACCGGCTCTCCGTGGGGAGAGGACATCTGTATGTAGCCGGGAAAGCCTAAGTGCCCACTTTCGGCTCCAGGTTTGATTGACAAGGTCGGGCGTCACCAAAGCGCGGAGGCGGGGCGCGGGGGCAGCGGGGGCCGCGGGTAGAGCTCGAGACAAAGAGGTTTTGGCTGCCACGGTGAGAGCGAAGGACTTTGGGGTAACTAGCCTTTGCGCTCCAAGAGGGCATTCTGTAGGGTCTCTTTCTCCGGGGTAGAGAACGCTGGCGGTGGCGCAGGGGGCCGGGCGGGGTGGGGGCGCGAGGTTGGGGGGTGGGGGTAGAGGCGGGGGGGGGGCCGCTGTGCTGCAGTCACGTGGCCGCTGGCGGCGGTGGATTGGGGCTGTTCTTCCGGGTTGGAGGCTCAGCGCCGGGGCCCCCTCCCGGGTCTGCCAGCGCGGCGTACCCCTGCGCGCCGTCCGCGGCTGCGGGCCTCCCCCCAAGGTGAGCGACGCGGCGCGGCCATTGCGGCGTGCTCCTGGGGCGCTGCCGGGAAGGGGACGCTGCTGGGGACGGACCCCCACAGGGAGCGACACCTGTCAAAGAGAAGGGGGCGGGGTCGGCAGTGACCTGACGCGGGGGTACCCGGGCGCGCGCTGGTCCCAGGTTGGGGCCGGGAAGCAGGAGAACCGTGCCTCGAGGCCCCCCTTTTTTTGTCTCCTGCTGGAGGCAGTGGGCGAGTGAATTCGGGAAGTGGGTCCTGGCAGAGTACAGGGAACGCCGAGGCAGCCGTGCTGGTGCAAGTTTTGGGGTTTGTGGAGTGGCGGGACTTGTACGAGGTCATTTTGGCCCGTAAGATGGGAGGAGGGAGGGAGGTCATAGAGGACTCTGGATGGCGGGGTAGTGCACCCAGAGAGGTGGCAGCTGGACGCCCCGAAATTGTGCTTGAATCTTGAGGAAATAATGGGTGGGTGTACGGCTGGAGACTTAGGAGCTGAGGAGCGAAAAGTTGTGAGTGTAGATCCGGGAGGGCTGCTGGTGACTGCGGCAAGCTTCGACCTGCGGATAATGGGGCGTCGGCTGGCGGCCGAGGAGAGAGCGGAGGGGGCAGAGCTGATTGGAACCCCTTAGGCGGAATTGGTATTCCGCAGCCTCGGCCAATAGCCTGCGGGGTAAGGTTATAAATAGCGGTCCCGGGCAGATGCTAGCGAGTTGGCATCTTAGTTGCCGAGGGAGGGGCGGTACCGGTGGGTTTGGGCGAGGTCACGCTGCCTGCCAGTCTAAGCTTCTGTAGGGTATTGTGTCCTTGATTGGTATGTCCGGCTTTAAAGCATGACTTGTTTACGGTTGCAAGCGTCCTTTATTCGCCCTGCAATGCAGGACAGTTTTTAAGGGATCTGTTTGTAAAGAGTCTTGTAGGACAGGCTCTAAACGTGTCCTTGGGGCTTGCTTGCTTACTTTTATTTAAAATGCTCCTCTTCACCGCACCCCTTTTATTTACAAATCTCGGCTGTTTTTTCTTTCTTTTTTTTTAATTGAATGGACAGTTTAGGATTACTTTCTTGACCAGCGAATGTGCTCAAGCTGCTCACCTTTGCTGATGGAATCACTTTTCCACAAGTCTACACACCATTTCATTTTCAAAGGGAATTTCCTGAAGGTCCTTGCAGAATGTGTTCCATAGATACGCAGGTTTCAGTTTACCCAGCCCTAGTTATTCATTCATTCAGTCAAACAGTACTGCTTGATTTCCTGTATTTTGTGCAAAGCACAGGAATAGCAATGTTGTGTCCTTTTAATCCTCACAACAACCCTGTAAGGCTGGTGCTATTATTATTTCTATTTTAATAATCAGGAAATCAGGTACAGAGAAGTGAAGTGACTGATTTGCCCAGCTAATTGTGGAGTGGGGTCTTCCAATCCACAGTTCAACCTGTTAGTTTCTCTGCTATTCTCTCTCAGGAACTTCCTCTCAAGGATTTTAATATCTGTTAGGGGAGTTTGTTACCCAAATAACATAAATTAAATGTCCATATTAAAATAAAGCGCCCCCCTCCCCAATTTTGAGATGTAAAGTTTCCCCTCCATTGCTTCAGAGCAATAGAGGCACAGTGATAACAAAACAGAGACCTTTAAAGTGAAAGGAGAAAATGGTACAAGTAAGACAATACTGTTTTTGGTGTAAACAAGTACTGGCCTGTGATAACATGGCTCAGATATTCTCTGAGTATCTTTCATGGTTGATTCTATTTGATTTTGATTTGGGCTTAGTGATAGGGATTGCTCTTGCCAATAAACTACCTCCTGATCACATCTTGTATGCTCATAGCTTGAATCAAGTGGAATTTGTAGGGGAAATTGGCCTCTGAAGGCTTGACTTTGTTGACATCTGTTGACAGGGATCTGTCCAACATCAGATGGCCATTTTTTGAGTAAATTGAGTAGGTAGAGTACATTTTCCAGATTCCAGGCCATGAACTAGGATGTTAGCTTTGAAGTATTGCAAAATCTCATCTCATTATAAACTTCTAGAGCCTAATGGGGCCCTCCAAACCACCTTTCCTATCCTCCTTTTATAGGTGAGCGGACTGAGGTGCATAGAGATTCAGGTCAAACAGCGAGTGAGTGCCAGGCTTAGACGGTATGTGGACTCTATTTTAGCTAGCTTTGTTCCTTTGCTGATGAAGTCTGGGTAAACCTATCAGCTCCATGAGAATGGTGGTGGTTAGGATGATGTGAGAAGAGAAACTAGGGTAAGTGTGGAGGTTGGGATAGGACTAGGTCATTGGTGATGGTAGGACAAAATCTCCCTCAAGACAAGAATTATCTTTTATGTGTCTTTGTAGTTCCCTTGGTTCAGTGAATGTTTCGAATGTGTGGCTGAATTTCGAACTTATTTGCTCTCCATTCTCAGCCATAAATAATGCTACAAGTGGCCCATGAATAAACGAGGAGAGTGTTTATGAGACTCAGGAATGCTTAGGACTGAAATGCAATGACATATATGGAAACACTTTGAAAATATAAAATGTCCTATTCAAATGCGAAGAATTATTCATACTCATTTTTGATTGCATGCCTGAACACATCTTGAACACTCCCTTAGCTTTTTTCATATTACTCTGTCCATCTCAAATGCCTTTCCTTTTCTGAGTCCTGTAGGAGGACATGTTCTCCTTTGATCCCTTGAAGAACTTTGGACTTGCCTTACTCTGCTTGGTAGTGTTATGACTTGTTGACTTTCCTTATCTCCAAGTGTGGGCTTATTCCAGTTTGATTCTGCAGATGCTCCCAACGGCTGGGCCTCTGAGACTCAGCCTCAGTACATATTTATTGAATTAAGGGGCATTTTAAGAATAAGCACCACCTGGATTGAGGATTACCATTCTCAGTGTTGCTTCCTGATATTTGCCAGAAGTTGCTTCAGGGAGTTGTGTCAGCAGTTCTGAATGAGTTAGGCCCTTCTTCCTCTGGAGGCTGGAAGATTATGGAGTCTGCTGAGAATAGGTGCTGGGCCCCCCAGAGGGCCTGTGATGGGGCAGAGCCTAAAGGCAGAATTGGTGGAGTTAGTTGAACTTGACTGATAGAGTGCCGGGTTTTGTCTGCTTCCCAATTTTTAAGGAAAGAAGGATCGGGGAACATTGGGAATCATGGGGATGGTGGGGTCACCTTCCATATCCCCTTAAGGATCTGCCACTGAGAGCAGTGGAGGTAGCCACTGAACTCTAGGTCAGTGACAGCAAAGGTGCTTTGCAAATGGTGCTTCGCTGAGCCTGGTTAGAGCTGGCAGAAAGTGGCCACTTCTGTGACACCACTGGCAGAGTTCCTGGTTACACCAAAGTCAGCAAGCCCAAACTTGTGAGGTAAAGATTTAAAGATAACCATGGAATTTTTCTGTTTTTTTTTAATTGGAGTCATATACCACACATATTTAACTTCTTGAAATGTGCACTTGGCTCACAGGCAAGTCAGTTTGCATTTTCATGCCATGTCGGTGTGGGGGTCTCACAGCAGGAGCATCTTGCTGCACCTGGTTGCAGTGGGTTGCAGTGTTCTGTAGCACATGGCAGCTAGGCAGGTTACTACTGTACTATATTTTAGAAAATCTCAGGGAAATTCAAGAATAACTTTGGTTATATGCAGTTTTTGCTGGACATGCAGACTTAGAAGATAACTTTCATGGAAGGTGTGACTGGATTTTATGCCATCTTTTTTGGAACTTCCCAGCTACATGAGGGATTGGTTAGACTTATATGATCTAGCCTTAGAATTGGATAGTGAGTTTATAATTACAATTTAAGTGGGAAAGTAGATGCCAACTTTTAAATACCTGAATTGGAAACAGACTTTTGAAGTAGCTTCTGTAAGTACAGGGCATTCAAATAAATTAGCTGTAAATGCTCACATATAAATGTTATCTTCCAAGCTCTTTGGATGAGTATTTTTCTGTTTTTGATGTTTAAAAGACAAAGTATGTTTTTCTCAGCACATAACCCTTTTCTTATCTTTTCTCTTAGTGACTTACTTTCAAGAAAGTTGGGCATTCAGCAAGTTGGGAGCTCACATGAAAACATGGCAAACCTACTGAAAACTGTGGTGACTGGCTGTTCATGTCCTTTACTTAGCAATTTAGGGTCCTGTAAGGTTCTACCTGCAAAGAAGGATTTTTTACGAACCCTTCATACCCATCAGGCGCTGTGGTGTAAAGCCCCCATAAAACCAGGTAAAGTCTTACTTCAATGTATCCAAATTAAACCTTGAAATCATAGGAGCTAATAGATGTCCTGATGATTGATAAAAGGAAAAGTTGAGCAGTCCTACAGCCTGGGGCTTGTGAATGGACATTTTGAATAAAAAAACCTGGTCAGTGCTTTCTTATACTTTCTTACATTTTCCATGTATAGATGTTCCTGATTATCAGTGCTAATAGAGAAGAAAAGCTAATAGAAAAAGAAAAATGATAAACCAGTTGGGTTATATCCAGGAAACTACTGCTCATGGTAACGAATGTTCGTAGCAGCTCTTCCTTGTTCCTCGTCAGTGTTGGGGACTTGTACCGTATATGGGCCATCTAGGCCCAAGAAATCAAGAAGCAGGAACTAAGTGTATTAATTAATCTGCAGTTATGCTGCTCAGTTTAGTAATTGGCAACTTCATGTCATTCAGTTGCTCAGGTCAGCAACTTGGGAGTCATCCTAGATCCTCTTTGTAGGTATAGGTCAGCTCTACCTTGTATGTAGAATCTGTCTTCTCACCTTCACCGTTGCTATCATCTTGGTCCAAGCCACCATAATCTGTCACCTGGACTATTACACTAGTCTTCTAAATGGTCTCTGTGCTTTTTGCCTCTGCCCCTCTGCAGTCTGTTCTGTACATGACAGCAGAATAATCTTTTTAAAATGGAAGGTCATGTCACAGTTCTACTAAAGATTTGCCACTAACTTCCTAGCTTATCCTGAGTAAGCATGTAAATCTTTCAGTGGCCTACAAGCCCTTCTCTGCTAGGACCCCCACTTGCTTTTGTCCTGGGGCTCAGACCAGAAGCTAAAAAGGCTCTTTTAAACTAAGGCAGATTCCTGTAAGCATCTTGCCTAAAGACCCTCCAACCATTCTGTTTACACCTCATTGGCCAGAACTCAGACAGTGGCCACATGTAGCTGGAAGGGAGACTCAGATACTCAGTCTTTCATTGCAGGTGGCAACATGCTCGACTAAAAATGGGAGGAACAGGGATGGGCATTTGGGGAACAACCAGAAGTCTTTGCCACTCAGAAGAATGCCCTTTTAATTTAAATTTGTAAGACTTTTTATGCATTAAGGGCTCCTTACTGCTAGGCTTACTGCTAGTTTTTTTTGATTTCTTATGTCTGCCTTAAGAAGATTTCACAGCCTTTTGTCCTCACATGACAAGTCACTCTTGGCAGGGCACCTGCCCCTGAGAGCCCTCAACTTTATCTTCAGATTGTTTTTAAGTGTTCTGGGAAACCAGATTATCTAGTGTGATAAAACTGTATAAAAGTAAGTAACTGCATTGAGGACATGAGAATTGTCCTTCTAAGTAAAGGCATGGACTTCAAGGTCTCTTTATTGACTAAGACTTTTTGTTTAATTTCTGATTCTTGATTGTTTCCTAGGTAATTGTTTTGTATCTCTAAATGATGAAGATTCTATTTTTCCTTACTATTACCATTGAAAAGCATGAAAAGTCAGTGTTCATATTTTCTTAATTTTTCTTTTCTTTTCTTTTTTATAATTGCCTTGCTCAAATAATGATCCAAACAGAGTCCATGTGTTGTATTTACTTGCTATGTCTCTTAGGTCTGTTTTGATTTGTGCATTTCTCTCATTTTTTTTTCTTTTAATATATTTGTTGAAGAGCTTAGTTGTTGCACTGTAATCTAAGAATTTCTTACATTTTGGTTAGGCTGACTGAGTTCCTTTGGTATTTAATCAGTTTCTCTGTCCCTTGTATTTTCTACAACATTTAGCAAGATCTAGAGACTTGATCAAAGTCACGTTTGCTTTTTTTGGCAGGGATACTTCAAAGGTTATGCTGTGTACTATCTGTTGCATTACATCAAGAAGTTTAATCAGTGAGTGTAGATATTAATTAGGTATTAGATTCATCCTTTATGAAGTTCCCATCAGTTTTTCACTCAAAGGCTATAGCAGCCATTTGATGATCATTAGTTAAGTCCATGATATTATCAGGGGTTTCAAAATGGTGATAGTCTATCATTCTGTCTTCATTTATTGGCCAGAATTTTTCTATAAAGAAAAACTTTTCCTGCATTATTTAATTACCTTGAGATTGTACTGGTAAGGTGGGGCGTAAGTTTGACTTTCCCATTATATACTGGTTTGGATAATAATCAGCTGATTCACTTCTGTATTAATTTTCTATTTCTGCTGTAATAAATGATCATAAACTTATTGATTTCATGCAACACAGATTTATTATACTTCTGAAGGCCAAGTCTGAAATGGTTCTCACTAGGCTTCCATCAAGGTGTGGGCAGGGCTGCATTTTAGGGGAGATTCTGTTTACTTAACCTTTTTCTAGTTTCTGGAGACCACCTACATTCCTTGGCTCATGGCCCCTTCCTCTGTCTTCAAAGCCAGAAGCATAGCATCTTCAAATTACTCTTTGACTCTTCTGCCCTGTTTGTCCATATTTAAGGACCCTGGTGATCACATTGGGCTCACCCAGATAATCCAGGATAATCTCTCTGTTTCAAGGTCAGTTGATTAGCAACCTTAATTCCATCTGCTACCTTAATTATTTTGCCGTATATTGTAATATATTCAATATGTTCTGAGGATTAGGACATGAATATCTTTGGGAGATTATTATTCTGTTTATCACCATTAATTCCTCCAAAGTCAACTGATGAAACTTAAAGAAAAATATTTACTTATTTTTTAAGTATCATTATGAACTCATGGATTTTAACATCCTTGGGTATGTTTTACTACATTGCAATTTATTCTTTTTGATCCTTGGATGTATTTTACTACATGGTAATTAATTATTATTTTTGGTGCTCAGATTGTCTCATATTTGGCCAGTGGAAGTGCTTTCAAGTTGGCTACACCAACTTGATGTGACATCATTTGTCTTTGGTAGCTTCCTTGACTTATGGTAGGTAGGGCCTGGGTGATTAGAGGCTGTCAGATAAGTGAACGCCAGCTAAGTTTACATGATTTTACTTTGAATATCAATCCAAAATATTTGCCAACTTTCTGTTTTCCTCTAGCTCCTTCAAGTAGAGAGTAATATTCAGCATATGTTTGCCTTTGGCTTTTACTGTGGGCTCTAAGACTGTGTTCAAATGCAGACATTTTTAGGTTGATTTAATCTTTTTAAGGTCTCAGTAAGTTACTCTGTAGAGATAATTTATTTTTTCATTATGTGTATCCAGAGTTCAGGTTATTAGATTGGATTTCCTAACCTTTAGTAAAACAGAGAAGCAGATGCTCTTTATTTAGAAAAATCTGTTTATGCGCACATGTTCTGTAAAACAACAGAAGAAACGAATGTTGTTTAGCTAAAGCTGGTCTGAACCTATATAAATATACAGGCTCTTTTGGGTTGCAAGGAACAGAATCACATCAGGCTATATTTTGTGATGACAGTTTATTGTATGGATTCTTGGGGAGTCTGGGAGCTCAGGAAACTCTTCATCTGCTTCTTGGAGTATGTTATTCTGAATTTCATAGCTGTGACTTCTCTTGGCATATCCATTACTGATGTTTCTACTACAGTTGCTGCTGACCTCCTTTTGATTACTTAATGGCTGTGCTTACAAATAGCTTCTGTACCATTCTATCCTCTGTCCTTTCTGTGGGTCTTCCCATTCAAACTTCCTGAGAGAGACCCTGGTGGGGTTGGGCCAATTTAGAGTGTCCTTGGGCAGAGTTCTTGTGTAAGTCATCTCATAGACTGCTGGTTTTCCCCATGTCTGGCCTGTAGACTATTATCTTTAACCCAACTGCTTATCCCTGATCTACTCAGTTTTGGTAAAAAATGTAGGGTCTCAAAATATAACACCTGGAAATCTCTGAGGCATTGCCTGTGGCCAAATTTCCAGGAAGGGAACTTTGGGTGTTGTAGGCCATCAAAGTGTCTAGTATAGGATTATTATTCAAAATAGCTAATTATTTCTGCCTTCCTTAAAGGTAAGGAAGGGGAGACTTAAATCCAACAGTTAGTTTGAAGAAGTGAGTTAGCATGTTGAGTGGTCTCACCACTCAACTTTTTCCTAAGAAGAAACTAAGCTGCCATGTGCCTTGAAGACAGCCATTTGGTTAAATAAAATATTCAGAATATTCAGGAGAGTAGTCATAAAATTTGCCATCATTTATCAAAAAAAAAGGGGGAATTAAGATTATGAATCAGGAACATAATTTTGAACAGCAACATATGTACAGTATATTTTGAATAGACTGCCTATTTCCATTTTCTGATTATGAAAACATTGATTTTTGGTGTTTTTTTTACTTTTTTTTGCCTTTGTAGGAATTCCATATAAGCAACTTACTGTTGGAGTCCCCAAGGAGATTTTCCAAAATGAGAAGCGAGTGGCATTGTCTCCTGCTGGGGTTCAGGCCTTGATCAAGCAGGGTTTTAGTGTTCTTGTGGAATCAGGTGCTGGTGAAGCTTCCAAATTCTCAGATGATCACTACAGAGCAGCAGGTGCCCAGATCCAAGGGGCGAAGGAAGTGCTGGCTTCTGATTTGGTGGTCAAAGTAATTATTCTTTTCCCCTCTTATTTATGGCATGCTGATTTTTTGAAATCTTTTCATAGAAAAATTAAATTACTGTCTGTTGTTATAGCTTTTCATAGTTTCAAATGATGTCTTTTGCTCAAAGAAATGGTTGCATGTTGTGAATATTCTTCATGTTCCTGTAGAACTTTTATCAGGAAGTGTGATCAGTGCTTAACAATGAGAATAGAAAATGTGATCTTCGTTTTTACATTTGCTATGTGGAAATTCCCTTTTATCTGACAAGGGAAAATTTGCACTACATGATTTATAAATATCCAGAATATGCACAGGTGAGTATTTAATTGCTGCTAGAATGGAAAGAAAGCATGGAACTCCTCCTGGGACTGAATGTACAGTGATCTGATACCTAAGAAGGAACAGTGAGTTAACTGAGATAAGTGCTGTTTCTAGAGGGGGCAGGACTATTCTGGAGAAGTCAGCATTGGGTTGAGTGGCGAGTAGCTTTACCTACCTTTTAATAAAAGGTCTTCATATGTAATAGAAATTTATGTGCTGAAAGATTTTAGAAATAAAATCTGAAGTAAAAATCATGTAGAGAAATGAAGAGAGACTGTATTAAGAGTGCAGTACAGGTGATTAATAAAGTTGAGCACTAAATTATATCCTAAGCCTTCTGCAACCTAGGCATACTGAGAAGTATGGATTATATAAGGATGATTATCAGGTTAAAATAAATGCTTCACTTTTAAGTGAAAGACTAGCTTTTTTTGGTATTAATTTCTTAGGGGGAAGCAATTACAGTTGTTTTTTTGTTTTTTGTTTGTACATGAAGTCCACAGAGTAACTCGATAGGGTCTTAAATAGTGGTTTTTGCAGAGGACATAAAACTGCTTTTTCCTTTAAAAAATTAATAGTAGAATTTATAGTATGGAGATAAATTATAATTCAGCTTTTAATCTTTAAGTTTTTTCTTGGTGATATAACTTGGCATAGGAAAAGACCTTAGGGAAAAGAGAGTAAGTATAGTTCATTCCAACGTATATTCTAGAGATCAGACCTTTTGAAATGTCCCACAATAAGGGGTCAGTAGGAAGCATGTACATTTTGGAAATTCTCTGTGTACCTTTTTGAGATTCATAATGTGTTAGGTTAAAGGCACAGAGAGATCTATAATACAGAAACTTATATAACCGTATCCTTGCATTAATAAACTACTTGACCTTGAGGCCTCTTTTTTGAGTCAAGCCAGTAAGTATCTTGAGGAATTAGTGATCTAAAAAGCACATTCAGGGAAACATTTTATTGGCCTATCTTGCTCAGATGCCAGCATCTCAGCTGAGCATTTGATAGGAGCCAGCAGAATTAATTCAAAGTTGTCCTCTAATTTTTATTAAATCTATAATATAGATTCTCACTGAGGAAAAACAGACCCTGTCAGAGAGTCTTAATTAAGTCCAGGACCTGAAGTCCCATGTATCACCAGATCAACAACTGAAATGGGAATAACAGATAAAGATTTCTCATAGGTAAATTGAGATGAAATGCTGTAAAATCAAAGTATTGATCCAGTGCTTGTGTTTCAGTTTCCTTTTAAAATATTGTAAGTCCCAACACCGTTTTTTTCCCATGCTTACTTGCCTAAAAGCACTACTGTGAACTGGGAGCTAATGAAACGATCTACTTTAATTGAAGACTGATTTTAAACTTGGATATAGAAAAAGTGGGCTTTTAAAAATTTGGCTTTAAAAAAGTGGACACTTGGAATTTTCATGTGGAGTGTGTGTTCATTGATTTGACACTAATTATCATAACAGAATATGTTGGAGTTTTTTGCTTAAACCTAATTCAGCAAGACTAGTAGTTTGCATCATGTTCATCTATAAATATTTATCTGAAATTTTAGGGTGGCATAAGTCAATATGTACTACTATGGAGATTTTCATGTACAACATTTTTAACGTCTCCCACTCCAAATGTTTGTGCTTGCCAGAATTAGCAAGAATTTGAGCACACAACAAAAACTTCCTGTCCATTTATTCTTATGTCTCTTAATCTTAGCAGAATAACAGATGTTGGGAGGACAGGTTTGTTGTTGAGCCAACATATTTTTCCATTGCTCTGCAGTTCATTGTCAAACCTGTTCCAACACTATTTCCAGGTGTGTGCTCTCTTTTCTCAGACCAATTCATAGGTCATGAGCCAGAGGAGGAATGGCATAGATCTTTGTGTACATTGCCTTGTTTACTAATTTAGTCAGAACTTTCTTGGTGAAAAACTACTTCTGGCTACTCTTTCGATCATGGCATATTATTTAAATTGTCCTACTTACTTAAAAATATGATAAAGGTATTTACATTTTTAATCTGTGACTTGACTTTTTTCTCAGGTGCGAGCCCCCATGGTTAATCCAACATTAGGTGTTCATGAAGCTGACCTTTTAAAGACATCAGGAACACTGATTAGTTTTATTTACCCAGCCCAAAATCCAGACTTGCTGAATAAACTTTCCAAAAGAAAAACTACAGTTCTGGCAATGGACCAGGTTCCAAGAGTCACAATTGCTCAGGGATATGACGCGCTAAGCTCCATGGCCAACATTGCTGGGTAGGTTTATTCTTTTCCATTTCATTTGCACAAAAGCACCGTGGTACTACAGAAACATGCTCAGTGTAGCTCTTCTCTCTCACAGTGATTTTACTTGTAATAATTTTTGGAGACTGCACCCTTTTGAGAGTGCACTTAAATTATTTTTAAGACTCACAGTCTTAAGATAGCAGATAGCTCTTCATATTGCACTGTGTTGTACACTCCTTTTTAACTCCTCTTAGATGGAAGTATTTCTTTCCACCAAAGGAAATGACTGTCACAATATACTGTAATTCATATTTGTGTGTGTGTGTGTACATATGTACATTGGTTGAAATTGCTGTTTTTTCCCCTATTTTACTGAGATATAATTGACATATGACATTGTATAAGTTTAGGGTGTACAGCATTATGATTTGACATTGGTATATACTGTGAACTGATTACCACAGCAAGTTTATAGGTCGGAAATAGTTGGATATTACCAGTTTCATGTGGTTCAATCTAATATAAATACATTAGCAGATTTATCATCTTAATTAGGTTTTGCTTAGGTAAGTTCATAAAATACTTAATGAATAGGGAAAATGTCTGTTGTTGAAGAAGTTTCATCTGGTGTCAAAACCCAAATTGATGACTGAGAGCTAACTATGTCCTCTTCCTTTTAAGGCCAAGATGGCAATAAACTTTCTTTGCCTGCCAGCACTAAGGCAGTCCCTGTTTATTGTCTGGCATGCTCTGTTAGAAGGATTCTCAGGCCCATTCTGCCCAGAAATGTGCCTGGGCCAAAGTAATCCTGTCTGCCCTGGAGTAGGGAGAGGAGCAGAGCTAGAGGAGTGCAGCGTGTTGCTGACTCTGCCTAGGCAGTGGGCAAAATCTGGAAATTGGATGATGCTTATGAAATCAGCTCATCCAAGAATTAGATTTAAGAAAAATTTTTAATTTAATTTTTAAAATTGACATATCATTGATAGACAATCTTACATTGGTTTCCAATATACAACACAGTGGTTCGGCAGTTACCGATATTATTAAATCCTCACCCCTACTAGTGCGGTTACTATCTGTCAACAAAGAAAGGTGTTACAGAATCACTGAATATACAAGAATTAATTAGATTTCAAGCATGAACTCTTAGTGGTGACAGTTTGCTAATATGAATGAGGCATCAACAAATGAACATGTTTAAAAAATAAAAGTGCGTTTACAAAAAAAGACTAGCCCGAGTAAAGCCTTTTACAGCCTGACACATGAGCTTGAAGTTTTCTTAGGTTTTATGTCTTAGGGATAGCAAATGAAATATGCCACAGATTTTACTTTGGGTTTCAGCTGTTCATTTTCAGTATAAATGAGATGTAATAAGCTAAAGTGACAAGTTAAAAACAAATGTTGTCTTCAACATAATTTGGCAAATGGTTGGTTTGAAGGTATTTTTTGTGGTGTAAATTATATACCAAGGAACAAAATAAATTTTGCCACATTTATTTAGTTTGTAGAAGTGTTATGTTATGCAGTGGGGACTTAACATTTTATATTAGAAAATGTACAATGTAACATTTTGAAAGGTCATCAAAACCAGTAGCTCTAGATCAGTGGTTTTTAGCTGCAGAGTCTTCAGAGCAAATGAAATATTATGAGTTAATATAAACAAATCCAATTAAGAGCAAAGTGGCCTTAGGTAAATTGAGGGAAGGAGGGGTGTCCAGAAATATGTCTGTTTTCTGTTCCTATCCACTGTGGCTCCAGAGCTGGCTGAAATTTGAACCTTTGGGGATCAGTGGGGACACAGTTCAAAGCATCACTGTCTTGTGTCCTGAGCTGATATATGCAGAGGTCATAGTTTGAGATGAATCTAGTACATGTTCACACAATGTGTGATAAATCGTTATAATTGCTGTAAAGGCATGCTCCTTCCACTTCATTGATGTTCATTCTGAGCTTTTTAAATCTCATCAAAGAAATAGCTGCTTCTATTACTTTTTTCCACTTTCAACATTTTCTCATACATTTTCTGTGTGTTCAGTCTTTTTATTTTTCTCAGTATGACAGTTGAAAGTTACAGTAGTCAACATGACATGCTTTTGCAGCAATTAAAGTATTGTCTCATAAAAATATGATCAGGGAAAGGTTTTATTGTCACCTAGCTGGTGGATATCATTAAATAGCTGCATTACAATATTAAGGTAGAGTGTGTGTTACCAAGTGAGAATGTGCGAAAGTGCCGTTTAAGTGGTAAAGTGATACGCAGATGAATTAGTGTAATATGTAAAAGTAGCCTGTTAAAGAAAACATGGTATATTTTACTAGTTTTTATTGTAAAGAGTGTTTCTTTAGCTAGAAACACCAATATTTACCAAGCACTTACTATGACAGGCTTTTACTTTAAACACTTCACCTGCATTATCTCATGTAGTCCTCATAACAACTCCAAGAGATAGATGTTTTCTCTGTACCTACTTTATAGATGAGGAAAGCAAGGATCAGAGAATTAAAGACACTTGCCCAACGTCACAGAACTAGTTACTGGTAGCACAAGGGCTCAAACTGAGGCCAGTGTGTCTCAGAATCCCATGCTTTCAGCCATTAGAGATCAAGGGAACTGTTTTTTATTCTGAGGTTGGAATTTTATTATGTACAAGCATATAGCTAATCTAATTTTTAAAATTTTAATGGTTTCCCGCTACTGTATAAAACACATAGTGATCAAAGAAAATTTGGATAGTATAATAAGGCAAAACAGAAAGTTTGAAGTATCTGTAGTCTCAATACACAGAGAAAACCATTGTTAGTTTTCTTGCCTCTCCTTCATTTCTTTTTTATCCCCACTGCTCTGTAGTTTTTGTTGTGAAGACACCAGGGAGCCGCATGGCTTAGAGTGTGCCTCGGTAGGCTCTGCCATTTAGTGCCTGAAGTCTCTTCATCTCCCAACAAAATGAAGAAAAAATTGTATCTATCCCCATGACATTGTGAGAGCTATCATAAGATTAAACATAAAGCACTTAGAACTTCTTTTGACTCATGGTAGGTTACTATATAAATGTTAGCTATCCTCATTCTTTGACTAATTGATGGCTTATGATGAAAGATGAGCCTGTGTTCTTTCACATTGTGGAATTATTTATCCCTTTATTTCTTTTTTAAGCTATAAGGCTGTTGTACTAGCTGCAAATCATTTTGGACGGTTTTTTACTGGTCAGATCACAGCTGCTGGAAAAGTTCCCCCTGCTAAGGTAGGTAACACTTGTCATGTGTCTTCCTGATATGAATTATTTAAAGGCAAGGGTAGGTATAGTATTCAAATACAGTTATTTAACAGTTTGTTAGGTGTTAACTTCACACTGATGATTTTTGTGGCATATGCAAATAAGTGGTGGAGCCTCAAAGCTGCTGAAGATTGCTCAATCAAAGAGAATTTTGACATTTCTGGAAGTGCTAGTTTCTATTTTTGACTTACTAATTTGAATTCTTAAAGGAATTTTGAATAACTTGTTCTGTGTAGCCTGTTTATTAGCCTGTGTAGCCAGATTTTTAAAGAAAGCTTTAAGATACCAGATACCATTCAGCAAATTCTTGATTTCCCAATCAGTTTGACATTTGATCCATAGAAAAGACTGTCTTGGTTTCCTCACTTTTTGTCGAATTTTGGGGCAAAAGGACAGAAAATAGGAAGTGGTGTAATCAGGGTATTTGGCAGGGAAAATGGCTATATTGTGACCCTTCAACACTGTGTACACTAAATGACAATATATGCACATTGGCAAGGTATAGGAAACAGGACTTTAAATGCTGTCATCTACCTGAAGAGGATACTCTGTAGGGCATGTTTACTTGGTTTCCTACTTTTGTTATATAAGCCCTGAGCTCTCACATAAAATAAATCTCCTAGAAAAAATGGAAAAAGAATACTAGCAGCTTTGAGAAACCCAGTTATATGTTGCTTTAAAAACAGGCCAGGTGAAGAAAATGGCAACTGGTTTAAGTGGAAGCCAGAATACTTAACAAGAAAGTGTGCCCAGACAACACAGAGATGTGGTATGTAAAATGATTTCATTGTGACTCTTTCTCAGGACCATAAGAAAAGGTCTGGCACTCATGGAGCCCAGAAGTTGAATGCTGTTCTTAGACTGGCTGATGTTTCAATGCTCAAATCCACTACTCAGTTTTGGTTAGAAATCTTTCTTGAAGTGCATGGAAGTTGAGAGGAAAGTAGTGAATATAAAGGATTAAAAAGTGAAACTGAAGATAGGAGGCTTACAGGAAGGATAATCAATCAGCTTTTAAAATGTGGAAAAGTGGCTATCTTCACCAAAAATTTAAATTGCAACCCAAGAGACTTTGGTTACATGTCAGAAATAGCTTTCTGATACTGAAGGATCAGGCACTAGATGGGCCCATCAACGTAGCTTGTAGAATATTTCATGTGGATTTCCTTTAAATTTTGTGGGTTCTTACTTGTTTAGAATGAGCTAAAATCAATCATTGGATGGCTTGTGATATGCCAGGCACTGTTTTTAGAGCTGGAGATACGTTATGAGTAAGGCAAACAAGGTCCTCGCCATGTGGAACACTCTAGTAGGGGTCATGGTAGGGAGACAAATAAACAATCAAATAAATATATGAGGTAATTTTAGGTATAAGAGAAATGAACAGGATGATGTGATAGTGAGTAATGAGAACAGGCATCTTTGTAAGGCTGATGGGAAAGGCTGAGCTCAGGCCTAAAGGATGGGAAGAAGGAAGCCAGGGCTTTGGGAATCCCGGCAGAGGGCTCAGTGCATACGAAGGCTCTGAGATGGAAGACAGTTCAGGGTGTTCTAGAAGAACAGAGAGACATCTGGTCCTGGAGGGTGGGGAGCAGGTGGAATGTGACCTGGGATGATGTTGGAATGGTAGGTCGTGGCTGAATGGTGAATGGCCTCTTACAGGTCTCGTTCTAGAGTTCAGGTTCTCTTGCAGATGAGGGAATACTGATTTAGGATTGTTTTGGAGGTGCTTCTTGTTTCTGTGTGTCTCCTCTACTTTCACAAAAAGTACACCACTTCTGATACTTCTGGTCGCCAAATGTGTGGGGATTTTCTCCACACCAAGCAATTCTCTGATACCAGCCAGGTATTGTACGACTCAGTTCTAACATTGTCTACCTGGAGGTTGTGTCAGATCCCACAGGTTAAGGACTTAGTGCCACATGACTGGCTCCACCCCTCTTCAGATGCCAGCTGTAAGTCCGGGTGGTTACCTGTGCTTCTGACAGGCTGGCTGTATATGGTTCAGAGGTTCCCACACTCCCTCCTTGGTATAGTTAATTTGGTTAGGAAAACACTTTATTTACTGTTGACTAATTTATTATAAAAAGATATGATAAAGGATATAGGTGAACATCCAGATGGAAGAGAAGCTTTGGGGCAAGGTATGTGGGAAGCTCCAGACCCTCTCTGGGCAGACCACTCTTCTGGTACTTCCATGTGTTCACCAACCTGGGAGCTCCTGAACCCATACATGTGGGATCTTTCTGGAGGCTTCGTCATGTACGTGTGATCAATCATTAATTCCATTTCCAGCTCCTCTCCCCTCTCTGGAGAATGGGAGGTGGGCTGAAAATTCCCAGCTTTTAAGCCATGGCTTGGTCTTCTGGGGACCAGCTCCTATCCAGGGGCCTGCTGAGAATCACCTCATTGACCAGAAAGCACTGCTGTCACCCAAGAGATTCCAAGGGATTAGGAGCTCCGTCAGGAACTGGGGTCAAAGACCAAGTATTAGAACAAAAGATGCTCCTAGTGCTTTTCTTAACTTAGGACATTAACAAGGGTTTTAGGAGCTCTGTGCCAAGAGTGTGGCAGAGATCAATGTATATATTTTCTATTAGCTCATGAGGATTAAAAAAATCATCTGGCTGTTCCATGGGAGATGGATAGCAAGGGGAAGAGTGAAGAGACCTGTTAGGAATTGATTGCAGAAGGTAGTAGCAATAGAGATGTGAATAAGGGGGTGGATTGGGAGCTCTTTGGGGGTAACACCAAGAGTACTTGCTGATGGATTGGAGGTGGAAATAAGTGCCAAGGGAGGATTTAAGATGACCTCCATATTTTGGCTTGAACAGTTGCAGCTAGTGCCCTTTACTGAGATGGGAAGCTGCAAAGAATAGGCTACATGACTGGAAATCCAGAACATTCCCAAAGGTTTTTCCTTTCTCTTACCCTTTTCCCTCCTTAGGAATTCTGTGTTAAAACTCCTGGGTTAAAGCAGTCAGGGTTTTCTATTCCATCATTTCATGGAATAATCTTCTGTGAAGGCGTTCTGACTGCTTTATTGCAGTTGCTAAGCAGCTTGCTCAAAGTCACCCAGAACTAGTTGGTAGCAGGCAGGATCTGACCTATGCTCTCTTTTACTGTCTTTTTCTCCACCCTGCTGCAGACAAAGATAAATTGCTTTTGTAAGATCCACATTGCTCTATTCTTGTGCAATTCCATCTTTCAAATTATAGGGTATTTTGTTGTTTCTAGATTCAGGATAACCTGGCCTAGTCCAGTGATATTTTACTCATTTCTATTTATTTATTTTTAGCAGTGGTTGGGCTGCAGTGTGTGGAGTGGGGTTGGTTCCTTGGAGCCTTGAGCCAGCTTGTTCACTCTGGTCCCTCTTTGTCCCCTTTCCTGCAGACCTCTTCCCTCAATACACCATCACTATCAAGATCATTTCACATAAACCTTGTGACACTGCCTAAGGGTCACTTGAGTGTAGTTTGACTAGCTTAGTCTTCTCAAAGATCCAGAAGGAGATGTGGGCATGATGGGTGGGTGGAAATTTATAAACTAACCTCTTTCAGTGGGTGGCTTTTTTTTGTTGTTTGTTTTCCTGCAGCAACAAGGAGTTGCCTTCAGTTGACTGGGAAGTACAATAGGGCTTTTCTCTGGGAGGCTCACTGCAGACTGGAGACAACATTGTTCTTATTATTTTGTCTTAGAAGGCAGGGGAGACTCTTGTTTCTGAGGAATTCTTTGATTTTTCTTGGCTCTGATCCTTCCACGGTTAGGGAGATAAATTGCATTGCTTTGGATTTCAGGTACAGTTCATTCAAAATGGTTCAAGTTAGGGGATGGGGCATCTGCTGTTCCTTAAGAAGCATTGGAGTTCAGGTGTTTCACCAAAGTTGTTATCCATCTTTGAAGATTATTCTGATATTTTATGAACTTAGAGAAACCTTAAAATCTGAGAGGGGAGAGGTAGCTAGAATGCTACACTGGGAATTTTAATAGAAGAGTCTTTTATACAGAAGGAAAGAACCTGTTAATCTTTAACATACATAGTGCTGGTTGTGCTGTATGGCGCTTTTACACTGAGTTGCTGATTGTTGGGCTGTTTTTAATGAAGGTCGTTGGCCTTTGCCAACCATTGTTCCTCTGATATGTTTTTACAAACAGTGGTGGTTCAGTTAAAGAGTAGCCTGTCCACTCAGTACATTCACTGATGATGATCAACATTTGCAGTTGCTAAGCAGCTTGTTCTTCATTTCAGAAGACACTAGATACTGCATTTTGTTAAATGAGGATGATCATCACCGCCACCACCACCACCTGGTGTCATACTGAATGCTAACTGTACACCAGCACTGGGAGTTGTTAGCTGATGATCTTTCTTAATCAGTTGATAATGAACTTTACTTAAAACCTACCGGTTCTGCCCTTCCTCCTAGATTCTGATAGTTGGTGGTGGCGTTGCTGGGCTTGCCTCTGCAGGTGCAGCCAAGTCGATGGGTGCAGTTGTTCGAGGCTTTGACACAAGGTGAGTGCTCTACTAGTGAGTGCTGTTAAGGTACATTTTGTTTCATGTGGATTTTATGCTTTCTTGAGAATTTGTAATTTGCAGTAGCACACTGAAAACTGCTCTGTAAAGCTCTTCCCATTTAAAAATGTTTCCACTTTTTCGAAGTGAACTTAAAGGGGAAAGATATTACCTAGTGGGAAGAAAATTTAAGGACCCAGACTCAGGACCACAGAAAAAAAAAACAACTGAAAACTAACAACTCATACTTTATTTTGTTTCTTCATGTGTATTAGCAATGGGACTATTGTTATCACTATCCTGAGTTTCTAACGTATCCTGTTGCTCTGTCTGTTGTGTCCTATTCCTGTTCAGAATGCATTTAGGTACTAGGTAGGACATGAACAGAGATGTTTGTGAGTGTGTCAAGAGGGATAGTATAGGTGACATTTTGGAGAACAGACTGGGGCCAGAGGGTGAGGGGTGTGTTCTGTGTTCCTGGATGGAAGCAGATAAAGCTGACTGGGCAACAGTAGAGCCTCTAAGAGAGAAAGTACTTATTTATGTTCATTGTGTATTCCTTTAAAGAGGACATGACAGTATTTTCCTAGAATTTCTTTAAAGAGAAATTTGATTAAACTTGTTCTTCATTTCAGAAGGCACTAGATACTGGATTTTGTTAAATACCTATTGAGTATTGCTATCATTTATGTATTGCAATATTTTTTTGAGGTTGAAACATGTAGTTATTTATATCAGTTGGGGTCAGTAGAGGAATAGTACTATTCTGCTATTTGTGAATATAGAATGATAAAAAAAATTTGCAACCAAAGTTGGAATGAATGTGACTTTGCAGAGTAAAGAATGTTCTGTGGAATGTGGCTGAGAGTGCTTACCTGGAGTTTAGAAAAGTGATGTGTCGATAAAAAGCTGACCCGCTGAAATGAGAAAAGGCCTTTTAGAAGTAATCAGGACACAAGCCAAGTATAGCTAGAGTTAAGCATGTCATTAGTCATACCTTCTCATTTTTAATGTTTGCTGATGTGAAGTCTTTGAAGACCTCCAAACTTGGAGAAAGAAATTGTTCAAGTTTTCGATGTAGTGGACAATAGTATTAGACTGGAAATGTATATATTTGGCTTAGAGATGATTTGCAACAATATTGGGTCAATGACTGTGAATTTATTAAAGTTATACTGGTATCATTGTTGTATATTGAGTAGACAGCTGGGATATGGCTGTTGCTAACTCCATTTTTATTTACAGTTTGTTAACATAAATAAAGTATACAATAAAGGAAAATGTGGCTTAACTGATACAATATTTTTCTAAGAATTATAACTAAGTAATCTAATCACTGTTTTGAGACTAGGGGTATCATAAATATGAAATCCAAATTTATTAGAAAACACACTTGATTATAAGTTCTTTTTGGAAAACTGAATGGTATATATTTCGGTTAAACATCCTAAAAACTTAAGGACAACTCATTGCCCAGTGATATTAAAAGGGTGTGATTTTGGAATTTTTTCAAATAATAGTTAGAAGATTCCCCTTTAAACAGTAGTACATGTCTTGCCTAATGCCTGAATTATTCCTATATTACAAAGTTTAGAAATATAAAACCTTTAGTTTCTTTTTTTATCTCTCTCTGTTTTCCAATAAAGCTGTATTTACAAAAAAAATTGGGAGGTCAAAAGCTATAGTGTTCAGACACCTATACTAAATGTATATTCTCTCCTAGGCATAATGCCTTTGTCTTATCAGTTTGTTACAGTAACTCTATGAAGAAGGAGTAATTAGCTCTATTTTATACACAGAAGGGGAAATAAAATCAATTTCATAGCTTACCCAGTTTATTTTTGGTCATAAAAATAATACATAGTATTTCTTGAATTCAGAAAATATAAAAAAGCACAAAAAGTAAAAATAAAATAACCTAAAATCCTTTTTCCTGGAGGTAACTATTAACATTTTAGTAAATGTCCTCTTTTCTATACATTAATTCAAATAAAATTTTACTAAATAATTTTACCAATAGTACTATTTAACTTAGTTTCTTTAACTTAACAATAGACCATGAAGATCTTTTCTTACCTACAAATATATTTAATGGTTATATAGGATTCTTTTGTATAGAGACACAGTGGCTTATTTAACTAGTCCTCTATAAATGGACATTTTTGCTATATAAAAATAATACTGTGTATATATATATATGTAAGAACATACATATTTGGAGATACCTCATTATTTCTTTAGGATAAATTCTTGGAAATGGAAAATTTGGGTTGGCAGATATTCACATCTTAAATTTTGATATATTGTAATAGGTTGAAATGATGGCATTATTTTGAAGGCAAATTCTGTTTTTACTTACACATACTCATTATTAAAAAATACAGAGAAGCATAAGGAAAAAAAATACCTTGTACAATTTTATCAGCCAAATATTATAATTGCTAATGATTTTTTGGTATACTTTCTTACAGATTTTTACATGGATACATTTTGAACAAAGTCCTGGTCATTTTACATATACTTATATACACACACACTCACACACAGACATAGAGACACACACACATATTTTGAATTCATCTTATTTTGAATTAAAAATAGGAGACATTTCTAAAACTTTTTAAAGAGCTGTATCCCTTTGGCTGTAAGGAATAGAAAACACTAGCTCAGATTGGCTTAAACTATAGGAAAGCATATTCTGTGCCCTGAGTGAGAGTTCGTGGGAAGGACTCCCTTTTCACAGGAGGGTCAGCAGCTGTGGACACGCTCCAGGGTTGGCTTCTTCCTCTCTCTCCTCTCTGCTGCCCTCAAATTTGGCTGATCCCTTTGTGGTCACAAGTTGACCTCCCTGGGCAGTCTGGGCTGCAAGCCTCCTTGCTCACGCCAGCAGACAGGGAGAAAACCTCTCGCTCAACGTTTGTGTCTGCCATTTCTGTCCTTCCCTCATGTCCTCTCCTTCCCTGACGTGACAGTTACTAAGGACTGATGGGCTCAGACTAGTTTCCCAAACCTGCTTGATGGCAAGAATTATCTGCAGCTCTTGCTGAAAATACAGCCTATTGCCTCTCTGCTGGAAGTTGTAATTCAGTGGGTTTGGGAAGGGGCCTAGGAATTTGGATTTTTAACAAATATCTGGAGTGATTGTCATTAGGGGAATTTGGGATTTACTGTAGTGGGATGAATGTTGGTAAGTTTAACACTCTGTCTACCACAGAGTTGAAATCTTTGTTGGCTCTAGTTTTCCAACCAGTATATAGTACTTGGCCAGCATTCATTTATTTTTTAAAACTAACTTTATTTTTACACAATTTAAATGCATTGGCTCTTCACATTTTACCATTTATACCATTTATCAGTTGCTTTTTTCTCCAAACATAATTTGATGAAGACAAGGACAAAAATCAATTTGTTAAAATATTTCTAAATAAAAGAGTCATTTATGTGAGAAAAGTCCTCATTAGTCAGAACATTTACAAAATGAAAACCAACTTGGGTGATTAGAATGAAATAAAATCTTCATGTAGATCAGATCTCACATCGTCATTAGCAGTGGGGCCATGAGAAACAGTTGGTTGCTGGAGTTGGCAGTGGTGAAATTCCTTTTGTCACTTAACTAAATAGAAGTTGGAGTTCCCTGTAATAGTTCTTTTTCCCCAGAAAAAAATTATTATTATACAAGTGTTACCTGCCTTTAGAAAAAAAAAATTGAGACAGTCCAGGTGGAGATATCAAAACAAAGTCTCTAGTTTGAATATATAGTTTGCTCTTTTGAAAAATGTGTGTGTAAATGATGCTATTGATTCCTTCCTGTATTAAGGGTGCAGAATAACCCTTTGTCTTCAATAATCTCCAGAGCTGCAGCTTTGGAGCAGTTCAAGTCTCTTGGTGCTGAGCCCTTAGAGGTGGACTTGAAGGAGTCTGGTGAGGGACAAGGGGGATATGCTAAAGAAATGTCCAAAGAGTTCATTGAAGCTGAAATGAAGCTCTTTGCTCAGCAGTGCAAGGAGGTGGATATCCTTATTAGCACAGCGCTTATTCCAGGTATGTTGCTAAGTCCATGGTTATCATAAAGTGCTTTTATGAACGGTATTTTAAAATGAGAGTGCAACTTGTTTCACATTTAAGTTTCTGTAAGTAAAGATTGGTTTACTTTTCAGAAAATGAGGAAGCACATGAAAGGCAATAAAGACAAAACTCACTGCAGCCCCTAGAGAAAAATGGTCACTAATAATCTGGTATATTTTCACCCAGTCTTTTTTTCCTGTCTATTTTTATGTAACTTCGTATATTATATTTGTAAGTGATTTCCTCTGTTCATACTTTTGATAATTGGTTTAAAATTTTTTTTCTGTTCTCTGTGTTAAAATACTACATTCTTGTTGGAAATTCAAACAGTACTGAAAAATATGAAGGAAGAAAGTACAGATATGAAGTTCACGAGCAATGACTCTTACTATATTTTGATGATCATTTTTCTATACGTGGTGGGGGGACACTTGGTGTGTGTATGTGTGTGTATTTATGGAATTTATGTGTATATTTTTCACTAAAGGATACAACACTTTGTCACTTTCTAATTATTGCCTTTGACATATTTTGTTTTTGCAACCAAATAATGAGCTTTTTGATGGCAGGAATTCTTTTCTAGTTTTTTGACAAAATCGTCTTTCTAAAGAATGTTTATCACTCAATACATGATTTATGTCAAACCAATAAGCACCTATTAATCAGCAAAGAGTAGCTTGATCCAGCAAGATTTGGGAGTGAAGAAACTCTCCACTGTTCATATTCTTACCTCTTTTCTTCTGTCCTTTCCTTTTGTTGTTGAATAATGAACACCATGTTGATTCTAATTTCTTCCTTTCTGAATGAAAGTGGGCCAAGATAGTGAGAACTTCCTGGGTTCATGGTTACTTGTAGTAGATCCGACTAAAGGAGACTTGCTTTCTCTAAGGGACTGTGGAATATTAGGAGTTGCTTGTCATGAAGTTATGGAGGTGAGAAGTTCCCCTGTGGCACTCCTGCCATAAAAAGAACCTGGCAGTACTATAAACCTGACAGTAGGAAGGTGCCTGGCATTATGACTGGCATTTTCAGAGGAAAAATGTGCCTCCCAAACCCTTCTTTCTGTCCTCCTCACCCAGGTCATACCTGATAAGTGAGCTGATCTCTCTGGACACCCCATCCCACGAGAGCCGGCCAGATTAAGCAGACAGGCCGGGGGGCGATATGCGCTCAGCCCATGGAGGAGTTTGTGAGTGCAGGAATGAGGCCGGGTTGGCTACCGGAGATGGTGGTGGATCAGGCAAGCCAGGGGTACGGGGTGGTGTTTGTGGAATCTGGTGACGGCAGGCCTTAAGCACAAGCAGTGGCAGGAGAGCACCCAATTCAGTATTCGCCCTTTCTTTTTGTGGCAGTGGCTCCTGGCTCAGTGGTTATTTGGGTGGCTTTGGAGAAGGAATGGGGTGGCCTTTGCTGTAGCCACCGATCTGTCCGACCCTTGAAAGGTAGCTGCATGCTGGGGAGAGGAGTTAAGAGTAGGTATTACAAATAACCAGGAGAGGGTGCTAGAACATTTACTCATGGAGTAAATAAGGGCGTGAAGCTGGTTTTAGTCAGGTCATACTCTTAATAAAGAATTGGACATAGTATATAGAATTATTATTGATTATAATGCTCAGAGTGATAGAACTCAATACTTATTATATATAAAACACATACTGACTTTTAGGGCCTATTTCCTATATATGTTATTTTTTTTCATAAGTAGTGTAAGGTAAGTGTACGTTAGTAAAAAGTCAAATTGTGTAATAAAGAAGACTTGTTGAAGAAGTTTCATTTATCTGTTCCATTGAGCCTTGCCTGTTTTGTGTCTTTTCTGAAATCCTGGTCTGCTCACAACATGTTAAACTTACACAAAGTCCTTAAGCAGTGGATTGTGCAGAGCTTGCACTTACACAGCTGGTCTGAAAAGGACCTTTCGTTCCTTTTTTTTTTTTTGAAAACCAGAGAAGTTAATTAGAATATTTTAAGGAAGAAGATGATCTTTCTAAAAATCATATCCATGGGGGACTGGAACCTGAAAACATGAGCATTTGAAGGAAAACATGAAAAAGATTATATAAAGGTACAATTGCCTTTTGAAAAACAGTGTCCTGGCATTGCACCTTTATTGGTTTATGTCCTGAGCCTTTGCATGGGTCACCTGATGGTGTGTCTAGCTCGTAAATGACTCTTGGAGCAGTTGTTCTAAAGTTTTCCTGAAGTGGATCCAAATGGGATTAAGTCAAATGTCAGAAGTCTCCAAGCTGAGATATTCAGAAGCTGCACTGAAGATCTGACATGCATGAGGATGTTGAGAGGAACACGGGCAATTAGCTAGTTGCATGTAGCAGTCTTAGCGAGTTGGTAAATTTTCATTCCTCCTGGATACACACAGTCAGTAGTCTTGAAAAAACAATTACACTTGCATTGATTGTGTGTGGAATGACTATTTCTGTAGCAGGCTAGATCTTGCTGCCTGAGCTCTTGTACTGCATACTTGTACGGTCATCTAGACCCCTAGATTGGGCTGGGTGATGGATGAAAGGCTAGAATTTTACTTAATGTAGATAACTTGAGGATAGCCCTACTTGTGTTGTGCACACAAGAGACATCTCCCAACCTTCCTGCCCAGCTCTTTAACCTTCGGGGTTACCATTACAAAGGAAGGCTGCCCCTCTGTCTCTTCAGGCTGTGCTCAATCTTTTCTGCTAAACCGTTAAAGGCAGCAGATTTTTTAGGATCCTTATTGCTCTGGAATCTTTCTGGGGAAACTTCTTATAGACATGGTATGTTTAATTAGGAAGAGATGGACTCAGTTTGAAAATCTGACCCATAAGTTAGGGAGGAGGAATCATAGCGGTTTAGCACTGTCTGTGTGTGAGTCAGATGTCACCTAGATTCCAGTGAGCATGACGGAGGAGCACTGTGGCGCACAGCTCATCTACCTGACAGAGTAACCCTTCTCTATTTAAAGCCTTTCCTGATGACTACCTAATTAAAAGTCATGAGCATCCTGGGGCATCTAGCTTTCCTGCGCCCCCCTTCCGCACCTCGGGTCTTGTCCTGATTTTATGATTGTACCATAGCTACTGGAAAGCCTGGGGTTTTGTGTAGGGGTGACTCCTGTAATGAGGCCCACTCAGGTTTCTGTCATCATTAGATTAAGACACTTAACGTGTCAAGACTGGATCGTGTCCCCTCCCTGCCCTACCTCCACTGCCTCCCCTGTGCTGGAAAGTTTGTGCTTGTTGGTAAGGTATTCATTGCCTTTCAGTCACTAGTCCTGATTTAGCTTTTGGGCCTCGTGTTAAGCTAATTTTTCACCCTCTGGGCCTGATTTCAGTTATGCTGGCTGCAGTTATCTCCTCAAATAGGCCAAGGACTTCAGGGCTTTGCACATCTTGTCCCTGCTTTCTGTAATGCTATCTCTGTCCTTCCCTGTCTTTTGAAATCCCATTCAACTCAGTTACCACTTCCTCCAGAGTTTCTGCCGTCTCCACTTCAGTGGTAGATACTTTTTTCTGCGTTCATAACACTGTGCCCTGTGCCTGAGCTCACTGGTTCTCCATCTCGCTGCCCCTTCACTGCCCAGGCTCCCTGGGCCTGCCACAGGGTCCAGCTTCTCTTGGTCATAGCTGCTGCTTGCTGCAGGGCCTGCCACACAGCAGTTTCTCACAAATGTTGCTGAGCTAATAATTCTGGGCACCTGCCTTAGGTTTCAGTTGGTAGAATCCCTTTTATATTTCCAGTGCTAGCCAAGGAATGAGAGAGAGAACACTCTGTTGGCTCACATTTAGGTAGGAGTGCCGCAGAGGCTAATATGAGACTGGGAACCAGGCTTTCTTAAATTGTCAAAACTAGGACACTTGCCACATTTGCAATTTGAGGTGGCTAGCTAGACCACTCAGGGGACAGAGTCAGGAAGTAGTGGAAGGCCTGTTCAAGAGTTAGAAAGTATCCTATCAGCCAGGAAGGAAGATATTCATTGCTTGATTATAAATTATAATCTTTTAGGCCATATATATGTAGACTTCCTTTTAGGCACAATCCGGATTAGGTTAACAATACTTTTTGTTTTTATCCATACCAGGTAGGGTCAGTAGAATACACCCCTCAGAGGACAGTTGTAATTTACATGACTTTGACAAATTGGGAGGGGTATTTTCTCCTGACATGCAAGGGCTTTACACATGAGACCAAACCTAAGCAATCTCACTCTCTCCCAGAGTCAACATTGGTTCTCCAATTGGTGCTTCCTGCCTCTATAAGTCCATCTTTCTTAGGGAGTGGAAATGTAGCACAAAAGAATAACTTTCCACTGTAATTTTCAAACTTGTTCTTTGAGGCAAGAGAATAATTGATATGGTGATATACTCTTGACTTGTGAAATTCCACAAACATAACATTGTTTTGATGACTACACAAAGTTTTTGCTTAAAGTAAAGATTTATTTTTCAGACCGTGCTTTCCCTTCTGTAAACATTATGATCTTACAGGGCAAAACTATGTAGATCAGTAATTTCCAACTTTTTTTGAACTATTTAACTTTTTTTTTACTGACTAATGTGACTTAACTGCCATACTCCCCTTCCTTAAATGTATTGTATGATTGTATGGAATTTTGTAATATTACTTCTGCAAAGTTCCATTTGTGTTGAGGATCTTGAAAGGCCAGAAATGCTTAATTTTGCAACATCAAGGGTTGTTAACCACAAGTTGTCTACATACCTCTTGGTAGCTTTCAACATAGGCAGGGCAACTTGTCATCAAGAGGAAGATATCCAAATTGCAGAGTTTTTCATTGCCATTTATCAGTCTTGATTTCTTATAACATATTTGAGCACACTTAGTAACTGGGCCAAATTTAAACAAATGTTCTGTTCGGAAAGCTTAAGGAACAGAATTGTGTTCTGGTTTGGTCTGTGATTTCTCCAAAAGTGTGTTGCAAGATGGGGTAGCTTGTATTTCGCTGCCTGGCAGTCCTTGTGTGGAAAGGATGAGGAGGCTGAGGCTGTCTCTGGTGAAGCAGCACCCAACAGAGTTACTGTTAACAACTAAGTACTTCCCTCCATATGCATTTCTATTTTTCCTTCTTTCCACTTTGCTTATACTTTCTTGTATTAGTTAGGGTACTAGTTGTTACAGCAGATAACCCACAAGCTCACATTTATACAAATTGACTTCCTGATCAGCTAACAGTAGTGGGTGTGAGACACCCTGCTGGGCAGCTAGCTCTCCCTCACATGATCATTTGGGGATTCAGGCATGGACAGTGTGGCCACCATTATGAGGAGGCTGAGAAGGTCACTCTGGGCACCGTCTGTTTCTGTTACGGCTGTGCAGTGAGCCAGCAGGGGGAGGGACATGGAGAAGTGTGCATGGGATCCTGGAAGTGGCTCTTTTTTTTTTTGTCTGAGACTTAGTCATATGGCCAAACCTAACTGTGAAGGAAGCTGGGAATTGTTGCCTAGCCGTGGGCCCAGGAATAAAAGACATTTCATTAGTTTGCTAGGGCTGCTATGGCAGAACCCCACAGAATCCCACAGACTGGGTGGCTTCAACAACAGAAATTTTTTTTCTCACAGTCTGCAGGCTAGAAGTCCAAAGTCAAGGTGTTGGCAGGTTTGGTTCCTTCTGAGGCCTCTCTCCTTGGCTTGTAGATAGTCCTCTTCTTGCCGCGACCTCACATGCTCTTGGTTTTCCTTTTTGTGTCCACATTTCCTCTTGTTTTAAGGATACTGGTCAGATTAGATTAGGGCCCACCCTACTGGCCTCATTTTAAGTTAACCTCCTCTTGGTTTTAATGCCCTTGTCTAGCTCGGATTAGCACATAGTCTACAGGCACACACCTGATCATCTACATTTGCTCTCTTACAACACTAAACTATGTTTTCTACCTTTATCTTGCATCTATCTACCACTTCAGCATTTTATTAAAAATAATAATAATAAAGAGAGAAATGTGGTATCCACATATAAATCAGGTATAGAAATCAAACAAATATCCATATTTGAACTGATTGTTTATAGTTCATAATGCGTGATCAAAACCGAAAGTTTCTGTGATGACTGCCCTTGTACTGTTCACCATGTAACTTATTCACTATGTAAGAATTTGTTCTCCATGTAAGAACTTGTTCGTTATGCTTCAGAAGATTGGAGACTGACGAAAATTAGGCTTGGGGTGGATTAATGATTGTGCATTGAGCATTGACTCCCCTATACAGAATTTTATTGTTGTTAACAACCATTTAATCAATAAATATGAGAGATGCCCTCTCAAAACAAAAAAAAAGTACAGACTTCCAATTGTAAAATAAATAAGTAACTGGGATGTAATGTATAGCATAAGGAATATAGTCAAAATATTGTAACAACTTTGTATGGTGATAGCTGCTAGCTAGAATTATCATGTATATAAATGTTGAATCACTGTGTTGTACACCCGAAACTAATGTAATACTGTGTGTCAACTAGCCTTCAATAAAAAATAATTATCTACAAAAAAAAAAAAATTGAAATACAATCTTTTTTTTTTTTTGAGAGGGCATCTCTCATATTTATTGATCAAATGGTTGTTAACAACAATAAAATTCAGTATAGGGGGGTCAACGCTCAATGTACAATCATTAATCCATCTCAAGCCTAATTCTCGTCAGTCTCCAATCTTCTGAAGCATAACGAACAAGTTCTTACATGGTGAACGAATTCTTACATAGTGAATAAATTCTTACATGGTGAAGAGTACAAGGGCATTCATCACAGAAACTTTCGGTTTTGATCATGCAATTGACCTATAAACAATCAGGTCAAATATGAATATTCGTTTGATTTTTGTACTTGATTTATATGTTGATCCCACATTTCTCCTATTATTATTATTATTTTTATTTTTAATAAAATGCTGAACTGGTAGGTAGATGCAAGATAAAGGTAGAAAACATAGTTTAGTGCTGTAAGAAGGCAAATGTAGATGATCAGATGATCAGGTGTGTGCCTATGGACTAAGTATTAATCCAGGCTAGACAAGGGCAGCAAGACATCCACGGATGCAGAAGATTTCTCTCAAAGCAGGGGGGATGAGGTTCTGAGCCTCACCTCTGTTGATCCCCAATTTCTCACCTGATGGCCCCCCTGCGACTGTGCCTGTCTTAGGTTGTTCCTCCCTTGAGGAATCTTACCCGTCTCTGGCTAACCAGTCATCTTCCGGGGCCATACAGGGAAATGTAAAGTTGGTAAGTGAGAGAGAAGCCATATTGTTTGCAAAGGTTAGCTTTTTACTTCTTTGCAGATTTATGCCCTGTGGCTTCTATGCCCAGCACTTGTCTCGAGGTATCTTTACCACCTGGAGGAATTATGATACTCGGTAAATTCGATATGAGGCACGAATTCTATTTAAGGGTTGTAATTAGGAAGGAAGAAGAAAAGCTATAGATGTAGCATATGAAGGAAACATGGGAGGATTGATTATTTCTTTGACATATCTTCTTGTATAGTACCTTAAGTATGTATAGGTTTTAAACTACTAACTAATTTGCACACACATATTAACATAATAGGAATACGGTGACATAAACAAAGCAAATCTATAATTACCATCCATCTCCAGTGAAGCCAAGAAAACCATTTAGGCACCCTAGGCATTTGTGAAAATTTATCTATGATATGATGGATATTGTCCAACTGTACTTGAACCATCAGACAAATTAAAGCAGCCCATTTCTGGAATCTGTTCACATCCCATATGTTCTTTTAACCGTAGATAGTCTATAGTCATAAGATTTTGGAGTGCTACAACTTGCACCCCTCCCAACTCCTGGTTGAGTTCCAACAGTACAGATCCGGTCAAATTCGTTGTCTCACTGTATGCACATGCCAGCCTAGACATCTCCCTCCTCATTCCAATGGCAAGTCCAGGAGACGGTGGGCTGGATGCAGCCACAACTGCAGCATTGTCCGGATCCCTGTGGAGGCTTTTTGATGATCATCCCCCGGCACAAGTCCTCCAGAGAGTGCTGATGCCGGGAGCTCCTCCTCATATCGTATCTTAGTTCATTTTCTGGGTATCCAAGCTAGGCCTTGATCTTCTGCGTAGAAACAAACAGACCCTTTGCCCACACTTTGACATGCCCTCTATACCACTGTGCAGAACTCATTGGAGGTCAGCACACAGTAACTGCTTTTTTTTTTTTTTTTAATTAAGAGAAAGGAATATTATCAGAAAAGAGTACCTCCATAGCTGATCATCTGACACCCTTTAAGTGATCAACATTAAGGATATTTAAAGCATGTGTTGATCTTTGATTTACCAATAGTTTTATCCTGTTAAGGAGTAATCCCCCTTTTCTTTCTTTCTTTCTTTTTTTTTTTTTTTAAATTTTTAATCTACGCTTACATGAAGAATACTATGTTTACTATGCTCTCCCCTATATCAGGTCCTCCCTAACAACCACATTACGGTTACTGTCCATCAGCTTAGCAAAATGTTGTAGAGTTACTACTTGTCCTCTCTGTGTTGTGCAGCCCACCCTCCCCTTTCTCCCTCCCCCCCATGCATGCTAATCTTAATACCCCCCTTCTTCTCCCCCCTCCTTATCCCTCCCTGCCCACCCATCCTCCCCAGTTCCTTTCTCTTTGGTACCTGTTAGTCCATTTTTGGGTTCTGTAATCCTGCTGCTGTTTTGTTCCTTCAGTTTTTCCTTTGTTCTTATACTCCTCAGATGAGTGAAATCATTTGTTATTTCTCTTTCTCCGCTTGGCTTATTTCACTGAGCATAATACTCTCCAGTTCCATCCATGTTGCTGCAAATGGTTGGATTTTTCCACTTCTTATGGCTGAGTAGTATTCCATTGTGTATATGTACCACATCTTCTTTATCCATTCATCTACCGATGGACATTTAGGTTGCTTCCAATTCTTGGCTATTGTAAATAGTGCTGCGATAAACATAGGAGTGCATCTGTCTTTCTCAAACTTGATTGCTGCGTTCTTAGGGTAAATTCCTAGGAGTGGAATTCCTGGGTCAAATGGTAGGTCTGTTTTGAGCATTTTGATGAACCTCCATACTGCTTTCCACAATGGTTGGACTAATTTACATTCCCACCAGCAGTTTAGGAGGGTTCCCCTTTCTCCACAGCCTCGCCAACATTTGTTGTTGTTTGTCTTTTGGATGGCAGCTATCCTTACTGGTGTGAGGTGATACCTCATTGTAGTTTTAATTTGCATTTCTCTGATAATTAGCGATGTGGAGCATCTTTTCATGTGTCTGTTGGCCATCTGTATTTATTTTTTGGAGAACTGTCTGTTCAGTTCCTCTGCCCATTTTTTAATTGGGTTATTTGTTTTTTGTTTGTTGAGGCGTGTGAGCTCTTTATATATTCTGGACGTTAAGCCTTTATCGGATCTGTCATTTTCAAATATATTCTCCCATACTGGAGGGTTCCTTTTTGTTCTATTGATGGTGTCTTTCGCTGTACAGAAGCTTTTCAGCTTAATGTAGTCCCACTTGCTCATTTTTGCTGTTGTTTTCCTTGCCCGGGGAGATATGTTCAAGAAGAGATCACTCATGTTTATGTCTAAGAGGTTTTTGCCTATGTTTTTTTCTAAGAGTTTAATGGTTTCATGACTTACATTCAGGTCTTTGATCCATTTTGAGTTTACCTTTGTATATGGGGTTAGACAATGGCCAGTTTCATTCTCCTACATGTAGCTGTCCAGTTTTGCCAGCACCATCTGTTGAAGAGACTGTCATTTTGCCATTGTATGTCCATTGCTCCTTTATCAAATATTAATTGACCATATATGTTTGGGTTAATGTCTGGGGTCTCTAATCTGTTCCACTGGGCTGTGGCTCTGTTCTTGTGCCAGTACCAAATTGTCTTGACTACTATGGCTTTGTAGTAGAGCTTGAAGTTGGGGAGTGAGATCCCCCCTACTTTATTCTTCTTTTTCAGGATTGCTTTGGCTATTCGGGGTCTTTGGTGTTTCCATATGAATTTTTGAATTATTTGTTCCAATTCATTGAAGAATGTTGCTGGTAATTTGATAGGCATTGCATCAAATCTGTATATTGCTTTGGGCAGGATGGCCATTTTGACGATATTAATTCTTCCTAGCCATGAGCATGGGATGAGTTTCCATTTATTAGTGTCCCCTTTAATTTCTCTTAAGAGTGACTTGTAGTTTTCAGAGTATAAGTCTTTCACTTCTTTGGTTAGGTTTATTCCTAGGTATTTTATTCTTTTTGATGCAATGGTGAATGGAATTGTTTTCCTGATTTCTCTTTCTATTGATTCGTTGTTATTGTATAGGAAAGCTACAGATTTCTGTGTGTTAATTTTGTATCCTGCAACTTTGCTGTATTCCGATATCAGTTCTAGTAGTTTTGGAGTGGAGTCTTTAGGGTTTTTTATGTACAGTATCATATCATCTGCAAATAGTGACAGTTTAACTTCTTCTTTACCAATCTGGATTCCTTGTATTTCTTTGTTTTGTCTGATTGCCATGGCTAGGACCTCCAGTACTATGTTAAATAACAGTGGGGAGAGTGGGCATCCCTGTCTAGTTCCCGATCTCAGTGGAAATGCTTTCAGCTTCTCGCTGTTCAGTATAATGCTGGCTGTGGGTTTATCATATATGGCCTTTATTATGTTGAGGTACTTGCCCTCTATTCCCATTTTGCTGAGAGTTTTTATCATGAATGGATGTTGAATTTTGTCCAATGCTTTTTCCTCATCTATGGAGATGATCATGTGGTTTTTGTCTTTCTTTTTGTTGATGTGGTGGATGATGTTGATGGATTTTCGAATGTTGTACCATCCTTGCATCCCTGGGATGAACCCCACTTGGTCATGGTGTATGATCCTTTTGATATACTGTTGAATTCTGTTTGCTAATATTTTATTAAGTATTTTTGCATCTACATTCATCAGGGATATTGGTCTGTAATTTTCTTTTTTGGTGGGGTCTTTGCCTGGTTTTGGTATTAGGGTGATGTTGGCCTCATAGAATGAGTTTGGGAGTATTCCCTCTTCTTCTATTTTGTGGAACACTTTAAGAAGAATGGGTATTATGTCTTCTCTGCGTGTCTGATAAAATTCCGAGGTAAATCCGTCCGGCCCCGGGGTTTTGTTCTTGGGTAGTTTTTTGATTACTGTTTCAATTTCTTTGCTTGTAATTGGTTTGTTTAACTTTTGTGTTTCTTCCTTGGTCACTCTTGGAGGTTGTATTTTTCTCGGAAGTTGTCCATTTCTTCTAGGTTTTCCAGCTTGTTGGCATATAGGTTTTCATAGTAGTCTTTAATAATTCTTTGTATTTCTGTGGAGTCTGTCGTGATTTTTCCATTCTCATTTCTGATTATGTTGATTTGTGTTGACTCTCTTTTTCTCTCAATAAGTTTGGCTAGAGGCTTATCTATTTTGTTTATTTTCTCAAAGAACCAGCTCTTGGTTTCGTTGATTTTTGCTATTGTTTTATTCTTCTCAATTTTGTTTATTTCTTCTCTGATCTTTATTATGTCCCTCCTTCTGCTGACTTTAGGCCTCATTTGTTCTTCTTTTTCCAGTTTTAATAATTGTAATGTTAGACTATTCATTTGGGATTGTTCTTCCTTCTTCAAGTGTGCCTGGATTGCTATATACTTTCCTCTTAAGACTGCTTTCGCTGTGTCCCACAGAAGTTGGGGCTTAGTGTTGTTGTTGTCATTTGTTTCTATATATTCCTTGATCTCTATTTTGATTTGTTCATTGATCCATTGATTATTTAGTAGCATGTTGTTAAGCCTCCATGTGTTTGTGAGCCTTTTTGTTTTCTTTGTAGAATTTATTTCTACTTTCATACCTTTGTGGTCTGAAAAATTGGTTGGTAGAATTTCAATATCTTGGAATTTACTGAGGCTCTTTTTGTGAGCTAGTATGTGGTCTATTCTGGAGAATGTTCCATGTGCACTTGAGAAGAATGTATATCCTGTTGCTTTTGGATGTAGAGTTCTATAGATGTCTATTAGGTCCATCTGTTCTAGTGTGTTGTTCAGTGCCTGTGTGTCTTTACTTATTTTCTGCCCGGTGGATCTATCCTTTGGGGTGAGTGGTGTGTTGAAGTCTCCTACAATGAATGCATTGCAGTCTATTTCCCTCTTTAGTTCCGTTAGTATTTGCTTCAGATATGCTGGTGCTCCTGTACTGGGTGCATATATATTTAGAATGGTTATATCCTCTTGTTGGACTGAGCCCTTTATCATTATGTAGTGGCCTTCTTTATCTCTTGTTACTTTCTTTGTTTTGAAGTCTATTTTGTCTGATATTAGTACTGCAACCCCTGCTTTCTTCTCACTGTTGTTTGCCTGAAATATGTTTTTCCATCCCTTGACTTTTAGTCTATGCTTATCTTTGGGTTTAAGGTGAGTTTCTTGTAAGCAGCATATAGATGGGTCTTGCTTTTTTATCCATTCTATTACTCTATGTCTTTTGATTGGTGCATTAAGTCCATTTACATTTAGGGTGACTATTGAGAGATATGTACTTATTGCCATTTCAGGCTTTAGATTCGTGGTTACCATAGGTTCAAGGTTAGCTTCTTTAGTATCTTACTGCCTAACTTAGCTCGCTTATTGAGCTGTTATATACACTGTCTGGAGATTCTTTTCTTCTCTCCCTTCTTATTCTTCCTCCTCCATTCTTCATATGTTGTGTGTTTTGTTCTGTGCTCTTTTTAGGGGTACTCCCATCTAGAGCAGCCCCTGTAGGATGCCCTGTAGAGGTGGTTTGTGGGAAGCAAATTCCCTCAGCTTTTGGTTGTCTGGGAATTGTTTAATCCCACCATCATATTTCAATGATAGTCGTGCTGGATACAGTATCCTTGGTTCAAGGCCCTTCTGTTTCATTGCATTAAGTATATCATGCCATTCTCTTCTGGCCTGTAGGGTTTCTGTCGAGAAGTCTGATGTTAGCCTGATGGGTTTTCCTTTATAGGTGACCTTTTTCTCTCTAGCTGCCTTTAAAACTCTTTCCTTGTCCTTGATCCTTGCCATTTTAATTACTATGTGTCTTGGTGTTGTCCTCCTTGGATCCTTTCTGTTGGGGGTTCTGTGTAATTCCATGGTCTGTTCGATTATTTCCTCCCCCAGTTTGGGGAAGTTTTCAGCAATTATTTCTTCAAAGACACTTTCTATCCCTTTTCCTCTTTCTTCTTCTTCTGGTACTCCTATAATACGAATGTTATTCCTTTTGTATTGGTCACATATTTCTCTTAGTGTTGTTTCATTCCTGGAGATCCTTTTATCTCTCTCTATGTCAGCTTCTATACGTTCCTGTTCTCTGGCTTCTATTCCTTCAATGGCCTCTTGCATCTTATCCATTCTGCTTATAAATCCTTCCAGGGATTGTTTCACTTCTGTGATCTCTTTCCTGTCATCTGTGATCTCCTTCCGGACTTCATCCCACTGCTCTTGCATTTTTCTCTGCATCTCATCCCACTGCTCTTGCATTTTTCTCTGCATCTCATCCCATTGCTCTTGCATTTTTCTCTGCATCTCTGTCAGCATGTTCATGATTTTTATTTTGAATTCTTTTTCAGGAGGACTAGTTAGGTATGTCTCCTTCTCAGGTGTTGTCTCTGTGATCTTTGTCTGCCTGTAGTTTTGCCTTTTCATGGTGATAGAGATAGTTTGCAGAGCTGGTACAAGTGACCGCTGGAAGAGCTTCCCTTCTTGTTGGTTTGTAGCCTTTTCCTGGGAGAATAGCGACCTCTAGTTGCTTGTGCTGGGCATCTGTGCGCAGACAGGGCTTCTGCTTCCTGCCCAGTTGCTTTGGGGTTTATCCCCGCTATTGCTGTGTGCTTGGCCTGGCTGGGGCTGTTCCTCCAAAATGGTGGAGCCCCGTTGGAGGGGGAGCAGCCAGGAGGCTATTTATCTCCGTAAGGGGCCTCTGTGCTCCTTGCTGCCCAGGGGGTTAGAGTGCCCAGAGATCCTCAGATTCCCTGCCTCTGGTCTCCGTGACCTGTCCTGCCCCTTTAAGACTTCCAAAAAGCACTCTCCAAACCAAAACAACAACAGCAACAATGAGAGAGGGAACAGAAAGAAAAAAAAAAGGAAAAAACAGGTGATTTGTTTTTTTTTTTTTTGTCCTCAGGTGCCGGTCCCAGGCACCCGCTCACTGGTCCTGCTGCCCTGTCTCCCTAGCACCAGGGTCCCTGTCCTTTCAAGGCTTCCAAAAAGCACCCACCCACTGGTCCCGCAGGGAAGGAACGCTCGATATTCTTTGTCCTCAGGCATTGGTCCCAGGCACCCGCTCACCAGTCCCGCCGCCCTGCCTCCCTAGCACCGGGGTCCCTGTACCTTTAAGGCTTCCAAAAAGCACTCGCCAAAAAGAGAGAAAAAAAGGGGAAAAAACGCGCGATTTCTTCCTTCCTCAGGTGCCGGTCTCAGGCACCCACCCACCGGTCCCACAGGAAAAAACGCGGGATATTCTTTGTCCTCAGGTGCCGGTCCCAGGCACCCGCTCACCAGTCCCGCCGCCCTGCCTCCCTAGCACCGGGGTCCCTGTCCCTTTTAGGCTTCCAAAAAGCACTCGCAGAAAAGAGAAAAAAAAAAGGGGAAAAACGCGCGATTTCCTCCGTCCTCAGGCACCGGTCTCAGGCACCCGCCCGCCGGTCCCGTAGGGAGAAACGTGGGATATTCTTTGTCCTCAGGCGCCGGTCCCAGGCACCTGCTCACCGGTCCCGCCACCCTGCCTCCCTAGCAACGGGGGCCCGTCCCTTTAAGGCTTCCAAAAAGCACTCGCCAAAAAAAAAAACCGCTCTGGTTTCTTTCCACCCGCCGGGAGCCGGGGGGAGGGGCGCTCGGGTCCCACCGGGCCGGGGCTTGTATCTTACCCCCTTCGCAAGGTGCTGGGTTCTTGCAGGTGTGGATGTGGTCTGGATGTTGTCCTGTGTCCTGTGGTCTCTATTTTAGGAAGATTTTTCTTTGTTATATTTTCATAGCTCTATGTGTTTTTGGGAGGAGATTTCCACTGCTCTACTCACGCCGCCATCCTGGCTCCGCCCTGTTGAAATACAATCTTAAAAAAAAAATAAGTTAACCTCCTCTTTAAAGTCCTTATCTCCAAATAGAGTCACATTCTGAAGTAATGTGGGTTAGGGGTTCAATATATGAATTTTCTGGGGACATAGTTGAGTTCATAACAAATGTGGATTTTGGTGAACAGCTGACAGCCTCTTTCCTCTTCCCCACTTAAAAATTTTTAGCTCCTTAATGTTTAACCTGTTCATTGGGGGTTAGACCATGGATTTAGAGCCAGATAGATTCAAATTCCAGTTATACTGCTGAACAGCTAGTGTGTCTCTCTGAACCTCAGATTCATCTTCTCTGAAAAAGGGGTAGAAATCTGCATTTTGCAGGGCTGTTTTGAGGACTGGATGAAGAAGCCCAGTGTTGGGCCTGACGTGTACAGCGCTGGTACTCTTCCCCTTTCTTCCATTGGTGTACCTGTCTTGCAGATGGGACTCAGGACTGAAATGCTTAGTGGCTTTTGCAATAGAAAGTCCAGACATTCTCAGGGATTATGTGGAATGTCAAAGATGGTCCCTGAGGTCATCAGACTTACGGACATACTCTTGAAGTTACAAAATCAGGATCCTGTAGATGGCGGTCTGGCCTGGATTTCCTTGTGGAGAAACATGGCTTACATACTTGTTTTTTATCTGCGTTTTCTGAAGCCATCTATTTCATTAAAGCTTTCTGTCAGTTAATTCTCATTCTGACCCAGGTTGAATGACATGGAAAATGAAAATAAACAGTGTAATTTCTACTAAAAAATAACTTCTAATTTATTTTGTAAAACAGTAAAATCAGAATATGTAATAATATTAATTGCTTCAAATAAAAGAAATGGGTTTTGGTAGCTAATGTGCATCTAAACATGTATTGTAATACAAAGAATGTTATAATTTACATAAGAATATTACATATTCCTTATTAGTGCTACCTTAAATTTGGTAGATTGTTTTCCTTTTTTGAGAATTCCCATGGCTTACAAAGCCATGGTAAAATCTTGACTAGTTTTGATTTTTATCTATTCAGAAATTTGCAACTATGTGAGGTAAGTTATTATGATAATCCTTAAAAATTAAAAAAAAAGTTCTTTAATTGTTAGGTAAAAGGTTGATTTTAGGTTTCTTGTTTAAATAGATCTTTAGGGATTTCTCCAATCTGCTAAAACATGTCTTTGACTAATTATATTTCATAAATATTACATTTATATGCATCCAATTTATAAAAGTCAAGTTTTTGCCAGTCTGATTTTCTCTCTGGTTCCTTCTACAAATAACTATGCAGGGAAAATTTTCCTCTAGTCCTGGGCTAGAACTTACATGCAAAGTGCACTGCTTAACTCTTTAAGCTTGGGTGGGATACTCTTCATGAACACAGCTGCTTGTAGGCTCTTATGGTAATAGAGATGGAAGTCACTTCATGTTGCCCTGTGCAGCACTGGGCTGGCCAAATCTGACTCATTAGGTAAGGGGTCAGTGGATCAGATGTCCAGCAGTTTCTTGCCACATCCTATTACATAATCAAATATCTCTTTTCACATGTATAAATATGTCTGTGTGTGTGTATGACCTATTTTCTTCATCTGTAACATTGCATAGCTTAAGACCCAGTACTTGACCCTCATTTGTGATTTTTAAAATTCCAAAAGAGCCTTTGGTGTATATCAGGTACCATATTTTCGGCCACCAGAAGCAGAAATTCCAGCACAATCTGCTGTAAAGAAGAAAGGAGGTTTCTTGGGTCATGTAACTGAAAGAGTCCAGTTGTAACTGTGGATAAGTGTGCTGATGTCAGATGCACTCCAGTTGTGCTCCTTTGTAATCTGAGGTTTCATCCTCAGTGGTAGAAGACAGCTTCAGTTTCAGGCCTCCGGTCTGCACAATGCAATATTCAGGACCAGGCAGGCTGGTTCTGATGGCTCCCTCTTGAAGAGCAAGGAAACTTCTTTTTCAGAAGCCCTTAGTAAACTTTCCTTCATTCTTATTGGCCTTAACTGGGTTATGTGACCATTCCTGAACCAATCCCTGTAGGCAGGGCAATGAAATGCTCCGCAGTGATGTCTGGATTTCTGAGCTGGTGATTGATAAGGAGATGAGATTACACTCTGACCAGCCAAGCCCACCTCTGGAGCAGTTTCTGAGGTCATTTCTCCTGAAGCTCATAGACTATGTGGAGAAAATGGAAATCAAAGTAGTGACAAGGGGGAAATGGAAGCTGGGAAAACACCAACAATGCTGTGTGCAAAGTTGTGTTCGTATACTGACATTTCTTAATGTGTAAATACTGTAGTTCAGAATGTCTTTTCATGCTCTATTTTGCATTTAGTCAATGTGTAGTATTGCATTACATTAAAATTTATCCTTGTCTTCCTAGTACTTATTCATGAAAAATCTATTTTGGATTGGATATTCTATAATGTGTTATTAATCTCTTTGCTACTCTATTGTTAAATATGCCATTTCTTGTTAATGCAGTTAAGTTTCTCTTGAACTTGTTTAATTTGATTCTTTATAGGCCCAGATGTCAGGAATTTCCCTGTCTGATTACATGCATTGAATAATTCCAGTAAATAATGCTAAACGTTCTTTGAAATCATTATAAAAATTTTATGGTCAATCCATTTCATCTTGGTGTCTTGTCATTCTTAATATTTTTAATGGTTCTTCTAGTTTCTTTCTTTTTCTTTCTTTTTTTGTGGTATGATTAAAGTTGTTTGTGAAGGCTTGACTTTTTCCCCAGTGAGATAGTATCTGAGAATTTATTGATTTCAGATGATCATGTTAGGCCTGATTCATTCAGAAGAGAATATATTGCAAAAGTTTGGTAAACTAGCTATTGGTATTGAGTTTAAGCTAAATCACTGTTTTTGAATTTAATGGTGCAGAGAGGCCAATGATATGTTCTTTTGCTATGTAGTGATAGTTGATAAAGCTGTTTTTAGAAATGAGTAATTTTTTTCAATAAGTTTCTAACTTTAATACTTTTAAACTGCATCTTAGTATTTGTTAATGGGGAAATACATGAATATGAAAAGGTGCTATAAATTCAGTCATTTAAGAGTGAATTTGTATGAATCGCAGGCATATGTGCACACTTTAGAAACAATGCACATGTGTGAAGCTTTTTTTCACTCTACAGTCAATTCTTGATGCACACAGAGATTCAGAGATATTTTACAGTAATCTATGGTACCCTTACTCATCTCAAATAATGGCCAACTAATTGAGAAATTAAAATTAAAATTTTTAGATGACTGCCTTAAATATTCAGCTATTTTGGTTATAAAACTGCACTAACCTTTGAACTCACTGTCATTCTGAAGGTATCAGACCTCAGAGCTCTAAGTAAAATGTTCCTTCCCCACCTAGCCTGCCCATGATAGGCACTATAAGTATTAGGTGGGTCAATGAATAAATAAATATTTGAATGATGGCCGTGAGTACATGATGTCCTATCACTGTCTTGGCAAAAGCAAGGAAATAAACTCTCAATTGGGAGGGAATAGATTGATCTTACCAGGGAGCTTAATGTCCAAGAACCAGAAGGAACCAAGAAATATTTCATGAAATTGGACATGCCAAATCTTTTTGTGCCAGGAAATATATTTTGTAAAATTGTCTCTCTTTGGTAATTTTTTCTATCATAAGAGATTTTTTAAAGGGAGGTGGTTTGAGGAAATGTCACAATCTTGGTCCTTTTGTGTATCTCATCTTTTGAAGATAAATGGTAAAATTAACAAATTTGAGTAGTCAAAAGGGGAAAGCCTTTCAGTTGTGCTTCTAAAAAAAAAATACCTCTTTTCTGCAGCCTTTTATTAACTCTTCTTTCTCTACAGTTATGTCTTTAAACACCTGATAGGCTCATTTGATCTTTTATCCTTGTATCTACGATCTGTACCAGGCTGTCTCTGGGGTATGTGGGACATCTCTTTATGTTTGAAGGATTTGCATTAAACATTGGATGTATTCTTAGTTCTAACTTATATGTTGTAAAAAGTCTGTGCACATTTTCCTGTTGTTATCCATCCATAGTTACATTTCTGTCTCCCTGTATAAGTGTTTTGTTGTACTACTTGAAAGTCTGCCTTGACTGTATAGCTTCATTTGCTGTAGCAGAGAAGGCAGAAAACTTTGAGGGGAGCCTTTTCAATTGGTAAGTAAACAGATTGGTGTAATGGTATTTCTAAGTTACTTCAGTTTTCTAGTACAACTATGACGTTTTCTAGTAATCTGTGTCTCCAACTTAAAGGAGAAACTAGTGAACATGCAGGAGTACTTTATTACTATTTTTTAAATACAAATAGTATATATTGTGACTTTTGTTGGAAATGTAGGAAAGTACAAAGTAGAAAATAAAGATCATCCCTGATCTCTCGACTTAGTGAAAAATACTAACATTTTACCTTTTCCTTTCAGCCTTTTTAACATGTTAGATCAAGACACAATATCTTTCTTACTTTCCCCATTTAGTATTATATCATAAGTTTTCCCCCTTAATATAATATGATGTGTCACTGAAAACTCTTTGTAAATGCACTTTTTAATGGTTTTGTAGAATTTTCTTATTTGGATGTACTGTATTTTATTTAACTGCTCCCCCTAAGTTGGCCTGTTTGTTTACTGACAGTTTTTGTTAGTTAAAAATAATGCTCTAACATTTTTTCTGCCTTATTCCTGTACCTGTATTTTCATTTGTTTCCCCAGGATTAATTGAATCTTAGAAGTATGGATATCAACATTTTTGGCCAGTTTGATATTGTGCTAAATAAACTATGTTTTCTTGAAAGATTGTGCAGTTCATAATCTCATCAGTAAACGTCAGTTAAATTGTTTCATTTCAACATTATTATGATTTTTTGACTCTTTCAGTTTGAGAGGCAAAAAATATCTCACTTTTTGTACTCATATGTCTTTGATTTCTCCCGAGTGTGAACTTTACTTTTGGTTGTTAACCATTTCTCTTTGAACTGACCATTTGTATTTGTTGTTCATTTATCTGTTGGGATCTTGGTTTTATGTTCTTATTTGAATTTTTGTGAGCTGTTTTTATATTTTCTGTTATGTTTATGTTTTTTGATACTTGTAATATACGTTTTTCATTTTTAAGTCTATTGGAATTTTCCCCATTGTTTTAAGTTTAGGAAGTGCTTTTTAATCCAAAGACTAGGGACAGATTCACCAAAGTTTTCTTTTTTCTCTTCCCTTTTTCTTTATGGGTTGATGCTCTTCTTTTATAATTAATTCTGATCTAGGATTTTAAAGTGTGGTATTAGGTTTGGGCAGCTTTTTCCCCCAATACCTAACTAACCATCTTACTCCTTTTTCATTTTGCGATGCCACATTTATCATACCTGACATTTTTTCTTTGCACCCATTAGGGTAAGATTGCATTTGAAACTGCCTTCTCAATCTTTCCCTCTCTTGACCTATTTTTTTGAGGATTTGCTCATTTGGAACTTTTATGTATTACCCTCTTCCTCTTTTGGCTCTATTTTTTTCCCTTCTGTTTTCAATTTTCATTTCTGCACTTTTCAGAATTTTCAAAAAACTTAATCCACATGTGAATGCTTGAAGATAGCTGCACTGTCATATTCATCATTGTATTCCCTGTAGCCCTTATTGAAATTTTTAAATTACTAAATTAAAACAAGCTCTTATAGAAAATTTGAGAGATAAGGGAAAGTACAAGGAAGAAAATAAATTATTCTTAGTCTCACTGCTCAAAAGTTGTTCTGGTATTGTTAAATGTTATACTATATAGAATTTACTAGAAATTTTGTGATACATAAAATATTTTATGTATATGTAGAAATATGTATGTATATGAAACATTGATATATGTATATAAAATTTTTTTTTACTGCATGGTGGGAGCACTTTGTATGTACATTTTGTTGCATGCTTTTTACTTATAATAGTTCCATGTCTTTTGAATATTCCTCTGATTTAAATAAAATTTTTGACTTACCCTCCAGTCATTTGACTGTATACTAAATTAATTATGCTACGTGAAAGAATATGCTGTCCTTTAAAAGTGATTGAATTCCAGAGTGATAAAATGGACAGAACACCTGTTTTCTTTGTTAAAATGCAAGCGTTTGTATGTGTATGTGTGCACTCGTATTTGAAGTTGTGTTTAAATGAAAGATTTAGACAATCACTGCATGATTAGTGAAGGTTGAAAGTAAAATCAATGACAGATACATGGTACGCATGGGGTTTTCTAGAGAGCCTAAATGGTTTTAGCCATTTGATATCTCATAAAGTGAGTAGCATTACAGTTCAGAGACTGATCCTTAGTTACAGATGTCCCAGAAGAAAGAAGAAATCCGTACTTTCTAGGGCAGGATAAATTAGTTAGATGCTAAATGAGATTTGTGAAGTTGATGGTCATGAGGTTGGTTCAGTTAGAAGTCAGAGAGTTGGACCCGGGTCCAAGTGGATATAGCAAAAGAATAGTTGAAGGGCATATCGACCTAAGACTAGAGGGTACAAGTAAGGTGAGAGGAAAAGCTGTAACGAGAGTCTGGTTTATAGAGAAGAGGCTGTGGGCCAGAGAGGGTGGGGTGATGACAGTAATGACGTTGGTGACAGTGATGACAGTAAATACTGGGAAGATACAGGTTAGCACTTTAAATTTCCTCTTCATGCGGATGCTACCAATATGATCCATAGCTTTACGTCACTGCAGAGCTGAGCAGCATGACCTTTCTTTTGGGAAGAGTCCTCAGATGTATATGATTTGCATCCCCAAATACTCATGCTTGAGGAAAGTTCAGTTAAATATTCAAGATACTTTTGTTGGACTAAAGTGTGAAAACTACTAGGATGTTGTCTTTGGGGTAGATATCTCCTCATTCTTTCTCTTTCATGGAGACACAGAAAAGAGAACCAGAGGTCATCTAAGAAACCACATGGCGACTAGCCCAGTGTGGCTGGAGCAGAAGAGCCAGTGGGGCAGGAATGGGAGGAAATTAACTTAGAAACAGTGCTTCTGTGAAGGGAGGAAGGCCTTCAGTACTGGAAGGCTTAGAATTTAAACTTTGTCTTGGAAGTATAAAATTTGCATCTGGAAAGAGGTACTGTTTAAACACCCACTTGTATCTTTACGACTTTTTTTTTCATTTGATACAAATAAAAGTTATTTTTCTTTTTTGAATAATATGAATTCCGATCAAGTAAATTAGAAAACAGATTATTACATGCAAGTTTTATATTTAATTGATTGCTATTTATAGAATTGACAGTGTTTTTACTAAAATTCTATAAACACAGAGTTGGAAACTTTCAAAAGAAGAGGTAGGGATAATCTGGCTGTAACTTTCTGCTTTCTTACTACCAATCTCACAAGTTTATTTATTTTTTCTTTGGCTTAGGTATTTACATTGTTTTATCAAACTTGAACATGATAATGTATTGATAGTGTGGTCCCCCAGTGAGCATATTAATGTATATTGGCTTGAAAAATCTTTATGTTTGGTGCTTTGTCTTCTATGTACGAATTAGTGAATGAGTTTGAAGTGTGAAATATCTCATGAAGACATTGGTCCATGAGAACAGGGGGATCTTTTATGTTTATCCACCCATATATTCCTAGCATCAGGTATAGGGCTTGATTCACTAGCGGCTCAGAGTCAATAGTTGCTGACTGGGAATAAAAGTGTATGAATGAGTCCTTAGCCTTTTGGAGTTGTGCTATACTATGTTTTCATTTCATGGCACTTCCCTGTCTTCCCTCCAAGTTATCCTGTGTAAATTAGAGTAGATGAATATATCATGTAGGAAAATCTGGTGATCATTATTAAGATGATTGGAAATACTCAATTTTGTAATTCATAAGTTACTATTGAATATTCCCTTGATATTTGTGATCTTTATGAACTGCCCAATTTAGGTGCACATAGCTTTCTTATAGCTTATTATTATGCATTTTCAAAAAAAGCAGGCAAAATGTTTATCTCTTTATGAGCGGTACTGGATGTAAACCATTTGGGAAAAGCAGTGCTAGCTGAAATTTCCATGCTGAGCAAATGGCAAGACTTGCTCAGTGAACAGCTCCCTCCTGCACACTGGCTTTGCAACTCACACTCATATTTCTTCCTTAGGAGAATGAACAATCTCACCAGTGTTATGGACTTTAGAGGTTTCTCTAAAGAGTTACAATTTCAGGTGGTATATTCCTGTGTACACAGAGACTGTTATAATTTGAATACTGAGTTTAAAAAAATTATAATTTATACTGTTTTCCTTTGATTTTTATTAGGTAAAAAAGCTCCGGTTTTATTTAGTAAAGAAATGATTGAGTCAATGAAGGAAGGTTCAGTTGTTGTGGATTTAGCTGCTGAGGCCGGCGGAAACTTTGAAACCACTAAGCCAGGAGAACTTTATGTTTATAAGGTATGGCAGAAAGCTTCTGTCTGTGAACTAATTCCCACATCTTTAGTGATTTGTGAGAGGGTGCTGATTCCTTTAAATATCTAGAGAAAATGATTGACATTTTAAAAAATAAAAAGTGGGTACATTTGAAACTCCTTTTGAAATATATACTTGTTTGTATGTGTGTATATTTATAAAGATACAATTTTAAAACTTAGTCTTGACTGTGACTGAGCACTGTCCTAGAAAGACTGTAAACATATGGTAATAGACCTTTCTGACTATATTTTTGTTCATTTAGGGAGTTACTCACATCGGCTATACAGACCTTCCCAGCCGGATGGCCACTCAGGCCAGCACCCTGTATTCCAACAATATCACCAAGCTCCTGAAGGCCATCAGTCCTGACAAAGATAATTTTTATTTTGAAGTGAAAGATGACTTTGACTTTGGTACAATGAGTCATGTCATTAGAGGAACTGTTGTGATGAATGTAAGTAAAGAGGTCTGTTCCTCTCTGTGGCTTCATTATATATTTGTTTTAGCTTTTATGTTTGTGGAAGAGTGCTATTTTGGAATTGAGATATGTCTTTTTTATTTTTTTATTTTTTTATTTTTTATTTTATTTTATTTTATTTTATTTTTTTTTTGAGAGGGCATCTCTCATATTTATTGATCAAATGGTTGTTAACAACAATAAAATTCTGTATGGGGGGGTCAATGCTCAATGCACAATCATTAATCCATCTCAAGCCTAATTATCATCAGTCTCCAATCTTCTGAAGCATAATGAACAAGTTCTTACATGGTGCACGAATTCTTACATAGTGAATAAATTCTTACATGGTGAACAGTACAAGGGCATTCATCACAGAAACTTTTGGTTTTGATCATGCATTATGAACTATAAACAATCAGGTCAAATATGAATATTCGTTTGATTTTTATACTTGATTTATATGTGGATCCCACATTTCTCCCTTTATTATTATTATTATTTTTATTTTTAATAAAATGCTGAAGTGGTAGGTAGATGGAAGATAAAGGTAGAAAACATAATTTAGTGCTGTAAGAGGGCAAATGTAGATGATCAGGTGTGTGCCTATGGACTAAGTATTAATCCAAGCTAGACAAGGGCAGCAAAACATCCACGGATGCAGAAGATTTCTCTCAAAGCAGGGGGGGGTGAGGTTCTGAGCCTCACCTCTGTTGATCCCCAATTTCTCACCTGATGGCCCCCCTGCGACTGTGCCTGTCTTAAGTTGTTCCTCCCTTGAGGAATCTTACCCATCTCTGGCTAACCAGTCATCTTCCGGGGCCATACAGGGAAATGTAAAGTTGGTAAGTGAGAGAGAAGCCATATTGTTTGAAAAGGTTAGCTTTTTACTTCTTTGCAGATTTATGCCCAGTGGCTTCTATGCCCAGCACTTGTCTCGAGGTATCTTCACCACCTGGAGGAATTATGATACTCGGTAACTTCGATATGAGGCACGAATTCTATTTAAGGGTTGTAATTAGGAAGAAAGAAGAAAAGCTATAGAGGTAGCATATGGAAGAAAACATGGGAGGATCGATTATTTCTTTGACATATCTTCTTGTAGAGTACCTTAAACATGTATAGGTTTTAAACTACTAACTAACTTGCGCTCACATATTAACATAATAGGAATACGGTGACATAAACAAAGCAAATCTATAATTACCATCCATCTCCAGTGAAGCCAAGAAAACCAGTTAGGCACCCTAGGCATTTGTGAAAATTTGTCTATGATATGATGGATATTGTCCAACTGTACTTGAACAGTCTGAGAGAAATCAGACAAATTAAAGCAACCCATTTCTGGGATCTGTTCACATCCCATATGTTCTTTTAACCGTAGATAGTCTATAGTCATAAGATTTTGGAGTGCTATAACTTGCACCCCTCCCAACTCCTGGTTGAGTTCCAACAGTACAGATCTGGTCAAATTCGTTGTCTCACTGTATGCACATGCCAGCCTAGACATCTCCCTCCTCATTCCAATGGCAAGTCCAGGAAACGGTGGGGTGGACGCAGCCACAACTGCAGCATCGCCCGGATCCCTGTGGAGGCTTTTTGATGATCATCCCCCGGCACACGTCCTCCAGAGAGTGCTGATGCCGGAAGCTCCTCCTCATATCGTATCTTAGTTCATTCTCTGGGTATCCAAGCTAGGCCTTGATCTTCTGCATAGAAACAAACAGACCCTTTGCCCACACTTTGACATGCCCTCTATACCACTGTGCAGAACTCATTGGAGGTCAGCACACAGGAACTGATTTTTTTTATTTCTTATTTTTTTATTAAGAGAAAAGAATATTATCAGGAAAGAGTACCTCCATAGCTGATCATCTGACACCCTTTAAGTATTCAACATTAAGGATATTTAAAGGATGCGTTAATCTTTGATTTACCAATTGTTTTATCCTATCAAGGAGTAACCCCCCTTTTCTTTTCTTTCTTTCTTTCCTTTCTTTTTTTTTTTTTAATCTTTAATCTATACTTACATGAAGAATACTATGTTTACTATGCTCTCCCCTATATCAGGTCCCCCCTGAAAACCACATTACGGTCACTGTCCATCAGCATAGCAAAACGTAGACTCACTACTTGTCCTCTCTGTGTTGTGCAGCCCACCCTCCCCTTTCTCCCTCCCCCCATGCATGCTAATCTTAATACCCCCTTCATCCCTCCACTTATCCCTCCCTGCCCACCCATCCTCCCCAGTTCCTTTCCCTTTGGTACCTGTTAGTCCATTTTTGGGTTCTGTAATTCCGCTGCTGTTTTGTTCCTTCAGTTTTTCCTTTGTTCTTACACTCCTCAGATGAGTGAAATCGTTTGGTATTTCTCTTTCTCCGCTCGACTTATTTCACTGAGCATAATACTCTCCAGCTCCATCCATGTTGCTGCAAATGGTTGGATTTTTCCACTTCTTATGGCTGAGTAGTATTCCATTCTGTATATGTACCACATCTTCTTTATCCATTCATCTACCGATGGACATTTAGGTTGCTTCCAATTCTTGGCTATTGTAAATAGTGCTGCGATAAACATAGGGGTGCATCTGTCTTTCTCAAACTTGATTGCTGCGTTCTTAGGGTAAATTCCTAGGAGTGGAATTCGTGGGTCAAATGGTAGGTCTGTTTTGAGCATTTTGATGAACCTCCATACTGCTTTCCACAATGGTTGAACTAATTTACATTCCCACCAGCAGTGTAGGAGGGTTCCCCTTTCTCCACAACCTCGCCAAAATTTGTTGTTTTTTGTCTTTTGGATGGCAGCCATCCTTACTGTTGTGAGGTGATACCTCATTGTAGTTTTAATTTGCATTTCTCTGATAATTAGCGATGTGGAGCATCTTTTCATGTGTCTGTTGGCCATCTGTATTTATTTTTTTAGAGAACTGTCTGTTCAGTTCCTCTGCCCATTTTTTAATTGGGTTATTTGTTTTTTGTTTGTTGAGGCATGTGAGCTCTTTATATATTCTTGACGTCAAGCCTTTATCGGATCTGTCATTTTCAAATATATTCTCCCATACTGTAGGGTTCCTTTTTGTTCTATTGATGGTGTCTTTCGCTGTACAAAAGCTTTTCAGCTTAATGTAGTCCCACTTGCTCATTTTTGCTGTTGTTTTCCTTGCCCGGGGAGATATGTTCAAGAAGACGTCACTCATGTTTATGTCTAAGAGTTTTTTGCCTATGTTTTTTTCCAAGAGTTTAATGGTTTCATGACTTACATTCAGGTCTTTGATCCATTTTGAGTTTACCTTTGTATATGGGGTTAGACAAAAGTCCAGTTTCATTCTCCTACATGTAGCTGTCCAGTTTTGCCAGCACGATCTGTAGAAGAGACTGTCATTTTGCCATTGTATGTCCATGGCTCCTTTATCAAATATTAATTGACCATATAAGTTTGGGTTAAATTCTGGAATCTCTAATCTGTTCCACTGGGCTGTGGCTCTGTTCTTGTGCCAGTACCAAATTGTCTTGATTACTATGGCTTTGTAGTAGAGCTTGAAGTTGGGGAGTGAGATCCCCCCTACTTTATTCTTCTTTCTCAGGATTGCTTTGGCTATTCGGGGTCTTTGGTGTTTCCATATGAATTTTTGAATTATTTGTTCCAATTCATTGAAGAATGTTGCTGGTAATTTGATAGGCATTGCATCAAATCTGTATATTGCTTTGGGCAGGATGGCCATTTTGACGATATTAATTCTTCCTAGCCATGAGCATGGGATGAGTTTCCATTTATTAGTGTCCCCTTTAATTTCTCTTAAGAGTGACTTGTAGTTTTCAGAGTATAAGTCTTTCACTTCTTTGGTTAGGTTTATTCCTAGGTATTTTATTCTTTTTGATGCAATGGTGAATGGAATTGTTTTCCTGATTTCTCTTTCTATTGGTTCATTGTTAGTGTATAGGAAAGCTACAGATTTCTGTGTGTTAATTTTGTATCCTGCAACTTTGCTGTATTCTGATATCAGTTCTAGTAGTTTTGGAGTAGTTCTAGTAGTTTAGGGTTTTTTATGTACAGTATCTGCAAATAGTGACAGTTTAACTTCTTCTTTACCAATCTGGATTCCTTGTATTTCTTTGTTTTGTCTGATTGCCATGGCTAGGACCTCCAGTACTATGTTAAATAACAGTGGGGAGAGTGGGCATCCCTGTCTGGTTCCCGATCTCTGAGGAAATGCTTTCAGCTTCTCGCTGTTCAGTATAATGCTGGCTGTGGGTTTATCATATATGGCCTTTATTATGTTGAGGTATTTGCCCTCTATTCCCATTTTGCTGAGAGTTTTTATCATGAATGGATGTTGAATTTTGTCAAATGCTTTTACAGCATCTGTGGAGATGATCATGTGGTTTTTGTCTTTCTTTTTGTTGATGTGGTGGATGATGTTGATGGATTTTCGAACGTTGTACCATCCTTGCATCCCTGAGATGAATCCCACTTGGTCATGGTGTATGATCCTTTTGATATACTGTTGAATTCTGTTTGCTAATATTTTATTGAGTATTTTTGCATCTACATTCATCAGGGATATTGGTCTGTAATTTTCTTTTTTGGTGGGGTCTTTGCCAGGTTTTGGAATTAGGGTGATGTTGGCTTCATAGAATGAGTTTGGGAGTATTCCCTTTTCTTCTATTTTTTGGAACACTTTAAGGAGAATGGGTATTATGTCTTCTCTGTGTGTCTGATAAAATTCCGAGGTAAATCCGTCCGGCCCCGGGGTTTTGTTCTTGGGTAGTTTTTTGATTACCATTTAAATTTCTTTGCTCGTAATTGGTTTGTTTAACTTTTGTGTTTCTTCCTTGGTCAGTCTTGGGAGGTTGTATTTTTCTAGGAAGTTGTCCATTTCTTCTACGTTTTCCAGCTTGTTGGCATATAGGTTTTCATAGTAGTCTTTAATAATTCTTTGTATTTCTGTGGAGTCTGTCATGATTTTTCTGTTCTCATTTCTGATTATGTTGATTTGTGTTGATTCTCTTTTTCTCTTAGTAAGTTTGGCTAGAGGCTTATCTATTTTGTTTATTTTCTCAAAGAACCAGCTCTTAGTTTCGTTGATTTTTGCTATTGTTTTATTCTTCTCAATTTTGTTTATTTCTTCTCTGATCTTTATTATGTCCCTCCTTCTGCTGACTTTAGGCCTCATTTATTCTCTTTCCAGTTTCGATAATTGTGATGTTAGACTATTCATTTGGGATTGTTCTTCCTTCTTCAAGTGTGCCTGGATTGCTATATACTTACCTCTTAAGACTGCTCTCGCTGTGTCCCACAGAAGTTGGGGCTTTGGGTTGTTGTTGTCATTTGTTTCTATATATTCCTTGATCTCTATTTTGATTTGTTCATTGATCCATTGATTATTTAGTAGCATGTTGTTAAGCCTCCATGTGTTTGTGAGCCTTTTTGTTTTCTTTGTAGAATTTATTTCTAGTTTTATACCTTTGTGGTCTGAAAAATTGGTTGGTAGAATTTCAATATTTTGGAATTTACTGAGGCTCTTTTTGTGAGCTAGTATGTGGTCTATTCTGGAGAATGTTCCGTGTGCACTTGAGAAGAATGTATATCCTGTTGCTTTTGGATGTAGAGTTCTATAGATGTCTATTAGGTCCATCTGTTCTAGTGTGTTGTTCAGTGCCTGTGTGTCCTTACTTATTTTCTGCCCGGTCGATCTGTCCTTTGGGGTGAGTGGTGTGTTGAAGTCTCCTAAAATGAATGCATTGCAGTCTATTTCCCTCTTTAGTTCTGTAAGTATTTGTTTCACATATGCTGGTGCTCCTGTATTGGGTGCATATATATTTAGAATGGTTATATCCTCTTGTTGGACTGAGCCCTTTATCATTATGTAGTGTCCTTCTTTATCTCTTGTTACTTTCTTTGTTTTGAAGTCTATTTTGTCTGATATTAATACTGTAACCCCTGCTTTCTTCTCACTGTTGTCTGCCTGAAATATGTTTTTCCATTCCTTGACTTTTAGTCTGTGCTTGTCTTTTGGTTTAAGGTGATTTTTTGTAAGCAGCATATAGATGGGTCTTGCTTTTTTATCCATTCTATTACTCTGTGTCTTTTGATTGGTGCATTAAGTCCATTTACATTTAGGGTGACTATTGAGAGATATGTACTTATTGCCATTGCAGGCTTTAGATTCGTGGTTACCAAAGTTTCAAGGTTAGCTTCTTTAGTATCTTACTGCCTAACTTAGCTCGCTTATTGAGCTGTTATATACACTGTCTGGAGATTCTTTTCTTCTCTCCCTTCTTATTCCTCCTCCTCCATTCTTCATATGCTGTGTGTTTTTTTCTGTGCTCTTCTTTAGGAGTGCTCCCATCTAGAGCAGCCCCTGTAGGATGCCCTGTAGAGGTGGTTTGTGGGAAGCAAATTCTCTCAGCTTTTGCTTGTCTGGGAATTGTTTAATCCCGCCATCATATTTAAGTGATAGTCATGCTAAATACAGTATCCTTGGTTCAAGGCCCTTCTGTTTTATTGCATTAAATATATCATGCCATTCTCTTCTGGCCTGTAGGGTTTCTGTCGAGAAGTCTGATGTTAGCCTGATGGGTTTTCCTTTATAGGTGACCTTTTTCTCTCTAGCTGCCTTTAAAACTCTTCCCTTGTCCTTGATCCTTGCCATTTTAATTATTATGTGTCTTGGTGTTGTCCTCCTTGGATCCTTTCTGTTGGGGGTTCTGTGTAATTCCGTGGTGTGTTTGATTATTTCCTCCCCCAGTTTGGGGAAGTTTTCAGCAATTATTTCTTCAAAGAGAGTTTCTATCCCTTTTCCTCTTTCTTCTTCTGGTACCCCTATAATACGAATATTATTCCTTTTGGATTGGTCACATAGTTCTCTTAGTGTTGTTTCATTCCTGGAGATCCTTTTATCTCTCTCTGTGTCAGCTTCTATTTGTTCCTGTTCTCTGGTTTTCTATTCCTTCAATGGCCTCTTGCATCTTATCCATTCTGCTTATAAATCCTTCCAGGGATTGTTTCACTTCTGTGATCTCCTTCCTGACATCTGTGATCTCCCTCCGGACTTCATCCCATTTCTCTTGCATTTTTCTCTGCATCTCATCCCATTGCTCTTGCATTTTTCTCTGCATCTGTCAGTATGTTCATGATTTTTATTTTGAATTCTTTTTCAGGAGGACTGGTTAGGTCTGTCTCCTTCTCAGGTGTTGACTCTGTGATCTTTGCCTGTAGTTTTTCCTTTTCATGGTGATAGAGATAGTTTGCAGAGCTGGCACGAGTGACAGCTGGAAGAGCTTTCCTTCTTGTTGGTTTGTGGCCTTCCTCTCCTGGGAGAATAGCGACCTCTAGTGGCTTTTGCTTGGCAGCTGTGCACCGACAGGGCTTCTGCTTCTTGCCCAGTTGCTATGGAGTTTATATCTGCTGTTGCTATGGGCGTCGCCTGGCTCTGGCTTCTCCTCCAAAATGGTGGAGCCCCGTTGGAGGGGGATCATGGCCGGGAGGCTGTTTATCTCCATAATGGGCCTCTGTGCTTCCTGTTGCCCCGGGTGTTTGAGTGCCCAGAGATCCCCAGTTCCCTGCTTCTGGGATAAGTGTCCTGTCCTGCCCCTTTAAGAGTTCCAAAAAGCACTCTCCAAACCAAAACAACAACAGCAACAACGAAAGAGGAAAGAGAAAAAAAAAAAAAAGAAGAAAGGAAAAAATGCGCAATTTTCTTTGTCCTTAGCCGCCGGTCCCAGGCACCCGCTCACCGGTCCTGCTGCCCTGCCTCCCTAGCACCAGGGTCCCTGTCCCTTCAAGGCTTCCAACAAGCGCCCGCCAAAAAAAAAAAGGGAAAAACGTGCGATATTGTTTGTCCTCAGGCGCTGGTTCCAGACACCCGCCCACCGGTCCTGCTGCCTTGCCTCCCTAGCACTGGGGTCCCCGTCCCTCCAAGGCCTCCAAGAAGCACTTGCCGAAAACAAAGGGAAAAATGCGCGACCCTCTCCGTCCCCAGGCGCCGGTTCCAGGCACCCGCTCATTGGCCCTGCCGCCCTGCCGCCCTGCCTGCCTGACCCTGGGGTCCCTGTCCCCCTAAGGCCTCCAAAAAGCACTCGCCAAAAAGAAAAAAAAAAGGGACAAACACGCGATTTTCTTTGTCCTTAGGAGCCGGTCCCAGGCACCAGCCCACCAGTCTTGCTGCCCTGCCTCCCTGGTATTGGGGTCCCTGTCCCTCCAATGCTTCCATAAAGTATTTGCCAAAAAAAAAGGGGAAAAACGCGCGGTTTTCTTTGTCCTCAGGCGCCTGCCCCAGGCCCCCGCCCACCGGTCCCGACGACCTGCCTCCCTAGTATTGGGAAAAACGCGCAATTTCCTTTGTCCCCGGGCGCCGGTGTCAGGCACCCACTCACCAGTCTTGCTGCCCTTTTTCGCTGGTATTGGGGTCCCTGTCCCTTTAAGGCTTACAAAAAGCACTCGCCAACAAAAAAATCCGCTCCGGTTTCTTTCCACCCACCGGGAGCTGGGGGGAGGGGCGCTCGGGTCCCGCTGGGCCGGGGCTTGTATCTTACCCCCTTTGCAAGGCGCTGGGTTCTTGCAGGTGTAGATGTGGTCTGGATGTTGTCCTGTGTCCTCTGGTCTCTATTTTAGGAAAAGTTTTCTTTGTTATATTTTCATAGATCTATGTGTTTTTGGGAGGAGATTTCTTCCACTGCTCTACTCACGCCGCCATCTTGGGTCTGCCCCCTAAGGATCGAGATATGTTTTAATAAAGTATTGATGTACTGGGTTTATGTCAATAAGAATTTTAAAATGCAGAACGATTTAAAGAGAAGTGTTTCAAAGACTTACATGTACATGCGACTCTCTACATACACTTTATATCTTTATATACACTTATGTTACAGATTTCTATAAACTGGTAAGTTATAAATGATATTTAAAATTAATTTTAAAAGAACAGTTTCTTTCCCCAGTATTATAGCTATCTTCCATATATTTTGAGATGCTGATTGACTTAAAAAATGCTGTTTTTCTAATTCTGTTAGGATGGTAAAGTGATTTTCCCTGCTCCCACACCAAAAAGCATTCCTCAAGGTGCCCCAGTAAAACAGAAGACAGTGGCTGAGTTAGAAGCTGAAAAAGCAGCTACCGTTACACCTTTCAGGAAGACGATGACAACGGCTTCTGCATATACAGCAGGTGAACATCTCATTTACTAGGATTTAGTCCTGATGATTTGAATTTTTTAAGTGATGTTTTAATTGTCAAAATTAGCAAGTGAAATACTGTTGTCCCTCTTTGGATTCCATAAGGAACTGGGCCTCTTAGAAGCGGTTTTTCATAGGCATGTTACTTCTCTCATCTCTGTAGAATGGGAGACTGCACTGATTGCAAACCCTAAGAGAGGCAGGCGCTATGCAAAGTATTGGAGTGAATGCATGTGAAGTAATAACACATGCTGCTGCTAATAACTGCTATAGGAAACACTTTAAATATAGTCTTTCATATTTTTATCTACATCAAATATATTGAGTAATGATGTATGTCATATTGTGTTGGTGTAAGTTGCATATAAATGTGGCTATTTATTTTTTGTGGTCTATAAAACATAAGTTATGGTTATCTGCACAGTTGGGTAAGACTGGGGAATCAATTTTTGCATTGAATTGACACTACAATCCAGGCATAGCCCTTGAACATTCAACTGACATTCCAAGTTATTCAATTTTTGTAAAATTCACTTTTTAAATTGTTATCTTTCTCTTTATACTTTGACATAAATACTTTGGACTTTGGTTTTTAATTCATGCTCATGAAAACATGAAGAAATTACTGTAAAATAGTGATAAATATTCATTCTGGCTATGAATTGTTAGAGTCTAAAATATGGATATTTGATTTTAAGTTAGTTTCTCTCTCACAGAATGAATTAAAAATATTTAGATTTGCTTAGAGCCAAAACACAAAACAAAAGCAAACTATAAAGAATTAAGGACCAGCACCAGGCACACAGAATTCTTGTAGCCTCAGCATTCTTCAAATTCCCATGTGAGTCCAGATGTTTTAAAGCTAAATATATAACTCTCCTTGAATACTCCTTGAATAAAGAGCAAGTCTCAGCAAAATGACTGAAAAAAATCTTTAGTTGTGAACATTCTGAATACATGGGGCAGTGTCCCTACTTGCACTTACTTGTTAAAAAAAAAAGAAAGTAGGTTATTGTATTGTCCATTAAGAATGTTATCAGAAGGATTATAGATTTCCATTTCTCTTCGAGAATCATAAGGAAATAAAGCAAAGCATGTATGATGGTTTATTTTTCTAGGTTTCTCAAAGTCCAGGTTTATTGCATTTTAATAGCTATGACAATGGCATTAGGTAGTGAATAAAAAGATAGCCTTACATATATATATATATATATTTTAACCTTAAACCTCCATCTATATAATAAAAGTAAGTATTTTTCTTGTGTGTATGTTATGAGTCTATCTGAATAGCATTCTTCAAAGAATGTGATTTCGTTTTTCCTTTTTCTTTCTCTGCCTTTGCCTTCTTTTTCCTGTTAGGCAGATTATAGAAGTGTAGCACATTTGACTTCATTAAATGTATTATAGGAAAGATATTAGTTTATTAAATGGTTGGTAGGAAAACTTTCAGATGAATGATTTCTATCTCAGATAGCCAACACCATGGGCTGCAGATTATTGTAATTTAGTGCTTCTTGACTAATGTAGATGTTTAATGAGCGCTGGGCATTGTGCTAAACACATACTTTAGCTCCTTTATCCTTTAGAAGACCTCAGTGAGGTAGGCATGTTATTACTTTCTTTTTCAGGTGAGGACAGAAAGGATCAATGATTTTACAAATAAGGCTACTCTAGCATGGAGAGGTTAAGTAACTTGCCTGAGATCACACAGCGAGCAAGCATTAGTGCCAGGACTTGAGTCAGTCTGGCTTAAGAAAACATATTCTTAACCACAACTCTGTACAGCTTCTCTGATGTTTAACTGGAACACAAAACAATATTCTATCTAATGTTCTCTCCAGATGGTTGACAGGCCATGCATTGGAACCCTGAAAATCTCAAACTTGGGTAGGAAAACATAAATTAAAACTGCAGTCTTATTGAAGGCCACACCTGCCATTAAAGTAAAATGAATATCAAATCCTAGATGTTCCAGCTGTGCCACTTAAAAAAAAAAGTAGTTCATATCAAGGAAAAAAAGTACCTTATTCAGGAAAGCTAAATTCCAGCTCCCTGGTCACCCATTATCATTCTGTTTTTACTGACCATTAGGTAACCCTTTCTTCTGTTGCAGAACAGCCATCCACATGTTTGCTATTAGGAAGAGCCAGTAATTAAAGATGTATGTTCAGAGCTGACTGTATTCTGCACATTCTTAAATTAATTTGTTTTTTTTTTTTCTTCCTTTTCTTTGTAAAACCCTGTTTGCTGACTTGGTGTTGAGGCTGGAGCTGACTGCCCTGGCCAGCAGTCCAGTCCAGATTCAGGAGCAATTGCAAAACTTCTGTCCCGGGTGGGTGGAAGCCATATGTTTTGGGGAGGTACTGGAGTGAATGAAATCCTTCCTACTCTTAAAACCCTCTTCCTCAGCCAAATCTGAAAGTGACATGAACTTGGCCTCACAGAAGTCCTGTCTTAGAAAGGTTGTGTCTTGCCCAAGTAGAAAATGCTTTGGTAGAGCTTCTAAAGCCTAAAATTCTGGAATGAAAACACTTGTGTAAACACATTGGCATTGTCAGTGAAAGTTAAAACAGAGAAGAGGATAAGCTACACCAAGGAAAATGGGCAAATTGTTATGAAGGTAACTCATAAATTTTACTAGATCTTTAACGATTTATTCTCCAGGGTGGTGGTCAGGAAGTTGGGTTTTGTTCACGATACCTTTAACAACCCCCACCTGCAAGCTCCCAGTCACAGAATGTCAGCAGTATCTCCCTGGCAAGGAGAAGCATTGACTATTCCACATGTCTGTGTGTGTGTGTGTGTGTGCTTTTGATCTTCCCGAGATGATTGTTTCCGGCTCACAGTCTTGCCTCTCTTTCTCTAGGTCTCACGGGGGTGTTGGGTCTTGGCATCGCAGCCCCCAATTTGGCCTTTTCCCAGATGGTGACCACTTTCGGTTTGGCTGGCATTGTGGGCTACCACACCGTCTGGGGAGTGACCCCCGCCCTCCACTCACCACTGATGTCTGTGACTAATGCGATCTCAGGTTCGTTCCTCTCTTGTTTTCCTTCATCTTAGGTTTTCGTGGGCTTATTCAACTCTAGGGGTGCTTTTAATGTGGTTTATCAAGTCCTTGTTTTCAAATTGTATGGTTTGGCATCTGAGGTTGTGGTGTGGGCACTCGGGCTCACAGGGGGTCCAGGGGTGAGGCTGCGAGTAAGAGGCCGATGGAGTGTGTCAGGCCTCTGGGCTGTTCCCATCACAAGCTGTGCAGAGCCACTGTTTGTTCTCTCAGTTGTGATTACCTTTAAAGAAAGGATTCCTCTGATAAAATTTGGAAACCAGCGTTTTCACAGAATCATAGTTGTGACATCCTTTATGGACTTGCTTAGATTCAACTGAACATTCAGCCTAGCAAGTCTACAGTAGGCCACACCTGCCGTCAGGTTCACTGTGAGGTATGCTGAGCAGTAAGCACAGCTAGCCAGCAGGGTAGTAGCTGGTTTTTTTTTTTTTTTTGGTATGAATCCACACAGCAGTCCATGCAGCTGTCCACATGGCTGCCCAGAAGCTGTTCTCTTTTGCTTGCAGCAATGGTTCACATCTGAGGAATGAGATCCACCAGGTGTGGGAGCTAACATGGCTTGGAAACCTCATGGCCCCAGTGGGCATCTCTTATAACAATGCCATTGGCATAGCTTCCAGAATCTCTGCAGGGAACATGGTCAGTTCCAAGAGGTACTATACTCAGGAAAACTCAGAGCTATGGCTTCAGCATCGTAGGGTTATCATTCATGTGTAGTTCCTTCCAGTTCAGATGCAAATTCTCCACCAGAGGTCCCTTTTTACCCTAAGCAGTGTTGTCTAATAACATTATTGATTATATCATTATCAGGGGGACAGAGTTAGAAAATTAAAGGAAGACCAGGTTCTTACGCAGTTCTTTGCCCATGATAGTACTTGTGTGAGAATGGTGTATAAGAACTTTCTCCTTTGTGACTGCGCATGTGAGGTCCTTCAGCCATGACATTTGATCTGGCAGTGTCCCAGTGACGATTCACCATGTTGATGCTTTCTTCATAGGGCTGACTGCAGTTGGCGGGCTGGCACTGATGGGAGGACATCTGTATCCTGCCACAGTCTCTCAGGGCCTGGCCACTCTTGCTACGTTCATATCCTCAGTCAACATTGCAGGTGCGTCGATGGTAGAAGAGCCCAGAGTGCTATGTTGAGTGGAGACAAGACGAGCAAGCACAGATCAATGGGAAATAGACATTCTGGTTTTAAGAATTGAATTCTGCCTTAAAAAAATGTTTCGCTCAGACCACAGATGCTCTCTGTGAAGGAAAATGAGTTATTTTGCCCATCTGTAATTTGTAGAAACTATTTGACAAAAGAATACTGCCTTCCCCAGTGTCCCAAAACAAACAAACAAAATGATGTCTTGCTACAAGCTGACTGGAAAGTTATTGAATGCATAGTTTTGAATTAAGTTGACTTAGAGCTATCACCATGACATCTCTAAGTGGGAATACTTTTAGATAAAATGTTAGCCTTTTGCCTTATCCCAGCCCGTGTTCCTGAAAACTGAAAGCCTAGCACATCACTTGTGTCCGAAACTCATTAGATGCTGTTTTGATGCTGAAAATTCTTTAATGGTTCCAGGACACTTGGTGCTTGCTGATATGGTGTTTTTTCTTTTATCCTTTGGTATAGGGTTTAACAAACAGAATAACCTATTAGAAAAAAAATACTGGCCTTTGATCTTTTGCATTCCCAAGCTGTTTGAATGGCTCTTTACTCTTAGTCATGCAGAAATAGTTGGTTCTGCACTCTGATTAGCAAGGTTTCTTCCAGAGTGTATTTAGGGTTTCCTCCCCTTTCAGTGGAACTGGCTGGAATAGAATAGCTTTTCATTTGGGGGTTCTAATATGTTTCTTAAAATGACATTTATCCCTAGATGGTAAATATATGCTTAAAATAGAGAAATTGTAGAACTTTAAAGGATCGTGTTGCTCAGTGAGATATTGCTTTCTGTTTTACGTTTACTTTGATAAGGTGGCTTTCTGGTGACACAGAGAATGCTGGACATGTTCAAGCGTCCCACTGACCCCCCGGAATACAATTACCTGTATCTGCTCCCTGCTGGTACCTTTGTTGGGGGATATTTAGCTGCTCTCTACAGTGGTTATAACATTGAACAAGTAAGAGGCTTTTTTGCAAATTTTTATTTTTGCCATTGCATTTTCTTCCTGATTTGATTTAATATTATCATTACCAAAATGTAAACTCTTGTCAGGCAAATACAATGATAGCTTTAGAAATGCCTTGGTCAAATAGAGCATTCCCATTCTCTGAAGATCAGGACCCTGAATTTCTAGACAGATTTTGCCTGCTAACTGAAGGTGCAAACTTGGGTTTACCTGTTTGTCCTGAAGTTTTGCCACATGTAAAAAGAGTCGAGAAGATTCTTAGTATCTTCTTTATGTACCTGGCTGGGTTGTTGTAAGCATACAATGAAATTATCAGTAAGAAATTTGCATAGTTTCTTTTGTTAAATACTATTCAGTCTTTTTCCTACTTACTTTCTTACCCTACAAATCTAGTGTATTATTTCTTGTTGTCAGGAAATGTTGTATCAATTCGTTTAAAAAAGATAGTTTAAAAATGAATGCTCTATAGAAAAACAGAACTAATCAAGTTGAATTTTGGAAGTTTCATGTCTAAATATAATTATAATAAGAGACTTAACTATGTTGGGAACTCAGTATTTTCCTTTTATCTTCTATGACTATCATTAGATTGCAGCCTGACAGCAGAAAAAGCATGTCTTTCTTGATGTCTGCTTTTTCCAACATGTAATATTCGTTGAATGAACAAAATATTTTTTGAGAAGAGTTGAAGCAGTGAGTCAGAGAGACCAATATCTGAATCCATATTTACTATTTGCTGATCATTTGACTTTAGGAAAATTATGTAACCTCTTTAAGCTCTGGTTTTCTCTTCTGTTAAAATGAGAATTATGATTCTTTCCTCCTGTGAATCTCATGGGACTGACTTGCAACATAAGTGAATCATATGGCATGGTCCTTACAACATCAGGGCTTGGCTTGTTCATAGCATTTGGTTAGCTCTGGATCCCATAGTAATTCCTTTTGCACTTAGGTTCTTTTATATACCTTTTTTCATGCTCTCAGACTATTTGAAATGCTACAAATCTGAGTATCATGTGTTACTGTTTTTTTTTTGATTGTCCAGACTTAAGAAAATGATGGAGAATGTTAGTGATGCACTTTAAATTTTAGTGTGTTGTGTCTGTAAGCATTACATTTTGAATGTCAACAAAAATCAAGCACATATTCTTCCACTACTTGAAAACTATTATCAGTTTACATTAATGGTACAACTTAAGGTATTTAATATATTAATTCCTAATGATAGGAAAGTAATACTGAAATATTAAAAGCTGATATTGGTTCCTCTATTGTCTGAATTTAAAATTATCTTCAGAGAATTGTTTTTCCTCAAGAGAGATCCTCCATAAGCTGATAGGTGGAAGATTTTGACAGTGTCTCTCTCTTTCTCCCCCACTCCTTTCTCTGAAAAGCTCATGTACTTGGGCTCAGGTCTGTGCTGTGTGAGTGCCTTGGCTGGCCTTTCCACCCAGGGAACCGCTCGACTTGGCAATGCTTTGGGTATGATTGGAGTGGCCGGAGGCCTGGCAGCTACCCTTGGAGGCCTAAAACCATGCCCGGAATTGTTAGCTCAGATGTCTGGAGCAATGGCTTTGGGTGGTACCATTGGTAAGCACTTGTGAGATTTTGCCTTTATGTGAACCCATGCCCATTTTTTAGGCTACTCTTTTGACTCAGTTGATGTTCTTAGTCATTGAATGCTTGCACTTGACTGAAGATTATACCAATTGTGATGACTTTTCACCAAGGTAAAATATATTAGAAACAAGGTATTTATAACTTTATGCTACTGAGGCTATCCATATTTATTGTATCTGCATGGGAGAAGTGCCATGTCATGGTGGGCTGTTATACCTCTTTTCCAAACTCTGTATTTAGTGACATCAATTTTGCTACCTTGAAATTGGCCATGGTATTGCATTTATACCATGGAAATCAACAAATGCTACAAATCTGAGCATCATGTATTGCTGTTTTTTTTTGATTGTCCAGACTTAAGAAAATGATGAAGAATGTTAGTGATGCAGTTTAAATTTAAGTGTGTTGTGTCTGTGATTAACCATTACATTTTGAATGTCAACAAAAATTAAGTGCATATTCTTCCACTATTTGAAAATGATTATCATATTCATGAAGTTGTCATTCACATGGCTGACATGGTTTCTGTAATGTAGTAATTATCACATTTGCCTGACACATGGTTGACAATGAATGAGTGAAGTTCTCTGATAATCTTGTTTCACTTTGTCTTTCTTGTGGATGTAAACAAAAATACCCACCAGTATTCACATGGGAACTATACTCATCCATCACTTGCAAACACCAGGTAGGCTACAGATACATGATTTTGGCAAAAATCAACAAAAGCATTGTGTGAAAGTCAATTGGCTTTATGGAATTTATGGTCAAGAGTATTGTATAGTTTGTTATTATTTGAAATTGGGTGCTATACACCTTTTTATCAGTAAAGGCTCATGTCTGTATTTATATATACACGTTTTTATCCTGAGGAGCTAGTGGTGAAATATTTACCAGCACATTAGCTTTAGGTCTCCCTTTATGTCTTCCTGGAAAAGCATTGTGTCCTTTCTTGACAGTCCCTAGAAAGGAAAATGCTTGTGCTGTCCAGGGCAGGGAAGTCTTTAGACATGACCTTAGCAAATATTCTGAGCTGTATTCTCCTATCACCAGCCTGGAGCCATGCAGCTCCTTCAGAGTCTCCTAATTTGGACATTTATTATACAGGTATTTGCATTTCTTTACCTTAGGACGTGGGTCCCACCCACCCACTTAAAAACCTAGGCTTTCTTATTCTAGCTGTTTCTTGTGTGCTTAGGAGCAAGTACTGGCTTACGGAGAAGGCAGTATGGGTTATTTGCACAAGGGTGAGAATTTAAGGGATTTAGTTGAAACTTCTTAATAATCTGAGGAAGTGTTGGGAAGTGTTTAAATGTGAAGGGAAGAGGCATATATTGATGCTCTGTGTTTGGGTTCTTTGGAATTGGTCCTTGGTTAGGTGTGTTGAGAAAGTCTGCCATTTGAAAGGGTGTTTATCACCAGTGTCTTTGTCTTCTGTATAGTCCCTATAAGAGAATATTTAACCCACACTAGGAAACAGATAAGTATTTGTTATGGAAATCCTTAAGTGCAGTCTTTTTTATTTTATTGAGGCATGACATATAACAATATATTAGTTTCAGATGTACAACATAATGATTCTGTATTTGTGTACACTGTGAAGTGATCACCACAGTGTCTACTTAACATCTGTCACCGTACATAGTTACAAAATCATTTTTTCTTGCAATGAGAACATTGAAGATTATTCTTTGAGCAATTCTCAAACATGCACTGTGGTCTTGTTAACTATAATCACCCTGCTGTATATTATATCCCCATGACTGATTTATTTTACAGCTGGAAGTATGTACTTTTGACCCCCCTTCACCAGTTTGTGCATGTCCCCTGCCCCCCACTGCCTCCCACTCCCAACCCCAGCCTCTGGCAGCCTCCAGTCTGTTCTTTGTATCTGAGTTTGGTTGTTTTGTTTTTCTTGTTTTTAGATTTCACAAGTAAACCAGATCATAATGGTATTTGCTTTTGACTTGTTTGACTAATGCCATCAAGGTCCATCTGTGTTGTCACAAATGGCAAGATTTCCTTCTTTTATATACTTGAATAATATTCAGGTGTAGCCTTTACTGTGGCAACTTCTCAAAGGTCTGTCAAGTTTTAATTTCTTTTTGACCTTCATTTCCCCACAGGATTGACAATTGCCAAACGCATCCAGATTTCGGATTTACCTCAGTTAGTTGCTGCTTTCCACAGTTTAGTGGGCTTGGCGGCGGTGCTAACTTGCATAGCTGAGTACATCATAGAATATCCACATTTTGCTACAGATGCAGCAGCAAATCTCACTAAGATTGTGGCCTACCTCGGTACTTACATCGGTGGTGTCACGTTTAGTGGGTCTCTTGTTGCCTATGGAAAACTACAGGGTAAGCGATTCAACATTGTGCTGAGGTAAATATGTATTGGTAAGGGGGTTTAGAGGTTCATGTCAATTTCAAAACTAGCTTAACAGTAGAACATGTTAGATGAAGAGTCTGTTGCACTCAGAAATATGTAAAAGCCTCCCCCTGCAAAGACAAAAGATTGCTTTCTTTTATTGATCCTTAACAGGTCTCAAAGCTTTGAAGCTGTTTTTCTGCAGACAGCTTGTGGAGGAAACAGAAGTTTTTGCAGAGAGACTAGTTGATCTTTAAACATAATAACATTTCATATGTCATATAACATACACATGAACAAAATAACATCTTCAGCATCCTTTGGTGAGAGATGCCTGTGTAGAGTTCACAGAAATAAACTTGAATATATATTTTCCAGAATAAAGAGAAGCTTACTGAATAAGTTTGGTGATTAGTATGTAGTACTTATTTTGAAAACATACATATTTTAGGGCTCTACCATGACCCTTTTGCAATGGCTAAAACCAATCATGAAAATGGAAGTGGAGGAAAAAACAAACCAACCCACATAGACTGTTCCCAGTGTTTTCATGTAAAAGGGAATCTTTAGAGAAACTGGTTTGTGATTTACGTATCTGTACTTGCCTCTTAGTAATCAAATCATTAAAATTAAGGAGAGAACTTCCATGAAACATAAAAATGACAAAAGAACTTTGAGCCTAAACGTTCTTGTTTTATGCTCTTTGTCTTAGAAACAACTAGCAAACCAGGACTCTTCTCCCTTGGGCTTAGTTGATAGAATCAAAATATGCTAATGTGCTAGGACTGTTTTGAAGTTTTAAATAAATAAAACCACACTTAACAACTTCTGTGTTGGTCATATGGGGAAAAAAGTCATTTTTCAAGATTCCATGACAAAGAATAAAGAAAGTTTGAGTGATCAAAAGAAAGAACAGTTAAGTTGAGCCCTATTTTTCCTACTTCCCTTAATATTTGTTATGTGTAAGAACTCTAATTTGCTTTTATGTTTCAGTATCATGTTTTCATTCTGATACTAAATTTTGTTAGTTCAGGATTAAATGACACATACTGACGAGTGTGTGTGTGTGAGTGTTTCTTATGACACATTCTGGGTTCTGACTGCTTTGTGCTTGGTCCTAGGTATCCTGAAATCTGCCCCTCTTCTGCTGCCTGGAAGGCACTTACTCAATGCAGGCCTGCTGGCTGCTAGTGTGGGTGGAATAATCCCATTCATGATGGACCCCAGCTTTACCACCGGCATTACCTGTCTGGGCTCCGTGTCGGCTCTCTCCACTATCATGGTAAGAAGTCAGAGATGGAAAGCACATACTTAGCAAGGAACTGGGAGTATTGTGTAAGATTGCAGTCTAGTCAACTTTCTCTTTCTTTAAAATCTCTGATGGAATTAAATGTTTAAAAATGACATTACCCCTTTAGAATCTGGAAAATATGGGAAAGTGTAAGAAGAAAAAATGGTCTTTCTTTTCACTTAATTTATTCCTTTCACAGTTGTCACATGTGACATCTTTGCTGCTCTGGAGTCTTTTCAACGGGATCAGTGTGTCGGTGAACAGGAATTTCAAAAAGCCAAGTGTTTCAGTTGCATTCATTAGGTGTCTACTGTGTAGCAAGGCCCACAGAATAGAGCTTCGGTGTTTATGCAGTAAGTGTGAGGTAGTCCCTGCCTGTTAGTTGCTCTCACATTCATTGGAAGCTATGACACCGAGTCAGATGTTTATATATAAAATGAAATGCTGTTATGATGGTGTCTCCAGGGAGAGAGTTTGGCGAAGACTTTCATGATAGGTTTCGTCCTCTTCCTCCTTCCCAATTTTTCCACTTAGTATATTGATACAAATTCTCTAGTTATCTATGTGCTACAGTATAGTATTATATCAGCATATGATGCTTTTGCACACAGCTCTTGTATTATTCACTGGTTGCTTTATGTCTGTCTAGTCTCACGCCTTTTTGCAGACAGGGTTTATGTTTTAAGTTTTTTAAATAATTGCAGTGCTCAGCACAAAGTTAGACATATAGTAATTGCTTATCAAACACATACTGGCTGCTTGAGTCAGAAGCACAAGATTTACAGTGTTAAAATGATACTTATTTTTATGTAATCCTTAGAGTTAGGCCATGATTTCAACACAGAAACTTAAGAAGTTAGCAAAATAACTTTTTATGACTGCTGATGATCCTTTTTTTTTTCTATCAGATAAAGCACTGATATTTGTTTATTTTAAACAAAAGAAAAGTGGTTTTGATATTTTTACCTAATAAAGCAGAAGAGGTAAAATCTCGAAACCTATAGCATAGAAATGTAAAGCTTTAAGATTGTGATCTTTGAGAAGAGGTAATTTTGATATTTAAAAGGTACTTAATGGTTATATAAGAATGGGTATAAAATATTTTGTGAGTTTATATTAATTGATTTTGATTTAAGTAATATATCTCATAACAAACTCAAAATGTGCAGGAACATGTGGAATAAAAAGCAAAAATCTTTCTCCCCACCATCCTTTTTCTTTTCCTGTGTTGAGTGATTTTGGGTTACATTGTGAACATTGTGAATGATGAATTATAGAGACTGAATTCTGTTGTATTCCTCCAAAGATCATTGATTATCATTTTTTACTTATTTGTTTCTGTAGGCAATTAATTTGGCTGGTTTCATATGCCAAATTCTGGCTCCCTGTGGTCAGAGGGCGGGGGCACTGAGCTCTGTTGTTATTTTATCTTTAACAGGATTGCTTGGGTTGTGCCACAAATGCATAATTCAGGAGTCAGCCCGAGACTTGAACAGAGCTTATACATGGAATTTGGGGTTCCTCTCTCTAGCCTCCTCCTTTTTAGAATTTCCTTTTTCATTTTCCAGCTGTCTTAGTCACTCTAAATGCTGTGTTTGGGTCTTCAAACTAGTAAGACTGTGGGCTTATATTTCAATTTTAGCCATTTCTCTTGGCACCAACAGGTCATGTTAACCTAAGCCATCTTGGTTAACTCCATAAAAGCTGGGAAATTTACTCAGTGATGTTACTTTTTTCCAAGTGTAGACCCCTTTCCAGTTTTTGCTTGCTTTTCTTCACTGCCTTTTAGAGATTTTTTTTTAGGGGAATGTGATTTAGTGTTTACACTGTTACATCAGTGGGAGGATTGGTCAGATAGAAGATACTTGTCACCACCAGAAGTGGAATTTATATGTAAATATATTAATTAGAAAACGGGAATGATTAAGAACCAGGATGTTCAATGTCAGAGTTTAATTTGTTCAATGTTTAATTCGTTGATGGTGAGTCCTTGTTCGGTTTCATCTAGGGTGTGACTTTGACGGCTGCCATCGGGGGTGCTGACATGCCCGTGGTCATCACTGTGCTGAACAGCTACTCAGGCTGGGCCCTGTGTGCAGAGGGCTTCCTGCTCAACAACAACCTGCTGACCATTGTGGGTGCGCTCATTGGCTCCTCGGGTGCAATCCTGTCCTACATCATGTGTGTGGTAAGAAACACTGAAATTAAAGGAAATGGCATTCTGAAAATAAGGATGTGTTTGTTATTTCTTTTATCTGCAGTAAAAATGACCATTAATTCTTACTCTCTTCAGCAGAAATGTCAGAATTTTTGGTTTGAATAAATTTGCAAGACTGTGTTTAAAGGTACTCAAGTGCAGATAATTAGGGAAATTAAATATAAAGATGAAAATCTTCTGACTCTCTCTGGTTATAAACACTCAAGATTTTGGTCTGTTTCCTTCTTTTTTTTGTGTATTACACATCTGTGCATTTACTTGTCTGATCATATTGTGTACTGTTTTGCACTTAATTTTTTTAATCTTACAAACTGTATTCTTGCTTTTTTTCTTAATAAAAATGCATTAAAAATTATTTTAAGGGACTTCATACTAAACCATCATATGGATGTACAAAATTGATGTAGTTTTTCCCTAATGCTGTACATTATTGGTTGTTTGATTTTTTTATTCCCTTTTATATATAAACATTTCTTTGGCATTTGTGATTTTTGTCTTAGGATTGATTCCCAGAAGTGAAAGGATAGTCTCTTTTTTATGCTCTTCCTACTCATTGCTGTGTTGTTTCCAGAAAGCCTGCTCCAATTTACACTCCTCCTGGTCGTCTGTGAGAGTGTGCCTGTCTTAAAGTTTTGTGGTTGCCACGATTTAAAAAAAAAAAAAAAAATTAACAGACAAATAGCTTTCTCGCTTCCTTTTCATTTCTAATTCTCCTCTTGATGGCAAAAAAGATATCCTGGAAAATAATTAGAGGTTTAAGTAGGAAACCTTTTCAAATTATAGATATTATTTTCTAAATAATAGTTTTGAATGACTGTGCAAGGTTAATAATCATGAGACTGAGTGAAATTAGAATGTGACTTTATACTGATTATATCCTGTAGACAAGGACAGTTATTCTACCTTCGTTTTATTACAACAGTAAACAAAAAACATTTGTTTTACAACTCAGAATTTCTCTAATGTTTTACTTGAAAAATCTCATTGTCGGTTTAATGCTGAAGTTATATTTTCTAATAAAAAGTTAGTTTTCTTTGGCCATATTGTAAAACAAAGGATTTGATAGCCCAAGCTCAAAATAAAGTAAGAGGTTTTAAAATTAAATCCCCAGGTTGTTTAGGGAATTTGGAAAGGTGGAAGTTGTGTCTTCTATTTGAGAAGTGTCAGGCTTTGGGTTTTTTAAAAACAGATGTTTATGAAGAAGAAAAAATTGATCCATATGTGTTAGAAATAATTTTCTCCAAGAACAAACTTTTTGTCCCTTAGTTTGACTCAGCTTCATTTGGTGAATTTAATGACCAGCAGGGGGCAGCAGACTTTTATTACTACTGTTTTTAAAACGAATACTGATTTTAAATACTGTCTTTTATTTTGGTAACTGAATATTTTTAAAGCTTCAGCTCTCCTGGTCCAAATACTGATTTTAAAATGAAATGGGAAGATTTAAGTTTTAATAAAGCCAGTGGCATCCTGATATGGGCAGAGGAATGGAGGGCTTGTAGCTAGTTCTTCGAGTGTCATCATGGGGACCTTTTTGCCTTTATCCTTTTTTACTTAAAAAGGTTTTCTTTGGATTCTTAAACATATCAACAGTATTTCCCAAATTTCTGTTTGTGTCTGTTTTATTTCCTCTCCTTTCTAGTCTTCATTTTAGTTTCTTCATTATTACTGGTCATAGTTGTAGGTCATATACCACATAACCAAACTTTTACAGTGGGAGTTCTGTAACAGAACTAGAATGCGATGGTACTTGTTGAAAATACTCTTTTCTATATGTACTTCTGTAATTGTATTACATTCTCTTAATTTTTTTCTATCCTTTCATATTTCTTGATCTGTTTTCTCTAGTTGATGTTTTTTTTTTCCTTTCTATTAACACTGCCTCGGGCATGCCGTGTACTGTCAGCATCCCACAGATTTTTTTATTTCTCTACTGTATATAAGGCTAACAAGATACTGTTATAGTTGCCTGCCACTGTAGTATCACACTAGGTCAGATTGCTACTCTGTCTGTAATAGCAAATTGCATTAATTTGCATTCAAGGAGAGTTGAAGCTTTAAAAATATTCAGTTACCAAAATAAAAGACATTTAATGTGGGAAATTTGGAAGAAGATAGAAAAAGGTAAATAAATTTATAATGCATTGATTACCATGTAACTGGTAACATTTAATATTCTAATTCTAGTCTTTTTTCACATGCATATGCCTAAATGCATTTTATGTTTTATCACTAATAATTTCTGTGTTCAAACTAAGAATTTTTAGTGCCTACTTGCTATTATTCCACATAAGTATGTCATAATTTATACATGTCCATGTTACTAGTTGTTTTTAACTTTCTTTTTCTTCAGTATTATTTTCTGTGTATCATTGATTATTTCCTTAGTTTCAGTTTTTATAAATGCGATTAGTGGTACAAAGGGAGTAAGATCTTTCTGTTGGTTGCTGATAGTGATAAAATGATCTCCCCAAAGGATTGATTCTCTGATCAGAGCTCTCATCTGTGCTGTGTGGAGTACTTGTTTTGATGCACACTCTCTATTTTGTCTCATTACGGAACAACCAAGATAGTAAGAAAAATAAGCCTTATGTATTTTTCAATTTTGAAGATAGAAATTTTCTTTCCTCCTAAATTTTCCTGATGTCTGAGTTTTCATATTAATCTTCATTTTTTCTTAGCTTATGCTTATTTATTATAAGAAATTGATTCTTTATGGTTGGAATAATAAAAATGAAATAGCTGCCTGTAATTGGGCATAGCTCAATACTGTGGGCATTATTTTAGGTGCTTTACAAATACTAGCTCATTTAATTCCCACACAACTTCTGGAGGTAGTAAATATTCTCATTTTACAAGGAAATGATTTAAAGATGCTGTTTATTACTTACTGTTGTGTGTATGGAGCCTGACCTTAGGACCTAGTATATTCAAATGAATATACTTATTAAATGAATAATAGATGAATATTTTATCTGTTACCTCATTTCATATTTCAGAATCCTCTCTGGATAGGTTATGGTAGCAGATATATTGCCATATATCAATATCTGTTAATACCACTAATATGTTTATTTTCATTATTTTATTATTTATTGAAGGAAGCATGCAAGTCTAAGCCAGAACAGAGTGGATTTATTATGTGAGAGGGAATGGAATGCATCCCAAGTGGCTAATCAGCAATCCCTAAATTTGAGTTTCTGTTCTGTAAAGAATTATTTTGGGTGTCTTCTGAGTCTAATACTGTGGTTACACAACACCCAGTATTATAAAAACTGAAATGTCAACAGGGTCCAAACAACTACCTCAAATAAATGACTTGCTTTATATCCAGATGTCATATAGACATTAACCTCTTTATGATTTTACAGACCATTTACTTGAGAAAATGTCCAGATTGCCTGGGAAATAGAGAGCTTGCAAAAATGAAATAGCATTTTCAGGCCAAAATCAGACGAAATTTTCTGATTTTTGCACTTTGCCGCCTGGTTCCAAATGAAAATAGAACAGAATGAGGTGGTTGAAAGCCAAACCAAAAGTAATTTTTTGCCTTGCAATCAGTTAATTAGCACCTACAAAGCATTTAAGGGAGAGATGCTAGTAAATGGTATATATGTTCTTATTGCTTGCTTATGTCTATTCTCTGACTTTCCTTTGTTTTCAGATTTATTTCTTAGAGTTTGCTTGAAATTATGTGAACTAAGTGTTTCTTTAATGTAGCATACAATTATAAGGCTTAACTTAAAAGAAACAGTCGTGGACAGTGTTGTAAATACTTTGTCTTGGAAGCTCAGAACTCTTCAATCTGCAGATTAGTGGTCACAGTTCTCATTAATCACTTAAGCAAGCAAAGAAAAAGAACCAACCAAACAAAAAAACCTAACCAAAGTCCTAAACCCTAAACATTTGTTGAAAATATAATGTTGCAATGGTAAATTCAGAGATGAAAAATAATTTAGTTTTTAAGAGACCACATGGAATTAGCTTAATGGTGATAGGGTTGTGGAGATGTGTTTAACAAGTTGACTTTGATTGTTAAACTACTATGTTCCCACTTTTTCTCCCTAAGGTGCCCTCAGAAGTGGGTATATATTAATTAAATGTCCTCAGAAAATTCTTTCCTTCTCTCCCATTCATTTATATAGGAAAAAAGGAATGTTCCTTTTAAGCCAAGTTAGAATAAAATGGTTATATTTTCTACATCTGACTCTCTACAGGTTGTGTGGTACAGGTGATGCAACCTCTTGTATGTTTGACTTTTGTTTTTAAAAGTTACCTATGACCATCTCAATGTCTGAAATAGTCCTTTAAATCAATCTTTAAGGGCAAAAATTTGGTAGAACATATTTCTGGTTATTTAAGTTCAGAGTTCTGTAACTCAAAACCTTCATCAAAATCAGCATGTGTTGAATGTTCTGGAAGTCTCAGGTGTATGGCTGTTTGGATTTTCATTAAACCTTGGATTTAAGCATAGAAGATTGTGTTGAGAATTTAAAACTCCATGTCAGATTGGGACTATAAACTTAATTTAAAAGCATTACTTTAATTTTTCTCTGACCCTCTTATCCATCAATAAATATACATAAAGATATCCCAGGCTGTATTTTATTTGTAATAGTCTCAGCAAGTATACCAGACTGGGCTCTGTAAAATGTGAATGTTTTGTCAGGTAAATGATTTTAGGTCAAAAAGAACAATTAAAAAATTCCTGACAACATTTCTATCAGTCTGTCCATTCAAAACTTGTTATTGACGTGCTGCCTTGGTCAGGTGTGGCCCTCTGCTCATCTTCTCTGCTCCTCTTCCTGCCGCCTTCCCCTCTCTTCCCCAAGTGGTAGCAGGCAGGGCTGTCTTTGGAAAGGCGGTCATGGTTTTTTTTCCCTCTTGTGTTACTACTGAAAATCTCTAGGTGCTCTCTAATAATATAGTATTGTCTTTTTCAAAAAAAGTAATAAATTGACACATACAGCTTTTAAATGGTTTAAACAATGGATCAATGATATGTTTATTACAACTCTTTAAATAGGGTTTAATAATTTTTTTGGAACCTTTTCTGAAGTGATAAATTCAGTTTTGACCATGTAGAATGACCACTTTGATCATGTACAGTGATTTGAAGTCTTACAATGCTTTTGCTTATTCAGAGCATATAGCTGCTTGTCTTTTCTTTAGTCACTACACCTCCAGAGGTCTACAAAGTGTTTTCAAAACCAGATCAGTTACAGTCCCATATTTTAGTTGTGACGTTTGTATGAGAGACATTGTGGGATGACTGCAAATGAGCATGTAGTGAGAAGTGCCTTCTTTTTTTTCCAAATTATTTTTCTAGTTAAAAAGTTGGGTGTAAATTGTAATGAAGCAGTGTGCATATAAACTGACTCATCTACATTTTTGGAAGTGAAATATTTTAGGACCCTACTAATGAATCCAGTTATTTCTATTATAGCTTCTTGGAGCTGTAGTTGACTTGGAAAGTAAGACAATATCAACATTTCTTTTTTTCTTGACAAGAGGGCAGCAGACTTCTAAATAATGTGGATCCCTATCCTTTGATTCTTTCCTGGTGCCTCTTGATAGCTTGTTCTGGTAGCAGAATTCACTTGAGAGAATAGTAGAGTCATCTTGTAAAATTTCTTACAGTTCTCATTTTCTTTTCCTCTGGTGAAATACATGTAAATATGGAGGTATAAATTTCTCAGTTAATATGCAGACACTAATAACTAGATCTGAATTTTTCATTGATTTCTTAATGTCACTGGTAATTTTTCATTAAATTCTTTTTAAAATTTATTTTTACTAAAACATCAGTGTTCATTTGATCTTATATATGTGATCTAAGTCAATTTCTTAGATGATCAAATAAAAATCTTTAGATGATTCTGAATGTTATATACACAGGATTCATACAATTTTTAAAAAAGTTACGTAGATTAAACTCACAGCTGATAATTTTCCTCTCTAGGCAATGAATCGCTCCCTGGCTAATGTGATTCTTGGAGGCTATGGTACTACTTCAACAGCTGGGGGAAAACCCATGGAAATTTCTGGCACACATACAGAAATCAACCTTGACAATGCAATTGACATGATTCGAGAAGCTAATAACATCATTATTACTCCAGGTAAAAAAACAAAAACCAAAAAGCAAACTTAATATGATAGCTGTTGCACTGATTAAAACAATAGGGGAAAAATTGAACTGAAACTTCTTTCATTTTTGAAAACATAATGGAAACTTAGAAGCAACCCTGTGATTACTAAGTGAAAAATACTGAGAATTCTCAGCTTAGGTTAATATTTTGGGGATCCTGTAGACATTCTATAAATTGATGTAGTAGGTTCTATCCATGTCTTTCTGTGATTCTGTACAGATGTATCAATCATCTTTGAGTCTTGTTATTTTTCTTGTCATCCATAATTCCTGGTCCTATTGTCAGGGTTAAATTAGATATAGTATGTGAAAGTGTCAGCTCACTCATTAGACTTGCTTTTAGTAAATGTTAATCTCTTTCCTTTCAAAAGTAAATATTTAAAAAATAATGTTGTTCCTAACAAGATGAGGTAACATGGCCTAGTAGAAAGAATTTGGTCTGGGGAGGTCACAAAACCTCACTTTTATTCTTAATTTTGCTTCTAACAATTGACAGGACGTTGACCAACTCATTTAATCTCTTCAGGCCTCAATTTCCTACTCTACTGAGGTTTATTCCAGTTCTTTACTCTTATCACAGAATGCTGCGGTATTAGAGACAGTACGTTGTTCTTAGATTAAGATTCTCTGTTATGCTCTCATAGGAGGTTTCTATAAAAAACGTCTATTATTGATTTGACATATGGGTACTTTGCTATTTGGTTATATACTCAGATGTGAATAACAAACAGCAGAATTGAGTGTTCAGGTGCAAGCCTTCTCAGTTGGGAGCAGTGTCCTTTTCTAGAGGCATTTGAAACATGTGGGTTGGGGTTTTTGGTTGTCTTAAAGATGGGGCTGCTACTGTCAGCTAATGTGTGGGAGTAGATGATCCCAATATGCTCTAATGCCTGGGACATTCCTGCATCATGAATTGTCCCAGCCAAAGTGGCAGTGGCATTACCGGTTGAGAAGCACCGTGCTGGAGGGTAAAGGCGGGAAGATGTAAAGGACACATTGTTTTTCTCTTGGAGATTTTCCATCTAGTGAAGAAATCAGATCAATAAATAATACAAGGTGGTTTATGATAAAGGCTTAATTGGACTGTGTGGACAGTTTTTCTGTAATGGGGGATCGAGGAAGGATTGTTGGGAGGGGTGGGTTTGTTTTGCATCTTAGAGGATGGATGGTGTTGGTGGCAGAGGGAATAGCTTGAGCAGAGACTTGGTATTTGGAAAAATGCAAGTAGAAAAGTGGGGACAGATGGGATTCATTATACAAGGGAGAATGGACAGAATGTAGGGGTAAGAGAATAAGGAAGAGGACTGAAGTTTTTGGTTATACCTAACATCAGAAATTTGGAACATTTTTTTTTTCTTTTGGGCAGTAGGGGAGATTTTTAAGTTCTTTTTTGAAGATAATAAGTTTGAGGTGGAGATGGGTCAGTGGACATGCTGTATGGAGCTCAAATGACAGGTGGAGCCCAGAGACAGATTGGGAGGCATCAGACAGTTGTTAAAACCATGCAGTGGGCTGAGATTTTCCAAGGGGAGTGTGTGGGACAAAGTGAGAGCTTTGTCATTTAAGGGGGAGAGCTAAAGGAGAACATCTATTTAAGGAAATTGAGGAAGAACAGTGACAAAGTAAGGAGGGTTACCAGGGGATTGATGTTAACAAAGCCAAGAATGAAGACAGTCTGAAAACATTTCGTGAGGCAGAGTTGGAGAGAGAGAGCACAAGTGCGTGTGTGGTGTGGTCTGTGGGGACGAGGGGGGTGCCTTGCGGTATCGGACACTGCAGAAGATTGAACAGGGACCGATAGATTTTGAATCCGAACTTAACACCAGTAGTTTCAAAAGTCTACATTATAATTTGCTTTCATTTCTAGTCCTGTTACCTGATTGCCTTTTTTGGTGTAAAAATATGTTTTGATCAAGACAGAAATTGTAGTTCATAAAATTTCAAATTGAAACCACCTTCTTCTGTGTTCTTAATGTTCTTTGTAGGCTATGGTCTCTGTGCTGCCAAAGCACAGTACCCCATTGCTGACTTGGTAAAGATGCTCTCCGAACAGGGCAAAAAAGTCAGGTAAGTACTTGCAGTGAAAGCTTGTAGTGTGTGAGTGAAATAAAAGGAAAATAGACAACTATTTTTTAAAGTGGAGTTTTACATACATAGTCACTAGTTGTCAGTTGTAAAAAACACTGTTCTAGCCTTAGTCTTACTACCTAGTCTTCATTATCTCTGTCTGATATCATCAAACCAAAGTAAGTGTTCATTTTAGAAAGAGAAATTTTATCATAATAAATTCCGGGATGTTTATTAATGGGGAAAAACAGAGGTCCTGTTTCTTTGTGGTTTGGTTTGGGGAAGGAGGTCAAGCAAAGCATTTGTGTCTTTTTGGTTTCTGTTGTTCACACTAAAGAAAAACACCTCAAATGAGAGGTGTTTGAAGAGTGAGACCCCATGGTGAACCTGTGTGGTCTGGTCAGTGTTTGACTGGTGGAGCTCTTACACTCTCAGGGTGGGAAGGACTGCTGAACATTTTCTTTTCCTAAAGCTACACATTTTTGAAATAGGAATTAGAGCAGCAGCTGGTTCTGCCACTTGCCATTTGGGCACTGGACTCTGCCTGGGAGGATGTTAAGCAGAATGGTAAAGTTGAGGACTCTGCATTTCTAGATTATTTCCCATGACCCTGGATAAAGGTTTGAGGAATGGAAAAATGGGGTCTGTGGGTGATTAACCCTTGGAGAACTTGGCGTCTGTCCCTCGCACTTTGGATCCCTGTTCTGGAACTGCTGTTAGGAGTCACTGAAGGGACCTTCAGGGCTTAGGCCTGGAGGGTAACTGCTGCTTGCTTTGTGGGGAAGCTGGATTGTCGCGACCCTTCAGGGACTGAAGCAACACGCCCAAGGTCTTGATTCTTCTCTAGGCTTTATTGTCTAACCTCTTGCGGCGGTTACAGCAGTTGTCGGGAAGCTCTCCTCCCTCCCGGCGGGCTCCCTTATATTCAGTCACCCAACCAATCCGGGACAGTATCATGCGTGACCTTTAAGCGGATAGGTGTCACGCGCCACTCTAAGCGGGCAGCACGAGCTGTGCACGGGTATGAAAGTCTGCTGGGCCAATCCCCAACAGGGAAGAGGGGAAAGGGTGGTGAGCAGGAAGCAGGCGCCATCTTTAGGGCGTTGTCCAGCTAGAGTGGGGCTCAGCCTTGGCCGTAGGCCGGGCCCCCACACTGGATCACGAGTGGTTTCCTTGCAATGATCCGGTAGGTCAGAGACAAGATAACTCTATTATTAAATAAAACATTTGTTCACCAGGATGTTAATGTATGTTGACAATACTGTTACTGTCTCTCGATAAAAAATTCCTTTTTCATGCCAGTCTTACACTTCTGTCTGGGGACAGATGATAAGAAAATAAACCAAACCATGTGGCTTGGCCTAATCAGAGTATCTACGCCAGATTAGATGCAGAATCCTAGTCGTCAGCTTGAGGGTCCCAGCTACTCATAGTGGTAACAGAGACTGAGATAATGAAACTAGAGGTTATCTAAAATGTTTTAACATCAGCTGCATTTTCTTTCTTCCCATCCTTTCTTTCTTATTCCTTCTTCTGCTCTGCCTACCTGCCATCTATTGTTTGTGTTTTTTAAATACACAGAGTCAAAATGTTACATTGTGGTAGGACCAGCTTTTCTGTGATGTAAATGGTTTCTATGTTACTGTGATCCTAGATGAACTGAAGATAGAAGGTGAGAAAAGCCAATGACTTTGCTTTATAAATCTTCGCATGGGAAGTCTCACTTGAGCAACTTACTCCTATTTTCATGTAGGGTTTAAACAGTGCTTCCCTTTTAGTCATAGTCTTGCCACCTAAAGTATTTGCAGACTTACAAGTGGAAAGGATGTGTTAAAAAATATTTTATGATTTTTCTAAAATGAAATTGTTTTTCATTATTTAATCCATATGTGAAAAAGTCTCATGTATTATTAATGCCTTCTGTCACCACATAAATGTTTAGGAGATGAGTGGCAATCATAATCAAATAGAGAAAGAGGGCTGTCATGTCTTAGTTTTCCTTAGGGAAGTGAATGATTAATTCGCCATACCTCTCTACTACTCACTAATTGTCCTAGGATGACCGGACATCTTGGAAAATCAGTTTAGTGGCAAGGTCGGACAGCATCTTAAAATTGTTCACCAGCTTGATGGAAGGCAGGATGTGAAAGGAAAGGAATGAGTGATAGAAAAAGTGATCTGAAAAGAAAAGGGTTAAATCAGATGGAATTTTAGTTTCTGACCAGATTAAAATTAGAAGTTTATCCACAAGAACATACTACTGTTTAGGATGATTTCTGTCATACTGCTTGGGGAAAGTAATTTCTTGACTTAAGATTTATGGGAGGTATTTAATTAAACATTTGTGAATAGTTTCTCAGTTATTTGTTTTTTATTGAAGTAATTTTGTGAATAGCACATCAGACTTTTCATGAGAGAGCTTCTCATCATTTCACATAATTGTCAGAGTTCATTTGAATAATTTATTAGTAATAAATTTATTGATAATTATGTAGGATTAAAATAAAATTATTGTTCAGTCTGATTTCTCAGTTAGGAAAAGTTAGCCATATATACTGATCTATTTCATATGAAAAATGAAGTTATGTATTAATACATTATTTTTTTTTACTATAGTATGTTAAATTCTCAACATGAGCTTTCTATCAAGTATGTAAATCTCACATTTGAATTAACTGGAGGAGAACTATTCTTGCCAACACGATGACAGTAGATTATCATATTTTTCCTTTCTAGCTTCTGTCTGGAGATTTTTTTTTTAATTTAAAGGGCATCATAGAAACTTTGTTGAGTTTGCTCTGTGTGCCATCATCTCATAGGACAAATGCAAATTTTCTTTCTGAAGTTAGGAATATATATATAGATGCTGGCCTTTTTAAAACAGAGACAGTGTTTGTTTGAATAAGAGATGGCTGCGGCAGTTACCTCGTGCTTTAATGGAATAAATCTGTATTTACAGTTCATGGTAATTTAGCCCTTTCATCACTCTGCGGAGCTCCCACGGTGCTCATTGAGCTCAGCTGCTGGGCCTCTGGTTTTAGCAGATCTTTGTGCCTCAGGACCCCAGCATGCCTACCATCCAGATGTGACATATTCGCACACATCCCCTGTGGAAATGTGCCAGCGTGGACATGCGATTGTCATCAATTAGTTACGCCCAAGTGGTGCCAAGAAAAATTGCATCTGTCATACAGTCTGCTGGCTTCATGGCCCATGATTGATTTAGAGACACTCCTGTTTTCCTTTACTTTGGCTATAGTCATAACATGCTCAGAGAGATTATATAATGAAGCATATGACATTTCATGATGAGCTCATATTAGGACATCATGGAAGTTCACTGACTTAGACTTTTCTTAGTGGCCAGGATATTATCGCTACTTAGTTGCCCAGATGCCTCTGTAACTTACCTCACTTGTGCTTGATCTCCAAAGGCATTGAGTTTTGGAAGTCTTACGATACAAGAGTAGAGACATTTTTCTCTTTATTTCCCAATTGGATTGATGTGATAGGCTTTTCATTATAAAGCAGTGCTCTCAATGAATAATTCTTAGAAAGGGTGTAATCTTTCTCTTTTCTCAATTAATCACTGCTTGATTTTCTTTTTCTAAAGTACTAGTGCTTCAATTATCACTGAAGTCTTGAATTTATGAAAACATGTTTCAACTTCTTGGATTGATTATGTTGCTTTCATGTTAATGTTCAACTGTACCCTTCTACTAATAATTTATTGATAAAAATTATTAATTACTAGGTACTGAGAATGGAAGGAAGCCTAAGCCCATTTCCAACTCTCAAAATATTACAGTTTAAAATGAAAACAAATTTACAAATAAATGAATCAGTGAGTGAATTCCATTTAATGTGATTGTATGCTGAGAAAAGTAGAGTAGAAGTAGGAAAGCAATTCAAAGGAGAGGAGCAGTTAGCTGTCGGGGACATCTTAAACTCTATACTGTTCAGACTATGAAATTTTTTGCAAGTTTAAAAAAAAATAATTCTTTCATCCTTCATCTAAGCACATCTAGCTACCAGTGTTATTTGCAGTTTAATAGTGTTTCACAGTGTTCTGTGACATGGCTATAGGTTGAAATACATGTTATTTTTGCTAAGAATTCCATTCTTTGAAGATACTTGAAGATGAAATATTTTGTCACTCTAACTGCATTTTCCTGTTGTTCATGGATTACATGTAATTTAAATAAACAGAGTTCAGCCTTCTTGGGGTTGTTCTGGAGTGCAGGAAGAGCTGGGATGTGCAAATTTGTGAAGTAATAAAGGTACCTGCTTCTGAAGAGAATAGAAATTAGGCTAGATATAAGATCTAGTACAGTATTTGAGGAAAGAAATAGACATTATTTAGCAGTTTCATGCCCACCTTGCAATACTTTCTTTTTAGACATGACTCTTCATGTCAATGCAGTGACCATTTGCTGAACAAATGATTATACAGTATTTTGTGCCAGGCACTGTTCTAGGTCCTGAGAATATATCAATGAATACCCAGATAAAAATTCCTGGCCCTGTGGAGTTGACATTTACTGAGAGTTTAGTTAATAGGCATTAAGACAGTCTAAACTGAAGATACTTACAGCCCCAGTGTGTCTCCAGTTCACATGCTGGTTGAAATGAAGCTGATAGCTTTAGAATGGTTATTGTAAGTGAGTTTCAGAGTTACAGCTGGTACTGTTTGGTGATGAGCTAGTCAGTGCTTCTGGTTTTGTGAAAGATATTGTGTGTTTACACTTTGCACTGCGTCTGCTTTCTTGAAAAACATAGTGCGTCTGATGGACATTATTTGTGTAATTGGTCAAATGAGTGAAATTTTTGTTGAAGAAAGGAAAAGCAAGGGAAGTCCGTGCACTCACAACTACGTTCTGTCTAGTGTAGACTTGCCAGTAATCCCTCAGATCAGAGGTGCCTTTTGTTCTCCTAGAAAGTGGCCATCTTCCTCCCAGATTTTGATTGTTGCCCAGGTCACCTTTGACTTTGTACTGTCCACAGCATATTGATGTGCAGAGAACAGAAAACTATATTAAAAGCCTGTGATTTAGGTGCTTTGTAAAGCTTGTGCTAGCCATAGCATTCTAGGACTCTTTCCTTGGAAACTCATGCCACATGCATTTCAGTGGTCTGAGGAAGAAACTCTCACTGTTGATGAAACTAGTGCCTCTGACCATTGAGGTGATTTTTGACTTCTGGTTCTAGTGTTAGTCATAATACTCTTTGAGCTTATTTTCTTCAGTGAGGTTGATGTAAACATGGCAGAGTATAAATAAAGGCACTCTTCTCATTTCATGTTCAAATTTTTCAGTATCTTATTTATAATTTCCGTCTTGCAGTGCTCACTTGTGATTGCATCCCAACAGCCATTCAACAACATCATTAAAGTAATTCAGACAGGAAGGTGAAATTATGTCTAATTTGTACATTTGTACTAATGCAGTTTTCCAGAGTATAATACTCTAGAACATTAGTGGCAAATATATATTCTAGAATATTAGTTTTTTCTCTCATATCATTCTTCATAGTTTTTTTTGCTGGATTATTTTCAAATAAGTGTGTCAGTTTCTATTCTGGGCTTGGTAGCTGGGTTTGGCTCAGCGACGGAAAAGCCAGGTTTGGGCACCATCTATAATAATTTCCTTGGAGTGGAAAAGGTAGTTTTGTGACATGGTTCTGTAGAGGACTGTGTCAGTGTTGTCACTGGATCATCTGACCTAATCCTCTTTCGATGACATCTTGTTCTGAGGGTGGTCACATGTGCGGATGAAAGTGAGTCTTCCATCAGACATTTTCTCATTTACAGTCACAGGACAGGTACTATTATTCTGTATAGGAAAAATTGTGTCCCTGAGACATTTTTGTAAGCCCCTTAACGTTCATAATTTTTTTGCTGAGGAAGGGAAGGCCATGATGAACACACCAGATTTCAGATCAGGGTAGCAGTGCAGCCCTTATTTGTCATAAAAAAAAGGAAAGAAAGGCACATAATGTTCTCTAATTCTGGGTGTTGGAAAGTTCTAGGAAATTAAATGAACATTTCTTTTCACTTTGAATTGTATGCATGAGTTCGTCTGAACCACTGCTTCTGAGAAGGACTTTCACAATTTTAGAAAGCTGGTGTCTATCCTTTTGCTCAAGAAGCCTTACCAGTACGTTAATTCCACAACCTTTCTCATTAATCAGTTTTTGTGGACAGCAACTGCCTTGTCAGGAAGATTCTTCTCCTACTTCATTACCATGCTTCTCTGCAGATGGATAGGCTGATCCCACCCAGCTCGGCTCAGCCTTTTCACCAGCAAGGTTAATTTGTGTGTCATTTACCCTGTTTCATGTCTTATAAAGTTCTATTCTATACTGCATTTACTAAAATTATTTTTTCTAAAAGATAACTTTTCCTTGTGGTTACAATAAGTGACATGTATTTGTCAATCAGAAGTTCTGATCAGAATGTGATAAACTGAAGATACCTGCCTTTTCAGATCCTATATTATTTTTCGCAGGTGAAATGCATAATTAAAAAACAAATATTGAATGCAGTAACAGATCTTTTTTATTACCTCCACTGGCCTTTCTCGGAATGGAGCATCGCCACATACAAACATAGAATACTAAAGTCCTTAGAGGCCCAAACCAGTGCCTCTTTACTGCATCTGCAGTGAATGCCCAGCCTGTTCTGTGATAAAACACTGCATACATATTCGGTGTTCTAATAAATGAGTTCTAAGTAAAGGAATCCTGCCTTAGGGAGCAGTTGGGTTGGAGAATCTTTAAGGCTTACTTTAAAGGTTTTATTGATTCATAAATACTTAGGGGTAAAAACAGGAAGAATAAGTAGGCTTTTAACAAATAAACCCTCTTTTTATTTTCCTTTGGTATATCTTTTTCCTAGTTAACTTGTTAACTTCCAAGGAACCTAGGGTAATGTATTTAGGAAAATTGTGGGATGATGGTATCCGGAAGGCAGAATTCCAAAATGCTATTAATGTATTTTATCCTGTATACAGTTTGATTTTAAAATATAAAACACAGTAAAAAGAAAGGAAATTAAGCCTTTTAACATCTCGAGTATGAAAATAGATTTTGCACAGTGACTCCTTAGACATATAGCCAAATAGTTGGAGGTTGTAAAGAGATTTTTTAAAAAAATGGAGATCCTTTTTCCTATTCATAATAGTCAAAGAGTGCAAAATGAAGAAAGTTCTTTAAATATTTTAGAGTGGGGGCCAGCTGTCCCTTAAGTTTCTTTGTTTTATTTTTGTTGAATTGGGATACTTATTTCTTCTTCATGTTTTATTGCTGAGCTAAATTTATATATTTTCATAATGCATGAAAGAAAACAGTTTGTTTGCACAGTTGTGTGGGATGTTTTTTACTTGTGACTAGTCCCACAGGTCCCAAGAAGAACTGTTGGTCAGGACCTATTGTCTTCATGGCCCATGATCATGGGACTTCACATTGTTGTGTCCCCTTTAGAGCATGTGGTGTCTGAAGTCTAACGTGAAGTTGTGAAAAAGTGTAATAATGGGGTTTATATCTTCACGCATTATAAAAGAGAGTCAAAAAAATATGTTGTCACAGAGAAGACAAGTAGTGACTCTATAGCATCTTACTACGCTGATGGACAGAGACTGTAGTGGGTTATTTGGGGGGACTTGGTGCTGGGAGGAAGTCTAGTAAGCATAACGTTCCTCATGTAATTGTAGATAAATGATACCAAAAAAAAAACAACCCACAGGGAAAAAAAAAATCACATTTGTTTCATGTTACCACAGATCCCAATAGAAAAGTGTGTCAGTACTGAGAAGCTGTCAGACTTACTGGTGGGACACAAGTTTTGCAAAATCCTGATTTTTCTTTTCAGTTTCCTTTTTATCAAGGCAACAAGTACTGTCAATTATCATCTGTCAGTTGATTTTCTTGAAGGGACAGGCCAATGTTCATTTTCAAGGAAGTGTCTGCTAAATATCCAAGTCTTAATAATTGTAGTTTCTGTGTTGTTCCTTTCTTCAAATAAATGGTATCCCATTAAAAAAGAACAAAAAAAATATGTTGTGTTTTGAATTGCTCCTTTTCCCAAAGCTTACCCAACTCACTGTGATAATTTTGCCTTTATTCTCTGTTGATTAATTTAAGAGACTCTGAAGATCAGGTTGTTCTATTTGAGTAGATTATTGTACTTTTTTTGAACTGTGCCTGGGTCTGTTTTTAATTGGTGCCTCTGACCTTTTATTATATAGTGTTCCATGGAAGACTATACCATTTCATATTTGAGAGAGAAAATTGCAAGAAGTGTTGACATTTTTCTTGGTTCAAGATAATTGAAGTGGTTACCCTGATTTGATGTTGATGTTGTATCTGTCTGGAGGAAACAATACTTTTTTGCCTAACATATCCGTAGAAGGATTAAATGTGACCTTTTGAAATTTGATTCTATCAAAGTAAATGTGTATTTGAATATTAGGCTAAGTTCAAAATGAGTCCAGTGCTCACAGTTATTGGTCACTGTCAAGACTACATAATTTCTCTAGGCTTTTTAAAATGTAGTTCCAAGTACAAAAAATTTCTGGCTTTTTTAGGACTATATTGATATTTACTGGGATTTTAAGGTAAATATTAGGAAACCAATTCAGGAAAATGTTGACATCAGGCCAACATTTGTTTTAATGTAAAAATGAAAGTTTCTTTTTATATAACTGATCATTAAAAATGTGCACTTATTTGAAAAATGCAGATGAGTATTTATATTACAAAAATGTATTTGAATAGAATATTATAATTGCAGGTTACATTTATTCAAGGCTTATGTGTTCTACGTATCATTCTGAAGTGCTTCATATAAATAAGGCTTTTAACATGAATTATCTCACTTAATCTCACAATATGCTCTGGAGAGGTTTTGTTATTGATTCCATTGTACACATGAGGAAAACTGAGGCACACAAAAGTAAATTGTCCAAATGTTTGGAACCCAGGCAGTGACACTTTAGAGCTCTTTTTTTTTCTTTGAGAGGGCATCTCTCATATTTATTGATCAAATGGTTGTTAACAACAATAAAATTCTGTATAGGGGGGTCCATGCTCAATGCACATGGTGAATGAATTCTTACATAGTGAATAAGTTCTTACATGGTGAACAGTACAAGGGCAGTCATCACAGAAACATTCGGTTTTGATCACGCACGATGAACTATAAACAATCAGGTCAAATATGAATATTCGTTTGATTTTTATACTTGATTTGTATGTGGATCCCACATTTCTCCCTTTATTATTATTATTATTTTTATTTTTAATAAACTGCTGAAGTGGTAGGTAGATGCAAGATAAAGGTAGAAAACATAGTTTAGTGTTGTAAGAGAGCAATTATAGATGATCATGTGTGTGCCTGTAGACTATGTGCTAATCCGAGCTAGACAAGGGCAATAAAACATCCATGGATGCAGAAGCTTTCTCTCAACACAGGGGGGAGGGTGAGGTTCTAAGCTTCACCACTGTTGTTCCCCAGTTTCTCACCTGATGGCCCCTCTGTGACTGTGCCTGTCTTAGGTTGTTCCTCCCTTGAGGAATCTTACCCGTCTCTGGCTAACCAGTCATCTTCCGGAGCCATACAGGGAAATGTAAAGTCGGTAAGTGAGAGAGAAGCCATATTGTTTGAAAAGGTTAGCTTTTTACTTCTTTGCAGATTTATGCCCTGTGGCTTCTATGCCCAGCACTTGTCTCGAGGTATCTTTATCACCTGGAGGAATTATGCTCAGTAAATTCGATATGAGGCACGAATTCTATTTAAGGGTTGTAATTAGGAAGGAAGAAGAAAAGCTATAGAGGTAGCATATGGAAGAAAACATGGGAGGATTGATTATTTCTTTGACATATCTTCTTGTAGAGTACCTTAAGTATGTATAGGTTTTAAACTACTAACTAACTTGCGCACACCTATTAACATAATAGGAATACGGTGACATAAACAAAGCAAATCTATAATTACCAGCCATCTCCAGTGAAGCCAAGAAAACCATTTAGGCACCCTAAGCATTTGTGAAAATTAGTCTATGATATGATGGATATTGTCCAACTGTACTTCAACAGTCTGAGAGAAATCAGACAAATTAAAGCAACCCATTTCTGGGATCTGTTCACATCCCGTATGTTCTTTTAACCGTAGATAGTCTATCGTCGTAAGATTTTGGAGCGCTACAACTTGCACCCCTCCCAACTCCTGATTGAGTTCCAACAGTACAGATCTGGTCAAATTTGTTGTCTCACTGTATGCACATGCCAGCCTAGACATCTCCCTCCTCATTCCAATGGCAAGTCCAGGAAACGGTGGGGTGGACGCAGCCACAACCGCAGCATCATCCGGATCCCTGTGGAGGCTTTTTGATGATCATCCCCTGGCACGAGTCCTCCAGAGAGTGCTGATGCCGGAAGCTCCTCCTCATATCGTATCTTAGTTCATTTTCTGGGTATCCAAGCTAGGCCTTGATCTTCTGCATAGAAACAAACAGACCCTTTGCCCACACTTTGACATGCCCTCTATACCACTGTGCAGAACTCATTGGAGGTCAGCACACAGGGACTGATTTTTTTTTTTTTAATTAAGAGAAAGGAATATTATCAGAAAAGATTACCTCCATAGCTGATCATCTGACACCCTTTAAGTGTTCAACATTAAGGATATTTAAAGCATGCGTTAATCTTTGATTTACCAATTGTTTTATCCTATCAAGGATTAATCCCCCTTTTCTTTCATTCTTTTTTTTTCTTAATCTTTAATCTACACTTACATGAAGAATACTCTGTTTACTATGCTCTCCCCTATATCAGGTCCCCCCTAAAAACCACATTACGGTCACTGTCCATCAGCATAGCAAAATGTAGACTCACTACTTGTCCTCTCTGTGTTGTACAGCCCTCCCTCCCCTTTCTCCCTCCCCCCCATGCATGCTAAACTTAATACCCCCCTTCTTCTTCCCCCACCTTATCCTGCCCACCCATCCTCCCCACGTCCTTTCCCTTTGGTACCTGTTAGTCCATTTTTGGGGTTCTGTAATTCTGCTGCTGTTTTGTTCCTTCAGTTTTTCCTTTGTTCTTATACTCCTCAGATGAGTGAAATCATTTGGTATTTCTCTTTCTCCGCTTGGCTTATTTCACTGAGCATTATACTCTCCAGCTCCATCCATGTTGCTGCAAATGGTAGGATTTTTCCTCTTCTTATGGTGAGTAGTATTCCATTGTGTATATGTACCACATCTTCTTTATCCATTCATCTACCGATGGACATTTAGGTTGCTTCCAATTCTTGGCTATTGTAAATAGTGCTGCGATAAACATAGGGGTGCATCTGTCTTTCTCAAACTTGTTTGCTGCGTTCTTAGGGTAAATTCCTAGGAGTGGAATTCCTGGGTCAAATGGTAGGTCTGTTTTGAGCATTTTGATGAACCTCCATACTGCTTTCCACAATGGTTGGACTAATTTACATTCCCACCAGCAGTGTAGGAGGGTTCCCCGTTCTCCACAGCCTTGCCAACATTTGTTGTTGTTTGTCTTTTGGATGGCAGCTATCCTTACTGGTGTGAAGTGATACCTCATTGTAGTTTTAATTTGCATTTCTCTGATAATTAGCGATGTGGAGCATCTTTTCATGTGTCTGTTGGCCATCTGTATTTCTTTTTTAGAGAACTGTCTGTTCAGTTCCTCTGCCCATTTTTTAATTGGGTTGTTTGTTTTTTGTTTGTTGAGGCGTGTGAGCTCTTTATATATTCTGGACGTCAAGCCTTTATTGGAACTGTCATTTTCAAATATATTCTCCCATACTGTAGGGTTCCTTTTTGTTCTACTGATGGTGTCTTTTGCTGTACAGAAACTTTTCAGCTTAATTGTTGCTCATTTTTGCTGTTGTTTTCCTTGCCTGGGGAGATATGTTCAAGAAGACGTCACTCATGTTTATGTCTAAGAGTTTTTTGCCTATGTTTTTTTCCAAGAGTTTAATGGTTTCATGACTTACATTCAGGTCTTTGATCCATTTTGAGTTTACCTTTGTATATGGGGTAGACAAAGGTCCAGTTTCATTCTCCTACATGTAGCTGTCCAGTTTTGCCAGCACTTTCTGTTGAAGAGACTGTCATTTTGCCATTGTATGTCCATGGCTCCTTTATCAAATATTAATTGACCATATATGTTTGGGTTAATTTCTGGAGTCTCTAATGTGTTCCACTGGTCTGTGGCTCTGTTCTTGTGCCAGTACCAAATTGTCTTGATTACTATGGCTTTGTAGTAGAGCTTGAAGTTGGGGAGTGAGATCCCCCCTACTTTATTCTTCTTTCTCAGGATTGCTTTGGCCATTTGGGGTCTTTGGTGTTTCCATATGAATTTTTTTTTTCTTGGGTTTTTTTCAGTTTTATGGAGATATAGTGGACAATAACACCTTTTTATTATTTATGTTAGTTGATTCTTTTTTTGTTTCTATTAGTATTCACTGAGTGTCAGACACGGTTTTAGGAATATAGCAGTGAATGTAACAAAGTCTCTACACTTGTGGAGTGTTTCTTCCAGTGGATGGGAGGAGGGGAAAAGGATAGTAATGAGTGCTGTGGAAAACATAAAGTCAAATAGTAACAATAATGATAGTAATAATAGTAATAAAGCAAAGGAAATTTAAATCTGTGAACAATTATTTTAAACACTGATAGCTCTTTTCAGTCAATATTTGCAACCTCTGCCTCATCAAATATTCCGTACAGCAGAGCGGGAGGACAAAGAATCAAGTACAAGTTAAAAGAGCTGAGTCCTCCTCCTGGTTCCATAACTGATTAGCTCTGTAGACGTGGGCAGGCACCTCACCTTTCTGAGCCTCTCTCTCCCCCACAGTAGGACAGGGATCACGCCTGTCTCACAGTGGCTGGTGAGGCTCTTAGTGGTCTGGGCACACTTTATCATTAATTGTAAGCCTCTGTCTACAAATAATCTTTTAGGCAAATCCTGTAATTTGAAATTGAAATTCTTTTTCTCTTTTATCTGCCTCCCCACCCCCATTTTTGGCTCAAGATTTTAGTGATTGCCATTAAAAGACAAATATGTTGGCTCATATGAGAAGATACTGTCACCTAGCAGCGAACTTTTTAAAAGTTAATTACTGCAGTTAGTCCTAGCAGATAGCAGAACCCTAATGCCTCAGAGCACAGCGAGGGTTTGGATGTCCTGGGAAGGACTTCAGGAACAACCTGGTTCTGGCTCTTGGTGCTTTTTTAGACCTGTACAGAAGGGTGAGTGGAAAAACCCTCAAGACAAAGCCTGCCTGTCCTTGCAGTTTTTTTTTTTTTTTTGAGAGGGCATCTCTCATATTTATTGATCAAATGGTTGTTAACAACAATAAAATTCAGTATAGGGGGGTCAATGCTCAATGTACAATCATTAATCCATCTCAAGTCTAATTCTCGTCAGTCTCCAATCTTCTGAAGCATAATGAGCAAGTTCTTACATGGTGAACGAATTCTTACATAGTGAATAAATTCTTACATGGTGAACAGTACAAGGGCATTCATCACAGAAACTTTTGGTTTTGATCACTCATTATAAACTATAAACAATCAGGTCAAATATGAATATTCGTTTGATTTTTATACTTGATTTATATGTGAATCCCACATTTCTCCCTTTATTATTATTATTATTTTTATTTTTAATAAAATGCTGAAGTGGTAGGTAGATGCAAGATAAAGGTAGAAAACAGTTTAGTGCTGTAAGGGGGCAAATGTAGATGATCAGATGATCAGGTGTGTGCCTATGGACTAAGTATTAATCCAGGCTAGACAAGGGCAGCAAAACATCCACGGATGCAGAAGATTTCTCTCAAAGCAGGGGGGGTGAGGTTCTGAGCCTCACCTCTGTTGATCCCCAAATTCTCACCTGATGGCCCCCCTGCGACTGTGCCTGTCTTAGGTTGTTCCTCCCTTGAGGAATCTTACCCGTCTCTGGCTAACCAGTCCTCTTCCGGGGCCATACAGGGAAATGTAAAGTTGGTAAGTTAGAGAGAAGCCATATTGTTTGAAAAGGTTAGCTTTTTACTTCTTTGCAGATTTATGCCCTGTGGCTTCTATGCCCAGCACTTGTCTCGAGGTATCTTTACCACCTGGAGGAATTATGATACCCGGTAAATTCGATATGAGGCACGAATTCTATTTAAGGGTTGTAATTAGGAAGAAAGAAGAAAAGCTACAGATGTAGCATATGGAAGGAAACATGGGAGGATTGATTATTTCTTTGACATATCTTCTTGTAGAGTACCTTAAGTATGTATAGGTTTTAAACTACTAACTAATTTGCACACACATATTAACATAATAGGAATACGGTGACATAAACAAAGCAAATCTATAATTACCATCCATCTCCAGTGAAGCCAAGAAAACCATTTAGGCACCCTAGGCATTTGTGAAAATTTGTCTATGATATGATGGATATTGTCCAACTGTACTTCAACAGTCTGAGAGAAATCAGACAAATTAAAGCAGCCCATTTCTGGGATCTGTTCACATCCCATATGTTCTTTTAACCGTAGATAGTCTATAGTCATAAGACTTTGGAGTGCTACAACTTGCACCCCTCCCAACTCCTGGTTGAGTTCCAACAGTACAGATCCGGTCAAATTCGTTGTCTCACTGTATGCACATGCCAGCCTAGACATCTCCCTCCTCATTCCTATGGCAAGTCCAGGAGACGGTGGGCTGGATGCAGCCACAACCGCAGCATCGTCCGGATCCCTGTGGAGGCTTTTTGATGATCATCCCCCGGCACAAGTCCTCCAGAGAGTGCTGATGCCGGAAGCTCCTCCTCATATCGTATCTTAGTTCATTTTCTGGGTATCCAAGCTAGGCCTTGATCTTCTGCATAGAAACAAACAGACCCTTTGCCCACACTTTGACATGCCCTCTATACCACTGTGCAGAACTCATTGGAGGTCAGCACACAGTAACTGCTTTTTTTTTTTTTTTTTTTTTTTTATAGAGAAATGAATATTATCAGAAAAGAGTACCTCCATAGCTGATCATCTGACACCCTTTAAGTGATCAACATTAAGGATATTTAAAGCATGCGTTGATCTTTGATTTACCAATAGTTTTATCCTATCAAGGAGTAATCCCCTTTTTCTTTCTTTTTTTTTTTTTTTAATTTTTAATCTATACCTACATGAAGAATACTATGTTTACTATGCTCTCCCCTATATCAGGTACCCCCTAACAACCACATTACGATTACTGTCCATCAGCTTAGCAAAATGTTGTAGAGTCGCTACTTGTCCTCTCTGTGTTGTGCAGCCCACCCTCCCCTTTCTCCCTCCCCCCCATGCATGCTAATATTAATACCCCCCTTCTTCTTCTCCCCCCCTTATCCCTCCCTGCCCACCCATCCTCCCCAGTTCCTTTCCCTTTGGTACCTGTTAGTCCATTTTTGGGTTCTGTAATTCTGCTGCTGTTTTGTTCCTTCAGTTTTTCCTTTGTTCCTGTACTCCTCAGATGAGTGAAATCATTTGGTATTTCTCTTTCTCCACTTGGCTTATTTCACTGAGCATAATACTCTCCAGCTCCATCCATGTTGCTGCAAATGGTTGGATTTTTCCACTTCTTATGGCTGAGTAGTATTCCATTGTGTATATGTACCACATCTTCTTTATCCATTCATCTACCGATGGACATTTAGGTTGCTTCCAATTCTTGGCTATTGTAAATAGTGCTGCGATAAACATAGGGGTGCATCTGTCTTTCTCAAACTTGATTGCTGCGTTCTTAGGGTAAATTCCTAGGAGTGGAATTCGTGGGTCAAATGGTAGGTCTGTTTTGAGCATTTTGATGAACCTCCATACTGCTTTCCACAATGGTTGGACTAATTTACATTCCCACCAGCAGTTTAGGAGGGTTCCCCTTTCTCCACAGCCTCGCCAACATTTGTTGTTGTTTGTCTTTTGGATGGCAGCTATCCTTACTGGTGTGAGGTGATACCTCATTGTAGTTTTAATTTGCATTTCTCTGATAATTAGCGATGTGGAGCATCTTTTCATGTGTCTGTTGGCCATCTGTATTTCTCTTTTAGAGAACTGTCTGTTCAGTTCCTCTGCCCATTTTTTAATTGGGTTATTTGTTTTTTGTTTGTTGAGGCGTGTGAGCTCTTTATATATTCTAGACGTCAAGCCTTTATCGGATGTGTCATTTTCAAATATATTCTCCCATACTGTAGGGTTCCTTTTTGTTCTGTTGATGGTGTCTTTTGCTGTACAGAAGCTTTTCAGCTTAATGTAGTCCCACTTGCTCATTTTTGCTGTTGTTTTCCTTGCCTGGGGAGATATGTTCAAGAAGAGGTCACTCATGTTTATGTCTAAGAGGTTTTTGCCTATGTTTTTTTCCAAGAGTTTAATGGTTTCATGACTTACATTCAGGTCTTTGATCCATTTTGAGTTTACCTTCGTATATGGGGTTAGACAATGGTCCAGTTTCATTCTTCTACATGTAGCTGTCCAGTTTTGCCAGCACTTTCTGTTGTATGTCCATGTATTTGCCATTGTATGTCCATGGCTCCTTTATCAAATATTAATTGACCATATATGTTTGGGTTAATTTCTGGAGTCTCTAATCTGTTCCACTGGTCTGTGGCTCTGTTCTTGTGCCAGTACCAAATTGTCTTGATTACCATGGCTTTGTAGTAGAGCTTGAAGTTGGGGAGTGAGATCCCCCCTACTTTATTCTTCTTTTTCAGGATTGCTTTGGCTATTCGGGGTCTTTGGTATTTCCATATGAATTTTTGAATTATTTGTTCCAATTCATTGAAGAATGTTGCTGGTAATTTGATAGGCATTGCATCAAATCTGTATATTGCTTTGGGCAGGATGGCTATTTTGACGATATTAATTCTTCCTAGCCATGAGCATGGGATGAGTTTCCATTTATTAGTGTCCCCTTTAATTTCTCTTAAGAATGACTTGTAGTTTTCAGAGTATAAGTCTTTCACTTCTTTGGTTAGGTTTATTCCTAGGTATTTTATTCTATTTGATGCAATGGTGAATGGAATTGTTTTCCTGATTTCTCTTTCTATTGATTCATTGTTAGTGTATAGGAAAGCTACAGATTTCTGTGTGTTATTTTTGTATCCTGCAACTTTGCTGTATTCCGATATCAGTTCTAGTAGTTTTGGAGTGGAGTCTTTAGGGTTTTTTATGTACAGTATCATATCATCTGCAAATAGTGACAGTTTAACTTCTTCTTTACCAATCTGGATTCCTTGTATTTCTTTGTTTTGTCTGATTGCCGTGACTAGGACCTCCAGTACTATGTTAAATAACAGTGGGGAGAGTGGGCATCCCTGTCTGGTTCCCGATCTCAAAGGAAATGCTTTCAGCTTCTCGCTGTTCAGTATAATGCTGGCTGTGGGTTTATCATATATGGCCTTTATTATGTTGAGGTACTTGCCCTCTATTCCCATTTTGCTGAGAGTTTTTATCATGAATGGATGTTGAATTTTGTCCAATGCTTTTTCCTCATCTATGGAGATGATCATGTGGTTTTTGTCTTTCTTTTTGTTGATGTGGTGGATGATGTTTATGGATTTTCGAATGTTGTACCATCCTTGCATCCCTGGGATGAATCCCACTTGGTCATGGTGTATGATCCGTTTGATATACTGTTGAATTCTGTTTGCTAATATTTTATTAAGTATTTTTGCATCTACATTCATCAGGGATACTGGTCTGTAATTTTCTTTTTTGGTGCGGTCTTTGCCTGGTTTTGGTATTAGGGTGATGTTGGCTTCATAGAATGAGTTTGGGAGTATTCCCTTTTCTTCTATTTTGTGGAACACTTTAAGGAGAATGGGTATTATGTCTTCTCTGTGTGTCTGATAAAATTCCGAGGTAAATCCGTCCGGCCCCGGGGTTTTGTTCTTGGGTAGATTTTTGATTACCATTTAAATTTCTTTGCTCGTAATTGGTTTGTTTAACTTTTGTGTTTCTTCCTTGGTCAGTCTTGGGAGGTTGTATTTTTCTAGGAAGTTGTCCATTTCTTCTAGGTTTTCCAGCTTGTTGGCATATAGGTTTTCATAGTAGTCTTTAATAATTCTTTGTATTTCTGTGGAGTCTGTCGTGATTTTTCCATTCTCATTTCTGATTATGTTGATTTGTGTTGATTCTCTTTTTCTCTCAATAAGTTTGGCTAGAGGCTTATCTATTTTGTTTATTTTCTCAAAGAACCAGCTCTTGGTTTTGTTGATTTTTGCTATTGTTTTATTCTTCTCAATTTTGTTTATTTCTTCTCTGATCTTTATTATGTCCCTCCTTCTGCTGACTTTAGGCCTCATTTGTTCTTCTTTTTCCAGTTTCGATAATTGTGATGTTAGGCTATTCATTTGGGATTGTTCTTCCCTCTTCAAGTGTGCCTGGATTGCTATATACTTTCCTCTTAAGACTGCTTTCACTGCGTCCCACAGAAGTTGGGGCTTAGTGTTGTTGTCATTTGTTTCTATATATTCCTTGATCTCTATTTTGATTTGTTCATTGATCCATTGATTATTTAGTAGCATGTTGTTAAGCCTCCATGTGTCTGTGAGCCTTTTTGTTTTCTTTGTAGAATTTATTTCTACTTTTATACCTTTGTGGTCTGAAAAATTGGTTGGTAGAATTTCAATATTTTGGAGTTTACTGAGGCTCTTTTTGTGAGCTAGTATGTGGTCTATTCTTGAGAATGTTCCATGTGCACTTGAGAAGAATGTATATCCTGTTGCTTTTGGATGTAGAGTTCTATAGATGTCTATTAGGTCCATCTGTTCTAGGGTGTTGTTCAGTGCCTCTGTGTCCTTACTTATTTTCTGCCCGGTGGATCTATCCTTCGGGGTGAGTGGTGTGTTGAAGTCTCCTAAAATGAATGCATTGCAGTCTATTTCCCTCTTTAGTTCTGTTAGTATTTGCTTCAGATATGCTGGTGCTCCTGTATTGGGTGCATATATATTTAGAATGGTTATATCCTCTTGTTGGACTGAGCCCTTTATCATTATGTAGTGTCCTTCTTTATCTCTTGTTACTTTCTTTGTTTTGAAGTCTATTTTGTCTGATATTAGTACTGCAACCCCTGCTTTCTTCTCACTGTTGTTTGCCTGAAATATGTTTTTCCATCCCTTGACTTTTAGTCTATGCTTATCTTTGGGTTAAGGTGTGTTTCTTGTAAGCAGCATATAGATGGGTCTTGCTTTTTTTATCCATTCTATTACTCTGTGTCTTTTGATTGGTGCATTAAGTCTATTTACATTTAGGGTGACTATTGAGAGATATGTACTTCTTGCCATTGCAGGCTTTAGATTCGTGGTTACCAAAGGTTCAAGGTTAGCTTCTTTAGTACCTTACTGCCTAACTTAGCTCGCTTATTGAGCTGTTATATACACTGTCTGGAGATTCTTTTCTTCTCTCCCTTCTTATTCCTCCTCCTCCATTCTTCATATGTTATGTGTTTTGTTCTGTGCTCTTTTTAGGGTTGCTCCCATTAGAGCAGTCCCTGTAAGATGCCCTGTAGAGGTGGTTTGTGGGAATTAAATTCCCTCAGCTTTTGCATGTCTGGGATTTGTTTAATCCCGCCATCATATTCAAATGATAGTCATGCTGGATACAGTATCCTTGGTTCAAGGCCCTTCTGTTTCATTGCATTAAATATATCATGCCATTCTCTTCTGGCCTGTAGGGTTTCTGTCGAGAAGTCTGATGTTAGCCTGATGGGTTTTCCTTTATAGGTGACCTTTTTCTCTCTAGCTGCCTTTAAAACTCTTTCCTTGTCCTTGATCCTTGCCATTTTAATTATTATTTGTCTTGGTGTTGTCCTCCTTCGATCCTTTCTGTTGGGGGTTCTGTGTATTTCCGTGGTGTGTTTGATTATTTCCTCCCCCCAGTTTGGGGAAGTTTTCAGCAATTATTTCTTCAAAGATACTTTCTATCCCTTTTCCTCTTCTTCTTCTGGCACCCCTATAATATGAATTTTATTCCTTTTGGATTGGTCACATAGTTCTCTTAGTGTTGTTTCATTTCTGGAGATCCTTTTATCTCTCTCTATGTCAGCTTCTATACGTTCCTGTTCTCTGGTTTCTATTCCTTCAATGGCCTCTTGCATCTTATCCATTCTGCTTATAAATCCTTCCAGGGATTGTTTCACTTCTGTGATCTCCTTCCTGACATTGGTGATCTGCCTCCGGACTTCATCCCATTGGTCTTGCATTTTTCTCTGCATCTCATCCAATTGCTCTTGCATTTTTCTCTGCATCTGTCAGTATGTTCATGATTTTTATTTTGAATTCTTTTTCAGGAGGACTGGTTAGGTCTGTCTCCTTCTCAGGTGTTGTCTCTGTGATCTTTGTCTGCCTGTAGTTTTGCCTTTTCATGGTGATAGAGATAGTTTGCAGAGCTGGTACGAGTGACTGCTGGAAGAGCTTTCCTTCTTGTTGGTTTGTGGCCTTCCTCTCCTGGTAGAATAGTGACCTCTAGTGGCTTGTGCTGAGCAGCTGTGTGCAGACAGGGCTTTTGCTTCTTGCCCAGTTGCTATGGAGTTTATCTCTGCTGTTGCTATGGGCGTGGCCTGGCTGGGGCTGCTCCTCCAAAATGGTGGAGCCCCGTTGGAGGGGGAGCGGCTGGGAGGCTATTTATCTCTTTAATTTGCCTCTGTGCTCCCTGTTGCCCAGGGGGTTATAGTGCCCAGAAATCCCCAGATTCCCTGCCTCTGGGCTAAGTGTCCTGTCCTGCCCCTTTAAGACTTCCAAAAAGCACTCTCCAAACCAAAAGAACAACAGCAACAACGAAAGAGGAAAAAAAACAAAAAAAGAAAAAAAAACAAAAGGAAAGAACATGCGATTTTCTTTGTCCTCAGGCACCGGTCTCAGGCACCCTCTGACCGGTCTTGCTGCGTTGTTTCCCTAGTATTGGGGTCCCTGTCCCTCCAAGGCCTCCAAAAAGCACCCGCCAAAAAAAGAAGGGAAAAACTCACGATTTTCTTTGTCCTAAGGTGCCGGTCTCAGGCACCCGCTCACCGGTCTTACTGCTGTGTTTCTCTGATATTGGGGTCCCTGTCCCTTTAAGGCCTCCAAAAAGCATTCACCAAAAAAAAGAAAAAAACCGCTCTGGTTTCTTTCCACCCGCCGGGAGCCGGGGGGAGGGGTGCTCGGGTTCTGCCGGGCCGGGGCTTGTATCTTACTCCCTTCGCGAGGCGCTGGGTTCTTGCAGGTGTGGATGTGGTCTGGATGTTGTCTTGTGTCCTCTGGTCTCTATTTTAGGAAGAGTTGTCTTTGTTATATTTTCATAATTCTGTGTGGTTTTGGGAGGAGAGTTCCGCTGCTCTACTCACGCCGCCATCCTCACTTTAGAGCTTTTAACTGTTATTCTTCACTGCTTTCCTAAATTCTTTTTCTGATACAGAAAGTTTGTGAGTCAGTACCTTATTGGGCAGGCTGTGTTACTGAAAAATCCTTTCCTTCCTGCCTTCCCTCCCTTTACTTCCCTGTAATAGAGTGCCAGGGACTGGGACCTGAAAAGTCAGACATGAGTCTTGTACTCAAATTGCTCCTATTTTGGGGACATAGTCATGTCAACCAATTATTAAAATGCTTTCACAGGGATGGTGCATAAAGAAAGAAGAGTTCTGGGAGCATATAAAATCTTCTGTGATCTCCTTTTAGTGGTTTCTTTCCCTTCCATAGAATCTTGTTGTAGACAGGGAGAGCTGATTGTATTTTGTTAAGCTGATTGTATCTCTTCAAGGGGAAGAACTAAAAGGCTGGTAGGCTTTGCATATTGAAATTCTGGATATTCTTTATGTGATGATGGAACATTGATGAGCTTTGGCCACCAGTTCGTGGAAATTGCTGGTCATGGCCAAACCAATGCCTGATATAATTAACTTTAATACATACTTTGGAGATTAGCCAGTTTCATGGGCCAGAATTATTATAAACTCAGATTGGCTCATCAACGTGCACATTTATATGTCTGCAAATTTAGTGTGTTCTGTTATTTCTCTCAGTATTGGCATTCTCTTGTAATGGCCTTGCATGTGTTTTTCTCCAATCTTAGAGTCTTAAAGTTCAGTATAATAAATTATTATGCAAGCAGATAAAAAGTGATCTGTCCTTTGGGATATTCCGCATAACATGTTGGTTAGCTTTGTGACCATTTACCCTTTACAACTAGCTCATCAGAAACATTGTCTTTATGCAGTCTGCAGCTAATCAAATATTACAATAATAACTAATACATTTAGAGGTCTTTGGTTTCTAATTTGGTCCAAGAACCTCAGTTAAAGCATAAAGATGATAGCCAGATAGATTAATTTAAAGATAAGCAAAGGCAGTATTAAAACAATAATGAATTAAAACTTAAAAATTACTGGAATCAAGGAGGGATGCAAAAATGAAATCCAAAAGAAATCAATCACATAGTGTATATTGATTTATTCAGTTAAAATGGAAGCCCTAGTTCATGGAATTTTAGGACTGGAAAGGGAGTCTGTAGGGTGTTGAATAATCACCACCAAGATTTCCACCAAACCTGTGAATATGTTATTTTACACAGCAGAAGGGACTTTGTGGATTTATAGCAGAAGGGTTTTGAGATGGGGAGATTATCCCATCCTGGATTATTTGGGTGGGCCCTTGTAATCACCAGCGTTCTTACAAAAGAGAGGAAGGAGGGCCAGAGTCAGAGAAGGAAGTGTGAGAGTGGGAGAAGTCGGAGTGATGAGCCACAAGTCAAGGAGTGCGGGCAGCCTCCAAAAGCTGGAAAAGGCGAGGCACAGGTTTTCCCTTGGAGCCTCTGGAATGAATGTAGGCTGGCCAACACCTTGATTTTAGCGCTGGGAAACTGACTTTGGACTTCCAACCTCCAGAACTTTCAGAGAATCAATTTGATGTTTTAAGTTACTAAATTTATGGTGATTTGTTACAGCAGCAATAGGAAACTAACACAGACCTTAAGTGTCATGTATGCTACAGTGACTTAGTCTTCTCACCAGGCAGGTTTTGGGAAGAGAAAGGGACCTGGGGGAAGCAAGAAACACTTATTGGTGATCATAAAGATTAGGGGATTACGATAAATTTTTGGTGTCCAAGATTTACTATTAACATGTCAAAAGAGCACAGGTGAGTAAGCCACGGCAGCTAGGACAGTGGGATTGAGGTAGAGCAGTGTCTTGCAGTTCTGGAGATCCTGAGCGCCACCTAAGCGTCTCTTACTAGTGGGTGAGACCATTGCTTTGATTCCTCCCCCTCCTCCCATAAATGAAGAGTCAGCTGCTGTAATTGTCTTGACTCTGTCCACTGCCAGCCAACCATCCTTAGCATTAAATGTGAAATACTCTTGAATCCACTTTGTACTGAACTGGTGGTTAGTATGTTAGCTCAGATTAATGAGCCTCTTCCTGATCCACAGAAAAGAAACCTGAAACTTCCTGATTGGGACATTTGTTTTAAATTGTTAACAGAAAGTCTTTAAACATTTTTTGTATTTAATTCCAGTTCTTTCTTTTGTACTTGAAGACCATTTTCTTGTCTCCTGTTTAGCGAAAATAAGGACTGTTTGGTCAACTTCTGTTTTATTTGCTTGAAAACAAGTCTGCTTAAAAATCAAGTTTTGCGTTTTTTCTAGCCAGTTGATTTTTTTTCACTTAGAGTGTGCTGTTTTCCAAGTCACTGGGTGTTTTGTGTTTCTCTTGAATCTTATCCACATACTCTGTGATCCTTTTAAGCTGTAACTCCCAGAAGTAAACCTAGTTACTCAGTTTTTTCATTAGGTCTAGTCAATGATAAAGGTAAGAATACCTTTTTGTGAATGTGGGGTAACATCCTTACTATTGATACATAATGGTGACTGGAAATAGACACAGTTGAAATACAAATTAGCATGAACTTTGAAAATCAGCTGATTAATACCACAGTTTGATATGTTAGATATGTTACTAAGCACCTCTGTAATGTGAAATGACTTTTTCAAACTAAAATTTTTTATTTTAAGGTAAGTTCTTTTGGAAATTATTTTGTTCCATTATTATTCCAAAATAATGACACATCAAGACCCTAAAATTTAACTGTAGGATCTCTGCCTTTGTTGGGGCACATTCTGTGTGTCCTTGGTTCCCTGACACATACTATTTAGAAGAATGTTGAGTTAAAATATTCTGTCAGTATCCATATATACCAAACAGTGCATTAAATACACAATAAGTTATAGTTTCAATGTAAGTTATTCTTGGTAGAGATTTGGTTTGCTAATCTTGGTAATCCATTTTGTTTGGTATTTACAAGGAACTAAATGCTGAGGAGAAAGAGAATATGGATTCTGTTCATGTGAACAAATGCCCGTTGAGCAAAGTGTACAGACAGTTAACTGGTTGTAATAACTACTCATTCTTATTATTAATCAGTTTCAATAAAGTAGCTCTCAGAGAAGGCCCTGAAGGTCTTTAACAGGTACTGATCGTTTTCATCTGAGCCAATCTTTATCATGTTGGATGCACAAGGCACCCATTTGTGCATCTGCTTTGTTTTGTGCTCTGCCCTCTTTCTCACAAAGTCTTTCGTATTTTCAGGGATTATACAAATTCAGTCTTTCTCCTTTTGAAATTTGAAATTGAATTATTATACTTAAGTGAGCTTTACTTTCTCTGAATCTGTTATTATCTTTTTCTTACTGCTTCTGTTATTACCCATGAACGTAAGGTATCCTGGTAGTAGAAGAAAAGGTTAAAAGTCCTGAACTGAAGACTGTTGCCTGTTCACAAAATCACATACCTTTGAAACTTCCCATTCATTATGTTTCTTCTTTTCCTAAATTCATGCAATCAGCAGGCTTAGGACTATATTTTGGTTACTTCAGTATAAGGCATTTTCTTTCTGTGTTTATTTTTTAATACCCATGCTTAAAATATTATATTGTTGTCAAAATATTAAAATTATATTTATGTTTAGATTTGAGGTTTAGGAATAATTCCCATTTAATGAGTGTATACTTGGGTGCCTGGAGAAATGTTTTCAAATATTTCATCTTGTTGCCACCATACAAGTATTAAATTTTAAAAGTTGATATCTCAACCAAAGATTTTGTGTGACATTTTGGAAATGCTTTCTCTGAGGCAGTTTAAAAACAGCCACAGTAGTGCCGAATACAGATTGTATTACTACATGAACAGTGTGAACATAAATTGTTGGCATTTTGCCTCATTTCTTTTGTTTTCAGGAGTGATGGAAAACTGGTTTGGTACAGGCGTTGACATTAGAGTATCAATGTCTAATAAAAAAGTCATCTTGCTTTTAGAGAACATGTACAAATTTTTACTCAAGTTGAACTGCTACATTCCCAAAAATGGTAGGAGAATTTGTGGTTGAAGAATTTAAAACCTTATGAGATGGTGAGGACGGGCATTAGACTGCCCTTAATTTTATTCTCACTACAATAAAACTACAGGTAGCCCACTGAGGGAGAGGTGATGAATTCCTTTTAAGAGACTCTTAGATTATTAATAATTTATCCTATACAGTTCATTTCTATCTCACACCCTTCATAATTTTTCAAAATATACTCTCCCAGCATTTAAGAGGTGCTGGTCAGTGTTCAATAGGTTATTTCTCAAAACCTCTTGTATACAGAGCTTTATATAGCCCTTGGCATGATGTGGACTGTTAGTACTGGTTACTACTGTTTGGTTACTACTCTGTGGGAAAACTGTGATGGAGAGTCGTTAAGTAACTTGACCAGCATCACACAACTAGTTAACCTGAGCTGTTTACTGACAAAAATACCTCTTAAATTGCTCAACTGTACTGACTATACTCTATAGTAGTTGAAAGTTAAGACCCATGAGGCAGAAAGACCTGAGTCTGAATCCCAGCTTAAGTATTTACTAAAGTTGTGCAAGTTGCATAGCACATTTTACAGTCAGTATTAGCCATTATGCCTAAATATATGCTAGCAGCCTCTCTTACCTACATTCTTGCTTCTTTTTTTGTTAGATAATAGCAATGCAGCTCTAAAACCAGTTTTACTTAACTAAGTATTGAATTTGAATCAGCTGCTCTAAATTCTAATTCTTGATGGAGATTGCTAAAGATGAAATAATATATGAGAAACCATTTGTAAATTGTATCACAATATGAAAGCATGAAGTCGTTATTTTAAGGGAAGTTATTTTTTCTACTGTTGAAAACTATGTTTTCATAGAAAATTTGGAAAACAAAAAGAAAGAACTAAAATGATTATATGTTGTATAGCTACCTAGACATAGCTGTTTTGTTTCCTTTTAGCCCTCAGTTTATGTTGTTTAGGAACATTTCAGTGATCCCAGAAGAGAGAGTATGTAAAGGGGAATTTGGTAAAAGTGAGTATCTGTCACTTGATGTCTTTTTTTCCCTCCAATTACAAACCCCTCAAGAATTCAGGCTCTTTATTATCAGCCTTAAAGATGTAGAAAACCATTTATCAGTTATTGAGGTAGTATAAATGGCCGTTTTGTAGCTCCTCTTAGGTCTGCTTTTTGGAAGGGTCAGTTCCTATGCTTCTTTTATCTGTTCCTAACAGGGCCTGTGTTAAGAGTGGGGAGGCCTGCCTGGGTGGCAGTTCCTGTGAAAATTAACAGGACATTTTAAATGATCATATGTTTTATATGAACCACCAATGTGTTGTGGTGGCTGGAAATGCTAATGCAGTCTTAGCGCTTCATCAGTAAAAGATCTGAGGATGTGATTTGCAAGCAGGGCAGCAATGGGTCAGGAAGTCCTGTCAGTCATCGAATAGTTGAAAGAATTGAGATTGTTTAGCAGGCATCCTAGGGTAGCTCAGTGGAATCCGCATGTGAAAGGGAGAGTGGAATCATAGTGGTTGCAGAGGCAAAACTGCAGACCTTGGAAAGCAATGAGATGGAGAGTCTCTTTGGCTTAATATAGTGAATGTCGGTGTGTGTGTATGTGTGTGATAGTGGGATTGTCTAGTAATGAGATAGACCTTAGAAAAGATTAATACGTTTCTGGTCACTGAAGGCATTTAAAGTGAGTTTGGATATATCCCTACCAAAAGGTCCTCTAAAAATACCTTTCTTCACTGAATTCATTCATTCACTCACTCACTTTTTATTGAGCTCTTCCTATGTGTCAGGTACTGTGCCCTGTGCCAAGGAGACAGAGATCAATTCTGTGGGCAAGAGGCTGGATTGAATTACTCCAAAGATCACATTATGGGGAAGTTGATGCTTCAGTTTCTTTCCCCTTAATAAAAGTGCAGAGCTCTGATTTGTGTATTACTGTGCCTTTTAAACACTCCATTGTGTTACTGGCACATTTCTTTTGTGATGTGGAGTAATACTTAATATCACTCTTTGAAAGATTGTAAGCCTTTAACTAATGTACATGACAATATTTTATTTCTCTCCCTTTGAACATAGAGGTTTAAGTTGAATGTGGAGTCAGCTTTTGATGGAATAATGTTGGTTTTTCATGGCAAACCTTCAATTCCAGGCTGACTTAATGTAAGTTTTTTAAGATTCCAGAGTTAACCAGAAAATATGATGAGAGAACACAGTGCTTACTAAATGTAAGATGATATTGTTTTTTTAATATTGTTGGAAGTTCATTGTATTTAAAACATATATGGAAGAGTTGGGTTCTCAAGTTACACTTATTTTCTGAGAGGAGTTGCAGTGTATGTATACTAAGATATGGCATCTCCAGTTCAGTATTTGTAGATTGACCATGTATCTGGACTAATTCTGTTCCTGCCTGTATAGATCAGATAGTAGAAGCAGAAGCAGACGTGCCAAGAACAAAGTGTACAGATTTGGAGGTGATACTGGGGTCTCTGTACACTTTGGCCCATCAAGTAAGGCCAGCTGTTCATTTGTTTCATGTCTAGGTTTGGAATTCACCCAGTTGCAGGCCGGATGCCTGGTCAGCTTAATGTGCTGCTGGCTGAGGCTGGGGTGCCATATGATATTGTGTTGGAAATGGATGAGATCAACCATGATTTCCCAGGTAAGTGATGGGGTCAGTGCTCAAGTTCAAATATTCCTAGTGTGAGTGAAGCAATGCCAGTCATAGGAAACGAATTGTGGGATTATAAAGACATACTAGTCACTGGAGGAGTAACCTGCTCCTTGTAGGTGTGCATTGAAATTAAATAGATGAAAGACAGTGAGGTGCAACAGATTTGTAAGCAGCATAGGTAAGTTTTTTCCTATGAGATCTGAGGGATGGTGAAAATCTTGGGAGGCCTTACAGTGTGCTACACTCCAGAGGACTCTGAACGAACCTGGCCTTGAAGTCCAGGTTCTGACTCTCACTTGCTTCTGACCTTGAACTAGGTACTCAACCTCAATTACAAAATTACTTCTAATTCTTGCCTGTGTCTGAGATCTTATTGGTTTCCAGTGGTACCAATTCATGATCAATAAAGTAGTTTTCTGTTTTCTTTAAAGTACCAGGACTTCCCTAGATAAGGTGCTATGCCTTATGGCTGGCTTTGGGTAGATGCTGAGTGCTAAGGACATTTGGCCCAAGATCATGTTTGTTAAAATTAAACCAGTTCCATTCAGCCATAAGAAGAAAACAAATCCTACCATTCACAACGACATGGATGGAGCTAGAGGGTATTATGCTCAGTGAACTAAGCCAGGCGGAGAAAGACAAGTACCAAATGATTTCACTCATCTGTGGAGTGTAAGAACACAGAAAAACTGAAGGAACAAAACAGCAGCAGAATCACAGAACCCAAGAATGGACCAACAGTTACCAAAGGGAAAGGAACTGGGGATGATGGGTGGGAAGGGAGGGATAAGGGTGGGGAAAAAGAAAGGGAGCATTACAATTAGCATGTATACTGTGGTAGCGGGGAGGGTACGGGGTGGGCTCTACAACACAGAGAAGACAAGTAGTGATTTTACAGCATCTTACTACGCTGATGGACAGTGACTGTGAAGGGGTATGTGGGGGTACTTGGTGAAGGGGAGAGCCTAGTAAACATAATGTTCTTCATGTAATTGTATATTAATGATACCAAAAAAAAAAAAGAAACAACACTGAAGGAACAAAACAGCAGCAGAATCACAGAACCCAAGAATGGACTAATAGTTACCAAAGGGAAAGGGACTGGGGAGGATGGGTGGGATGGGAGGGAGAAGGGCAGGGAAAAAGAAAGGGGCATTACAATTAGCATGTATAATGTGGGGGTGGGCATGGGGAGGGCTGTGCAACACAGTGAAGACAAGTACTGATTCTAAAGCATCTCACTACACTGATGGACAGTGACTGTAATGGGGTTTGTGGGGGGGGACTTGGTGATGGGGGGAGCCTAGTAAACATAATGTTCCTCATGTAATTGTAGATTAATGATACAAAAAAAATTAAACCAGTTCCCTCTGGTAAGTATCCATTGTAAACTTAAAAAATTATGTTTACTTGAGAAAAAAATGGAATTGTGTATATTTCTAGATTCTCATGGCATTTTTGGCAAAGTTCTAAGGTAGTTTATACTATAATCCTTAGAGAATTTAGACCATTTTAATTTTATGCCCCCTTTAAATTTCACTGTTGCTAAATAATATGTGAAACCTGCCAGTTCCAGTAGTTATGGACTTAGATCATTTTCTTGTAGGCATCAACTTGCATCTTGAGTGGTCATTTGAAAACTTGAAAATGGAATACATATCTTATAAAATAATGTATCTGGCAAGATCATTGGGATAATAAAAGAACTGTAAAATCAGATTTGGGGAGGAAGCCTAATAATGTAGAAAAGAAAGAAGTAGCATCTTAATGAAGCTCCAGTTAATGTGCTCAAATTCAGACACAGGACCTGTTGTTTTTCAGCTGTGTGGCACTGGCCAAGTTACCAAACCTCTCTGATAAAGCTCTTTGTACAGTACCTGGCACAAGTATGCGTCCTAGCTTCCGTTATTGGTATAAAGTCAGATCACTGTAATTTGCCTAAAAAGAAGTGAAACTGACCCCTTTGAGTTTACTCTTCTCTTTTTTCTTTTATTACATAGACACCGATTTGGTCCTTGTAATTGGAGCTAATGACACTGTTAATTCAGCAGCTCAAGAAGACCCCAACTCTATTATTGCAGGCATGCCAGTTCTAGAGGTCTGGAAATCAAAGCAGGTAAAATTTAAGACTTGAGTGTTATTCCAGTAACCAAATGTCTCTCAAAATATGCACACAGAACCCTCCTCAGTCATGTGAAGAGAAATGACGTTGTCTTTAGGAGGCCCAGGAGTTAAGAGTAGGATTAGGGCTCAGCAGTCTATTCAGCTTCCGTCTGTTCTGTTGTAACCAGAGGACCTAAGTGAACACTCTGATCGTGATTAGAACTAGATGAGATTATGTGGATAGTTTAACAAAATCTGTAACCACAGCTGAAAAAAAGAGCTGTGAGCTGTTGGAATGAGTCTGGCTGAATTCCAGGTTGAGTTCGATGGAACAGATGGCTTCCCTCTGGGACAGTGAGTTAGCATCATCACCTTCATATATGAAGACGAGCACATTTTTTCATTTAATTTTTTTGAAAGATAATTTACATGTTATTATGGAGTGTTTAGAAGAAAGGTGATTTAGAAATCCAAACAATAACATGGCATTAAGAAGCAAGCCCTGCTCACACCCAGTGCTTTGAAAAAGCGAACTTCTACATTTTCGAGAGCTCAAGGCATGTGAATTTTCCTCTGCCTCAGCAGTGGGCATGTCCTTTAATCACTCTCAAGTCATATAGACTTTTTAAGAATCATAATGACATAATGTACATTTTCCCTTAATTTTGTTTCTCTTTATTGTAAATTGACTTTGAAATAGTACTTGTGATAAATGAGTAGATGGGTCATGCGCTTGTTCATAGATATATGGAAAATTGTAGGTCATCAATATTCAAGTTTGCAGAGTACATTTATATACTAATGCTATATGAAGCATGAACAGATTTTCACTACTTCCATTTTTTGCTAGATTGCATGTCCTAAAAGACCACAGAAAGGCTTTTCATTTCATTAAAAACTGACTTGATATTCAATAGGAGAGCAACACCCACAATTTGTGTTACTTTAAATATTTATAACATTCATATTAGAGATAGACTTACCTCTTGCATTTGCTTTGCAGGAGTATAATACTAGTTACTAGCTCTGTCCTTGTGACAAGCTAGATTGCTCTATGGGCTTTTGTCTTAGAACATTCTGATAAGCTTTAAACTGATGGAGTTGGAGTCATACCATTTTCCCACTCAACTACATTGACCTTAGGATTTGTTACTGGAAGTTTGTGCACTAAGAGGTCATTCTTTTTGGCCCATACAGAGAAAAAAAGCTTATTATTATGACTAGAAAATGCTACACATAGGCTTTATACAGAAAAGCATTGAGAAGAAAATCACTTGTAATCTTATCACTTGGAGATAAACTATTGTTAATGTGACTTTTCTCTCATGGGTGGAAGAGTGTTTTTCTCTCATGGGTGGAATAATGTTAATACAATGTAGACATGTACTTTAAAAATACTCTGTGTACTTGCAAAGTCTCTGCACTAAAGAATTAGAAGCAGTACATACTTTGTTCAAGGCCAGGGCAGGGCAGTGTTGTGTGCCTAAAACATCATAGCCAGGTGCGCTGAACACTCTCTGACTTCATCTTTGGTTTGCAGGTCATTGTTATGAAGAGGTCCTTGGGTGTTGGCTATGCTGCAGTGGACAATCCAATCTTCTACAAACCTAACACGGCCATGCTTCTAGGCGATGCCAAGAAGACATGTGACGCACTGCAGGCGAAAGTTAGAGAATCCTACCAGAAGTAAATTTAAAGATCAAGCTGTTGTCTGACAAAGGCACCTCCTCCGTTGTGGGAACAGGCAAATAAAGTATCAGGATAGACAGCTGATGTACATCTTAGCAAAGTTCTTGGAAGACAAGGAAGACTCTGAAGAAAGCAAAGCAAATATAGGGAGATTTTTCCAAGAGCAGCGATCCCTTACTTTTAAAAAAGGACTGAAAATTCTAAGTGTCTTTCTGTGCATTTACTTGTTAGAAATTCCAAAAGTATTTTATAAAAGATGAAAGAATAGCCTCATTTTGGATGCAATCCATTTGGAATTTTTAAATTCCTCAGCAGTAGGCAGTGTTTTAAGAAATCAAGTCTTAAGGATTTTAGGACTTAGATTACACTTAAATTTGAAAAATCTGACACCACGCAATATCACGGGCACCTGCATTTATGTTTTTTCAACAAATGTGACTAATTTGAAACTTTGATCAATTCCTGACCTGTCCTCATACCATTTAACCATAATCTGAATTAACCATACCAAATTGATTTTAGTTTTCAAACTGTACTTCTGGTCCCAGATTTCAGGGATGTATTTTCTCACTTCTGTTTTAATAATGAAAGGAGTAGATAATCTTTCAGAGATGCTGGAAATAAACCATTTTGCAATACTTGTTTCATACACCAATGAAACATGTTATTTGAAATCAGTATTAGTTGTATTTTTTAAAATCCCATTTCCAGAGATCTCTTTAATTTCAATTTATAATGTGTAGTACTGTATTAAGTGCACTTGAATGAACAACTATTTGACTAATAAAATGAGTTCATCTTGTTTGTATAGAGAGCAATGGTCTCTTTTGACAAAAAGCTAAAATTTTGCCTGTTACTAACATCTGGGGAAGACTTGCTACTATGAAACAGATAATCAAGAATGTTTTTTTCCCCTCAAATCAGAGTGTTTTCAGTCTATGTAATTGATTACATTTGAGAGAAAAGGTGGCATCTTTTTTAGCTACCTCTTTGTGTAAGCACCAGTAAACATCATGCCTTTTTTGCAGTAGAAGTGTAGATTTTCTTTGTGACTTTGCTACTGTGCCAAAAATTCTGTATAGGTTGACTGTGTGATGAATACCGGAGTACTTATCTCTCTGTATACTTTATTTGGTACTAAGTTTCCTGAAACAATTACAAGCACATGACTATCTTTAAACCAGAGAAAAAAATAACAGGTGTGAAATTTTACTGTAATGCTTATGTTGACTGAGTTTGTAACTCACAGTATCTGTTGACTGGGTAGTCAATTTCTGTTTGACAGGCCTGAGATTTGTGTGTGTGTGTGTGTGTGTGTGTGTGTGTTTTAAAGCAGGAAAGACTCCTTTTTAAGTTTTAATTGATAAATGCAACTTGGTGATGGATCTCATGTCATTAGTAACTTTGAGATTTAACTTTATCATGAAAGTATAGTATCTTTATTCATGCCCTTTTCTTTTTCTCAAAGTAATGGTTGGTATATCTGGAAAGCAGCAACTTAGATTTTTAAAAAGATAATCCCTGCATTCAGTTTAAACTGAAAGTAATTATACTTGGGCTTATTAATTTATTTTCATTATTTATAGTAAATATTTTTCTATATTTATAAGTTAGGATGATCTCATTTTTTGATACTCTTGGATATTCTTTGATTATCTTTTGTCATTCAGTTGTGTTAAATGAATTGAAAATTCATGCTCCAGTTGGTTTTATTTTACTTTATTGTTTAGGATATTCATATAATTTTTGGATACATAATTTCTTAAATTAACACTTTAAAGGTTGGTGGTCTTGGATTACTAATTGTGGCAAAGTCTAAAATTCACAAAAATAATTTTTATCCATGCTATTATTATTCCTTTTCTGGTAAGTTATATATACAACTGGTACATATGACTTATTTTTATTCTTGTATTGTTTGCAATATCTTTTTGATATTCAACTAGAAATATTTTTTAAAAATCCACACTATCTTATAGTTGTTACCAAAAAAAAAATTACACTTAAGTCATGAAATGCTGATGTTGATATGTCTTTTAGGCCTTATTAGCCATCCTTTATTATCTGTTGTTTATCTTAAATTTGGAGTTTGTGTTTTAAGCTACTCATCTAAGTAAAGAATGCATATAAATAAGTGTATAAGTTCACATTTTCTATCTATCTATCTATCTATCTATCTATCTATCTATCTATCTATCTATCTATCTATCATCTAACTTTGGCCAGTTTTCTGGTATATAAATCTTTTTATCATTCTATATATATTTTTTTTCTAGGGGTTGGAATGGACATTCTAATCTCTTTGTGTGGTAGGTTCTCAGGTCTTTAGTGAGTCAGAATATCAGTTAAGCATTTGGTAATGAAGCTGGAAAGTGGGTCTTGATTTTCTGATCCGTCCAAGTCATGGCCCTAACTTTTAGATTTTGCTGTTTTCTCATCCAGCACAAATATGGGATATATAATGTATCACTCAGCTTTAGGGTTTAGTTCAATTTATCTGAACCCAAAGACTAATTCTGTATAGTTAATAACTCCTAACCCAAGTGTTCATCAACACTTGGCAAATTTTCTAGCCCCTTAGAACATAAGTCTTCCAAATTAAAGCATTTAGTACTGGAAAATTGAACAACTATTTTGTATAGCTAAGGGAGAATAGTTCAGATATCTAACTTACTGTTCTTGCAAGTTTTTGAGAGTCTTTGCCAACAAATATTACTGGTTCATAATGTTAAGAAAAAAAAACACCCCAAATTTTTCACTCCAGTGACAGCAGCTTGCATAATCCAGGTGCTCTTTAGATTTTCAAAAGAAAGAAGCATTAAGTTAATTAACAAGGAAAAAAACACCAACTTCTCTAAAGCTTTTAAGATGTTTATTTAGTAAGGCAGTAGAAATGGTAACATTTGAATTTCTAAGCACTATTCTTGACTGTATATCTTAGAAGTTACATATTAGGCTAATGAACTGAACTTTTTTTCAATATTTAAGTGCTTGTAGACATTTAACATGGTGTATACTGTAATTCTGGATGGAAGTCTTGGCTGCTGGGTAAAATAATGATGTAGGTGATGAGACAGTAATTAGAATGATGAATACTTGAAACTCTTACATGAAATGATTAGGATATTGGTAGGAAAAAATAGATCATAGTAAATAATTTATTTGGGGGAAGAGTGGAAAATCATATTGGATAGGTAGAGAAAGCTCAGTTTATGATTATGGAGAACTTCAAAAGCTTAAACTCTAAGTAATGGAGAGGTATTACATCTCTGCCATGTTGATTGTCAAAGCATATGACTGCCTCATTGTGTATAAAAATTTGTACTTTATATTCTTGCCAAACATTACAACTTTGAACTCTGCTTTCCTGTTCTTTCCAAAAGCCTATTTGTGAATAATAATACTAAGGCTATGGAGTCCATTTACCCTGGATATTTCAAATGTTGCCCATAGACCAAACCAGATCTTCAGAGAGCTGGGTACTTGGACTGCATTGATTGGGTCATTGTGAATAACAAAGACGAGACATGAAGGCCCTGGGACTTAGTGGGTAAGCATCGTCCAGCTCAAGACCAAGTTCAGGGGCTGTACACCAGACAGCAAGAGGATGGTGGGAGCAGAGGGGGTTGTCACAGACTTTGGGAACATTTGAGGAGGGGTTGTGGATTTGGGGTGTGCAGGTGACACATGGGATAATGGTGGCTGGTTCTTTCCCCCACTGGGGAGAGAAGTGAAAAGGGAAGTATGAACTCAGAGGGGGGTTCATGGGTGCTCCTACTTCCTCTGTTGGAAAGAGGGAGCAGGAAGATCTAATGCTACTTTTCACCCTCTTTCTGTTGCCTTTGAGAAGATGAAAAATGCAGCAGGAATATGATTTGATGTAAGGGATAATAAAAACCTTTGGAAATGGTCCATTTAGAAATTGAAATAAAGCCTTTATTTTTTTTCTATCCCCCTACTTTGTTTTTGGTTTACTGTAGGAAAAGCAGAACTTGGAAGCTTCTACACTGAAATGCAGAACTAGATTTAGCCAGTGAACTTTTATCTAAACCAGTCCTTTTCTGGAACTGATTTTCCAAAGGCTGTTGAGTTGCTATCAGTCAGCCTTGTCTTTTTTCCCCCCTCCCTTTCTTCTCCCAGTTAGGGAGTCCACATTCCTCAAGAGTACAGAGCTTAAACTAATACCGCAGGGTCTTGTGCCTGGGTAATTCTACTCAGACCTTGTGATTCTTGTCCTCTGCTCCACACCCAGGCAGCTGCGTCCCTGGGTTAGAACTGAAAGGTCACATCTGTACCTCTCAGAGAAATGGGAGAAAGTGTGACTAACCCCTCTGTAGTGTATCAGCAGGGAGATGATTTCTTCCTCAGAAGGACATAACAGAAAGTTATGGCTTTATCTTTAGAGAGTTTTGTCATTACTTTCTGAGTTCACTGGAACACTGTGCTTTAGAAATCACTCCTAGAAAAGGCCTTTTAAAGCTTTCAGAGCTTTACTGATTCATGGAAAATTTTGTTCTTGCAAATTATAGCTAGCTCTGTGGTTTTGTACCATTGGGATATATATGGACATGGAATCTTAGACATAATTCAGGTCCACACCCTTGTGCCTGATTGGGGTAACTGCTTCATTAGTGCTGGGTATAATTACAGTAACTTGGAAACATGGTCTTAATAAAGATTAGAATCACCATTGTAAATGAGACCAATAGAACCCTCAAAGTCTGTAACACAATCTTACGGTGATACTGTACACATAAGAATTTCAGAGTACATCTGCTGCCTTTGGTCCTTGTAATGCATCTCGTTCAGAATACTGTCTATGTAAGCAGTACCAAAGGGTGGATTTTAGTCATGAACCCAGGATGAGTAGTTGTATAATGGCATCACTGTGAAAGGTGCTACTGTTTTCTACATAATGAATCACATTTGGTCATGCTTATATTTCTAAACTGTATCTCTTTTGATAAATTAACCGCAAAGACATTTGGTAAGTATATTACCATGCAGGGCAGAGAAAGGGAGAGAGTGCATTTTTCTGTGTTCAGGACTCATCTGGAAATTCATCTTAGTCTTTTTTTGTTTTTAATTTGAGAAAGATTTTGTCACCTCATTCATTTTAGTAGGTCAATGAGTGGGTAATAGTAACAGTAGGTACTAGTTACCGAGTACTCATTTTGTGCTAGACCACATCCTATCAACATTCTGTGGGTTTTCAGTGCATCCTGCAATAGAAAATGGCAGAGTGGGATTTAACTCAGCTCTGGCTGACAGCAGGGTCCACTTAACCACTCTGTTGATGTTTATTAGCAAAAAGAGCTGAAGGAAAGGACAGCACTCATGAAAGGAAAGAACCATATCATACTATTTAAATACCTTTTAAAAAACCCAGTTGAAATTTCAGCAAGAAGATACCAACCACTTACAAAATGACAGAAAGAAATGTGAATTTCATAGATGGAACAAGTTTTGATAGAACAAGCCCATTCTTTCCACATAATACTACAGAAGTTGCTGGTTCTCCAGCCATGATTTATCCTTCTACCCATTGTCTCTTTAAGCAGCCGCTGCCATTTTTGCTGCATACACAAAAGCCTGAACCCTGAGGATGCTTCTTAGAAGCAGAATAAAGGAACCTTTGGAGTGGATCCTCTACCTTTCTGGGTTTTGGAATTCCAGGACCATACTTGTTGCACCTCTTTGCCTGCATTGACCTCTGATATCTTCCCATCTGACAGCCAGTCAGACCACATCTTTTTGCTGTGAATTTTCATCTTCCAGGCCACAAATGCAAAGGTGCCAAAATATGACTTTATTTCTATACAGCTGAACTGGAATGCCGTCTCATTTTCCGTGGTGATGGAAACTTGACCTTAATTCAGGGTGTTTCTCTCCTCCTCCTGGGGCACAACTTCATACAGAGGCACAGTGGGTGAAGAACAAGGTGAATTACATGACAGTTTGAGGGCAGTGGGTTGGGTCCTGGTTCACCTGTCCGGTCTGGCATCTTCTGAGATGAATAGTGTTTTTCCTAGTCTTGCTTACTAATTTCTTTGCACACTGACATCCACTGATTTCCTCTTTGGTTTAAATGAAATAAAATATAGGATTGTTTAGAGCAATTTGGAGCGGAAAGGAAGAAATATACAAGGTCTAGGATATGATAATCTCAGCATATTCTGGAACATTTGTCCTATTCCTACAATTTATGTTTGTAGGAAAGCAGAATATTAATGTTATTTCCACAAAGAAAGTAGTAGGTGCTCTATTATTTAAAATAATTTGCAATGAAATTCATCCAAATGCTTCAAGCAAAGACATTTAAAGGACAAGCCATTTAGTTGTTTTGAGACTAACTGAATTGCGCTAGGGATCTATATTTTTAAGGGTGTAGTGAGACACTGAGTTGTTTTGGAGAAGATTTTCCCTGCCCCCTGTCCTACAAGCAATGTAAAGTGTTCTACCATCTAATTAATTTATCAGCAATGCTTTGGTATTAAATCTATAGCCAAAAAGTTAAAAAAGTCATTTCATTCATAGTTGGAGCACATCAGAAGCAAAGGCATAAAGGTAAAAAAGCTGGTCTTTGGAAAATGTCTTTTTAAGAACACAAATTAGCATCTCTAGCCCATCTAATTTTTTTTGTACTGATGAAATGTTTTTTTAAAAATAGTGATTTCTGTGTATGTTATTAATTGTAATTTTCACTGGAGAAATTGGAGCACAGAACATCACCATCTCCCTGTAACTACCCTGTTGCAGGTGGAACAAGAACCATATCTTCTGCCAATTACTATATGATTTTCTTACATTACATGTTGGTCATTTTAATAAATGTCATGTTTTCTATCTTAGGTATAAGATTTTTTCCAGTGGAGTTGCCATTCCCACTAGAAGAAGCCATGCAAAGAGCTAATGGGAGCAGTGATGACATTGTCTAGATTGTAAAGTTGATAGAAGAAATTGCTTATGCTTGAAATGTTTTGAATTCTGGTCCCTCCACCATTGACTTGGTTGGATCTCCTATGTATGAAATACATGATTAGTGGCAGTGACAAGCTGACTGTGTATTATTGGTCATGTGCCTGTGCTGTGCCAGGTCACAGTCACAGGTGGCATGGTCACGTGCACAGAAGTACAGGATGCATGGAAGAATATAATTTGGTGGAAGTGCAAAAATTAAATGATTTGCAAGTTATGGAGGTAGCTCATAGAATGATTATTGGTGCCTGGGTAATAGTAGGAAGTTCTGGGGAGCTTTTGCAGAGGAGGGTTATGGAAGATGAATAAGATGTTTGGGCACACAAGGAAGGAATGGGCATTTTAAATGGAGGAGAAAGCATGTGGAAATTCACAGAATGAAGAAATTTTAAATAAACTAATTCTCTTTAAATGTATAACCTGATACAGATTTTTAATTTTAGTTATTAATGTTTTAAATAAAATGGTAGGGGATCACCATTTCTCGGTTACCATGAGGAGCAGGCTTGGGATCAGGACTCTTGGAATAGTCACTTGGTTTTTTTTAACTGCCTTTCAATAATCATTTGTTACTTTGGTATAGACTAATCTCCCTCTCATTAGGCTGCTCTCAAGCAACAGTAAAATGAAAAATAACATTCCTAGTAGTTTTCACAATGTGTTCCTTACCTCATCTTTGTCAGAGCATGAGTGAAGGAGAAAATGTGTTCTGTGTGTTAGCAGGAGGCTCAAATTACCGAGAAAATATTGAGTCAATTGAAATCGTGCAGCAGTAACTAGTAGTGCTAGTTTCTCTACCGTTTTTCTGAGGTCTGGGGTTCTCTTTGCCTCCTGGGTTGGTCTCAGAAGATCAGGCGATCAGGCAAGACACAGCCCTGTTTTGGATGGGTGGTGAGCATAGTTCTTGTAATTTTGTGTCATCTTACCTAAGCTGGAAATATACTTCCTAGAATTTCCTCCCTTGTCTGATTCTAGGTTATCTTCCAGAGAAATTGTGTGAGATTTGGAAGATGAGGTGGAGCCACAGCTGTTTAACGCTGGAGGCTTGTTCAGAGCCCCGGGTGCTGCCGCAGCCCCATACACACTGTGATGGAGCCCAGGGTCCACTTGTTGACCTTGCATGCCAGCTGAGATCCCAGCACCTGTTGCTCCTGTTGGATTTCTTCCTTCAGCTCCTCAACACTTTGGGCAAGGCACGTGTGCAGCACCGCAGTGAAGGGCACCAGCGTGCAGGGCACCTGCATCACTGAGTATTAGAGACAGACGAGGCCTTCAGTTTGTCCTTGCTCTCCCTGACTTCATGTCTTCTGCCCACGCTGCTCACCACCAGTCACTTCAGGCCCACCACCTGGATGGACCCAATAGCTTTCATAGGCTTTCCCTTCACCACCAACATCCACAATGGTGTAGAGTCGAACTCCTAGTAAACCTCTTCTTTTCTATCACAGTGGTTCTGCTTTCCTGATTGAACCTTAACTGCTACAGTTCCCTTAGAAAAAATCATGAATGCTGTTGTACTTGGTTTGTGTTTCTGAGTGGTAATGAAGAATTGGGATGGCATCTCATGGAAATTATAGGCAATCGAACATCTCATTTAATAATTTCAACCATTTCTCTTAACAAATATCAAAATTAGGTGACTCACATTATAACACTGTTTACAAATGGATTGAATGATGAATTCATTATTGATTTTTCCCATATAAATGATTGCTTTTTCCAAAGAACACAATTGAAAGCATTTGTAACAATCTGTCTTTGTGACATAGAGCAGGGGTGTGAGGGGAGAATGCAGACAGGATAAAAGGCTGAAGCCAGGTAGTTTTAATGGTTTTGGTGATAGCATATGCAACACATTAAAGGACTGACGCTGTGTTTACAGCTTCCAAGAGCCCTTGTTCTTGCATATGTGAATCAGTCTTTCTTTGATGCTGGGCTTGACCACGTGACTTGCTTTGGTCAGTGGGGCATTAGCAAGTGACATGCTAACAGAGGCTTGGTAAGTACACTGGGGCTTGGATTTTGGAAAATTCCCTCTTGGAAGCCTGTTGCCATGCAGTAAAGAAGCTTGGGCTGAATCCTGAGAGGCAACCTGGAGAGACTCTTGGAGGATTAGGCCTTGTCTTGGGCTTAGCAGCTGAAGGCAGCTGCGTGAGCAGCGTCCATAGAGTGAGAGAACCATCAGCTGAACAGTGCCAAAATTCTAACAACTCTAAAGTAACAAATGGTTGGTTGGGGGTGGTTGGCTGCACAGCAGTCTGAGGAGTGAAACAAGCTATGACAAAGCATTAATAACAAACCTTTTTTTCCTTCTTTTAAAAAAAATCTATGCATTAACTTAGTTTTGACTGTTTCCCTTTCTACTGCTTCCATAGATTCCTTACTTCTTTCCACTGTCTCTGTGTCCCCTTTTCTTTTGGAAGCATGGATGGGCATTCTCTTAGGCAGCATGAGTTGGGAGACACTTGGAAACCCTGCTCACCCAGGATATCTTATCAACCTGTCCTGGTACTGGAAACTTGAACATTATTAAATAATGCATTTTTTCCCCCTCAGCTAAGAATTTCCCTCTCCAAGGATGAGCATACAGCTATATCCCTGGACACATAACATTGTTTGTCATTCGCCATCAATGTAGGACTAGTTTGTTAGTTTGCTTTTCTAGGAAACAGCTGAGAGGGACTGTATATGTCATTTCTTGTCAGAAGGCTGTGCCCACATTTGCTTCTGCCTGCTAGGCTCTCCTCTACTTTGTCATTCAGTTAAATATTGTTTTTCCTTAAGCTCTTGACTCCATTAGTGCTATTCTAGGGAAGCGTCCTTGAACTCCCTGATTAAGTGGATTTTCCTATTCTAGGTGCTCATGGAACTAAATATCTCTTCTTCAGAGCTATTTCAATTCAGCCTCTTTTATATGCAATTATACTTGCACCTCCTGGGACTAGAAACTCTAAGGGGATAGTGATCGTCTCTATTTTTGCCCACTGTAATATTCTCAAAACTTAGCATATACTCTGACACATGGAATGTACTCAATATATATTTGTTAAGTGAATGAGTGAATGAACTGAGATTCTGAACAATTAAATTCTCTCTTTGTTTAGAAATGTTTGTGCCTTGACTGAGTGTTTTATTACTATTGTGGGCAAGAAAATAGGCCCCTGGCATTCTAAAAGTTCTATGAGATGTTTCAAGAGGGGAGATTGAAGCCAAGAGTGCTGTGCTGAAATTAGACTTACAGTGATGTGGGCTCCCTTACAATGCCTCATCCATTTAAATTCTCACCCATGGATAAAAAACATTCCCAGAAGCAAGGAAACTGTTAATAGCTAACATTAGTACTAGCATGAATTGTACAAAACATTGCTGGGCTGCCATAAATACTACTCCTGTTTTCCATGCAATAATAGTGAAAAGCTTTATTTCTTTTATAATTAAACAATTTTGGACTTATTGAGGGAGAATTACAATGCTTTTTAAAAATTGAGGCATAATTGACATAAAATATTATGTGCGTTTCAGTATATAATGTAATGGTTTGATGTTTGTATATACTGTGAAATGGCCACCACAGTAAGTCAGAACTATAATGCTTTAATACACTTTGTAGTTCTCAGGTTTATCTTCATTAAGCTTTGTAATAATTAAACAGAAAATTTACTTATTGTGGGTTGACTAATGTGAGCAGGAAAAAGAAGTGTTGGAAGTGTTATATTTTACCTTAATATTGTTATTCTGACTTTGGGTTGAGCAAGAAGAGCAATCATGGTTTAACCAGTACTCAACTTATGAGTAGCAGTTATGATTCTCTGAAGGTTGTGAGTCAAAAGCCTCCACTTTTATTTCCTTAGGGACAACTGCTGTTTGTTCTTCAATTTAGAATATCTAGGAAGTAACCAACCTGGAGAAACTTTCCCAAAATGTGATGCTAGGGCAGGTAAGAGAAACATGGATTCAATGGTTACAGAGGTTTAGGAAGTACTGGGGTAAATGAACTTCAACAGTATTTTTCTCTTTTTCATCACAGGACTGATAATATGCACAGCAAATCTCAAAAAAAAAAAGATAAAAGGATATAGTGTACAGTATTTCCCATTGTCATCTGATCACTGAATTTTCAAATTTAGTTAAGCATTTTCATTAATTTATTTATTTTTACTTAGCATGTTCTTTGGGATTTAAATGTATTCTGCTAAACATTTTAGGAGATGTAACCTAGAGAGAGGGTTCCTCTTACGCATATGGAGAGTATAGACATTACCAAATCTCTGGTGATGTATTTCTCTCCTGTCGTTTCCAATAACCACCTTCCTATGAGCCTCCTGTTCCAGGAACTACTTACTATGTTCCTGTTCTCTTAGCATGCTAATTATAGTAACTCATTATGTGGCAGGCGTGATTCTAGAGACTTTCAATATAATAACTCATTAATCACAACAGAGCAATCCTTTGAGTAGGTACCCCATTTTACAGATGTGGAAGCTGAGAGTCCAATTAATTAAATAGGTGGCAGAGTCAGGATTTGAACCTGGATGGTCAGGCTCCACTCTGAACCACAATACTATGCTGTCAAAGAACTGATTTGCCAATGAACTTTTAGAAAACAACTTGGTAAGTTGAGAACTACTTGTAATTTGTGACCTCTTCGGGATGCTAAACAAAGAAGCAAAGAAGTACAGTTTATAATACCAATTTGACATCTGCTTAACTTCATGCATGTGTTTGGCACAGCTAATTTTTCCAAAAGATTTCTTCACCTTTTAGAAACACAGAATTTGTCATTTTGGTGTGGTGCCATGAGAAGGATTGTGTGCTTATTTCCTAGGATATGAGCTACTTGTTTTTAAGTGCAGACTGCTCTTGAATTTTCCTTCCCTTTCTTCTTTCCATTTTTTAATGGTGTAGCTATAGACCTTACTATGTATTAAGCATATGTATCCAGACAACAAGCTTCAAAAAATTCAGCTATAAAAATCACATCATGTTCTGGTGTTAACTATCACCCCTTCCTTATTAGAAAGTTATGAAACCTGTAATCTAGTCTGGTTTGGGCAGTATCTCTCTCCTGCCTCTATTTCTTGTTCTCTTCTTTGTTATTATCCGGGTTCTTTATCATTTCTGACCCTCTGCTTTGTCCCCTGCTGGTCCATGTGCCCTACAAAGGTTGCTTCTTCACAGTAGAGCTAATTGAGTTGCAGAAAATTGTCTTCCGTTCTGCAATTGCTCACAGTTGAAACTCCTCTCTTCTATTTACTAGCCTAAGAATTCTGCTAAACCATCTACTAGTTCCTCTATATTAACCCAAAGTTGGTCTTTCTGATATACTTATTTATATAATAAATGTAAAACTAAACTAAAATAAAAATGTATTGATTATTAGAGGCAGAGCTCAGCTGAAGCTGTATAATAACCTAAGGGCACAAGGCATATCGCTCTTAGTTTTAATTATGGTTTTGGTTTTTTGGACTAAATTGCATAAAATTATCAAAGATTTCTAAAACAAGAGATCTTAACATTAATCCAGTATTAGTTTATCTTCTCTACTTAAAAGCTGTTTTCTTTCCTTTACTGATCAAAGCTTTCAGATGGGCAGTTCATTTTTGCTGACGCTCTCTTGACTTTTCAGAAACCTTTGTTGTTGGCTCCTACCCTAATGTGTAGCTGAAATTACTCTTGAAAGTCAGTGATGACTTCGTTATCATCAAATAGAAGTCTCAGAACTCATATTCTTGGACATTTCTGTAACATTTGACATCATTGACCAGCCACTATGGAAAATGTCCTTCCTCTAGGGCGCTGCTATTGAAATTAATACAGTCTACGAGCACATTACCTCTTTGACATTTCTTTTTCTGATACTGAACTTAACTAAAATCCTGAACTATTTCTCCACACATGCTCCTGATTATTAATTCATCTCCCATTTACACTCTGTAGTTGTTTTTGTTTTGTTTGTTTTGTTTCTGTTTTTTTAAATAAATGACCCATTTGGGTCCATTTTCTATCCTTGGCAGATCCTGAGTCTGCTAACCAGTGGGTTGACTGTTCCTTCTAACTTCGTGTCACCTGCCAAGTATCAATTTTCTCACTGAATTCCTGGAGTTAAAAATGTTTTCTCATTTTGTAGGTCTTAGGACAAAACTTCAACACAGGCTATAGACTTCTCCACAGTGACTTTGATTTGTTAATCAGGACAACTGAGGCACTAATGGCAATTAATGTATTGAACTCACATTGTGTAACTTTTTGTCAACAGGGTATCTTTAAAAGCTTTGTCAAATGTCTTCTAAAAATGCACAGAAATAGGAAACTGACAAAAACAGAAATGAGTTAATTCTGGAAGAACTTGTTTCCTTGAATTAATCATGATTCACACTCAACATTGTTCCATTTAAAAATGCTCCTAGTCTGAGATTTTAATAATTTGTTCTAGAATTTAGTTGAGGGTGGTCAGCTTTATTTCTCCTCTGTCATTTGCAATATCTACTTCTTGCCATTTTTGGAAGGTCAGGAATATATTTGCTCACTATCTATCTTGTAGCATTTCTCCTATTTGTCTTGATTCCTCAAAAATGTCTGACAACAGATCTCAAGGCATATTCTGTAATTATACTTGGAAATAGCATGTACAAGTCTCATTTGGGCACATTTTAGATGAGTTAGGAGGTTCTTTATAAGGTTCCTCTCTTCTACCTTTTCCACCTGAATTTTACTCTACAAACAAAAAAGTAAGGACTTGAGGAAATTATTGTTTGCTCTGCTTCTTGTTATTATGGCATCATTTACCATAGTCCAAAGATTTGCTCATCTCATGCCTTCATTTTTCTCTAAATACAACTTAAAAAGTCCAGTTTGTTGTTCTTTTTTTCCTCTTTCCCTTTTATTTCTCATTTTTCCAAAATGAGTCTTGAGCTCATTTTGTACTTTTGCTTTCTTTGGCCCTATTCTTATACCCTCTTTGTCATTAAAAAAATATTATTCTTGGTAATGAATCCTTTTATTATCTTTTGTTCACTTCCTTTTAAAGTTTGGGATCCTAGGAATGCTGTACATTGTCTTGTATAAAACATACCCACCAGCATCAACTAAGATTCCTAGGTTTTTTAAAAAATGAGAGCAATAATCTAAAAACATCTGTAAACCAACTTGAATGCAGAATCCTAGATATGATTTCTCTCCAATCTTCTATATTTGTCTCACTTCCAGTCAGTTTTTGAACTTGTATTCCATTGATTGATGTAGTATATACTGGATTGTATAATTAGTATTGTGTAATTAAACTAAAACTGGCATAAATATACTTGGGAACAAAATCCAGTTAACCTCTTTGTGAGCGTTCAACTCAGCTGGTAGGAGCAAAAGTTCATGAGTATTTTAGAGGGGCCTACTAACTGTAAGCATCAGTATGTAGTGCATGTGAGTCAATATAATTTATAGACAAGATGGAGAACTTCAGTTAACGTGGGGAGTTGGTTAAATGGAGGTTAACTAAAGGAGCTCTTGTAGAATAAGATGTGCTCCTTGCCATCTGATATAATTGCAAAATAGTAGCCAATTCTATCTGACCTTTCTGACTAGAATTGATTTATTCCACTCTACACTATACTCTATCATAACACCTATAATACTTTATTTCCCTGAAGTATGAATATACTGGACTGTGAGCTTCTTGAGGGTGGATTGTCCTTGATAAATGGTTAGGTGAATATGTTTTTAAAAAAACGAACCCATTTTAGTGTGATAAATGAAAAGGAGGAGGAAGAAGCAGAGGAGGGGCTGATATAGAAAACCACATTTCAGAAATCACCCTGGCATGTCGGTACAGTGAGATGTGCCACTTAAAATACTGAGGACACCATGGTCGTAGTGGTAGAATGGCCAATGGAAGTTAGAAAGCAGGCTAATTCTCAATTTCTGAACATTCAAAACAATAACAAAATTTGAAATACATACTATTTTCAACATTAGCCATAATGTTTGCATTTAACAAATCTCATTCTTTAGAACAATGGTAAAATGGTCCTCATTAGGCTATTTGAGTACAGATTAAATTGTGATCACCTGTAGGTACTCTTCTGTAATTATTCTGTTTCTTCACTAGATGGTGCCTGTGAGCCAACTAAGAAAAGGATGGAGTTTATGGTTTACTCACTTCAGGGGAAACAAGGGCAATTTGTGAATTAATTCGAATAAGGCAATGAAAAATTAGAAAAATTTAAGACAGCCCTTCAGAGTTGTTATACTACTTGGAGAAAATCTCATCTTCCTTTTTGGTAAGAATGTTACTCTCTTGGAAGAAAAAAAAATACCCATTAAGACTATAATGATCCCCAGATTCTTAATGTTTCGTGGGCTAACTGTCCAAGCGTAGTAAATTAAAAAATTCTCTTTACTCTCCTCAAAATACAACATTAATCTTTGGGTGGGAGCAGAACCATTTAAATGATTATATGATGATATTTCATTCATAATGTTATTTTGTGAAATGTGTTGTCTAGATTTTAAAACGTGTCTGACAGTGTCTAAAATACTCCTTTATTTTCACTCAGAGGCATTAAAGTAGAAGTGAAAAGGGAAGGCTGTGGATTCGTACTGCTTGAGTTTAAACTCGAGATCTGCTGATTACTAGCTGTGCACTCTTGGTAACTTACCTCTGACTTTCCTTTCCCTCATCTTTAAAAAAAAAAAAGGGCTTCATGGTTTCTACCTCATAAGATTGTTGTAACAATATATGTTAAAGACTTAGAGCAATGCCTGACACATAGTAAATCTCAAAAAATGTTACCTTTCAAAGCATTTCTCATCATGCTTCATTTACTAATGATGGCCGGTACATCCCCAGTCACATTAAACTGGGAAATACCAATTTAATTCAGTTCACACTTCTTTCCTTTCTTTTTCTCATTCTAATATTCTAACCTATTACTGCTCTGCCTCTTTATGAAACTAACTTATATTAAATTGACCACATATTTCTTTAGCAAGCAACCTGTCCCTTAAATTTCAGTAGAGGCATTTATATTCTAATTTGTGGTGTTTGGGATATCTTAGCTTCTTCTGAGTTTCAGGAAAAGATGGTTTTGTCTTCTTATTACAGCTCCTGAGATTGAATGATTGCAGTAACTGACAGCAAACTGATAGTTTCTAGCCAAGAAAGAAAAGTGTCTGAGGAAGGAATTAGACAAAAGAAGTATTTTTTTCTTCTCAAAATGGTGGCAATGTGGATGTGAAAGAGAACACAGAAGGAGAAGCATTCACATAGACATATCAAAACTGAAGAGAGGCTATGTCCACATCTGGGAGGAATCATAAACAAATCCAAGTTGTTATTTACAGACTATTTTTAGTGTGCATGGAGCCCTGGGCCCCAGGTCACAGTTATCAGCATATGATATGATTGACAGGACCTGTGTCCTTTGCTCTCAAATACAGGCAATGATATGTGAAAATAAGGTAAGTGATTTCTTTGATGGATACCAAGGGCCACAGGGCCACAGGGCCACAGGTATTTACCAAGAAGTTACTTTGTGCTGGTACGGTGGAAGGAATTCTACCTGAAGGATCCCATTTAATCCTCAACACAACTCCACAAAGTAACCATTAGTATCATCCTTAGGCTGGCATTGAGGAAACTGGTGTTTGGAGAAGTTAAATAGTTTTTCTTAGGTTACATAGTCAGTGGAGAGCGGTGCTGGTATTTGAGCCCAGTTCCGTCTGACTCTAGAGCCTCAGCATTTATCTGTTACCCCAAGATGTTGGTTCAAACAGAGATACTGAGCTGATTCTGCAAGTATAGGCAGCATCCTAAATGGCACATTTCCTAACTGGTCTTCCCTGCTGAGACATTAACTTCTCAGCATAGGGCAGTGTCCTTTAGTTCCCTGCATGCCTGGGTAGTTATGGAGTCAAACTGTTCTTCATGATTGGACGGTGGTACCACCGCATGTAAGGCTGTGGCTGAGAAAAACCAATGTCTGACAAGCAGCTCTTTCCACATCATATATACACGCAGATTGCTCTTTGGTTTGTGGCTCAAGCCTCTGCTGGCAGAGCCTTGCTTCTGTATTTGTTTTGCCAAAGTGTGGTTAGCTGAAGCTTAGTTTGAAAAAGGCTTCACTCTCGCTGTGGCCCTGTACTCATCAGGGCATCCTCTGCTTTTGTTTTGGGCCATTCTTAACTCTGTCACACCATCCTTTGGATTGAAGGATCATGAGAAGCCTTGTGGCCTCCCAGGCTTTACAGGCAAGACTTGTTTAGGTAGTGTGTTATGGTCCCTTTTGAATAAATGGGGCCCAAGGCCTGAGTTGTGATGATTGGCTATTTAAAGGCTGGTGGACAGAATCAACTGCCACCCTTGGTTACTGGGTCTTGCCGAGGTTCATTCTCAGGCCTGAGGTACTTGGTTCATAGGAGAAGAGGTGGTGGCTGTGAGTTAGTTACAGGGAGGTTTCACTCCCTGTTTTATAAAACTTCACTGTGACCAGGTGCTTGACTCGTCTTACCGGGCCCACTAGTCTATAATTCTCGTCTCCTTATTTTATGACTAATTGTCCATGTAGAAAGAGCTGGTGGCTGGGATTAGGGGGTGCACTTGATGACAGCAGGTCATGATGACTTGGCATTCACCATAACGGAAAGCAGCTGCAGCGAACTCATCTTTTTACAGCCCCTCCCTCCTCTTCCTTACTCCTCCTCTTTCTGCATGATGTTTACTGACCACATACTGTAAGCTAGGCATTAGGCTAAGTCAGGGTTTCTGAATCTCAGCACCTTTAACGTTTTGGTCCGAATAAGCCTTTGCCTTGGGGGCCGTCCTGTGCATTGTAGGGGACTAAGCAGCATCCCTGATCTTTACCTACTAAATGCCAGGAGCAGCCTCTCCAGTAGCGACATTCAGAAATACCTCCAGACATTATTAAATGTCCCTAAGGTGTCAAAACTAACCCCAATTGAGAACCACTGGTCAAAAGATGTCATCTAATTTAATCCTTTTAATAAATCTATGAAATCAGTAAAATTATTTATTATTTCCCAATTTATATGTGGGGAAATGGAGGCTTATGATTTAATATGTCCAGGATCATATAAAGAGTAATTTTTGAAGCTGAGATAGTAGCACAGATCTGACTCCAAGTCCTGATGTCTTTTACCTCTATGCTGTATTAATCACTACTATACAAATTTTGGGTTCTCTTATTCACATGGAAATTATGTTCTCTGATAATCCACTGTTTAAATTGGAATCACTTCCCAGACCATATTTAACTACTTTCAATCCCTGAATATATTTTATTTTTTCATTATTCTATGCCTTTGCACATACTGTTCCTTCTGCCTAGATTAACTGCTTCCTCTCTCCATCTAGAGAAAGACAATTAATCTTTATAGCCTGAACTCAAATGTCACCTCTTCTATGACATTTAATCTGGGCACTGCTCATATCCCTGCTCATACCCACTCTAAGTTGCCAGAGTATTTTGTATTTATAGGTAGAACACAGATGTAACAGTAAGTGACCTTAGAAAAATATTCAAAGGAAAGAAAGAAGACTGTAGAGAATTAAAATGTGTAGTAACCACACATTGTATCAGATTGGAGATTTACAAAGTTACTTTAAAGAGACCAAATCATTCCCTAGTTTAAAAGATTTGACTATTTGATAAAATGATTACCATATTCAAAGAAAAAGAAATCGTCCATTAGAATAGGACTTGGAATCATAGAAGCAACCAGTAATGATGTCCACCCCAGCACTGTCAAGGGAGGAGTACAGTGGGCCCAATCAGGTCAGCAGAAGCACCCAGTCAGTCTGCTGATCATATCTGCCTTGGGGATTGGGACATCAGAGCAGTAGAGCCCAATTGTGTTGGGCGTCTGACCCCTCATGGGTTCCCAAAGGTTGGAGCACTAACAAGAGGATTCAAACAAGATGATGTAGGTGATACATGCATGTCCTTAAATAATGTAGACTCATATGGTGAGAATGTTATCCATTTAATTTTTTAACAGGGGTCTGATACAGCAAGGAGAAAGTTTTCATTTTAGGGTCAGTAAGTCTTTAATGCCTAAAATTTGCTGTTCTCCCTTCTCAGCATAGAGAGAAAATGCCTCAGGCTCAGGTGCCTTCACAGGTAATAGTTTCTAGTTAGATTCATTGTCATTGCTTAGTTTCCATTTACCTTTATTTCTGTTTTCTTGAATCTCTCAAAGGTGAGTTATGCTAGTTTTCCATTTAAGGTAGTGATTTAAAGTTCCTTTTAAAAGTAAAAAATAACAAAGTGAACCAATTTCAAGAAAAAATTTTAATGAAAAACCATATAGGTGTGATAAGCAGATATGGCAGTCAAGTAGGATTAGGGTGACCAACTTATCCTGACTGGAAAACATAAAAGTCCCAACTCCCACCTCAGTCTGGACAAACTGGGATGGTTGAGCACCCTAGGTAGACTAGGAAAAGGCTTCCTGTTTCAGAAACATTGTATTCAAACGACAGGAAATGCAGTTCAGCCCCGATCATTGTAATGAAGAGACTCACAGAGGGGTGGGCAGGTTGGGGGAACTAACTGTGGATACTCAGGTGGTCCACACAGACGAGCAACAACCGGAAACTATTCCCTGCCCTGGAGGCTGAGGAGGCAAAGGACAGGAAGTGGCAGTTTCCAGGCTCTGAGCCCAGCCGGAGTTACTGGAGCATGAATGATGAGACTTCCAGTGGCAGTTAAGGAATGAGGTTCCTCTCAGAGAAGTGGAACCAAGCAAAGAGAGAGCAAGGAAGAACCATCCCAGCATCTGTCTTTTCCCACCCTCTAATTTCCTGCTGGTGCCTTGCAATAGCTAAACTCAAAGAAGCTTCTGACAAGGAAGGTAGGGGCACGTGTGCAGGCCACTGGGGCCAGCCTCTCTGGACATAGTGCAAGGCAAGGAAGGGCAGAAAATGCATCTGCGGCGAGGCAAAGCAGCAGAGAAAAGCCACATAAATTCCAGGTTCATTAGATCTTTTGCTATGGCTTCTAATGTAGGTACAGGGAAAGAACAGGCTGGTCAGCCTGACCCCTAAGTACTTTTTTTCTCATTAAATAGTGAATCAGCATGTTGGTTTTATAAACTAGGCTTTTGTGAGCTTTGTCAGAGTAATATTCTCTCACTCTGATCAGCTCTGAGATACTATTGGGATAGAGTTTCTGAGAAACAAAAAGATTCTGGATATGGTGAATTGACCAAGCAAATGCCACCTCATGCTGGACTGCACGAGCAGTCACCTGGCCTCCCTCAGGCGGGATGTATACCCAGCCTCACAGCTGAACTTTTATGAAGGTTTTACAGTTTTTATCTCAATTTTAGTACTCTTTGGGTTGCCCAGTTGTCACAGTGAACTTCTCACCCATGACCTGTCTTGCTCGTGAGCTAGTTTGCTCCTCTTAGCACCTAACCCATCATGATGGTTAAATCTAAAATCCTTAGTGTGTCAGATAAAGTTGTTCAAAGTATCAAAGTGAAGTGACAGATGGACTGACGGATATTTCATGGGTAGTAGCAGGAAATAGAGAGCTGAAATTTCCACTATTTTCTTCAACCAAGGTATTTTCAGTATTGTAATTTTGGCTTTTGTGAGAAGAGTTAAATATCTGTTCCCACCACATCAAAGGAGACACACATGTAATCAACATTGATAAATTTTGATCCATAAGATGTTCATGTTTTGTTATATATCTGAAATAATCTTTTTTCTAGTTTTGTAGCAAAGTAGTTTTAGAGCCTCCCATCTTAAATGGCTAGAACATTTAATCCAACTCAGCTAAATATAAAAGCTACTATTTATCTAGTCATCATTATGTGTTTTGCTAGGTACTTTGTGTGTGTGTGTGTGTGTGTGTGTGTGTGTGTGTGTGTGTGTGTGTAAAACTCTCTTTAATCCTTACGATAGTCTTACAACTAGATAAGTATTTTCATATCCACTTGGCAAATGAAGAAAGTGATGCTTAGAGAAGTTTAAGCAGCCACACACCTGGGTAAGTGATGCAGGCAGGAGTTGAATTCAGGTTTACCTGATATCAAAATCTGTGTGCTTTCTTTGACTCAGAAGTATTTTTCAGAAGTTTACTTTTTATCATTCAAACTAGTGTAACAGTGGTCTTATAGCTGATCTCTGTGTCACAATTTTCTTTTTTTCAATAGCACCAAATATTTCATAAAGGGAAAGAGATGTTTGGGATTTTTTGATAGCGGTGGTGTTAGCCCCCTAGCCCCAAAGCATCAGAGGATTGCAAGGTCATCACATACCCTGTCTGTGTATTATATTTTTAATCAGATCCTTCTGTGATGTGGTCCACAGAGAAAGCAGTGGTGCCAGAAAGGGATCATAAACCCAGTTTAAGAATCTTGGGAATGTCTCATTTTTCATTCAGCTTTGATATCTGAGTACTGTCATTGTTCTGGAACATTCAAATTAAGGGTCCTGACAAACACTCATTTCATCTGATACAAGTAAACCCAGTATTACCTTAAACCAGGCTGGTCTTCAATCAAATGCTTTTATGATGTCACTAGTTTGTGGAACCATTGTCTATTATTTTTTCAAAATCTATTCAATCCTTTATTTCTTTTGTCCGGCGGCTGTGTAGATTGGGATGCTCACGGAGTAAGGGGAATGGAAGAAGAACAGAGGAGCATGTGAGGTGTCCGGTATATGAGACAGATGCTGCTTAGACATATCAGGGAGCATCAGGTAGACAGGTTCTGGGTAAAGCTGTTGATGACTGACAGTGTCACACCTGAACTTGACCAAGAGTCTGAAACTTTTTATTATGAAACGTCTGACTTGTTTCCTTTCCCACCAATGACTGGGCACAGATCCCAGACTTTATATCATTTTATCAATAAATACTTCAGAGGTATTACTGACAAACAAGGGATTAAAAATATAATCGCAGTGCTACTGTTATACCTAACAAAAATAACACCAATTCTTTAATATCAAATCTAAGCCATTTAAAAATTTCCAGATTTTCTCATAAATATCTTTTTTCAGTTGTCTTATTAGAAGCAAGATTTAAATAAGGCCTACATTTATATTTACTTGATACATCTCTTAAATTTTCTTCAATCTAAAACAGTTTCTCCGCCCCTCTTTCCCCTTTTTCCTTAATGCTATTACTTTGTTGAAGAAACCCATCCCTTGTTCTATTGAGCGTCCCTTACTCTGGATTTAGCTGATAGCATCTTCAAGGCATCATTTAGTTCGTTCCTTTATCTCACACTTCCTGTAAATTCGTTGTTAAATTTAGAGATAATTGTATTCAAATTAAATTTTTTTGAGATGACATCACTGGAGATGCTGTGTATTTATTGCTTCACGTTAGGAGGCGTGTATGTCAGGTTGTCTCACTCTTAATGATGCTAACACTGATCAGAGGCTTCAGGGGTTTTCAGCCTGATCTCTTGTTTTAAATGTTGCCAACCATCTTTCCCTAATGGCTTGAACAGCCATTAATGATGACTGCACTATTACCCCTTCTGCTTGAGAAGTTGGAATTCTTCCCCTCATATCAATTTGGTTGTCCTCAAGTAGAGTTTGTACAGAGAAGGCTATTAATTATTTAATTATTAATAGTTACTTATTTGCTTTTATTATCAGTTTATTATTTCAGAATAATGAGTTGGTGTTCCAGAAATTCAATGGCAACATAAGAGGTGATTGTTTTAGTTTTTTTTTCTTTCAGTATTGCTAAACTCATGAATTTTTATATATTTATTATCATTATTTGGATGATAAAAATTTCTTCTGTGAGAGCCCTCTTCAGCCAGTGGGTACATTCAAGTTAGTTTCTATTTCCTTATGGCATGACCCTGATATTGTGTGACAACTTTCTTGATTTCTGGCATGACAAGTTTCCAGGCTTGTATATTATTTGGTCAGCTAGAAAGTGGTGTTTAAGGTGCTTCTGGGTATGAGGTGTGCTCATTACTCCTGAGTTGTCATTGTTCGTAGGCCCATTCATTGATCAGAGCTACTTTGTTTGTTTTTTCAGAATGAGAAAAGTAAACCATGAATTCATTATGATATTTTATATTCTCATGGGTGGGGCCAGAGGTGCTGCACGTCCTGTAACATATAGGCAGCAAAGGATTATCTGGCTGAAAATGTCAATAGTGCCAAGGCTAAAAAACCCTATTGTGAGCATGTCTATTAATCATTTCTAATATAGACTTTATTTCTTATTTTTCTCCCATTACTGGAAATTCTTTGTGGAGTTTGTTATCATGGTCCACAAAGACTGATACGCGCCCCTGTAGAAATGACCATCTCCATGAGACTAGCTTTGGCCAATAAAATGGTAACTGTAGTGCCTTCTCAACAGATGCTTAAAGAACCAGCTCCTGTTGGGGCAAGCCCTTCTGTCTGCCTCTGCCACTGTGGAAGCATGTACTGAGATGAGGCCTATGTCAGTGTGGGTCTCTGAGGCATTATAATTATAGAACACCTTGTTGGCCAGCAATGGTAATGTAGTGTGAGTGAGAAATAATGCTGTTTTGCGCCCTTGAAAATTTTCATGTTGTTTCAATATTACAGCAAAACCTAACCTATCTTGATGGGTAAAATATTTTTATATAATCTTTTTGTGATATAAGTTGCAAATGTTCTTTCCAGTTTGTCATTTGTGTTTTTACTTTGCTTATGGGATTTTTGCCTTGCAAAAAAAAAAATGTTTTTTTGAATTTGTAAAAAATGTAATCAAATATGTCAGTCTTTTCCTTTATTGCTTCTGGGTTTTGAGTCATGGTTAGGTAAGTTTTCCTTACTCCCAAATTATTCCAAAATTTAGTCATGCTTTTGTCTAGTACTTTTATGGCTTTTTACGTTTACATCTCTAATTCATGTGGTGTAGGAGCTAGATTTTTTTTCCCCTCTCTATGACTCTCCGGTTCTCTCCAAACCACTTATTAAGAACTCATTCCCCCCAATTATTTGTGATACTGTGTTTATTTTATATATTAAATTTCTGTATGTACTTCATTCTGTTTCTGGATTTTCTATTTCATTAATCTGTTCATTCATGAGCGAATGTCATACTATTTTAATTATAGGGGCTTTAAAATATATTTGCTGTCCATAAGACCATTCCTGACTGCTCTTAATTTAAGATCGTTGTTTACTGTTAGCGCTTGTCTTCTTCCGAACTGTATAACCAACTTGATAGTTTTGGAAAACATTTTGAGAGCTATTTTTAGTTGGATTTCATTAAATTATAAATAAGTGTAGGGTAGGGAGAAATGGCATCTCTATGATATGGAGTTCAAGAACATGGAATGTCTTTCCATTTGTTTTACTTTTGTGAGTTTCAGAGAATTTTATGATTTTTCTCATACAGGCTTTGGGCATTTCTTCTAACCTGCTTTAAAAGTATGATTTGGATTATTGCTGTTTTGATAAGGCAGGAAATATTTCTTATTGATTTTTAGATTATGGAAAATCTGAGTCGTTACTCTCCTATGGATTGGCTGTAACACCCCAGCCTATTCACCAATTAATCTGTAACCAAATTTTCCCTTTTGGAATAAATAGAGCAGATTTTATTGAGATTTTGGATTATGGGATGAGAGGAATTATAAACTGCAAACTAGTGGGATGATATTCTTCAACTCTCATTGCTAGTTTATATATTTTATAAACAGTTTCTCCTTAACATTTTCCCTTCTCAAAACACGTAATCTCTTTTTCACGTTATCTCATATTACATTTCATGAGACAGATTCCTCACAGTACAGAACATTCTGAAAAATTGCTATAAAATGATATTAGATGTAATAGGAAAACTGAGCTTATATATTCTTAATTACATGAAAATGTATATACAACACAAACCTAGCCTAATTTTGTTTGTACAAATTGGGATAAATGAAATCTTATAGGAATTAACCACAGATTACAAGGCTTTTAAGTGGGTGTTCCTGTGAAACAGAACCACTTTCTGGAACATGTTTTTAAATCATCAATGCAGGGGAAATTATAGATGGCAAATAGTTGTGGTGTAACCTAAACCCAGGACAGTAAGCACCAATATTATACCCATTTTTTCTTCAAATACAAAGTTTACTCTTCAACCTGGACTTTGCTGAAGTGGTAGATAGGCTTTCAAGCAGAAAATAGTGGTTGCTTCTTACTGATATTCCATTTTTTTAATTGACAATTTTTACAAACAGCTTTTTTAATAAAAGGAAAAAATAGTAAGATTTTACTCTCCCCGTACTGTTAGAGGCAAGTAGTATATGGGGCAACATAGTTGCGTTTCTAAGTGTGGACAGTGGAGTCACCCTGCTAGGGTCACATCCTGAGTCTGCTGGTCTCTGGCTGTGTGACTTGGACATATCAATAAACAAATTAAGCATAGCTTTCACCTAATAAGGTTGACATGAAGATTAAATGAGATAACGTTTTAAATGCTTAGAGCAATGTCTGACAAATAGTAAGCCATGTAACTCTGATAAACGAAAAAGGCAAAGTATATACTCCACTATTCTGTCTTTATCAGCATCTTGGTTCAGATGAAGTTAAGTCAAAATTGACATCAAAGATGCCTTTAGGTAGGGGTAAGGGTGAAGGCAGAAAGCCCAAGCTGGGAAAGGCTGTCTACTACTCTAGCTGTAGTACAGCAGGAGGATTCACAGGCTGATTGTTCTCATATGAATCTCAAATCTACTATCTGGTGAACTACCTCCTTCCTTGCTGAGATATTTCTCTGAGTGGCCCAGTATAAGAAATAGGGTCCCACAAAACTTGCAGTGGAGGCAATCAGATCAAGTTGCTGCCACTGAAGGAAAGCCTTAGGAGCAGAAACAACAGTAAAATCATGGCAAGTCAGCAGATGGACTTTCATTAAAAATAGTGAGCCCTGTCTACTCATATTTTGCTTAATGGGAATCCTCAACCACTTCCCATGTCATAGAATGCTTTTGTTCCATAATTGCTTAGGTAGCTCTTTTACACTGAAGTTCAAATCCATATGCACACTATGAGTATTTGTAAATAGGAGATAATGGGAGTGTTTTGTCTTTTGAATTACATTGGACTCAAAGGAAAATGAGGAACAATACAACTCAGCATCCATTTTCCATTATTCCTTTTCATACAACTCCCAAAAGTAAACAGAACACCCTTCACATGCAGGTGTATTTTTCTCTCCAGTATTGTCTCCACTAGTAACTGCAGTTTGTGCTCATGGAGACCACAAAGAGTGAAATCTTGTGGAAACTCAGGCAACTGTATGCAATAGTACAAATGTCATAATGAATCCTTAGGGCCATTACACAATTGTTTACTTTCATAGGAAATTTTAACTGTCTATGCTTGTGGAGAAGATTTAGTGATATAAATTACTAGTACAAGATGAAGTACATGCTGGAGCCAATCCAGGCAAAATGTCTCTGCTCCAGCTCTCCTAAAAGACTCAAAGTCTACATGTATCTGTTTCACAGAGCTGTTTTTGGCCCTTTTCATTCATTCGTTGGTTTCATTCATTCAACATTCAAATATTTATTTAGCACCTACTACATGCTATACACTGTTCTAGGGGCTGGGAATATTGTGAAGGACAAAGCATGGAGCTTATATTCTAACAGAGAAAGAGGCATAATTATATGATTATGTAATGTAGTGTTAGGTAGTGATCAGGGATTCAAACACACATATAGCAAGGTAAGTGGCTTTTTAAAAATATGACAGTTAGGGAAAGTTTCTCTGAGAGGACATTTAAGCAGAGGTTTGAATAAAATGAAGGAGAGAGCTAAGGAATTCTGGAGAAGAAGGTTCGGACATAAAGAACACCAGGTACAAAGGTCACTAGTTGGCAGGTTCTTGGTGCAGTCAACCAGACCTGGAATTTGGTTAGTGGGGTTTGTGTGGGGAGAGTCCAGTGATGAGGTTGAAGTGGTGGCCAAGTACTAGATCATGTAAAACTTCATTGGCTGTGGACTTCATTCTTTGTGGGAATAGAAGCTGTTGAAGTTTCTGAGCCAGGGAATGAAATGAGATGATTTATTATTTTCACAATTCACTGTGTGAAGGATGGGATGTAGGAGAGCATGAGTAGAAGTAGAGAGACCACTTGGGGACTACTGCACAGTCTGTGTGGTGATAAGGGATCTGGGAAGGGACAAAAGAGTTGACTGTGTAGGTATAATCCCTCTTTGGTGTTCTATCTGGAGGAGCTTCATGCACCCTTAGCTATACAGATTAAGCTTTTACTTACATCTCCATTGTGCTTTACTTCTAAGTGGACATTACTGTTTTAAGTGGGAAAAGATAGAAAATGAAATGAATCCCCATCAACAGAGAAATAGTTGATTAAGTTCTGGAAAAAATTTATTATTACCTATTAAACAACCATTAAAAAAGATGAGTTAAATTAATACCAGGAGGGATTTTCATAATAAACCCTTTTTAAAAATTTTGGTATCATTAATATACAATCACATGAGCAACATTGTGCTTACTAGATTCCCCCAATTATCAAATCCCCACCACATACTCCATTACAGTCACTGTCCATCAGCATAGTAAGATGCTATAGAATCACTACTTGTCTTCTCTGTGCTATACTGCCTTCCCCGTGCCCCACCTCCACTACTTTATGTGTGCTAATTATAATGACCCCTTTTTCCCCTTATCCTTCCCTTCCCACCCATCCTCCCCAGTCCCTTTCCCTTTGGTAACTGTTAGTCCATTCTTGGGTTCTGTGATTCTGCTGCTGTTTTGTTCCTTCAGTTTTTTCTTTGTTGTATACTCCACAGATGAGTGAAATCATTTTATACTTGTCTTTCTCCACCTGGCTTATTTCACTGAGCATAATACCCTCTGGCTCCATTCATGTTGTTGCAAATGGTAGGATTTGTTTTCTTCTTATGGCTGAATAATATTCCATTGTGTATATGCACCACATCTGCTTTGTCCATTCATCTACTGATGGATACTTAGGTTGCTTCCATTTCTTGGCTATTGTAAATAGTGCTGCGATAAACATAGGGATGCATATGTCTTTTCCAAACTGGGCTCCTGCATTCTAAGGGTAAATTCCTAGAAGTGGAATTCCTGAGTCAAATGGTATTTCTATTTTTAGCATTTTGAGGAACCTCTATACTGCTTTCCTCAAAGGTTAAACTAATTTACATTCCCACCAGCAGTGTAGGAGGGTTCCCCTTTCTTCACATCCTATCCAACATTTGTTGTTGTTTGTCTTTTGGATGTTGGCCATCCTAACTGGTGTGAGGTGATATCTCATTGTGGTTTTAATTTGTGTTTCTCTGATGATTAGCGATGTGGAGCATCTTTTCATGTGCCTGTTAGCCATCTGAATTTCTTCTTTGGAGAAGTGACTGTTCATACCCTCTGCCCTTTTTTTAACTGGATTATTTGTATTTTGTTTGTTGAGGTGTGTGAGCTGTTTATATATTTTGGATGTCAGCCCCTTATCGGATACGTCATTTATGAATATATTCTCCCATACTGTAGGATACCTTTTTGTTCTGCTAATGGTGTCCTTTGCTGTACAGAAGCCTTTTAGTTTGATATAGTCCCACTTGTTCATTTGCTTTTGTTTCCTTTGCCTGTGGAGATACATTCATGAAGAAGTTGCTCATGTTTATATTTAAGAAAGTTTTGCCTAGGTTTTCTTCTAAGAGTTTTATGGTTTCATGACTTAGATTCAGGTCTTTGATCCATTTTGAGTTTACTTTTGTATATGGAGTTAGATAGTAATCCAGTTTCATTCTCTTACATGTAGCTGTCCAGTTTTGCCAACACCAGCTGTTGAAGAGGCTGTCATTTCCCCATTGTATATCCATGGCTCCTTTATCATATATAAATTGACCATATATGCTTGGGTTTATATCCATAATACACTCTTAAATGAGAAAACATTATGTGTGTATATAGCATCATTCTTGAAAAATCTAAGAAAGTTTCTAACACCTATATTAGTATCATACCAAATTATGTATCTACACCTACATATATATTATATTTCTGTTTATATATGATATATGAACATGCAGAATGGTATAAAAATATACACACTGGTTGTAACAGATTGTGAACATTGGCTATTGGCTGAGAGCAGATAGATTTTAAGTATTTTGTAACATCCATGAACTTTGATGGTGGAAACTCTGAAATAGGGATACATCCCAGTACGAACCAGTAGAATAGGCCTAGTGTGGGATACAAAGAAGAGGATTTAGAAGTGTACAAGAATTAGTCCCTTAGTCACAGTAATTAGCAGTGACTACCAGTTCCTTAGGGAGGAGGAATTGGAGTTGGATTGCAAAATCCATTGTATATCTTTATGCATAGTTTTATACAATTATATATGGTAAAATGTACAAAGTTCTCATGTAAAAATGTTTGGACATACACTGATCTAATAAAAGGATTCACAGTTCTTTACATCTTTAAAACATGCATGATGTAAATGTACTTATGAAAATGTCAAAGAATGAAATGATTCAGGCAATGACTCTAAAATGGTGTGTATGTGTGTGTCCCACAATTTTGAATGACTGAGTAGAAAAAAGTATGTACCAGTTGCCAAAGACAGACTTCATCCATTTGGTCTGAGTTTTGCTTAGGAGAAATGTGCGACCATACTAGCCTGAGATTCCGTAAGCCAACATCATATGCCTTATCTCTGGGAAAATTTTCTCTTATATTTTCGACTTCATTCAACACTTTTCCAGTGAAACCTGTGTTCAAGCAAGAACATTTGGTTTCTGTAGTAACATTTGGTAATTAAAGCAATTATTGTATTTGAACCTTCGTCATTGTGACGATGACTACTCTTCAGAGGAATTCTGGGAAGAGGAGTGATTTCTTCACCTTCTGAACTCTAGTATGTGACCACCATCGAGAGACTTCTCATTCTGGCTAGTATGGCTTGACCTATGTAGTTCACTGAGTTGAATATTTGGCAGTTTATCTTACTAGTGACCAAATGGTCTTTTTAACAAGCGCTCATGATCATTGAGCTGTATTTCTTCATCTGCTTTGACTTTAAAAGTGATTATTATGTGAATAGTATCTCATGGGGGTTTGAAGAAAAGGAAGAAGTTTTTTACCTTTTGGAAAGGCTGTTCATTCAGTTTTTAAAAAGTTTCCAGAAAACCATTGTTTACAAATTTTTCCATTGTGTTCTGTTTATTTGCCAAGAAAAATCTTGCACCATACCAACTTGTTTTAGTAAAACAAATGGCTCCTTTCACAATACAGCTCAGCATATTTGTATATTTACATGAGTTTTCCAGCACTGCTTTGGGAGGAAAATTCAGCTACATTTGCCCATGTTTTGTTTTTCCTTGTGTGTAAGCTTTGACCTCCCAAACTAGCTCCCAACGAACCCATAGGCCATGGATTAGTTGTAGGCATTTTGCTAAGCCTTCAGTTGGATAGAGTTTTGCTGGATTCCTTGCAACAAATAGGGTGTTTTCAGGGAGCTTGAGCTAGTTTGCATATCTGGGTGAATTCTGAGTGAACAAATGACTATGGAGTATGCCCTGTAGGCCCCAACTTCCTGGAAAGACCTGAAGCTTACTGACACTTAGTTGGCTATTATTTTATTTGTGTAGACTAACAAATAGCAACTAGCAACAGGCCCACAAACATTGTGTCAGGCTATTCAGCGTGTTTGGACTGGAGAAAGATGTACTGTCCATGTGGCCTTGAATGCTTCATTGATTATATTGTCTAATGATTTAATCATTGGTCTACAAGTAGAGTGGGAAAATTTTTTCAGAGGTGTCTAGTAATTTTTACTTTATACGGTGTATTTCTCCAAGTAGCTGAAAGAAATTTTTAATAACCTCACACTTTGTTTTAAAATTAAAGCATTGTTGATATACAATCTTATGTCGGTTTCAAATATACAACACAGTGGTTCATCAGTCACCTTTCTAGTGTGGTGACTACATATCAATGTAGTAAGATGTTACACAATCATTGACTATATTCTCCATGCTGTACTACTATCCCTGTGACCAATTTATATTGTGATTGTGAATTATTGTGCCCTTTAATCCTCCTCACCCTCCCCCCAACCACCAGTCACAAACCCTCTCCCTTGGTAACCACTAGTTCCTTCCCTGTGTCTGTGAGTCTACTTCCACTTTGTTCCTTCTGTTTTCCTTTGTTTTTATACTCTACATATAAGTGACATCATACAGTACTTCTCTTTCTCTGCCTGGCTTATTTTACTGAGCATAATACCCTCTAGATTCATCCATTGTTGCAAATGAGAGGATTTCTTTTCTTTTTTGTGGCTGAATAATATTCCATTGTGTATACATACCACATCTTCTTTATCCTTTCATCTACTGATGGACACTTAGGTTGGCTATTGCAAATAGCACAGTGATAAACATAGGGGTGTGTAGCTCTGGGGGAAAGGAGGTTCCTCTCCTGCAGCAAATTCCCCTATGAATCCAGTGAAACCAAAGCAGTTTGGGAGAAATTGTTTTTATTGCTTACAGCTTGCTCGAATTTGCTGTCCAGGCTCGGCCCTGTCTGTCTCCTCTGGCTGCCTGCCCTTTCCAGTAGGAACTCCATGGGTGGGTCCTTGGTGACTGGAATACACCAGACCAATTACGTACCAGGAATGGAGGACAGAAGAGAATGGCTATTTTCTCTTCACCCCCTGCCCCAAATCAGTGGGAGAGACTCTGCAGTGGTAAAGATCTATTGATATGTAAATGAACTAAGGCTAGGCAGGAGATTCTGGAAATTCTGCCATTTACCCCACAGGGTGCATATGTCTTTTTGAATCAGGAATCTTGTTTTCTTTGGGTAAATTCCTAGGAGTGGAATTACTGGGCCAAATGGTATTTCTATTTTTAGTTTTTTGAGGAACCTCCATATTGCTTTCCACAGCAGTCGCACCAATTTACATTCCCATGAAAAGTGGAGGGTTCCCATTTCTCTGCATCCTCACCAGCATTATATAACCTCACACTTTCTAAACTTAAGCAGTTGCTAGTTGGGTGCTCTTGGACAGATTACTTTGGTTTTGCCCAAGGGTTTCAGCCTTAGGCAAGTTGACTATGGATTCAATGAGACCAAAGAATGACAATGGAATGTTCTGGGGGTGAAAGGATTATACCCAACTTTATTCCCATGGTGGCAGGTCAATCACTAGAATCCATCCACTCAGAGCGAGTCTGCATGCAGCAAGCCTGTCTCTGCCTTTGGGCCTCTCTGCCCCTGCAGCCATCTCAGTCTCTGTCCTTGGAGCTGCCACCATTCCAGTCTGTGCCCTCCTAAAGCCATGCATCCTTGTGGCCATGCCACCATGTCACCCAGAGCACTGGGTGGAGCTCTTTATATAGAGTCAATAACAGCGTATTGCCCACACATATGTAGTGAGCAATCCGACCAGGGCCAGGTGAGAATTCTGGCCATAAGAACCTTCACTTTATCCACAACTTCATTTTCTCATTTTTAGTTTCCTCCTCTGTAAAATGATGGTAATAAAGTCACTTTCATAAACCTATTGTGAAGGCCAAATGAAATGACATTATAAACATCTAGTATAGTGCCAGGCACATAAATAGGCTCTTTGTCAATAAGAACTGCTGTTATTTTTACTGGTGTATGATTAGCTTAGATCGGGTTGATATAGGTTATTTCTATTTTTATGGATACGAGGAATAGTTGACCAGATAAGAGTGAAAGACACATAGGTTGTTATTCTAGTTCTTGAAACACGAAGGAGGCCTCTGGAAACAGAAGCAAGGGCTTCTGGAGGTATGTTTCAATAGTTCCTAATGTCCCAATAACCAGAGTATTTAATTCATAGCAAGGAGAAATTGGCCATTCCATTGGGCTCGGACCGATCTTTAAGAAGTTTTGGAAATCTCAGTTCTACACTGTGAAATAAAACATTGTGTTTCCAAGAACACCACTCAGCATGTTGGTGTTCACTGGAGCATGACCACACTCTGCCACACTGGTGCCAAGAAAAAGGCCAGAACAAACCTCCTTGAGATGGAAACTTTACCTAAAGTGTTGCCAGTTTCTGGCTGGTGTAGAAAGGTTTGTGATGTCACTGAAGGACAAAGTAATGTAAAAGACACCAAGAGGCATATTGAACCAGTTGAATTTCTCTCTATATCTAGTTTCTGCATGTCCAGTTTGGAATACAGAAAGCAGCAATGGGGGAAGAGACAGTGCAATTCTCAACTCTGTCACTCGGGGGAAAAGCAAAAGACAGCCACTAGTGATTTTGAAAAATCACCCTGCCATGTCAGATTGAGTCATGCACAGGATTCTTGAATTGAGTACTTCCGCGAATAGTGAATCAGTTTTCTAGATGCCAACTTCACGGTGCAGAGTATTAAATCATTCAAAACCATTGAGGAGTATTGACTGTTCTTTTTGGCATAGGTAGCAATTTTCCCTCAATCCTTAATCTAATTGTGTATTTTCTTCCATAGGTGTGCAAGAAACTGCTCTCCATTCAACAGAGAACTGGGTGCAAATTACAAGTGTTATTTGATGGTGTCACTGTTCATCTGTCACTGTCATGAAATAATAAGATATCAAGTTTTCAAGATGCAAACCGTTAGGACTTCTCTGTGTGGGAAATTTGTCATGCCAAAACTCACAATAAAGGTATTTGTTCAGGTTAGCTTTAATATTTAGGAACCTGGGGACCAAAACTGCAGCACAGCATCATCATTGCACATGTGTGTTTGCCTCTGCTATAAAATCAGTCCGTCTGTTAGTGACACCAGTGGCGGTCCTACAATGAACTCTACAGTCTTCATTTCAAGAACAACTTTCAGAGCTCTTCAATCCTATATCTTTGTTCTACAAACAGTTTGGTTGCTTTGTGGATTTATTGATTTAACTTCATTAATAATAATAGAACAATCTATGACATACCTTTAGTAAGACAAAGGATGTAACATGAGTTTTATTTAATGAATTTCTTCCTCTCATTTTTCATCCCCTTGGTTTTTCTTTTTTTTATATGAGTTTTAAAATTATTTTATCTTGCTGTATTATATGTTTCTTTTGAAGCTACTTCAAATCCTTTCTGGAATAAGTCACTCAACCAACAAACAATAAAAAATATTCATTTGTAATAATTGGACCACCCAGTTGAAATATGCTGGTGGTTTTCTCTTTGAAAGGGTAGTAACATTGTTACCATTTCATCATTTTCTCTTCCTTTCTTTGAAACCATTATCCTGTGACTTTAAAAATTCCCATGGAGGAACAAATAGTCCATTTGTTTCTAGAATTGCCAATAAGCTCATAGGGAAATTGTATCGGAGGTAACTTGTGTCTAAGGAACTTTTTCTGGCCTTCCTCAAGCCTACAGGCGGAGGCCTCAGCCATGTCTTACACGGTATCACAGCCGCCAGGGAACTGACTGTTGGGCAAGTTTTTCGTCCTTCCTTGAAGGACGCCGCAGCTCATCATGTCAGACTGGGAGTTGGCCCTTGTCAGAATGTGGAATGGGATGCAAAATGATGAAAACAATACACCAACTTGGCAGATCTCAGCAAATGGCAGAAATTACAATGTGTCTCACTTTATTAACTATTTTAGCATTCACTTAAATTCAAGAAGAGGAAGGGAAAAAATGATTTAAGCACCAGACAGTGGGGTTGTAGAATGGCAATGGAAATTGCAGAGGCTTCTCTCTTAGTTCATCTGCCAAACACCTGTAGAATTGCCTTTTAATTATGTGTCTGGGTCAGGTAAGAACTGGCTGGGTTCTGACAATGGTCTTTTGGATAGGACATCACTGAGGAGGTGAGATGAACAAGAGGCTAATGTTCATTTCCTATGAAAGGAACTGAGTATGTCAGAGTAATTGCAAAGGATAGAATCTGGGCAGGCATCTGGGGCTCTGGCTTACACTTTAGAAAAATTCTGTGTTTAGTGATTGCTCACAATTACAAAAAGCAAAGAAAAGGGGCCCCACTTGACAATTGAATTTCAATAAATTTTGCTATTGAACCAACATCAGGAGATGGGTTTTCTTTAAAAAAGTTCTCAATAAAAGTCAAGTCTTACAGAATTCATTATTCTACAGACATCTGCATTTGAAAAATACTTAAAATTCTTCTCATATCAATGGATTTAAATGTTATTCACTCGTAATTCTTTGGGTCTTTGAAGCTTTCAGCTAAAGTTTTGGTTTATGACTCAGTGTTACTCTATGTTATTGACTATCTGTTGCCATCTTTGATGTCAGAAAGTACTTCATCTACTGAAACTATTTGTTAAAATATGCCATGCATTCCTCTCAAAAGAAAAATTACCTTATTGTGCCTTGTTTCAACTAAGTTTGTTCATTTGTGTCCATTTTTGCATCTTTATTTGAATCACTGTAAAAGGGGGGTAATATATGTAGTATTAATGATCAAACTAAGTGAAATATTGAGGTATACATATATTTTGATTTTTTATATATTTCTCCAAATGAAATCTACTCTTACGCATAATGATAAATGTTACAAGAATTTTTGAAACAGAATACATGTGTTAGCCTTAGAAATTGGCCTGGTATAAGGAAATACTTTATTCTTTCTGGATTTGGGGGATTATTTTTGAAAAAAATTTAAAGTAAGAATCTTAAATTATTCTCTAGTCTCTGAGGTAAGTCACACATTTACTTAGCAATTTTTCAGGTTACCACTGAAATATTTTTTCCTTTTGGAGCACTCACTCCCTAGACCCAAATGTAAACTGCATACTGTTTAAATACTAGAAAAGTTAGACTGCAGGTAAATCAAAACAGGGAGTCCTTTTTATCAGTGAGACTAGTGATTAATAATACATATTACTTTTATATATCATTCATGTGTTATATTAACTCACCTGTGTGTGAAGTTAGTATAGCAAATTAATCTTGGTACTAGTTTCATTCTACCTAGAGAAGTTTCTTAGTCTTGTTGCCTTAATGATGTATGTAATCTGGTGTTGCTGGCACCAACACCTATTCTTTTCATCACCCTGACTTTCTCAGTGGGAATGGAGGAAGGATTTTACAAATGGAAGTATGTTATAGAACAGATCTTTTCCCTTTAGAATGATCCATATGTTCACTAGCACGTCCCCTAAAAGTTGCAAAGCAACGATGCTTGAAAGGAAACTTAAAGAAAAAAGAAAAGGGCTGTGTCTCTTGTCATATTTTGCTTTTGTATCATCCATCTCAGAGCATTTTTTTGGGTCTGTTTAAATCTCAGGTTGTGGAAACATTGAAATCTCTACAAGTTCTGTAGAAGATGGAAGTATTTAAATTAAACTGTTGTAATTTGGGGTATGATATTTATACCACTCTATGAATATTGCTTTTACTGTGTATTTAAACAATGTACTAAGGATGAGTGAACTGACCTACAGAGTGTCAGCTTGATACAAACCAGAGGCAGGGAGAATGAGGGGCCCAAGTGTTATGTCTTCCACTGGAATACTGTAACATTTGCAAAAACACTGCATATTTCACTATTCACACAGTAAATGACCAGTGGTGAACCCTGAGGCAGAAATGATTTAGAGATGTTGTACAGAGGTATTACTAAAACTTTATGTAAAGACCCAAGTCTTACACATTTAGGAATTTCACTTTTGATGTTAAGATTGGAATGAAGAAAACTGCAGAGAATGTGACAAGATTTGAAAACTGTCTTAAATTATCCATGAGAGTGAAATGTCTGATGGTTATGTAATGCTAACTCCCTCTAAAAGAATTAACATTTTTGTTTTTATGAAAGCAATACTTTATAATGCAACAGCAATTAAAACCTGACTCTAACAAGTGTATATACATGTGATGCAACTTGTGGTTATGATGCCCTCCTTGAATCATTAAAAAAACAAACCACAAAAACCAACTTTACAAACTGGTGGGATTGTTTGCCAAAAAGTATTGTTCTCAGTCAATTCTCTCCTCAGATCACTTCAACTATAACTCTTGTTTGGAATGATCAGCCGAGTTCCTTTTCTCTGCTTGATGTGGAAATTGATGGAAGCTATTTCTAGACCTCCCATCATTTCCCCATTAAGTTGAAGGGCTGGCTGAAGACTTCCATGGTGTCTTTTAAGTCAGCATCTGGACTTAGCGGCAAGCTGCCAACAGTGTCAGGTCAGGAGGCAGAGGGGCCAGAAGAAGGCAGTGACTAATGAAACTTTAGGGATCAAGTGGAAGTTAGAGCCTCAGAGGTTAGAGTAAGCTGGTCTCTTTCAGATTTTGAGAAGATAGTTGTGGTAGTCATTCAGAGGTTCAAATTAAGTGGTGGTTATAGGTAAATCCATGGGTGGAGGGTACAGAAATCAGTGCCCACAGCTGCCAGCTGGAGTGGAGAAAGTAGGATTTATATTCAGGTAAAGTTTAGTACAGGGGTTTAGGTGAAGCATCTGGGCACAGGCAAAAAATAATGATTTTAACTTGGGGCATCAGCCAGGCATAAGGAAAAAGGACCCAGGAGATCAGGGAAATTTTCTTAAACCCTGAGCACTTAGGTAGGTTCATACAGTATCACATTAATCTCAGGAAAGGGATAATCTCTCTTGTATTGTTTAAGAAAACTTGTTTCTGGAGTGAGCTTACCTAAATCCTCTGTTGGGACCTTTTTATTTTAGTAACGTATTTTTTTTTTCCCTCGGAAAAGAGGAATGAAGGGTATAGATTGCTACTGCTGCAATTTGTCCATGAAAAACTTGTAACCTGATGAAGTTTGGGGGTGCTGGGACAAGAATGGATTTGCTAGGATCCAAGACTTCTGATATTGATCCTTGGTTTTGTCTGGGAGAAGAGATGCTCCTGGATCACTCTGGAACTGAACTCCTGCTTTCCCTTGTGTGATCCTCTGTTGGTGGGATATGACCCTGCTTGAGAAGATAGAAAGCAAACAAGGAGGCAAGGAAGATTGTTGAATCTCGAAGGATCTTGGTAAGTGTGGCTACCATGTGTGTCTTGAATAATAATGAGAGATCTGTAGTATAGGTATAGAGTTTAGTAGATAAGTAACCTTTTTTTATACAGTTACACCTTTAAGTACACAGTATATCATGTTCTCCTCAACAGTAATGCTTGGTCTAGTCAACAGAAACTTGTTTTATTTTTTTCAATTTAAGGGCCAACATAGAATGGATCTTTGTACTGTGTTGTCTAAAGAGCAATAGAACGAGGGATCATGGGGGATAGATTTGTGTGGAATGAAGTTGTGGGAAGAAGGTTAAGGGTTTTTTTGATGGCTAGAATCCTAGGAAGTGTCTTAGGTACTAATATAGTTCATGTTTCTCACTTTTCTCATGTTTATTTTGTTCACTGTATGCTTTGCAATAATGAATATTAATTTCTGGAAGGAAAAGGAGAACCTGTAGTCTAAGAGGGTAAGGTGAAGGTCTTGGTTGGAAAGGATCTGTATTAGAAAGCAGTATGTTTAATAAAAAATGAATTAAAACTGTTTTATTTTTGGAAAAATATGTTTGAAAAACATGGGTAGTGATGATCTTCTCAAAGAGCTATGGGAAAAATTTGACAATTTAGAATAATTTCACAGAAAAATGACACTGTCTTACTCTTAGTGGGAGAAAATGACCTGGAGGCCTGAGGTTTTCTGCCCCAGAATCACTTATTTTCTAGTAAAAGATATTTCAGCTGAATTGTTAAAGGTTAAAATTCCACAGTTATTTTATTTAAGGTATTTATCTTTACTGATCTTGGCTGGAAACTTGGAGCCTTAGAAGCTCCTTTTATTTTCTTCTATGCATTTCCTCCAAATATAGTATTTTCATGGGTTAGCAGGTATATTAAGCATCTTACATTCTTTATATTTTTTCTTCAGATGGTTCAGTTGTTTCTCACTTACGTGAATGTCTTTTCTCTTGGTTTTGCATTTTATGACTTTCATTTCATTTCTTTGGTATGTATAGCATTATTTGAATGACACTCTCTTGGTCCAGAGAGTCAAGAAGGAATTCATATCTTTAGGGTTTCTTATAATACAGTTGCATTGGTTGGAAGCAAAGAAGATCATGGGTTACTTATGGCCTAATTCAAGTTTGCGAAGCAGTGAACATCTAGTTCAGGGTCCCAGTCAGCAATGCTTTGTGAGTGTCTGATTTCTATTTTCCTGGAAGCTTGTCTCTGATTTCAAAATTCTTTGGTCTCCCTAACTGGTCCAACATGGAGAAAGTGTCTGGTGTACCCAGGGCCAGTGGTAATAGATCAAAGACATGGGAGAGTTCCATGTGACAGGGGGTAAGATCAAATATACAAGTAGGTCTCACAGCATCTTAGAAACAAGTGACAGGAATAAGGATGTAATCTAAGAAAAGAGATCTTTGCCAAGAAACTAAAACAAAAGTATAGAATAGTGAGAAATGACTTAATAGCAATGGGCATTTTAAGACATAATGCAGGTACTATCTAATTCTTATAAAATTTTGATTCAAGAAGTATAAAATGTGGACCAACAATTGGTTTTAGGGTTATTAAGTGTTGCTACCAAGGAAGGCTTATGTATATGCCTATCTAAATGGGACTCCAAGCCACTGTATTTATTTATTTATTTTTATGAAGGTATGATTGGTATACATTCTTATGAAGGTTTCACATGAAAAAACAATGTGGTTACAACATTTACCCATATTATCAAGTTCCCACCCATACCCTAATGCAGTCACTGTCCATCAGTGTAGTAAGATGCCACAGATTCACTATTTGCCTTCTATGTGCTACACTGTTCTCCTTTGGTCCCCCACACCATGTGTACTAAACATAATAACCCTCAATCCCCTTCTCCCTCCCTCCCCACCTGCCCTCCCACACTCCTCCCCTTTGGTAACCACTAGTTCAATCTTGGAGTCTCTGAGTCCGCTTCTATTTTGTTCCTTCAGTTTTGCTTTGTTGTTATACTCCACAAATGAGGGAAATCATTTGGCATTTGTCTTTCTCTGCCTGGCTTGTTTTACTGAGCATAATGTCCTCCAGCTCCATCCATGTTGTTGCAAATGGTAGGGTTTCTTTCTTTCTTATGGCTGAATAGTATTCCATTGTTTATATGTACCACTTCTTATTTATCCATTCATCTACTGATGGACACTTAGGTTGCTTCTGTATCTTGGCTATTGTAAAAAGGGCTGCAACAAACATAGGGGTGCATATGTCTTTTTGAATCTGAGAAGTTGTATTCTTTGGGTAAATTCCAAGGAGTGGGATTCCCAGGTCAAATGTATTTCTATTTAGAGTGTTTTGAGGAACCTCCATATTGCTTTCCACAATGGTTGAACTAGCTTACATTCCCACCAGCAGTGTAGGAGGGTTCCCCTTTCTCTGCATCCTCACCAGCATTTGTTGTTCTTAGTCTTTTCAATGCTGGCCATCCTTACTGGTGTGAGGTGATATCTCATTGTGGTTTTAATTTGCATTTCCCTGATGATTAGTGATGAGGAGCATCTTTTCATGTGTCTGTTGGCCATCTGAATTTCTTCTTTGGAGAACTGTCTCTTCATATCCTCTGCCCACTTGTTAATCAGGTTATTTGCTTTTAGGGTGTTGAGGTGTGTAAGTTCTTTATATATTTTGGATGTTAACCCCTTGTCAGATATGTCATTTACAAATATATTCTCCCATACTGTAGGATGCCTTTTTGTTCTGTTGATGGTGTCCCTTGCAGTACAGAAATTTTTTAGTTTGATGTAGTCCCATGAATTCATTTATATGCTCTTGTTTCCCTTGCTCTAGGAGATGCGTTCAGGAAGAAGTTTCTCATGCTTATATTCAGGAGATGTTTGCCTATGTTGTCTTCTAAGAGTTTTATGGTTTCATGACTTACATGCAAGTCTTTAATCCATTTTGAGTTTACTTTTGTGTATGGGGTTAAACAATTATCCAGTTTCATTCTCTTGCATGTAGCTGTCCAGTTTTGCCAACACCAGCTGTTGAAGAGGCTGTCGTTTCCCCATTGTATATCCATGGCTCCTTTATCGTATATTAATTGACCATATATGGTTGGGTTTATATCAGGGCTCTCTAGTCTGTTCCATTGGTCTGTGGATCTGTTCTTGTGCCAGTACCAAATTGTCTTGATTACTGTGGCTTTGTAGTAGAGCTTGAAGTTGGGGAGCATAATCCCCCCAGCTTTATTCTTCCTTCTCAGGATTGCTTTGGTTATTTGAGGTCTTTTATGGTTCCATATGAATTTTAGGATGATTTGCTCTAGTTCCTTGAAGAATGTTATTGGTATTTTGATAGGAATTGTATTGAATCTATAGATTGCTTTTAGGCAGGATGGCCATTTTGACAGCATTAATTCTTCCTATCCATGAGCATGGGATGAGTTTCCATTTATTGGTATCTTCTTTAATTTCTCTTAAGAGTGTCTTGTAGTTTTCAGGGTGTAGGTCTTTCATTTCCTTGGTTAGGTTTATTCCTAGGTAGTTTATTCTTTTTGATGCAGTTGTGAATGGAGTTGTTTTCCTAATTTCTGTCTCTGCTAGTTCATTGTTACTGTATAGGAATGCCACAGATTTCTGTGTATTAATTTTGTATCCTGCAACTTTGCTGAATTCAGATATTAGATCTAGTAGTTTTGTAGTGGATTCTTTAGGGTTTTTTATGTACAATATCATGTCATCTGCAAACAGGGACAGTTTAACTTCTTCCTTGCCAGTGTGGATGCCTTTTATTTCTTTGTGTTGTCTGATTGCCATGGCTCAGACCTCCAGTACTATGCTGTATAGAAGTGGGGAGAGTGGGCATCCTTGTCTTGTTCCCAATCTTCTGCTTTTAATATCCTCCATTGTGCTCTTCAACGATTGGATCTCTGACTGGAATTTATTCCTGAATTCTTGCATATCTTTCCGTACCTCCATTAGCATGTTAATGATTTTTATTTTGAACTCCCTTTCAGAAAGAGTCATTGAGGTCCATGTCATTTAAATCTTTCTCCGGAGTTATATTAATTTTACTCTGTAGCAGGTTCCTTTGGCATTTCATATTTGTATATGGCACCCTCTAGTGTCCAGAGGCTCTACTATGAGACTGCTCAATCCCTGAGGCAATGTCGGGGGTCGCAGCGGAGTGCGATTGGTACCTGGGGGGAGGAAAGAATTGTTTCCTGCTTCCTGACTGCTATGCCTGTCTCCACTGCCTGAACCAGTGGGCTGGTATAAGCACACAGGTATAAGCTTTTTGTCCCAGAGCAGCTGGATATGGATTCCTGCTTTCCACAAGTGGCTGGAATCTCAGTCTCTGCAGGAATTCTGCCTGTTTTAGCTTTCCAAACCCATAATCACGAGAGTATCATGAAAGCACCATGAAATGTAGGTTTGTGCTCCCAGAGCAGATCTCTGGAGCTAGGTATTCAGCAGTCCCAGGCCTCCACTCCCTCCCTGCTCAGTTTCTTTTCCTCCCGCTGGTGAGCTGGGGTGGGGGAAGGTCTTGGGTCCTGCTGGGCCACAGTTTTGGTACATTACCCTGTTCTGTGAGGTCTGCTCTTTTCTCAGGTGTATGCAGTCTGGTGCAGTCCTGTTTCCTATTGCTCTCTCAGGATTAGTTATATTAATTATATTTTCGTATTATATGTGGTTTTAGGAGGAAGCCTCTGTCCCATGTCTCATGCTGCCATCTTTAATCTGGTGTCCAACTCCAAGCCACTTTTACATTAACATGAAAATATGAAGAAGTAACTGGAAGAACTGGCCTAGTTATGTAGAGGTGGTGACCCTGTATAACCTTCCTAAAGGAAATATAAGGAGGGAATCTGGATCAAGTCAAAATAGGGTAAATGAGGAAGAGGTAAATAGAAATATATAAACCCAAGTGTACATGCTCAGAAATTTCTTGGGTACCGAAGATGTATTGCTTCTCCTGCCTCTCTGACTTTAGCAGGTATTCAGTCGATAACTGAATATACATTATTGCCTTACCTGATCTTCCAACTGATACCACTGCCTGAAAAACTATATTGTAGGAAAAGGCAAAAACCCATTCTCCTGGAGCCTTGTCTAGGTTGGTTGAGATTGGAGCAGTTCAAGAAGTCTAGTGGGTTGGACCTGCCTTAAGTGTGGATTGCAAGAGGGATCCTGGGTATTTACACTGACATTTGGAAAGTGAATGTGCTTTCAAAATTTCAGTGTTGTGTTTCATATCACACTTGATGTCTTCATTATGGTGCTCTGTGTGCATCAATATTGAGCAACATTTCCAAATGTGATATTGCAAAAATTCTGGGGGCCTGTTTCAATTATTTGATTTCTTTGGTTGTTTTGAGCTTATAATTACATGGTTGGTTGGTGGTTTTGCCATATTTGTTCATGGAATTTCAGTGTTCCATGGAATTTGATCTGGGACTTTCTACTTCATACACTTTCTTAATAACTTTTATCCTCAGACCAATCAGTGATAATAGATGAGGGTATAGGGAATCACACATTATTGGCTGAGCCCCACACAGCAAGCACATCTGGGAAAAATCCACTCAAGAGAAAAGTCCAGCTCAGTAGCCTATAAATAGTGCTGTAGAAACTGGATCTATGGAATACACTGGAAACTGAGAGTCCATCTTGGAGGTGTCTGGGTCACTCAGATCATTAAAAGGGGCCAAAGAATTTTGTATTCCGAAAACTCTGAGGCCTTTGGTGATGTGATTGCTTCTCCTGCCTCTCTGACTTTAGCAGGTATTCAGTCGATAACTGAATATACATTATTGCCTTACCTGATCTTCCAACTGATACCACTGCCTGAAAAACTATATTGTAGGAAAAGGCAAAAACCCATTCTCCTGGAGCCTTGTCTAGGTTCCAGGAGCCTTGTCTAACTCTTCTTCAGAGGTCCCATTCTCAACTTTTCAGGAGAATACTCTCCTAAGTCATTTAGGTGGCACTTTTTTCCCCATGACTTTTATCTGAGTGGCCATTTTCCCATTCTTAGCTCCTTTATTGTCCACTTCCTTGCAAATCAGGAAAGAAATTAAAAGTGCTTTTGTTCCCAATTCTCCCTTTCTCTTTAGCTCTTAGTTATACCACTAGCTTCATTAATATTCCTAATACCCAGCACAGTTTCAGGAGTTGTGGATTATTGGACTCTCTCCCACCAATTAATAAAGCAAGACCCAATTTCCACTGGGTTGCTATTTCCTTGAATAGCAATTACTACCCTTGATCTTTTTCTTTTTTTCCCTTTTTTTTTTTGGATCATTAATCTACAATTACATAAGGAACATTATGTTTACTAGACTCCCCCTATCACCAAGTCCTCCCACATGCCCCATTACAGTCTCTGTCCATCAGCGTAGTAAGATGCTATAGAGTCACTACTTGTCTTCTCTGTGTTGTACAGCCCTCCCTGTGATCCCCCCTCATTATACATGCTAATCATAATCCCCAGTCCCTTTCTCTTTGGTAGCTGTTAGTCCATTCTTGGGTTCTGTGATTCTGCAGCTGTTGTGTTCCTTCAGTTTTTTCTTTGTTCTTATACTCCACAGATGAGTGAAATCATTTGATAGTTGTCTTTCTCTGCCTGGCTTATTTCACTGAGCATAATACCCTCTAGCTCCATCCATGCTGTTGCAAATAGTAGGATTTGTTTTCTTCTTATGGCTGAATAATATTCCATTGTGTGTATGTACCACATCTTCTTTATTCATTCATCTACTGTTGGACACTTAGGTTGCTTCCATGTCTTGGCTATTGTAAGCAGTGCTGCGATAAACTTAGGGGTGCATATTTCTTTTTCAAACTGGAGTGCTGCATTCTTAGGGTAAATTCCTAGGAGTAGAATTCCTGGGTCAAATGGTATTTCTATTTTGAGCTTTTTGAGGAACCTCCATACTGCTTTCCACAATGGTTGAACTAATTTACATTCCCACCAGCAGTGCAGGAGGGTTCTCCTTTCTCCACAACCTCACCAACATTTATTGTTGTTTGTCTTTGCATGGTGGCGATCCTTACTGGTGTGAGGTGATACCTCATTGTGGTTTTAATTTGCATTTCTTTGATGACTAGTGATGTGGAGCATCTTTTCATGTATCTGTTGGCCATCTGAATTTCTTCTTTAGAGAACTGTCTGTTCAGCTCCTCTGCCTATTTTTTTCATTGGGTTATTTGCTTTTTGTTTGTGGAGGTGCATGAGCTCTTTATATCTTTTAGATGTCAACCCTTTATTGGATCTGTCATTTATGAATATATTCTCCCATACTGTAGGATGCCTTTTTGTTCTATTGGTGGTATCCTTTGCTGTACAGAAGCTTTTTAGTTTGATATAGTCCCACTTGTTCATCTTTGCTTTTTTTTCCCTTGCCCGGGGAGGTATGTTCATGAAAAAGTTGTTCATGTTTATATCCAAGAGATTTTTGCCTATGTTTTTTTCTAAGAGTTTTATGGTTTCATGACTCACTTTCAGGTTTGACCAGCAGTCTTAAAGAGGGTGTGTGAGGAATTGAGCACCAAACCCTAACAAAATCCATAATCTACTGTTTTCTTCTCAGAAGTATATTCATTTCTACCTAAAAATCAAACAAGCAAACAATCAAATCTTGTCAGGATTGTAAAACTGAGTCAATAATATTCATGGGTATCTAAATTAGTAATATCTACCATTTACTGAATCACTTATTTTGTGGCTGGACAATGTTTTCTATATATTCTTTCTAGTCCTTACAACAATCCTGCAAGATAATATTATGTTTGATTTATTTGTGAAAAAATTGAGGTTTGAAAAGTCAACCGCTAGTAAGTGTCAGAACTGGTTTTTAAATCCAGGATATCCTAAATTCATCACAGAATGTCACACTGCCTCATGAAACTGTTCTACACAGGAAGTGGCACAGACCTTTAGACTGACACACTGTATATTAATTGTTTGAGGCTGCTTCTATTCATTCGATGATGACTATTTTGTACATACTTCATTGGCTCCTAGCAACTAAAGGAGTTAAGAAGTTTCACAAAGATCCTAGCATTTAGTTAGAAGGGAAAGGTAGCAGAAAGAGGAAGCTAGTAATTTCTTCAGTATTATCTATGCTGCTAGGCAGTTTATTAAGACATAGGTTATCCTACCCATATTCACAATGTACTTTAAGACATGGTCTTTTATTCCTGCTTAACAAGTGATGTCACTAAGGCTTTGGCAGGTTAAAACTGGCCAGAAGTCAAAAACCAAAAGTCATTTTTAGTGGTGAGAACAGGATTACACCAAGTCTGTCTTTAAACCTCATATTCCATCCTTTCCCACATATGATAGATCATATATTTTTAAATATCATATTATAACTTACTTTTTATCTGAAAAATTTGAGATTAGGTTAAGTACATCATGCTCCATTATCTCTTAAAACTTTCTTGTGTATGTCCTGAGAAAAAGGATAGTGTCTTATATGACCATAATATAGATATCAAATTTAGGAAATTTAACATTGAGATGATACTTTAATCTGCATTCACTACTTCATTTTTTTTGCTGCTCAGTAATGTCCTTTTTAACATTCTTTTCCCCTTTCAATAGAGGATCCAGTGTAAGATCACGTGTTGCATTTAGTTGCTATGATCCTTTTGTCTCCTTTAATCTGAAACAGCTCTTTAGTGTTTCCTTGCCTTTCAGGATACTGACATTCTTGAAGACAATAAGCCAAGAATATTTATAGGATATCTGTTAATCTGGGTTTGTTTGAATATTTCCTGATGATCAGATTCTGGTTTTGCATTCTCAGCCAGAATATAACAAAAGGATGGTGTATCTTTCTCAGGCTCTCAAGTCAGGAAGTACATAATGTTTTTCTGTTTTTCATTGGTGATGTTAACTTTTGAAAACCTGGTAAAGGTGCTCTCTGGTTTCTCCACCGTATGAGTTATATTGCTCTCATGCAACTATTGAGCAATCAGTGAGAAGGCATTCTGAGACTATGCAAATATCCTGCTTCTCATCAGAATTTAGCAATCATTGATGATTCTTACCTGTGCCAATAATTGTCGAATACTGATTTTCAAATTCCTCCACTCTCTTCACATTATTCCGTTGGAATTTTACTGTAAGGAAGAATCCTCCCATCTTCCGTATTTATTTCTCTGTTTATTATCAATATTGACTCTTGAATTCCTGTTTTATTCAATAGGCCATTAATTATTATTTAGCCTTATTTCTTCTCATGTTCAAATTATAGATTTGGCTAGTTGGAAGTCCTTTGAAATGGCTCCTGTATCCTTTTGATGTGCATTCATCATTATTTTGAGCACTTTCTTATGTCGGAGGCCACCAAGACATTTCTGGCTCATACGGTATTTTCCCTGACACCCTTGATGTTGGCCATTTCTCCTAGGAGCTGTTTCCTTTACGTGAAGAGTGGCATTTAGAAAATAAGATGAGGCACAAGCTGCAGTGCTCCTTGCTCCTAGGGTTTATTGCTTCCAAGCCCTTTTCCCTCCTAACCTGGCCAACAAAATGTGTTGTCAATCTTATACAGATTTACCAGTCTGAGGAAAAAAAATAGTATCTTAGTGTACTTTTAATTTGCACTTCTTTTAGTTTGAGTGAACTTGAGCACCTTTTCGTAAATGTAAGGACCTTTATAAATGATCTTTTTGGCTGAGTTTTCTATCTGAATATTTTTCTCAACTTTTAAAAGTTTAAAAAATATTAGGAACAAGTAGCTCTTTATCTGGAATCTACATTGCAGTTTGCCATTTATTTTTTGTTTTTGATTATGATATGCAAAGGTTTCAAATGTATTGATCATTCTCTGTTGCATATTACAATTCTGACATCCAATTCCAGTGTGTGTATGTTTGTGGTTTCCCCACACCACCAAGCAATTCTCTGACACCAGAGAATTGTTACAATTCAACTCAGTTCTGACACTAGCTACACAGAGAGAGCACAGACACCACAGGTTAAGGGTTCAGTCCCACAAGACTGCTCTCACTCCCCTTTAGATGTCAATGGCAAGTCCAGGTTGCCAGTTGGGCTTCTGACCCACATACTATAGGCTGGAGGTTCTAATGACCTCCTGTATGGGTTATATTAATTTGCTAGAGCAGCTTACAGAACTCAGAAATGTCTACTTACTAGCTTATTGGTTTATTATAAAAGGCTGTAATTCAGAAACAGTCAGATGGAAGAGATGCACAGGGCAGGGTATGGGGGAAGGGGTGTGCAGCTTTTATGCCCTCTCCAAGCACACCACTCTCCCCCAGTCACCATGTGTCACCTATTTGGAAGCTCTCTGATCCTTGTCCTTTGGGGTTTTATGGAGGCTTCATTACCTAGGCATGAATGACTAAATCATTAGCCATTGGTTATTAAACTCAATCCTCAGCTCCTTTCCACTGCCCAGACATCAGGGGAATGGGACTGAAAGTTCCAACCCTCTAATCACGTGGTTGATTCTTCTGGCAATCAGCCCTCATCTTTAGGTAGTCCCAAAGTAACCTCATTAACATAACAAAAATGTTGTGGCCCTCATTACTTAGGAAATTCCAAGGGTTTTAGGAGCATTGTGCCAGAAATAGGGACAAAGACTTGTATATTTCTTATTATAAATCACACTATCACAATATGGATTTGAATAACAGGGTATAGAGGAACTCATGTTTTCATGGATGAATTGGAAGTACTTATATGGCTTTATTTTTTACATTTAGATTCCAGATTGATTTGGAATTTTTTCTTGTAAATGCTGTTAGGAATGCATCTAAGTTTACCTTTATTCCATATGGCTTTGCAGTTGTCCCAATATCATTTATTAAAAAGACTTTGTCCCAGTCATATGGGATACCACCTTAACCACATATTAGATTTGCGTAAGTAGTTGCCTCTGTTTTTGGACTTCCCCTTATATTCCATCGGTCTGTTTGTCCATGTGCCAGTAAGTACCACATGGTTTTACTTAAAGGTAGGTCATATTCTAACCTCATCCTTTACAGATCAGTAAACAAAGACATAGAAGGTCAAGTGGTTTTTCCCAACCAGACCAGGGCAGAGCCAGGGCTGGAAACTTGTTTTCCTGACTTATGACATGATTCTTTCCTTCTATGCTGGGTTGCTCTCACCTGCCTCTTACACTGCCTTTGGTGAGAGTGGAAAATCTAGTCACAAGGAAGAGCCTACTTTGTGTACAGAAGAACAGCCATAACATTATGCTTGTCTTAGACCACATTCCATGAGGCAAATGTGTTGGGGGCATGTAAAGGAACCCTGACACACGTTCTGTTCTATAGAGTCAGACCTGGAAAGACACAGAGTGAGTAGTAGAGAGATCACAGAAGAGGAAGCTGAGAAGCAGAGGGGTTAAGTGATATGTGCAAGGTCACACAGTATTCTAGTGACAGAGCTGTGCCCTTTCAGCCCCTTGGCAATGATTTATCAGACACTTTTTTGAACAACAACTTCTTTTAAGCTGCTGTACATTAAAATTTGACCTTGTTATATAACGTCTGGCACAAAAAGTTATTGGTAGCCTGCCTATACCCCACTTAAGTTCTTGCTGAAGTTTTTACCTACAGAATGAAAAAATTGTTGGATGGGTTTGGAGAGACAATTCTTCTTATAAATAGTGCTAAAACTCCTTTTTTTATATGGACCTGCTCAGCTAAAATCTAAACAACGAAGACGTTTGATTTACTGCAGGCATTAGGTTGGAGTGTTAAGTGGTTGTTTTAATTTCAGAGTTTTTATAAAAGAGCTGCTCTCACCATATAGTTGATTACAATTTAAAACAGAGACATATGATTTATTATAAACAGTGTTTTTGAAAACTAAACTTTTTTTGGAAGAACTAAAAATATATATTTCAAAATTTTCAACTTCAGGGGATGTGGGGACCTGTTTTCTTTTCCTCCTTTGGAAATGGTATGTGGCTGTTGAGTGTTAAGTGGTCAGAGAGTCTTCTTTGGTGGTATGGAAGAAAGAGCAAATAGGCATACTGTGGGTTCTGTGTTGAAGACAAGGCTCCAGGCAATCTGGGTAAGGAGCCCACAGTGGGGGCTTGGGTTGCTGGTCCACCCTTTAGTTACTTTGCCTCCTCTAAATACGCCCCCCCCCCCCCACCTATCGCTAACAACAGGAGCATAACTGATCAGAGTGGCAGTGGAGGCACACCCACACCATGAGGTCTAGCCTACCTCTCCCGGTAGGACTCCAAACCTGCGAATGCCAGTGACAGATAAACAAAGCGTCTACTTCACCTTCCAACAGAAGAACCCAGGAAAAGCTTTGTTTAGCTGCCTCAGGTGCAGAGTGCTTCAAAATTTTTTGTGTGTAGAATTGGTCCTGAAAGATAAAGCAGTTTAAGATATTTTTCTTGGGCAGCTGTTTATGAAGTTGTGTTTGTGCATAAGGGTCTCTATTAATTAGTGACTTTACTAAATGAAAGACAAAAGTAATCCTGATAAAGGTCTATGTATTGGACAGAGCCCAACACAATGCCTTTTATATACTAAGTGTACAATTGTTATATTCTATTTTCCATTTAGGCTCCCTTTGTTCCTGATTGCATCTTGAAAAGAGGTTGCATTATCTTTAAAATGGACACACACACACACACACACACACACACACACAGCTAAAAGCAAATGGTGGTGTCCTCAGATGAGATAAAGACATGAAAAGTCCCCAAGTGCTGGAAATTTTATCCCTTCATCTCTCCCACCCCTAATATATTATTCAAAGTAAATCAATGCTAAGTCACCTGAAACTTAGGGGTATGCTGAACTTAAGATGGCTTCTTTCTAGATTTTCTTATAAATGCATCGAAGTTCAACTTTTCTTTCTCTTTTAATCTTTTTCCCTCTTATTTGCTCTAACCTTGCCTTGAGGGTACCCTAAGCATGTGTTTAGTTGTACTGGGTTTATTGACAAACCTACACATTTCCTTGGAAAAAGTAGGGAATTACTTCAGCCAAAAAGGGATGGTTTTCCAGGTTTTGCTGCACCAGAATTAATCAAAGTCTTGTTTAGGTCAACAGTTCTTGAGTAAACAGTAATAAATTTTTTTGCATGTTTTATATATTGGGTACTGTTCTAAGTGTTTTACAGGTATTATTCACTTAATTATCACATAACTCCATGAGGTATTCATTTTTATCCCCACATTACTGAAAAAGAAACAGGGATAGAAAAATTAAGAAAATTGCTCAAGGTCACAGTCTTAGTAAGAGGCAAAATTGTAATCTGAATCTAGTTAATACAACTTCAGGATATTATGCTATACTGCTACTCTACTCAAAAAGAATTAATAATGGCAGATATTTCCACAGTGCTGCACACTCCTGTAAGTACTTCTCTATACTAGAACTTTTAGTCTCCATAACTCTGTGAGGTGTGCTCATTTTCTGTTTACTTCTTCTTACACTCTCCATGCTTCCAGACTCTGTTCTGTGCCTTGAGTCCCTTTGGGACTGATTGTTGTGCCTATGGTTTCTGGTGTGTTTAGCCAACGAGAGTTTCCAGCATGAGATCAGAAGTAAGGTCATGGAGCTTATTATCCTAGTTCCCTCCTTTTTGGGTTGTTGTGGGTTGGCAGAATCCCTTTTCAAAGACCACAGCTTCTGTTTATTTGGTCTTCTACAGACACTTTCTCTGGGTCCTGGTAGAAGCTTTCTTATCTTATCTATTAGGTGTAGGGGTGGTGAAGTCTCTCTGCTGTTGCTTGCTCAGGGGTGCTCTGTTCCCCCCAGTCCACAGTTTTGTACATGGTCCCTTCATTGAAGTGTCTTCAAACTCTGAGTGTACCACTGTTTTCTTGTAATACCCATATTAAGTAAAGTATATTCTGTTATTACAACACTTCTATTTGACTTGTAAGGCACAGGGAAGTTAAGTAAAAGGACCAAGGTAATTGGTAGGATTTGGATTAACCTGGCTGTCTGGCTCTCATGCTTTAGTCACTACACTAGTCTGCCTCTTAATTTAAGTATATGTTGGGCTTTCTGCAGAAAAGCTTGCAATGCAGGCTATTAATATCAAAGGACAATTAAGGGATAGTTTACTGTAGCTAATGGTAGTGATGTAAAGATTTATAGCATAAAAGTGCTGTGGGGAAAATGTAATGAGTTCAATCATGCATTTATTAAACATATATCAAAGTTTTAGATTTTGGGGATCAATCATCAACAAAACAGATTCTTGATTTCAAGAAATTGTGAATGGTCCAAAGACTCACCTGTTTGTTCTCCAGTATTTCAGATTTGGTTTAACAAGGAATGCTAAAGCAAAAAAGCCTTGACATTTGATATACCTGTGATTATTGTCCAGTATACACAACTTTAAAAACTTTCTTTTGAGTCAATAATGTTAATCAGTAGTTAGTGATGTGTTTTCTTTTATGGGACAATAGAGGTTCTCCTTTTAGTTACCATGTGCATTCCAAACAGGCACAATATAGTCAAGGTATAGAGTCTTACAAAACCAAATGGCCTTTTTAAAAATGTTATTACTACAAATAGAGTATCAGTTAATAACATGCAAATTCTTTCCCCCTAATAACTGAAATATTTCTTTTGGAGAATCATTTTCCTTATAAGCTTTTAGGAAAAGGAACCCTGGACTGGGTCCTGCTTATGATGCCAACTTTGCCTCTCACTAGTTGTGAGATCTGGTTTAAATAGGCTAATTGTTCTGGGCTGCAGTTTTCTCATCTGTGTAACAATGGAGCTGCACCTACATGACTTTTTAAACTAAGCTTCTATGACTATTAACCTCTATTATTTTGATCCCTAACAAATATCAGGAGACACAAAAAAGTGAAGGGATGTGTGCAAGGTTAAAATCATATTTAGTGCAGAGTTAGAGTGATATGTAGGTCTCTTGATGTCTGTTCTCTGATTATAGTCCCTAGAAAGAAATGTGGACTAGTTAGGGTAACACTAGCTGCTATAACAAATGTTAAATGTACAGTCACTCAAAAATAATAGAAATTTACTTATCAGGGTGGCTCTCCTTTGCTCAGGGATCAGATTGATTGAGGCTCTGGCATTTTCAGCACAGGTCTCTAAGACCATTGGGGTTCTCTCCTCTGACAGCCAGAGGCAAAGAGAACGTAGAGGAACGTATGTGTAAACTTTATATCGGGTAAGTCTGGAAATGGGACATATCACTTCCGTTCATACTCCATTTGCTAGAACTCAATATATTGCCTCACCTTAGTGCAAGGAAAGCTGTGGAGTACAGTTGTGTGCCCAGGAAAAAGAGAAGCACGTGGATTTTAATGAATCATTGGCAATCTTTGCCTTTGAATGGAAGTGACAAATGCAAGAATGATTTTATTCTCACGAAAATTGCCCTACTCTTTCCAGGTTGTCACGTGGTTTCATTTGTCATATTTTAGTAACTCTTTCTGTACAACCTCTTTCCATCAGCTCTGTAATTTTTGTTTACAGCTGTTGTTCCTTATATCAATTACTTTGACTGAAATTTAAAAAATACTATAACCTCAAGCAGGAATGAGAGAAAGTATTTTTTCCTGACCATGATCCTGAGAACCCGTGGACAAAAAAGCACTAAGGGGAAAACCAGCACTGAGGAAAGCAGCGACCAAGAACCGTTTGAACAGGAGGGCTGAGAAGGCAGACCTGGGCAGGGCGGCGGGTGCCAGGGGTGCCCTGGAGAACCGTCCTTCCTGGAGAACTGAGTCAGGGGTCACAGGATTAGGGCTGCCGTGGACGTGCTGCCTTCAGGAGTGTCCCTGGTAATGGAGACCTGCCCATTATGGCTTTTGTGGTTTCCTTCTTGTTTTTTGCTAAGAAATAAATGGAGCCGCAAGCATATCAGTGGAGCCTCTTTTCCCTCAGTCTTCACCTCTCCCGGGGCTTGTTGATGCTCTCCCTGACAGCCACAAAATCCCGGGAATGCCTTGAGATAGCATGTTTTCCATCCAAAATCATGATTCATGGATCCCTTTTGTTGTAAATTAACCTGTAGCATGGGAGAAGGAAAGAAGTAGCAGGCAGGAAAGAACATTTTTGGGTTTGTAATTTTGAGACTTGGGTTCTGAGGCATTCCGAGAACTTCACTGAAATTTGATTTATCATCACTGCATCTTTGAAAATATAAGAATGCAACACGTCGAAATAAGGAAAATGGTGACTGCCCTTGCGAACTTCAGAGGTGAATGAAGTAGGTGAAGGCAGCTTGGGAATGCAGCATCACTTTGTTGTGACTTATCATAAATACCCACTTAATATAGTATATGTCTAATTATGTCTTTTGGGGAAGCAGGAATCATATCCTATAAAGGCTGACTCTGATACTCTAAGCCCGTAGCGTGGTATAGGTCCAGTCCTTTTCTGTATTTTGTCACTTTATTCGTTTAGCTGTCTTAGAAGAATGACCCAAGTCACTTGAGGGAAAGGGTGCTTCATTACTAAATCAGAGACTGGGTTTTAGTACTGGCTTACCATGATCTTATGTAACATAAAGCAAGCTAGTGAACCTTTTTAGACCAAGGTTCCCCATTTGTGAATTGTATTGTTGTCATTGATGATCTTTAAAGAGTCATTCAATGCTGATATTCTGCAACTGTTATTGCTTCCTTTTTCAATAAAGGCTTTAAGGTAGCTGACTTAGCTGACTCTTCAAATGTGTATATTAGTTCTTTATGCCAGGATACCAGCAGTTTAATAATGTATTATTGAATAAGATACTTGATTAGATTCAACAAATATGTGTTTGGTTTATAAGTCATCCTTTAATATCCAACCAGTCAGTGTAGAGGTGTCTGGCTGAAATTAGCTTATTTGAAAGATTAGTTGAGCCTATTATGGGAATCTATAAATGATTAAGGCATAGCTCCTGCTTAGGCTATAGAAGAGTAGGAGATCTAGGACATTAATTTGCATAACTATAATATGTGATAGGGTGTTAAGTGATACTAACTGCCTGCTTTGCTTACTGTAGGAAATCAGCTAAGAAATGTCTGCCTCCATTCTCTTCTTCCAGGCCAGCTTATCATTCTAAAATTCCATACAAGAGGTAGGGTGGAGAGAGAATGCAGAGACTCTCTTAAGAATAAGGCCCTGATTGAGGCAGCATAGGTGAACGATTTGGTAGACAACATACTTGAGTATCACAGAAGGTAAATCTAAACTGTGGTTTCTTTATTTACTAAATCATCTAAAAAAATACGTAAGCTTCCAGTTACCACAATGTGTAAGAATTCTCAGTAGAAAGCAACTCTGCTCTTGTTTGTAGGAGAAATAAGAAGATAACAGTGTTTTTCTATATGGCCCAGTTTGGAAAGACTATGTGGTTTATAAACCAGAAATTCCAGATTTTAATTCTGGACACTGTTTCTTACTTTCCAATTGTGCAATTTCCCTTTACGTAAAAGTAGAGGTAATAGTTCTTGACTCATTGAATTGCACAGTTTTAAAAATAAATGGTACTCAGTAAATGTTTGTTTTCCCCTTTCATAGTCAAGGAAACGACAAAATTTATTTATTTACCTGGTTTATAATGTCATCTATTTTCCACTGAAGAAGCTAACTTCATTACCACATTAACTAAAACTTAGACAGTTATTTTTTATTTTTAAGAAAATGTATTGTTTAAACCCTCAAACGTTAAGTAGATAGAAGCCATTGGTATGAAGAGTAACTTCTCATTCATTTTGCATCTGGCATTTTACCAATAAATGGTCAAAAAGTAAGGGGTTTGATTGTGACTCATGATCTCTTAGATGCAATGTCTATGCTAAAAGGTCAACTTTGTCTCCATTTACACAGATACCTTCCAACAGTGATAGCTGAGCAAGGCAAAGACACATAGTCTTTAAAATTGATGTCATGGGAGAATGAATGTTTAACCAAGCAAAGCCTCTCTCCCCTCATCTCCATTTCTCCCTGTTCTTTTCTTCTCTCTTAACAATTCTTGCACAAGCCAAGACTGTGTATTTTCTTGCACATGATTCTGAGAAGACATCACAGTCTTGTTTTGTTGATATCTAAGGGAGAATTCCACTGCATATAAGAAAGCCGTCCGGATCATGAGAACAGGGCCTGTACCACACTCACTCCATCAGTTTATCATAGTTAGGATGATAGATACCAAAGGAGGTTACAGCAGCTCCTTCCTTGGAAATGTTTAACTGTTTGTTATCATTGGGGACCATCTGACTTGGGCACAAAAGAGGGGGCTATGTGACATCTGGAGACTTTTTCAGTACTGTGAACTCTATTTCCCAGATGTTGGTGTTGTGGTTTGCAGATACTATAATCAGGAGCAGTGTACGAAGGACAAGGGATTTAAATTCCCTTTGTAAGTCTGTATTTTCGCATCTCTCTTACTCTCATGTACCTCTTGCTGAAACATGTAGGAGAGAGATAAGTTGGCTAGGGAGCAAATGGCAGTGATGTTAGTGAGAGTAGGTAAGTGTTAATATGCAGACTCATGCATGGTATTGAAGTGAGTCTCCACGGAATCTCACTTTTTCAAGTGGTTTGAATTAGTTGCTCCCTAAGTTATTCTTTTCCAGGCAGAGAATTATCTGCACAGGAACACTACACAATAGCAATGAGTGTGAGTCTTGGCACCAAACAGAGATACTTATTTTTTGCTCAGTGGCTTTGAAAATAAATTCTGTTTATGAATTTCAGTTGTAGTTCACATCATGATATTTCAGTGGCCTTGTCTGTCTTAACATATCATAAAATTAGCAATGCATAGCAAAGAAGCTGGCTCAGGACTCCATATGGGGCAGGAATTGGAGGTGTGAAGAGAACGCCAAGCAAACTTACTGCCAGCAGTTAAAGCATGTGTGAGACTGAGGAAACAGTCAACTGAATTAACATGTTACATCAATTGAGTTCAAGTTTTAGGTTATAAAATGTGAGTATTTTTTTGAAAATTATCTCTTCAAAATGTTGTAAAAGTAGAGTTTCATAAAACCCATAAAACATACTGTTATGGAAAAGTGATTAATTGCTCTATCAGCTACCTAGCTATTAAATTGTGGGCAAGTTCCAAAGGTTCTTCTAAGATAAAGTCTCTAGATGTCAGTTTCTTCATCTATAAAATAAAAGGTTAGGTTATATGATTTCTGTGGTCTGTGTATAACATTGTATGATTGCCTAACAGTTAACAAATTCAGCGTTCAATTTGTACTGAGGGCTGTGATGATTCTGGAGTTACCCTGGGTGCTGTGGACACAGAAATGAGTAAGTTATAACCCTGCCCGGGGAGCCTGCAGACCTGTCTCTTTTGTGTCTGCATGTGTTTTAAACTGCTTGTTTAGTATTGTCTTGTTTTTTCATTCATATTCCAAGACCCACATGGAATATGTTATTGGAGGTGTCTCTGGACTCAGGCAGTTGGTCATGAGTTACTGCAACAGAAAATGACAGCATTAGTAGGATACTTGTTAGTGATGGAAGGCTCAAATAAAATACTTACTATGGGAACATATGATTTCTCCACCTTTAGGATACTAAAGTAAGCACCAGGATGTTGCCTGCATCCTGATGAATCTCACTTGTCTTTTCCTGGCCATTGATTCTATATCATTCCACTGAAATTTAAGAGTCCATGGAAAATTTAATTTATTACTTGCTGAAGATGTTTTGGAAAGAGACAGAAAAAGTTATCTCACTATCCCAAATGCTTCCATGTTCAATTCTGAGCCTTAGGAGGTCTGTCATGTAAGTGGTGGTAGAAGGGGAGGGAGCGATTACATAGTTAAGAGGAATGAGCATGGGAAGGAGACAAATCTATTTAGATGGGCTGCGAAGATTAAGATCAGTCTCCATGGGGGCCCAGGCTTCAAGTGGGGGGGAGTTGAGGTGGGTGTGGCTTAGTAAGCAGTGACAGATTTACTGCGTTTCTACATTTCATGTATTAAAAATGGGAAAACTCCTTGAAGAGATAAACTCTAGGGAAAAAAGGAATATAGCAGTAAAGTTTTAGGGAATAAATTATAATGAAAAATATACTAACCAATAGCTTTAAATAAATATATAATAAATAATAAGTGGGTTAACACACAACATGTGTTCCAGAGACGATGGTTTTGTTTTAGGACTGAAGGTTCTTGTTATAGCTAAAATGTATGGCCCATAGGCCTGAACAGCATTCCCATATGCTGTTGAATTGGCTTTTATTGTCAGGTTTAAAATATTTTATATTTTAATAATATAGTATATATCATGTTGGGCGATGATATGTTCTTTGTCTAAGGATGCGTTTAAACATTGAGCATAGGTGCTGTTCTCTAGGTTATGACATAGGAGCATCTAGCTTTGATCAAACTTTATAGTTAAAATCTGGATACATGAGACAAATCAGGATGTGATTAACTTTGAGTAGAGAAAGATCTTTCATTTTTATATATAATTTGTTAAATATAAAGATTTCCAGACTAAAAATCAAATTTAGTCATAGCTATTGCAGATTATATTTATTAAAAGCTGTGAGGCATGATATTATTCTTTGGTGTAATGTGTGATCCAAAAGGTTTTGTAGTTGGTACTGAATTATGCAGAAAATTGTTGTTACCTAACTTAATAATTCACACATAATCAAGATATAGTGGTTTTAGGATAGGTCTACAGATTCTTTTTTACTTCTCCTTTGAGAGGCAGAATCCCTAGAACTGGGTGGGCTTTAGTGACTGCTTCAACCAGTAGAATAAGAAACTGCAGGAATACTTATTCACAAAGCCTTTTGTGGCCAGGTAAATGGTCTGACTGCTTTGGGTTCACCATTCTGGAAAGAAGCTCAAGTTGACCCATGGAGGAAACTAACTCAGGGGAGACCTGGAGAGTCCATTAAGAGACAGAGATTTCTGGCCAGCCCCTAGGTCTCCCGCCTTTTGACAATTGGTCTTTAGTTACCATCTCATGGCAACCACCTAAGCCCAGAACTGCCCAGCCAAGCCCTCACAGAATTCTCACCTCAGAGAAACTGTGAGAGGCAATAAATGTTGTTTTAAGCCACTGAATTTTAGAGTAATTTGTTATGCATCAATAGTAGCTAGAAAATAAGGAGAATTTGAGAAGAAATATGAAAATTAAGAGATTAAAAACTATTCAGGGCAATGATATGTAACATTTTGGGGGAGGTGTCATGGACTCCTTGGAGATTTTGATGAAAGCTATGGGCAACTATCCCAGAAAAATTGTGTATAAAATCTCAGGATATTCATAATCTCTATGAAGCACAGTCTTGCTTGAGACCCAGTTTTAGGAGCAGTTGAAAAACAATTCTTCAGGTACCTGAGATGAGATAATTATTGCAATTGAGTGGAGCATTTAACTTCCTGTCAATTGACTGAAAGGGAAAGAAGACAGCTTATACAAAATTTTCATTGTCTACTAAATGAAAGCATAGATAATTGTCTGGGAAGACCTGTTTTCCATTGCACAAAATTCTTTGGGCATTTATAGTTTGAAAACTTATTTGGCCTGATTCACCAAAGGACAAGGTTATCACTTGCAGGTTTTCAGTAATCACCTTCAACTGGCTATTTTTCACATAGGTTGGTTGGCTTAATTATTGGCTAAGTAGATACAGCCTTAGGCAAATGGACAGTTCTGAGCTGACAGAAACTTCATGAAGCCTAAAAAGTGTTAATTTTGTTATCTTATCACCTCAAGAGAAAGGAAAAACATTAAAATTTAAATTTATATTCTTTATGGATAAAGAGTTGCTTTAGGCTTCTGAGAATCAAGTATGGTAGCTTAACCAAATAGTTGTTTTATTTATATTATGCATTGAGTAGGGGTTGTTTTATTGGGGTTCATTTAGCAGGTCAAGGATGTCAGGGCTGAGATCTCTGTGATTTTCTTGGTCCAATTTCATTGCTGCAAACTGGCTGCTGCAGCTTAGCCATCACATCCATGTTCCAGGGAGGAATAAAGAGGAAATGTAGGAAAGGGTGGTGTCTATATCAGAGGTGCAAAGCTTTTCCAGATACCCTCAATTCAGGGTTCCTGGAAACCTTAGCCAACTTCCATTGGTCAGGACTAACTTTTACAGGGTTCTTCCTAGCTGCAAGGGATGCTGGCTAATACATTAAAAAAAACCCAAAAACCTAGGAACTTTGCTATCTTTCTCCTGTTCATCCCCCAAATAGGGGTTATCTTGGAAAAGAGGGAGGAAAGTGTGAATATTGGGTAAAGAACTAGTTGTATATATCCAGTATTTGATAAATAAAAATTTTAATGTTTTTAATATCATATTCAATAAACAGTCTTCAGAGCTATCTCACGTTTATTGATTTCAGTGGTCTTATTTCACATCTAAGTGCTTTTGATTACTTACTAATGCTATTCCCTCACATGTATCTTTAAACACATGATTTTAAATTTGGTGCTTGGATACTAGGGAATACGAAAGTGCTGATATGGACTTGTTGACAATTTATAGGCAGAAAAAAACAGATAACATTTTTTTATTTGAAGAGTTATTTAGAGATTTGAGCCTAAGACAAAGAAAAATTTATGTCTTTATCTCTATTGGTATATTACCTTTTACTGTGGATATCTTTAACTAGTGCTTATATTATTGGCAATATACAAAAGATATTCAAATAAATATCCTAGCACTGAAAACAGTTATTTATAAAAGGTGACTTTCAACTGAGTCCTGCTATGTTGCCCATCAAGGAGTCTGGTTATGATTTTGGTGGGAGCTGAAAATGTAAAGTAGACACACTGCAAGAGTTCATCTTCAACTAGCTATAAATGTCCAGTAAACGGTGTGTTCCACATTTTCAGGGCACTTAATTAAAATTGACATTTTATAGCTAAATGTTAAAGCTTCCTATTATTTTTCAAGACTTCTAGCCAGAAAAATCAGTAAATCTCTAAGAAGAGAGGGAATATTTTGAATTGATATGCTATTATACTTTCCAGTGGCTGCTACTTAATTCTTCTTTGTAAAAGAAGAAAAATCAGGGTTTGACCTGATCACAGTTTAAAGAGTCACATTAAAATTCTCTTTTTATTAAAATAAAGGATATGGCTTATTCTTATTTCCTCTCAGAAAAGTCTAAATGTCACCAGTTTTAAAAGACAATCAATCCTCCTCAGGCAATAAGAGAGTAAAGATTTGAATAAAATGTGTGAATTATGTTTGCTGATTGAAAATAAAGATTTATTTGTCTCAGTGGAATGCTTTGCAAATTTGATTTTACTAAGGAATTTCAAATTCTTCAGCAGTCTTCTATATCCACACAAATGGGCAAAGAAACAAATAGAAGTTCAACATTATTTTCCCCATGAGTTGTTTTGAAAGTTATTTTTTCATTTAACTTGGAAATTATGGAAAGCCTAGAAAAATACAGTCTAGTAGGTAGAAGGAAGAAAAACCATATAGAGACAACCAGTGTTAATATTTTAAAATAATATTCTTGAGCAGGCATCCTAACTATCTCTTTTTGAAAGATTCATTTGATATACCAAATAATTAACATAAAATATTAGAAATAATTGTGAATCTTATTTATAAGGAACAATGTTATTACTCAGAGAAAACATTTATGACAAGAAGGAACTATGAAAATTTAGCTTCCTGTAAAAATATAGGTAATTGCAATATCAGTTTGGCATTTATGCTTTTTCAAACTAGGGGTATCTCTTGGCCAACTTGTGAGATTGGTATTAGTTAGCTGAAATTTTCTTATTCCATAAAAACATACTTACTACTTCTCTAGTTACTAGAACTGGGGTTCTGTTAGTGCTAGTTAATTTAACCTGCTAAACTACTTTCAAATAAATTAATAACTTACAATGGCTTACTATGACTCTTTTAGTTTGCCTCTTATTAGAAGATACTAAATGCAGCTCAGTGCCAGTGGGCAAAACTTTTCTCATTTGAAGTTTGTAAGGGGGAAGTCAGATTTTGTCATGTAAATAAATGTTATATATATGATTCTTAACTTCATTTATGTATAAAATTTAGTCATCATTCTCAAGAATATTATTATATGAGGAGGCCAAGACTGTCTAATATATCATCAATAAAATATTCATGTCACTTTACATGAGGAAATATTTTAAAATGCAAATTTGTAAGTAGGCTCATGTATCAAATTACTTGATGATAACTATGATCTTAAATACATTTTTTGAGATTGAGTTAGCAAGCTGCTGCTTTTGGTCGTAGTTTCTAATATTTTAAAATGGAAGCATCAAGATGAGATATTTGGTAATGTTACTTTCAATATAGTCAAAGATTTAAAGGTTAAAGTATATACTTCAGAACATCATATACACTTCATACAGTTAAATGTTGCTACAATGATGTACAGATGACTAACAATAGGCCTGTGGAAAACAAGCATCACAGAGACGATAGTGTGAGAAAGAGGCTAAGATAGTAATGAGAGAGATATGTGATGATAATTATTAATAATATAAATAAATATTTTTCTAGTTAGGAAACCTGTCTCTTGGTTTGAGTACTAAAGCATTAGAACCAGATCTTAGTGATCTATACCTATTTCTTAACCTATTCTCCCCTCCAGACTTTGTGGGTTTATTTTTATTCTAACAGAAGAAAAGCAAAATAGCAATTCTCAACAGGGATTTCTTAAACAATGGGGTTATTACTTCCAACTAATGTGAATTTTCTACATTAGAGACCTTTTCAGCAGTCTCTGATTTTTCCCTACATCAACTGTTTCACCAATGTTATATGTTGCCATATTAAAGAAAACCACACACAATCATATATGACTCCAGAAATACTGAAAGTTAACAGGCCTTTACTGAAGGCTTATTAAAGAGGAGGAATGAGCTGCATTATACAGCAAGATTACCTAAAAGTCTCCCAAACATCTCCCTGAGAGTACTGTTATTAACCAGGTGTAGGTTAGGTAGGTGTGGATGGCTTTTAGGTAAATAATCAACAATGTCTATGACATCTTTGAGGGTCTGGTGTCCAACCTTGGAGGAAAGCCAAGAAAATGAATTCAGAGGCTATTTCTCCTTAGCTGACTCCAGGTAACTCCCTCAGATTGTTTGTCTGGGTTAAAAGTAAGGACTGTACAACCTGAAGGTTTAAGTCTTGGCCCACCATTCTCTAGCCATGTTACACTGGGCATTTTACTTAATCTTTCTATGTTTCAGTTTTCCCACTTGTAAAATGGAGTTAATGATAGTCTCACCTCAAATAATTACTATGAAGATTAAATCAGGTGATGTGCTTAGCACATTACTTGACATATTCTCTGCATGCTGGGTTTTCAATTCAGGCTTGAAAGAAGGTAGCTTTTTAATATTATTACTATTGTTAACTGGAATCAGTGGTAAATATTTTGCAATTGAATCTTAAAAAGAAAAGAGTCCTGATTTTTAGTGTTTGCCAATTTCTGTGGTGTAAACACTCTCACTGTGGCTTAGTTATACTACCAACATGATGTCAACCAGATGACCAAATTCCTATAAAATTTAATTGTTGACTTTCATGAGCTTGTATGAGCCAGCTCCAGCATCTCTTGAATGGAAGACTGTCATTCAAAATGGCATCTTGCCAATTATTTACTCATAAGCTTAAGCTGCATTAAGGTTGTTCCTCTATTTGCTAGCAAGTGAGGAGATGGTTAATAATGAATCTGTTTAGTTGGGTTTCAAGCAGATATGATAATTATGTCATTGGCTAATGTCATTGTCTCATTGATTGGTGTTATAAATGGGCATATATATTTAAAGCATCATCTAAAGATGAATAGATACAGAGAAAAACTCTCATTTTTACTTTTTCTTATTATTTTAAAAGTGTTTTGCTGAGACATCTCTCTTAAACATATTTGTTCTGAGAACCAGTGCTATTTCCTTGGTTACAAATGCTTGATGGAAATACCATCCTAGTTATATGGAATGGCAGAAACCAAGTGTTTGTAGATGTTTATCTTTATATATCTTTATATGTGTTTCTATGGTTATGTATATGTATTTATTTGCATTGGTATGTTAAACAATTGTAGCTATTTTATTTGGAGCTATCTTGCTCATAAATGTTTACTTTTTGTTGTCTTTCTCCTCTTTAAGATTTACTAGCTCCATATTTTTGCTTTTTTTGTCAGCACCTAGAATAGTGTTCAGTAAATATTTGATGAAAGATGAATGATTAAATAAATGATATAGCTACGTATATTGAAAAATCACTCTTTTACTCTATTTGGCCTTTGGGGACTTGGCTTCAACTTTCCTTTCTTTTAGCATTTTATGCCTTTTAAGTTTTATCAAGAGAGAAGATAAGAATAAGCTAAATGAACTCAGAAATTTACAGGTAGAAATTGTGGGTTAGTCACTTAGTTCTTATTGATTATATGCCAGAAACTCTTAGAGAAAGTCAAGTGGGAATAAAGGACCAATTTCTTATTCCCAAATGTGCAACTGTTTCTTCAAAAGATGTATGTGCAGCAAGGCCATGTTCTGTTGTAAATTGAGTGCTGTTTTTATAGTCAACTGAGTGGGTAGCATTCTTTAAAAAACAAAATTTGCATGACTTATAGGGTAAGATAAACAGTGAACAAAAATATGATTTTCTTATTACAAAAGCAGATTCAGGATAGGATGCTTCAAATTGGTTTGAGATCTCTAGAGTTTATTGAATGATAGTTGGCATTTTATAATTACATCATTTTGATCTATTTAAGACTGTTTAGTAAGCTCAGTTTCCCAGATTGCTAGTTTCCTTCTTCCCATTTAATTAGTCTGAAATGGTCAAGGTCTGAAATTCATTTAGGGACTTTGGGACAGTTTTATTTGATGAAGAATCTCTTAATATGTGACTTCAGTGCATTAAATGGTCATTAGGGACTGAATAGGTAAAGCAGCCTGTCAATATTGTAGGTTCTCTCTGAGATTGAAACTTACTTCCAGAAGTTTATGTTCTAATGTGAAGCTAGCTGAAATCACAAATCCATAACATTTGGAGTCATGGTGATTGTAAAATTAGCGTTGGATCTTCTAATCATAAGATGTCTTAAGAGGGGACATAGAAAATGGAGTTACCTAATGACTAAAAGGCTAATGTAAATTAAAACAACTTTTATGCCAATAGTGCTAGCTAGCTACATGTAGTTAAAAAGTGAATTTAGATCAGTAAAATATGTTTCAAATAGTACATATTTTAAAAGTGAAAAAAGTCTTAAAGAATAGCAAGAAATACTGATACTAAATGTGTAAAATTGTTACATCATTTACCCTTTGTTTTCTAAGAAAGATGTATTCATTTTAAGAGCAAAGGACTAACTCTTTTAGATATTAAAAAAAAGGATTGGCCACAGGTATATTACGAGATGCACCTTTTTGGAATCAGTGAACTTTGAATTTTAGTACCGCAAATATTCCTCCATTGAAAAGAAAAACTCTTCAAATTGTTCTCTCATGTACTGATTTGGAATTCCACATGAGACATTAAATCATAATGCAATCTTTAAACTGTATCAGATGGGTATTTAATAATGCATTTTATTTTTCCTTCAAGAAAGGGAAATATATATATTTAAAATACATATAAACTATATAAATAAAAATAACAAAATGTTAACTATAAAATTAATCTATCATCCATACACCTTTAAATATATATATAATATCTATATCTATATCTACATCTTTATCTATCTCCACTGGTTAGAGAGTTTTTTGGAAATTTTCAACCATGGTACAAGGTAAAAAAGCTATTCTGTATTAGAATTAAATGTCTTCCAGAGATTTCATTATTAAATGTATACACTTGGTCCTACAAGAGTTCAATCTATGTTAAAGATATTTTCCTTGAAATTCTGCTTTATTCTGCTATGGTGTTATGTGTATAGTTAACAATACTGTAGTGTACATTTAAAACTTGTTAAGGAGGTATATCTTATATATATTTTTTACCACAATAAAAAAGGTATTCTTTTAGATAGATCAGTAGATATGGATAGATTATGTCTCAATCTATATCTGTCATCCATCCATCTACCCACTCTCCATCTACCACTTCCCTATTTATAAATATTAAATTAAGAGTTCATTGATATGTAGGAGATTACAAATAAGTCCTATGTCAAAAAACTCTGTTTTATTGTTTTTATGACTATGCCCCCAAATTTTTTTCAGGACACTGAAAGGTGGTTTTGATCACTGTAATACATCAATGAACTTTCTGCATAATCACCAGTTGAGTAGGTATGACATTTTTTCTTTTTTAAATTCATTCAAGAGGTGTTTATTGAGCAACTACTATCAGACATCTTTGTGGGTTCTGAAGATATGAGTAAACAAAAAACACAAAGGCACTATTCTCATAAAAATAAAATAAAACACTTAAAAGCATCCACAAATGAAAGAGTACCTTTAAAGTATGACAATTCAAACTGAAAACAAATCAGCAGTTACAATGGAAGCTAGGAAATGCTGAGAAAATGTTATTAAAAAAGTATATATCCAAAAGTCAACCAAAAATTGTACATCCAACAAAATTATCATTTGAGAATGAGAGCAAAATAACTGAATTATTAAATGAAAACAAACTGATTCTTCTATTAATAGATCCTAAATAAAAGTGCTTCAGATATACTTCTAGAAAAGAAAAAATGATCCCTGAAGGAAAATCAGAAAAGTATACAAAAAGGTGAGCAAAGTAGATTTGGCATTTAATTTGAAATTTCTTGTATTTAATTTAAAACTTTGGTGATAAATTGGAATCTTGAGCTTCATATACTTCTTAAAAATCAGATATTTATAAAATCACTTAAATTATTTGAAAGCCTATGATTTTTAAAGTAAAATTATTTTTTTTCTAATGGTAATTTTTTCATGGTATTTATTTAAAATTAAAGATAGGTTTCATAAGAGACTAGAATAATTATCTTGTTCTCTCAACCTTATTAAAGCAGGTGAGCCTACTCTCCCTTCTTTGCAGACCAAGTTCACTGTCTCCTCAATGTTCTCTTATTCTGAGCCCTGGGGCCAATCAGTCCTTTGTGGATCCCTTTCAGTTGCTGCTTCCCCCTGAAAGTTAGAACTGAAGTCTACATGAAAGCCCTTCTCTTGGATTCCCCTGTTGCCCAGATGAGGCAGACTAGAATTGCAATGAAATTTTAGGAGGAAAAACAAAAAGAAAAAAAAAGAAAGAGGTAACTTAATATAGTGAAATTTACACAATTTGGTTTTTCTGATTCTACCATGCTTAATTCATCCCCAAGGCTCATAGACCTTATTTCATTTCATAACTTAGTTCTCAAAGTAAGAACCTCACATCAGAATAACCTGCCTGTCATCTTGTGTCCTTGAGGCCAAGATGCAAATATAGCTCTAAGCTTTTCTCATGGTTCCATTTCCTGTTTGTAGTGATAGGCTGATTCCCGGGTCTGGTATTGGTGAGATTCTTATGATTGATGGAATGAAATCATTTCAGTCTTTGGTGAGATCTTGTCCTCTGTATACTGAGAATGTTTAGGTCCCCTGGAGGTATAACAAAATGTTAACCATAAAATTAGCCTACCACTTATAAACCTTCAATTAAATGGTGGTATCATCAGAATTTGTTCTCTCTGAGAACTTTATAACAGCATTTTTGTGATGTACATATGTATGTGAGGGCAGAATGATCAATAATGTGTGATCTTACATACATTTTTTAAAAGTGGAACTCATAGAAACAGAGAGGAGAATTCTGGTTACCAGTGGCTGGGGTGTGGGGAAACAGTGAGATGTTGGTCAAAGGTACAAACTTTCAGCTTATGAGACGAATAAATTCTGGATATCTAGATCTACAGCATGGTGACTATAGTTAAAACACTGTTTTGCATACTTGTAATTTGCTAAGAGAGTGGATCTTAAGCGTTCTCACCAAAAACCAGCCAACCAACCAAACTATGTGAGGTGATGGATGTGTTACGTGTTACTTGACTCAGTAATGGGAATCAGTTCACAGTGTACTCGTATATGGATTAGTACATTGTACACCTTCAATTTATACAATTTTATTTGTCAATTATGCCTCATTAAAGCTTTAAAGAAAGGCATTATTGTTTTTAATTCCCCACTCATATTGTTTTTGGGTCTTATACTTCAATTTATAGAAGAAAAACACTCAACACTTACTTAATTTATCCATTTATAATGCCTCAGTACTGCTTTTTAACTTTTTCAAGTTTGCCACCTTCTATGTTTAAATACTGAGTTGATATAACATGTTTAACATTAAAGCAAAAGCACTGATTTCCCCACCTTAGGAAAGATATATATATAAGCAAAGTTCTTGGTACTCTTCTTGTTAAACTCTTTACATTATTTGAGGAATAATTAAGCCCATTTTGAACATAAAGTGGGAACCAGAGGAAGAAAGGACAAATCGTAACTTTATAGGGTGGTTTCATCTTAAACTTGTTTGAAATACTACAATCTAGCTGGTTCAAATGTCCATAGTAAGTTTTTGGATTGCCTACTGTTTGGAATCATCCATATGCCTGCTCCCTCCTGCACATTTGGCTGTTGGAGACACACATGATCGCTTTTTCCATTTTGTTTAAAGTAATGTCTTCTTAGTTGGTTTAAATACATGAGTTCTGTGTCACTAAGTTTCAAAGTTAAAAAAATACAATTCACACTTATTAATTTAGCTCTAATTTATTCAGAATTTGTGATGCTGTGGTTTAAGACTGGCTTGAGTTTCTCTTGCAAAAATCTCTGAGAGAATGGTTGCTGAGTAAATTATTAGCCTTAATGGCATCATTGGCATCCAGAATAAGACATTTAAGTTAAGAAAGTGTTTCAAAGTCAGGCAATAGGTAAGTGGTAGAGACATGACTACAGCCCAGGACTCCTAATTCCCATCCAGAGGCAACTTCTGAGAAGAAACTGTTTTCAGGCAATTTAGAAATTCCATTTATATACAGAACTTGATGAAAGCTTACAATTTTTCAAATCAGCTACACTTTACTATGTGTACATAATCCCCCCCACTTCTCTGTAACAAGATGTGACTACTTCACCCAATTTGGAGGTACAAATTTCTAACTAAGTGAAGTTTGGGAGTAATTGAGAGAGTGAGAAGACTTTTAAAGAACTATAGTATCATTGAGTTGTTAAGCAACTCAAAATTAAATTTAGTCAGAGGGTAAACTGATATGAGGAATGTGGCTAATGCTGTCTGAGGAAATGGAAAAACACAGACGGGGTTTATGAAAAGGATAAATAAGGGGTGATGGAAGTGTTCACCCATTTGAACAAAACTGGCCCACAGGATGTTAAAGAGATCAGTTTAACTCCATGTTTGTGTACATGGTAGGGAACTGGTTGGTTACTCAATATGGACTTTAAAGGAACAAACAAGAAAGGAAACGATTTATGTCTGTCTTTTGAGTAACACAGAGGAAATGATCAGAGATGTAGACATAAGGGACTGCTTAACAGAGTGATAGCCATCGTAATTCAGTTAGATTGTAATTGGGAATCAAGTGAGACCCAGAAAAGTAAAATTTAGGATGATGATTACCAAATTAAAGCCAAGAATGCTAAAAAGAAAGGCGATGCTTAGATACAAAGTCAAGCGAGAAGGCTCAGGAGGACAAAATTCAAAGTATAAAAAAAATGGCCATCAAAAATATTCATTAGTTCTGTTTTTTATTTTAGAGTGACTAAATCACATGTTATAGTCCAGGGAAATTAAAAATAAAATGTGAGAATAATAAAATATAAAGGGCAATTAAGTCAGGAAAGAAAACAAATAAAGCTAAAATAGGATAATTAAAGCTACATTGGCAAAAGTAAATATTGCACAAGAAGCTAACATAAATAAAATGCAACTTTTTTCAAGATTCTAACATAGGAAATCTCAGAGATGGCTTCAACAAGCCACAGAAAAATGGAAAGAAAAACCACGGGTAGAAGAGGTTGTGAATATATTGTTAAAATAGGAAAAAAACTTTGAATTTGACAGCAAATATAGCCTAAGCTGTTCTCTTAGCTTTGGTGATATAAGTAATTATTTTCCTAGGGGTAGGATAAAGACTATGATTTATTTGAGCATGAGGGAGAGCCTGTATAGAACACCACGTAAAGACTGACCTGTCACTCAGCTGGAGAACTTTGCAACCCTGGCCTAAAGAGGTGGTGCTTTTCTTTGGCCAAACTGATATAGTGGAGAAAGTGCTGGCCTTCAAGTCAGTAGGCATGGGTCTAGTCCAGGTCTGTTACTAAGAAGTTATATGAATTTAGACAAATCATGTTAATTAATTATGGGGTTCAGTTTCTTTAAAGTTATTGGTTGGATAAGACTAATTCTCAGATCCTTTTAAGATGAAGTGTATAGAAAAAGAAAATGTAAAAGTAAAACCAAAACTGCCCCTTTTCCTGTTCCTTGATCTGTGCAACAGAAATCTGGGGCTTAGTAAATTTCTTTCTTTTTCCCCTTACTTCTGATCCTAGTAATGACTCTAAGACCAAATACCAGGTGCGGAATTTCATAAAAATTCAAAGGAATATTTTGTGAGATTCTGAAAGTCTTGCAATTCTGTAGAACCCTTGCTTAGAGATGGCATTGGGAAGCTTATGCATCACTGTGGTTTACCAGGGACTATAATTATACTCATTCATTCATTCAGCAGAGATCTTTGTAGAGCCTACCATATGCTAGGCATGTACTAGGCTATATAGATACAAAGCAATAAAGCATCATCACTCTTAGTCCTGAAAAACTCACTATGATGCACTGAATTTCACATTTGGCATTAGTGAAAATGAATATAGTATTGCTGAGCAGCAACTTGGATGCTTTTGTGAAGGACATTAACAAAATAAACTACTTGACATCATTGTACTTATTTTTTAATAACTACTACTTGTTGTATCCTTATGAATTTAATATGGCTTTTCATCAAGTTTAAGATATCATGAGTTATTAGACACATCAGAAGTGTAGCAACTACTTTGTGAGGGAAAGAAGAAACCATTGCATTTGTGTACCTACTGATTTTCAGACATATCGCAGTTTCTGAACTCTTAAAAAATGAAAACAGAGGTGATTTACAATTCAAGAAATAGAGTGGGCAGTAAGTAATAAATTAGTTAATTATTCTTTACATGGTTCTGGAGATGAGTAGGGCCCCAGATAGTGAAAAAAAATAACAAATCATCTTAAACCAGAAATATTAAATAATGCATTCATCCACTTACAGTAGTATAAAGAAAGGCATTTGACAATGATGACATCTGCTGCCTTTCAAATAAATCACAAGACCATTTGCAAAGATCTTATTTGTGAGGAGTTAGAAAGCCATGTAGCTTCCTATGTCAATGCGTTATTTATCCCACATACACATTCTCAATTGAATGGGCCAAAAAGTTGTTGAATAGACCAAGCTGAATTGCCACTTCTGAGTTCTCATTTAGAGTAGACAGTGGAGGTATGGGGTTATATATTATCTATACATCAGGGTTAATTGTAAGTCATAGGTGTAAATAATTGAACTAAAGACTGTGGCAAGCAGCACAGGCAGTTGCAACTGTAAACAAAGCAGGAATTACATTGCCAAGCTGTTCCTTTGAAAAGATTCATATCACTGGTTGGATATCTCTGTGTGTGTGTGTGTATATGCGTATGTGTTTTACATAAATCGCATTTCTTGTGCTTTCAAGAATATAGCACACACATAATTAAACATATTTACCTATCATAGGTCTAAAATGCATGCTTGTACAGTTTTTAAAACATAATTTCTTGAAAAACTAGGTTTCAAGTGATATGTACAGTAAGCTTTGGGCCAAGTATATGTAGAAATGGATCTTGGGTGCCAAATCTGATTTGGCAGGCAAATTGCCCGCAGAAATTGCTGCCAAAAATATTAGTAGTAGGTCAGAATTTCTTCCTGTATAAACTCATGGAAAAATTTTTGTATCAGGTATATGGTGTGTCATATGACTAAAATCTTGAAATAAGCCAGCAAACTATTTGTTTTAAAATATGCACATACTTAACATATTCTAACTTAATTAAAAGCCTGTGGGCTAGAATTATATCTGATTCTATAAGATTTTTCCTGTATAAATCATTCCTCCATTTGTTCAGTCATTTATTCAGCTAAAATGTGTGGAACATGGCAGGAAATAGAATAAAAATTATAAAGCAATATGATGGGTGCTCTTATTGTAAACACATAGTGAAAAGGGCTTTCCTAACTGCCTAGGGGAAAACGGGCAGGCAAACTCCACAGAGGAGAGAACCAGAAGCTTGGCCTGGGAGTGAGATCAGATTGAAACACCTCGGAGATGGTGCAGGCTCAGCAGTGCTGCTCAAAGTAGCTGATCTATGAACAAGTCCCCAGAGAGATGAGTTTGTAACAGTACCGAGAACAATGCCTTACTTCCTTCACTGAGAGAATGACTACCAAAAAAAAAAAAAAGTCAGCTGAACCAAGCAGTATGCTTAGTGGCCTCCTGGTGCAAGCTCCTTAATCAGTACCAGGACAAGAAACAATCTGCATACTGTCACCAGACTGGGCCCCACAGTTTGAAGACTTCTTGAATAGGAGATAAACTGGAAAAGGGAAGGACTGGCTTCAGTTAAGCAGGAGATCATTAAATAGACTAAACCAGACTAGTGACGTAGTACCAGTAGGAATGGGGAGAATGGAACAAATTCCAGGAATATCCAGGAGGAAAAATGCATAGTACCTGGGGAATAATTGGAAATGGGGTTGAGGGCGAGGGAGGTAGTGGTTGAGTATTCTAAAATTTATGGCATAGGCAACCGGTATTCATCAACACAGGTATATATAAAATCAAGTTTGGTGGCCAGATGATGGTTCAGTTCTGAACATGCTGGGTGTGGTGAGATAGTTTAGTGTGGGACAGCCCAGGAGATATTTGGAAACATGAATTTGAATCTCAGGCAAGGGGCCTTGGCTGATGGATTTAAAAGTCAGTGGAATTAATAGTATTCCACTGTCATGTATATATTACCCAAGGATAGGAAATAAAGTAGGAAGAGAAGAGAGGCAAGGATTATATTTGGGGGACCACACTGATGGGTAGTTTGAAGAGGAGGAATCTTCCAGGACCAAGAAAAAACAATGGCAAAGGTTAGAGAAAAATTAGGAGATTGTCAGCAACGCCCATGCCAGAAAGAGTGACAAGGACAGAGGCAACACTGTTAAACTCTAGAGCTCTTTACAAACTAATTGTGGCAATGCCATTTCTGGCTGCAAATGGGGTACAACCTACTAGTTCTATCTGGCCATATTTCAGGGGGTCCCCTACCTGACCGTTGCCAAGTTCTCAGACACAAAATGAGGCCAGCAAGAAGGCAATAGCTATCCCTGGGACCGAAAGGACCCATGACAAATGTTTTCTCCTGCCAATCTGCATTTGGAAGAGAAGGATAATGTGAAATTTTATCTTCCTGTCTCGACTAGCCACCACAGATAGAGATTTAGGGGAGCTCACCTTGATAAGAATTCTTACCCTTTGCCGGCTTCCACCAGTTTTCCCAGGTCTCTGCAGGCTCCAGAATGAGTGGGTGTGTCCAGCAGGTCTCACCTAGTCCCGGGGAACTGTAGAGGAGATAAAATAATTTTCCCTCCACGTATAATGATGAGTACTTGGCTAAGCCCTTCTTCTCTAGGGCACCTTGTAAAAGGATAAGTTACCTAAGTTAAAAATTTCCTCCTGTGGCCACTGTAATTTAAGATTATCTCTGGTAAACTTAACCTACTTGTTGAGAATTTAGAACAAAATTCTATTCGCTGGAGGCCTCACACTGGTCTCAGTCCGGCGTAAGTTGGACCCAAGTCTGATTCGGAACACAGTCCTGCCCAGTCTGGTTTTTAAGTTGGACCCACTCTGACTCCGGACCTCTTGCGGTTTTTAATTCGGACGCAGTCGACACAGACTGGTTATGGACCTGACTGGAAAAAGAAAAGCTCGGCTTTGGAGCTGGGATCCAGGGGCTAAGAGGGACTTACCCACGACCTCCAGTCACAGTGAGAAAGCCCCAAGCTTAAGGGGCTCCTCAGGTACCTGCGTCTGGTTGCTTGTTGCTCCGGGGGTGGAGTGGGGGTGTATGTGTGGGGTCTGTGTGTCTGTGTATTCCCCTTTGGTTCCTTTAAAAGATAAACTGAGGCATATTAAAGGTTTTAGGGATTTATCTGAGCAAAAATCAATTTGAGTCAGCCAGCACCAAACCAGAAATGGTTCGGAGTGCTCCCACTCTGATTAACTTACATGACGAAGCAAAGATATGGGACTCTCATAATAGGTTCAGTGAAGAGGTAAAGAGCAAAATCCAGATTAATGAGTCCCTTCAGTGACCTATAGTTTCTTATTGTTCAGTAACTTCATTCCCAGTTTTCCCTCAAGGACTTCAATTCCTCCATAAACGTTAATCAATAGCTTTTACTAGAAGAGTAATGGTTTCACAAAGAGATCAGCATCTTGAAATTATCTTGAGTCCCTTATTCACCACTTAACCAGTTAAGCAAACTTGGGAAACTTACTGAACCTTAAAATTGCATAAAGGGCTTTATGGAGATTGATGGAGATAATACATTTGAAATTATTTTGTAAGATAAATAGAACAGAACAAATGTTGATAGGTACTATTTTCAGAAGTTATTATTTTCATGTGGTGTACAGAAATTTCACTGGACTTTGGTGTTAGGCTGAGTTATTATGTTCTTGGTTCTATCACAGATGGCATAAATTTGGATAGTTACTTAAATTATTTTTCTCTCAGTTTGCTCATTGGTGAAATGGGAATAATAGTACTTACCTTATGAACATGTAGAAAATAGAAAAATGTTTAGTGATGCATTAAGCATGGGTTGGTCAATCAGACCCAAGAATTAGCTCTTTCTGATTTTGGCTTCAAAATTTGGAAGTGGTTATTTCTGTTTAGGGAATGACAGATAAGAGTTTGTACACCTTGATGGGGGTCTGACTTACCTAGGCAGCTAGCAGTTAAGGATCACAGCCTTGCTCACCTTTCCAGTCTTTTTCTAGACAATTTCCCTAGTAGTTCCTTGGGTTCCAGTGATAACCAACTAGTTATATTTTCCTTAATCTTTTCCCTTTGCTTTTTTTATGTGCTATATATTCTGTGCAAAATGATTTTTCCTCTTTATTGCCTCAAATAACTGAATTCCTACTCATTTTCTAAGGTTAAATTTAAGAGTCACTTCCCCTATTTTACATGTGCCTCTTCATAGCCTTTACCACCTTGAATTGAATTTCTGGTGCCATTATCATTCTACATACAGGTGGTAACAAATGCTTGTTATTTTTAATGATTGTTTCATGTATTTTAAATGACTTCACCAGTAAGATATAAAGGAAAAATAGTTTCAATTTTGATTTTTCTATTTAAAATATGTCTGAATTCCCATAATTATGAAATGTTATCCATTATGTTACATAAGAGCTTGCAAGTCTTGACTTTCTGACCTTTGGAAAATTAGGCACTTTCCATTTATTCAAGGGGACAAAGGGTCAGCCCTACCCTTTAGGGGTGAGCTTATTCCACAATGGAGGAAATACCATTTTTTATTGAGAGCTGCATGGTTTGTTGAATATTTGGCTTGAATCCTATGAAAAGAGAATTCATTAAGTGTCAGTCAAGCCCTGTAACTCTGTCATTATCATCATGTTTTCTGCCAAATAAGAAGATAAGGTTTTTATAGAAACATAAGGATAAGGGACTCTTGGCCAGGAGGCTTCTGGAAATAAATAAGAGGACTTTGTTGTGATTACAGTGGTGCAAAGTTCTCTGCAAGAAAATCTGAGTTGGGGTTCCCGATTATGGCACATGACAAGGAGCACCCTACTGCAAAGCTTTGTCCTGCATGGTTGTATTCTAGAGTGGACAGTGTGAAGTGCAGAAAGAACATGGAACTCAGTGTCAGAGACTGAATTCTGGGAATTTGAATTCTCATTAGCCTGTAACAAACTATATGACATTACTTTCTCAACGTCAGTCTCCTTATTTTTAAATGAGGTCAGTGGTGTCTGCTTCACTGGTTTTGTGGGTGGGGGAGGTTAAATAAAATTACTTTATGTACATAAAGTGATATGAAAGTGAAATAATTTTATAGGGATCTTTGAAGATGCAGTCATTTTAAGCTGAAGAAATTAATTTCTTGTGAAGTACTGGGTTCTGTGCCAGTTGGTGATAGTGGAGGAGGCTATGTTTGGGCAGATAATTTGTTTTCTCTACATTAAATCATACTACATGAGCAACATGATATAGAGTCAGTAAAAGGCTATAGCAATGATAAAGATATCATGTTGATTTGATCTATCACCGGAAACATGTTAATTTTTTCTCTCTTCATTCTATGATTATTTTACTTCCAAATCTTTTGACATTTACATATAAAGATTAATCAATAAGAAAAAGTATGCACAAATGCATTTACATTATTATTTTATAGCTTCTCTCATTGCCTCTGTTATTTTTCCTTTGTAAAATTATCAATCAATTAAAAAAAAGACTAATTGTTTTTTTTTAGGGGTGGTAATATCTAGATATATCAATGACATAAACTGGTTTTCTGATGAATCTTATTCTGCCTTTTGTTTAATCTCTCAGCAAGTGATTTGGAATTAAGATAATAGAGATATTGAGAGAAAGATAAGGAAGCACAGCAAGCAGGTGAAGGAAGTCACAGACAGCCAAGGATACTTCCAGCTTGACTTAAGCAGATGTAGGGAAAACCTTCCAAACATCTGGTAGTAAGTCTGTCCTTGGGGGGATCATAAACTGTGCCCTGGCAGCTGTTACCACAATTCACATGTAAACAGTCTCTGGAGGGCAGGTGGTGGCATGGGATGGAGTGGATTTATGGGGCTTAACTATTTGGTTAAATTAGAAAGACTGTGTATTTTTTTCTTGCTACCAGTGCTCGTATCTCAAATGAGTGTATAGCTGGAATCTCAGGTTTGGTAAAGTGCAAGGGTGAAGTGAAGAAGGAATGCATAATGGGTGGATGCATAATAAATTGACCACAGTTGGAGGCAGATAGTATCCTTAAGAACCTTGAAGCCTTTAAACGAGTAAAAGAGGAGTGAGGATTAGAATGCAATCTTGGAGGGCAGATTGGGATGGTGGTGTGCTTGACCAAGTATTCTGATGACAAAGATCGGATATTAGCTAGCAAAAAAAATGCAATAGATGAATTGCTGACTCCATATATTATTTTGTCTTTTCTTAACTTTCTTGCTTTCACAGCCCTAGTGGTTAGGAGAAATTTATGTGACAATTTGTTTTGTGTCATTTTCCAAGAAATAACTCATGTGCTGGATATATTAATTAGTAGAATGTATTGATTAGATATTGGTTTAGTTATTTGTAATGGAGGTTGAAAACAGGCTTTAAACAAGATAAAATTTTCCTTCTCTTTCACCTAAAAGTCTGGACAGGTATGGTGACCCTGCAGAGTCTTCAGGGGTCTGGTTTTCCCATGTGACTATTCCATTCTGAGCATTGCTCTTATCTGCTCACCACCTTGTCCCCATTCCTGCCAGTCTGAAGGAGAAAGGAGGAAAGGGGAAGATGAGGTAAACCCTTTCCTTTAAGGGTATGACCAGAAAGTTAAGTTGCATTTGCATCCTATTGGTCTGGACTCATTCATATGATTCTATAAGGAGGCAAGAAAGACAAGCATTTCATTTTTTTCCCAAGTGTCTGTCTTAGCTTGCGTTGCTATAACATACCAGGTACCATAGACTGGTAGCTTAAAAAACAGACATTTATTTTGTACAATTCTAGAGGCTGAGAAGTCCAAGGTCAAGGTGCTAGCAGATTTGGCACCTGGTGAGAGCTTTCTTCCTGACTTGGAGATGGCCTTCCTTTTCCTATGTCCTCGGTGGGGATTGAGTAGTTTCTCTCCTGCTCTTTTTAGGGCACTAATCCCATCATGGGGGTTGCACCATCACGACCTCATCTAAACCTAATTACCTCCCAAAGACCCCATTTCTAAGTACTTTCATAATATCGTAGGGTATATATATATTCACCCAATAAATATTTACTGAGGATGCCAGGTACTGTGCTAGATGTTGGGGAGGTTTGATGAACAAAATATACATGTTTCTCACTTCCATGAAGCTTATATTTCTAGTAGGAGTGAGAGAAATCTATAAAATAACCATAAATATAAATATGTATTACTAATGGTGGTAAGTGTAAAGGAAAAAATACTCACTCCTATGAGATTGTATAACAGGGTAACTTGCCCTTGTCTGGCAGTCAAAAATCACTTCCTTAGGTGAAATTTGAGCTGAGTTTTGAAGAATAAGAAAGAGGGAAGGCATTTAGGCAATGGAGATAGTATGTGCAAAGGTCCTGAGGTAGAAAGGAGCTTGGCTTATTTGAGAATCTTAAGGGGGAACATGACAACTGAAGAAAAGAGGGATATATGGTGAGGCTGTAGGCATGGAAAAAGGCTAGATTAGGCAGAGGTGTGGAGGCTGTCATTCTGATGTTGATCTTCATTCTAAGAGAAATGTGATGCTATTGAAATGTTTTTAGCTAGGGTTGACATGGTCAGATTTGCTTTTTGAGAAGCTCTAATTGGTGGTTTAGGGGAGAATAGACCCTAGTGGATATAGAAAGACCAATTAGGAAGTTATTGAGAGATTCAGACAATAATAGATGATGGTAGTTTGGAATTAAGCAGTAGAGGTGGTGTTGAAAAGAAATGGATGCATTTAGGAGATAGTTAGGGCATTAAAAAGAAGTCAGCACATCTAGTAATATATTCACTACAGAGGATATTGGAGAGTAGGAGGCCAAGATGACTTTTTGGTTTCTGGTTTAAGCAGTTGGATGAATGGTGCCATTCACTGACATGGGACAGTGAAAAAGGGCTAGGTTTCAAGGAGAAGATGACTTTGCATATGTTGGGCTGAGGGCTCTTGAGATACTCAGAGAACTTTTAAAGGCTGACTGGGAAGTGGATGAAACAGCAAAACCTGAAATGCAAAGTGAGTAGAGAGGTAGGATAAACTAGGAACCTATGGTGTTGAGAAAGGCAAAGCAATAGTGTTCTAAGAAAGTGCCAAGTGCTGGTTAGGTACAGAGTTGCACATGGATGAACTTGGATAGCATTATGCTAAGTGAAATAAGCCAGATAGGTAAAGACAAATACTGTATAATCAAACTTATATGTGGAATATAAAAAAAAGTTGAACTTACAGAAATGGAGAGTAGAAAGATAGTTACCAAACGGTGGGGTGTGTGTGTAGGGGGAAATGGTGAGATGTTGGTCAAAGGGGACAAAGTTGAAGTTATAAAGGATGAATAAGTCTAGAGATCTAATGTACAGGCATGATGACTATTGTTAATGACACTAAAATGAAAGCTGGAAATATGCTAAGAGAGTAGATTTCAGCTACACACATCATACAAAAAAATGGTAACTGGGAGGAGATGATGCATTAACTAATTTGACAGTCGTCATCATTTCACTATGTATAGCAAATCATCAATTTGTACACCTCAAGTATATTCAGTTTTATTTAAAAAACTCAAGAACTGAAAATGTCCTGTCAATTTAGCAAAAAGAATTGTTAGTGACAGAGTCATTTTGGATGTGTGAAAGCCACTGGGAGAAGTTCAGGGAAGGACAGGAAAGAGGCAGCAAGTTGGCACTTTAGGAGCAAATTGGATCCATCTTTCATCTTTAGGTGACTTCTTTTTTACTTTATTTTGTATGTGTATCTTTGATCCCTAGTTGCAGACCACTGCCCTTTTCTTTCATTGGTCCCAGTTCTTATGAATTTGATTTGCATCATTCATTGTGACTTTTGTATTTTTTTAAATTAAAGAATCATTGATATACAATCTTATATTGGTTTCAAACATACAACACAGTGGTTCAACAGTTAACCATATTTATAGGTCCTTACTCCCTCTAGTGTGGTTACTATCTATCAATGTAGTAAGATGTTACAGAATTGTTAACTGTATTCTCCATGCTGTACTACTGTCCCCATGACCAACTTATATTGTGATTGCAAATTATTGTGACCTTTTATCCCCTTCACCATTCTCCCTCCCACCCCACCCCATCCCCCTTGGTAACCACTAGTCCCTTCTCAGTGTCTGTGAGTCTACTGCTATTTTGTTCCTTTTGTTTTGCTTTGTTTTTAAACTCCACAAGTAAATGAAATCTTATGGTATTATCTTTTTCCTCCTGGCTTATTTCACTGAGCATAATACCCTCTAGATCCATCCCTGTTGTTGCAAATGGGAGGATTTCTTATCCTTTAATTGCTAAATAATATTCTGTTGTGTATATGTACCATATGTTCCTTATTCACTCATCTATTGATGGACACTTAGGTTGCTTCCATATCTTGGCTATTGCAAATAGTGCAGTGATAAACATAGTGGTGCATATGTCTTTTCAAGTCAGGGATTTTGTTTTCTCTGGGTAAATTCTTAGGAGTGGTATTACTGGGTCAAATTGTATTTCTATTTTTAGTTTTTTGAGGAACCTTCATAATGCTTTCCAGAGTGATTACACCAATTTACATTTCACTAACAGTGTAGGAGGGTTCCAATTTCTCTGCATCCTTGCCAGCATTTGTTATTTCTTGTTTTATGAATAGTGGCCACCCTAACTGTTGTGAGATGATATCTCATTGTGGTTTTAATTTGCATTTCCCTGATGATTACTGATGTAGAACGTCTTTTCATGTGCCTGTTGGCCATTTGTATTTCTTCTTTGGAGATATGTCTGTTCAGGTTCTCCACACATTTTTTAATTGGGTTATTTGTTTTTTGGGTGTTGAGGTATATGTGTTATTTATATTTTGGATGTTAACTATTATCAGATGAGTTGTTTACAAATATATTCTCCCATATTGTGGGATGCCTTTTTGTTCTGCTGATGGTGTCCTTTGCTGTGCAGAACCGTTTTAGTTAGATCTAGTCCCACTTGTTCATTTTTAATTTTGTTTCCTTTGCCCAAGGACATGTAGCCAGGAAAAAATTGCTCATGCTTATATTCAAGAGATTTTTGCCTATGTTGTCTTCTAAGAGTTTTATGGTTTCATGACTTACATTCAGGTCTTTGATCCATTTTGATTTACTTTTACGTATGGAGTTAGACAATAATCCAGTTTCATTCTCTTACATGCACCTGTCCCATTTTCCCAACACCAGTTGTTGAAGAGGTTGTCTTTTCCCCACTGTATATTCATGGCTCCTTTATTGTGTATTAATTGACCATATATGTATGGGTTTATATCTAGGCTCTCTATTCTGTTCCATTGATCTATGTGTCTGTTCCTGTGCCAGGACCAAATTGTTTTGATTACTGTGACTTTGTAGTAGAGCTTGAAGTCAGCGAGCCTAATCACCCCAGCTTTGTTCTTCTTTCCCAGGATTGCTTTGGCTATTCAGAATCCTTTGTGGTTCAATATGAATTTAAGAACTATTTGTTCTAGTTCATTTAAGAATGCTATTGGTCTTTTGATAGGGATTGCATTGAATCTGTAAATTGCTTTGGGCTGGATGGCCATTCTGACAATATTAATTCTCCCTATCCATGAGCATGAGATAGATTTCCATTTTTTGGTGTCTTCTTTAATTCCTCTCATGGGTGTCTTCTAGTTTTCAGAGTATAGGTCTTTTTACCTCCTTGGTTAGGTTTATTCCTAGGTATTATTCTTTTTGATGCAATTGTAAATGGAGTTGTTTTCCTGATATCTCTTTCTGCTAATTTGTTGTTAGTATATAGGAATGCAGCACATTTCTGTGAATTAATTTTGTATCCTGCAACTTTGCTGAATTCAGTTATTAGTTCTAGTAGTTTTCTGTGGAGTCTTTAGGGTTTTCTATGTCTAATATCATGTCATCTGCAAATAGTGACAGTTTGAGTTCTTCCTTGACAATTTGGAAGTCTTTTATCTCTGTGTTGTCTGATTGCCATGGTTGGGACCTCCAGTACTATATTGAGCAAAAGTGGTGAGAGCAGGCATCCTTGTCTTGTTCCTGATCTTAGAGGAAAGTATTTTAGTTTTTAGCTATTAAGTATGATGTTAGTTGTGGGTTTGTCTTATATGTTCTTTATTGTGTTGAGGTATGTACCCTCTATACTGATTTTGTGAAAAGTTTTTATCATGAATGGATGTTGAATTTTGTCAAATGCTTTTTGAGCATCTATTGAGATGATCACATGATTTTTGTCCTTATTTTTGTTGATGTGATGTATGATATAAATGGATTTACAAATATTGTACCATCCTTGCATCCCTGGAATAAATCCCACTTGGTCATGATAGATAATGTTTTTTACGTATTTTTGAATTCAGTTTGCTAATATTTTGTTGAGGATTTTTGCATCTGTGTTCATCAGGAATATTGGTCAGTAATTTTCTTTTTTTCATGGTACCTTTGTCTGTTTTTGGAATTAGAGTGATGCTGGCCTCCTAGAATGAATTTGGAAGTATTCCCCAACATTCTACTTTTTGAAATACTTTAAGAAGGATGGGTCTTAGCTCTTCTTTAAATGTTTGGTAAAATTCAGCTATAAAGCCATCTGGACATGGAGTTTTGTTTTTATGAATTTTTTTGATTACCAATTCAATTTCACTGATGGTAATTTGTCTATCAGTTTTTCTGTTTCTTCCTGGGTCAGTGTTGGAAGGTTGTATTTTTCTAGAAAGTTTTTCCTTTGTTCTAGGTTATCCAATTTATTGGCATACAATTTTTCATAGTATTCTCTAATAATTCTTTGTATTTCCATGGTGTCTGTAGTGATTTTTCCTTTCTCATTTCTGATTCTGTTATGTGTGTAGACTCTCTTTTTTTCTCAATAAGTCTGCCTTGGGGTTTATCTATTTTGTTTATTTTCTTGAAGAACCAGATCCTGGTTTCATTGATTCTTTCTATTGTTTTATTCTTCCAATTTTATTTATTTCTGCTCTGATCTTTACTATGTCCCTCATTCTACTGACTTTAGGCTTCATGTGTTCTTTTTCTAGTTTCTTTTATTATGAGTTAAGACTCTTTATTTGGGATTTTTTTGTTTCTTGAGGTAAGCGTATATTTCTGTGTACATTTCTCTTAGAAATGCCTTCACTGCATCCCACAGGTATTGGGCTGTTGAGTTGTTGTTTTCATTTGTCTCCATGTATTACTTGATATCTGTTTTAATTTGGTCATCGATCCACTGATTATTTTGAAGCATGTTGTTCATCCTCAATGTGTTTGTAGGCTTTTTGTTTTCTTTCTATAATTTATTTCTAGTTTCATACCATTGTGGTCTGAGAAGCTGCTTGATATAATTCCAATCTTTTTGAATTTGCTGAGGCTCTTTTTGTGTCCTAGTATGTGATCTTTTCTAGGCAATGTTCCATATGTACACTTGAGAAAAATGTGCATCCTGTTCCTTTTGAGTGGAATGTTCTGTAGATATCTGTTAAGTCCATCTGTTCTAATGTATTTTTTATTGCCTCTGTTTCCTCATTTATTTTCTGTCTGATCTATTGATGTAAGTGGTGTGTTAAATTCTCTTAAAATGAATGACTTGTAGTTTATTACCCCCTTTAATTCTGCTAGTATTTGTTTTACATATTTAGGTGCTCCTATGTTGGATGCATAGAAATTTATAATGGTTATGTCCTCTTGTTGGACTGACCCCTTTAACATTATGCAATGTTCTTCTTTGTCTCTTGTTACTTTCTTTGTTTTGAAATCTATTTTGTCTGATGTAAGTACTGCTACTTCTGCTTTTTCCTCCCTATTATTTGTATGAAACATTTTTTTCTATCCCTTCACTTTTAGTCTATGTATGCCTTTGGGTCTGAAATGAGTATGTTGTAGGCAGCATATAGATGGATCTTGTTTTTTTTATCCATTCTGCCACTGTATGTCTTTTGATTGGTACATTCAGCCATTTGCATTTAAGGTGATTATTGATAGATATGTACTTATTGCCATTTTATTAATTGTTTTCTGGCTGTTTATTTCTCTTCTCTTTTTCCTTCTCTTATACTCTTACTATTTGATGGATTTATTTAATATTGTGAGTAGGTTTTCTTTCTTTCTTTTTCTATTTTTTATTTTTGCACCTATTGTAGGCTTTAGATTTGTAGTTACCAAAGGTTCAAGGATTGTTTCCTTACTATCTAATAGTCTATCCTAAATTGCTGATTCCTCTATTTCAGTCACATTCTAGAGGTACTTCTCCCCCCTTCTTCTTCTTCCTCCATCACGCTTTATCTATTAGGTGTCATATGCTGTACTTTTTGTCTTTTAAGTTTGTGCTTGCTTGGTAATTAATTGGTCTACTACCTTTACTGTGGGTTTATTTTCACTGGTGACAGCTATTTAGCCTTAGAGACATTTCCATCTACAGCAGTACCTTTAACATATCCTGGAGGCCTGGCTCAATTGTGGTGAATTCCTTCAACTTTTGTTTATCTGAAAATTGTTTAATCCCTGCTTCAGATTTTAATGATAATCTTGCTTGGTAGAGTGTTCTTGGTTGGAGGTACTTCTATTTCAATTCGTTAAATATATCTGGCTTGTAAAGTTTCTGCTGAGAAGTGTGCTGATAGCCTGATGAGATTTCCTTTATAAGTAGTCTTTTTTCTCTTTCTGGCTGCTTTCAATACTCTCTCCTTGTCCTTGATCTTTGCCATTTTAATTATTATATGTATTGTTGTTGTCTTCCGGGGACTCTCTGCACTTCCATGACCCAAGTGTCTTATTTCCTTCCCCAGACCAGGGAAGTTTTCAACAATAATTTCCTCAAAAAGACTTTCTATCTGTTTGTCTCCTCTTCCCCTTCTGGTATCCCTATTATGCAAATATTGTTTTGTTTGGATTGGTCACACAGCTCTCTTATTATTCTTTCCTTCCTAGAGATCCTTTTTTATCTCTGTTTTTCTGACTTAATTGTTTTCCTGCTCCCTTATTTCCATATCATTTACTACTGCTTCAACCTGTGATTATCTATTATTAATCCCTCCATTGTATGTTTCATTCCATATATTCTATTCTTCAGCTCTGAATGGTTCTTTTGCTGATCTTTTGTCTTTTTGTTGACGTCTTCCCTGAGATCTTGAATATTTTTCTGTAAATCCATGAGCATATTATCCCTTTTACTCTGAAATCTTTATCAAGAGGATTGGTGATTTCTCTTTCATTTAGCCCTCTTTCTGGTGTTTTATCTTGTAGTTTTGTTTAGAACATATTCCTCTGCCTTTTCATTTTGCCAGGGTTTCTGTGTTTCTTCCTATGGAATAAAGCTTTATGAAGTAGGCACCCTTTAGTGCCCTGAAGGTCAAGTCTGTACTTTTGAGTGTGGGAGCTCCAGCTGTTGGCGTGTAGTGGGCAGGGCCGCTTTTCTGTCTGGCTTTTAGTGGTCTGATTCTAGGTGGGCAGTTTGCTTCAGATGTGTCTTTGTGATCAGTGCAGAAGTCTTTGCTGGAGTTGCTGTGGGCAGGACCACCCTCTGTCTGGCTTGCAGCAATGGGAGGGTGTGCAGGTGCACAGGACCCAATGCTTGTGGGAAGGAAGGAGATCTTGGGGCTGGCCCCACAGGCACCTCCCCCATCCCTCCAGTTGGGATGAAATGTAGCTGTGAAATTCTCCCTTTGCTTACTGGGCAGTGAAATCTGACACTAGTGCCAGGCCAAGGGGGTTTTCTGCTGGTCATGCACTCAGGGAGGAGTCTTGAAGCTGTGCTGCTGAAGTTGCTATGGGTGGGCCTCCCTCTGTCTGGCCTGCAGCAATGGCGAGGGACACAGGTGCACAGGACCCGGTGCCTGTGGGGAGGAAGGGGAGCTCCCAGGGCTGGCTCCTGTAGGCATCTCCATGGCTGGGCCAAAATGGAGTCAAGAAAGCTGGGAGGGTCTCCCTCTGCCTACCCAGGAGCAAAATATAACATGACTGCTGGGCCAAGTGGGTAGTCTACTGGCTGCACATGAAGGGAGGAGCCTTGGGGCTGTATTGCCAGCAATGGGGATGGAGTGTCTGGGGCTCCTGAGAGTTCCTAACCTTTTGGGCCAAGGGCAGGCTGGGGAGCTATTTTCCACCTGCCCTGTCTCCTGAAAAGAGAGCTTTGTCCAGCCCTTGCCCCTTTGGCACCCCTCCTGCTGCTGGGAAGTCTTTCAAACTGCTTGCTCACTTTGCTTTTTGTCAGGGTGCTCGTAGAGCATGCCTGTTCTCTACAAGTGGCTGGAATCTCAGCCTCCCTGAATCTCAGCCTTCTACCTGTCTCTGTTGTCCAGTCCCACTGATCAGCAGGGCACCATGTAATTTGTGGACTTGTGAACCCAGAGCAGACCTCCAGGACCACGTGTTCAGAGATCCTGGGCTCCTATCCCCTCCCTGCTCTGTTCCTCTATCTCCCGCCTGTGGGCTGGGGTGGAAGGAGGGCTTGGGTCCCATTTGATCTGGCTTTGCCACTTTACCCTTTTCTGTGAGGTCTTCTCTTCTTTGCAGACATAGGTAGCCTGTTCTGCAACCTTCAGGTTGTTTTCAGGTTTAGTTGAATCTGTTGTATTTTGTGTTTTTGGGAGGAAGTTTCTGCCTTGCCTTCCTACTCTGCCATCTTTTTCTCTGCCCCTCTTATTTCTGTACTCTTAATTATCAATTTGTTTTTTCATAAAATGGCATAATATATAAAATATATATATATTTTGAGTTTTCTTTTTAAAAAAATTTATTGAACTGCTATTATGTTACACATTTTCTGTTTCTTGAGTTTTTACCCAAGCACTATACACAACATTTTTCAACTCTACCCATGTAGACCTAGTTTGTTTCTGTTCTTGCTGTATTGTAGTCTGTTTCCTTCATGTAAGTCATTTATTTCTGTTTTTCTAAGAAGAACATTTGGGTTGTTCTAAAGCCTTTGATATCACACTGTGATGTAATAAACACTATTGTATGTGTCTTTTGTACTTTGTACAGGAATTTCTCTGCGGTGTATGCCTAGGAGTAGACTTGAATTGTATAGAGTATGCACAGACTAAGTATTGCTCAGTTATTCTATAGAATGGTTGGCCAGGTGGCATTCCTACCAGCTGTGTATGGGGTCCCCAGTTTCTCATATGCCTTTTAGCTTTTGATTCTGAAATTTTGATTTGGGGCATTTAATTTCTTCCATATGTGGTGATATTATAATGGTGAATATCATGGAAGAAATTATTATATCTATATGATGAAATTTAATGAAAAAAGGAATATAAATGCAATTAACTCTGAAATATTTTGTAATAAAATAATTAGATTCTGGCTAATTTTCCATGGTATCCTACATCTCTTCTTGCTAGAATTACTCTTCTGCCTTATTTATATTATGTGCTTAAGGAATCTAAGAAGTAATTAGAATATTTATAAACAAATTCATAAAAAACATTCTCTAGAATCTGAATAAAATGAGCAAGAATGAGTTAGTAGTAGGCTATATGTCTAATTTTAGTAGTTGTATTAAACTCTTAATGGAAAGCTGATCTTAGGAACTATTTACCAGTTGTCTTTCTTTCAAGGTTTTATGTTAGCTGAGAAACCTCCTGAAACTTCCTGAAATGATGATAAGGTTTTGAGTCACCTAGTTCCATGGAAATTATAGAAATAAGAAAAATGAATATGTAGTTTGTATTATCATTCCCTATTTGTGTTTTATATTATTTTGTAATAATATACAATATTTTATTTGTATTTATTTTGGAATTCATGATAACTTTATAACGCCATCTTCCTCTCTTCCCATTAGGTATGGATGGATATATTTCCAATCAAATATAAGTACTTTTATTGCTTATATTCCACATTATCTATCAGAAGGTTCTTGCAGTTTATCCACTTAAATTGAAGTATTTCCACTATGAACAAGATTTTAAGGAACTTTTTTTTTTTTTTTTTTTTGAGAGGGCATCTCTCATATTTATTGATCAAATGGTTGTTAACAACAATAAAATTCAGTATAGGGGGGTCAACGCTCAATGTACAATCATTAATCCATCTCAAGCCTAATTCTCGTCAGTCTCCAATCTTCTGAAGCATAACGAACAAGATCTTACATGGTGAACGAATTCTTACATAGTGAATAAATTCTTACATGGTGAACAGTACAAGGGCATTCATTACAGAAACTTTCAGTTTTGATCATGCATTATGACCTATAAACAATCAGGTCAAATATGAATATTCGTTTGATTTTTGTACTTGATTTATATGTTGATCTCACATTTCTCCTATTATTATTATTATTTTTATTTTTAATAAAATGCTGAAGTGGTAGGTAGATGCAAGATAAAGGTAGAAAACATAGTTTAGTGCTGTAAGAGGGCAAATGTAGATGATCAGATGATCAGGTGTGTGCCTATGGACTAAGTATTAATCCAGGCTAGACAAGGGCAGCAAGACATCCACGGATGCAGAAGATTTCTCTCAAAGCGGGGGGGGGGGTGAGGTTCTGAGCCTCACCTCTGTTGATCCCCAAATTCTCACCTGATGGCCCCCCTGCGACTGTGCCTGTCTTAGGTTGTTCCTCCCTTGAGGAATCTTACCCATCTCTGGCTAACCAGTCATCTTCCGGGGCCATACAGGGAAATGTAAAGTTGGTAAGTGAGAGAGAAGCCATATTGTTTGCAAAGGTTAGCTTTTTACTTCTTTGCAGATTTATGCCCTGTGGCTTCTATGCCCAGCATTTGTCTCGAGGTATCTTTACCACCTGGAGGAATTATGATACTCGGTAAATTCGATATGAGGCACGAATTCTATTTAAGGGTTGTAATTAGGAAGGAAGAAGAAAAGCTATAGATGTAGCATATGGAACAAAACATGGGAGGATTGATTATTTCTTTGACATATCTTCTTGTATAGTACCTTAAGTATGTATAGGTTTTAAACTACTAACTAATTTGCACACACATATTAACATAATAGGAATACGGTGACATAAACAAAGCAAATCTATAATTACCATCCATCTCCAGTGAAGCCAAGACAACCATTTAGGCACCCTAGGCATTTGTGAAAATTTATGTATGATATGATGGATATTGTCCAACTGTACTTCAACCATCAGACAAATTAAAGCAGCCCATTTCTGGGATCTGTTCACATCCCATATGTTCTTTTAACCATAGATAGTCTATAGTCATGAGATTTTGGAGTGCTACAACTTGCACCCCTCCCAACTCCTGGTTGAGTTCCAACAGTACAGATCTGGTCAAATTCGTTGTCTCACTGTATGCACATGCCAGCCTAGACATCTCCCTCCTCATTCCAATGGCAAGTCCAGGAAACGGTGGGGTGGACGCAGCCACAACTGCAGCATCGCCCGGATCCCTGTGGAGGCTTTTTGATGATCATCCCCCGGCACACGTCCTCCAGAGAGTGCTGATGCCGGAAGCTCCTCCTCATATCGTATCTTAGTTCATTTTCTGGGTATCCAAGCTAGGCCTTGATCTTCTGCATAGAAACAAACAGACCCTTTGCCCACACTTTGACATGCCCTCTATACCACTGTGCAGAACTCATTGGAGGTCAGCACACAGGAACTGATTTTTTTTATTTCTTATTTTTTTATTAAGAGAAAGGAATATTATCAGGAAAGAGTACCTCCATAGCTGATCATCTGACACCCTTTAAGTATTCAACATTAAGGATATTTAAAGCATGCGTTAATCTTTGATTTACCAATTGTTTTATCCTATCAAGGAGTAACCCCCCTTTTCTTTTCTTTCTTTCTTTCCTTTCTTTTTTTTTTTTAATCTTTAATCTATACTTACATGAAGAATACTATGTTTACTATGCTCTCCCCTATATCAGGTCGCCCCTAACAACCACATTACGGTTATTGTCCATCAGCTTAGCAAAATGTTGTAGAGTCACTACTTATCCTCTCTGTGTTGTGCAGCCCACCCTCCCATTTCTCCCTCCCCCCCCCATGCATGCTAATCTTAATACCCCCCTTCTTCTCCCCCCCCCATCCCTCCCTGCCCACCCATCCTCCCCAGTTCCTTTCCCTTTGGTACCTGTTAGTCCATTTTTGGGTTCTGTAATTCCGCTGTTGTTTTGTTCCTTCAGTTTTTCCTTTGTTCCTATACTCCTCAGATGAGTGAAATCATTTGGTATTTCTCTTTCTCTGCTTGGCTTATTTCACTGAGCATAATACTCTCCAGCTCCATCCATGTTGCTTCAAATGGTTGGATTTTTCCACTTCTTATGGCTGAGTAGTATTCCATTGTGTATATGTACCACATCTTCTTTATCCATTCATCTACCGATGGACATTTAGGTTGCTTCCAATTCTTGGCTATTGTAAATAGTGCTGCGATAAACATAGGGGTGCATCTGTCTTTCTCAAACTTGATTGCTGTGTTCTTAGGGTAAATTCCTAGGAGTGGAATTCCTGGGTCAAATGGTAGGTCTGTTTTGAGCATTTTGATGAACCTCCATACTGCTTTCCACAATGGTTGGACTAATTTACATTCCCACCAGCAGTGTAGGAGGGTTCCACAGCCTCGCCAACATTTGTTGTTGTTTGTCTTTTGGATGGCAGCTATCCTTACTGGTGTGAGGTGATACCTCATTGTAGTTTTAATTTGCATTTCTCTGATAATTAGTGATGTGGAGCATCTTTTCATGTGTCTCTTGGCCATCTGTATTTCTTTTTTGGAGAACTGTTCAGTTCCTCTGCCCATTTTTTAATTGGGTTATTTGTTTTTCGTTTGTTGAGGCGTGTGAGCTCTTTATATATTCTGGACGTCAAGCCTTTATCAGATCTGTCATTTTCAAATATATTCTCCCATACTGTAGGGTTCCTTTTTGTTCTATTGATAGTGTCTTTCGCTGTACAGAAGCTTTTCAGCTTAATGTAGTCCCACTTGCTCATTTTTGCTGTTGTTTTCCTTGCCCGGGGAGATATGTTCAAGAAGAGGTCACTCATGTTTATGTCTAAGAGGTGTTTGCCTATGTTTTTTTCCAAGAGTTTAATGGTTTCATGACTTACATTCAGGTCTTTGATCCATTTTGAGTTTACCTTTGTTTATGGGGTTAGACAATGGTCCAGTTTCATTCTCCTACATGTAGCTGTCCAGTTTTGCCAGCACCATCTGTTGAAGAGACTGTCATTTTGCCATTGTATGTCCATGGCTCCTTTATCAAATATTAATTGACCATATATGTTTGGGTTAATTTCTGGAGTCTCTAATCTGTTCCACTGGTCTGTGGCTCTGTTCTTGTGCCAGTACCAAATTGTCTTGATTACTATGGCTTTGTAGTAGAGCTTGAAGTTGGGGAGTGAGATCCCCCCTACTTTATTCTTCTTTTTCAGGATTGCTTTGGCTATTCGGGGTCTTTGGTGTTTCCATATGAATTTTTGAATTATTTGTTCCAATTCATTGAAGAATCTTGCTGGTAATTTGAGAGGGATTGCATCAAATCTGTATATTGCTTTGGGCAGGATGGCCATTTTGACAATATTAATTCTTCCTAGCCATGAGCATGGGATGAGTTTCCATTTATTAGTGTCCCCTTTAATTTCTCTTAAGAGTGACTTGTAGTTTTCAGAGTATAAGTCTTTCACTTCTTTGGTTAGGTTTATTCCTAGGTATTTTATCCTTTTTGATGCAATGGTGAATGGAATTGTTTTCCTGATTTCTCTTTCTATTGATTCATTGTTATTGTATAGGAAAGCTACAGATTTCTGTGTGTTAATTTTGTATCCTGCAACTTTGCTGTATTCCGGTATTAGTTCTAGTAGTTTTGGAGTGGAGTCTTTAGGGTTTTTTATGTACAGTATCATATCATCTGCAAATAGTGACAGTTTAACTTCTTCTTTACCAATCTGGATTCCTTGTATTTCTTTGTTTTGTCTGATTGCCGTGGCTAGGACCTCCAGTACTATGTTAAATAACAGTGGGGAGAGTGGGCATCCCTGTCTGGTTCCCGATCTCAGAGAAAATGCTTTCAGCTTCTCGCTGTTCAGTATAATGCTGGCTGTGGGTTTATCATATATGGCCTTTATTATATTGAGGTACTTGCCCTCTATTCCCATTTTGCTGAGAGTTTTTATCATGAATGGATGTTGAATTTTGTCAAATGCTTTTTCAGCATCTATGGAGATGATCATGTGGTTTTTGTCTTTCTTTTTGTTGATGTGGTGGATGATGTTGATGGATTTTCGAATGTTGTACCATCCTTGCATCCCTGGGATGAACCCCACTTGGTCATGGTGTATGATCCTTTTGATATACTGTTGAATTCTGTTTGCTAATATTTTATTAAGTATTTTTGCATCTACATTCATCAGGGATATTGGCCTGTAATTTTCTTTTTTGGTGGGGTCTTTTCCTGGTTTTGGTATTAGGGTGATGTTGGCTTCATAGAATGAGTTTGGGAGTATTCCCTCTTCTTCTATTTTGTGGAACACTTTAAGGAGAATGGGTATTATGTCTTCTCTGTGTGTCTGATAAAATTCCGAGGTAAATCCGTCCGGCCCCGGGGTTTTGTTCTTGGGTAGTGTTTTGATTATTGTTTCAATTTCTTTGCTCGTAATTGGTTTGTTTAACTTTTGTGTTTCTTCCTTGGTCAGTCTTGGGAGGTTGTATTTTTCTAGGAAGTTGTCCATTTCTTCTAGATTTTCCAGCTTGTTGGCATATAGGTTTTCATAGTAGTCTTTAATAATTCTTTGTATTTCTGTGGAGTCTGTCGTGATTTTTCCATTCTCATTTCTGATTATGTTGATTTGTGTTGACTCTCTTTTTCTCTTAATAAGTTGGGCTAGAGGCTTATCTATTTTGTTTATTTTCTCGATGAACCAGCTCTTGGTTTCATTGATTTTTGCTATTGTTTTATTCTTCTCAATTTTGTTTATTTCTTCTCTGATCTTTATTATGTCCCTCCTTCTGCTGACTTTAGGCCTCATTTGTTCCTCTTTTTCCAGTTTTAATAATTGTGATGTTAGACTATTCATTTGGGATTGTTCTTCCTTCTTCAAGTGTGCCTGGATTGCTATATACTTTCCCCTTAAGACTGCTTTCGCTGCATCCCACAGAAGTTGGGGCTTAGTGTTGTTGTTGTTATTTGTTTCTATATATTCCTTGATCTCTATTTTGATTTGTTCATTGATCCATTGATTATTTAGTAGCATGTTGTTAAGCCTCCATGTGTTTGTGAGCCTTTTTGTTTTCTTTGTAGAATTTATTTCTACTTTCATACCTTTGTGGTCTGAAAAATTGGTTGGTAGAATTTCAATATTTTGGAATTTACTGAGGCTCTTTTTGTGAGCTAGTATGTGGTCTATTCTGGAGAATGTTCCATGTGCACTTGAGAAGAATGTATATCCTGTTGCTTTTGGATGTAGAGTTCTATAGATGTCTATTAGGTCCATGTGTTCTAGTGTGTTGTTCAGTGCCTGTGTGTCCTTACTTATTTTCTGCCCGGTCGATCTGTCCTTTGGGGTGAGTGGTGTGTTGAAGTCTCCTAAAATGAATGCATTGCAGTCTATTTCCCTCTTTACTTCTGTTAGTATTTGCTGGTGCTCCTGTATTGGGTGCATATATATTTAGAATGGTTATATCCTCTTGTTGGACTGAGCCCTTTATCATTATGTAGTGTCCTTCTTTATCTCTTGTTACTTTCTTTGTTTTGAAGTCTATTTTGTCTGATATTAGTACTGCAACCCCTGCTTTCTTCTCATTGTTGTTTGCCTGAAATATGTTTTTCCATCCCTTGACTTTTAATCTATGCTTATCTTTGGGTTTAAGGTGAGTTTCTTGTAAGCAGCATATAGATGGGTCTTGCTTTTTTATCCATTCTATTACTCTATGACTTTTGATTGGTGCATTAAGTCCATTTACATTTAGGGTGACTATTGAGAGATATGTACTTATTGCCATTGCAGACTTTAGATTCGTGGTTACCAAAGGTTCAAGGTTAGCTTCTTTAGTATCTTACTGCCTAACTTAGCTTGCTTATTGAGCTGTTATATACACTGTCTGGAGATTCTTTTCTTCTCTCCCTTCTTTTTCCTCCTCCTCCATTCTTCATATGTTGTGTGTTTTGTTCTGTGCTCTTTTTAGGGGTGCTCCCATCTAGAGCAGTCCCTGTAGGATGCCCTGTAGAGGTGGTTTGTGGGAAGCAAATTCCCTCAGCTTTTGCTTGTCTGGGAATTGTTTAATCCCGCCATCATATTTAAATGATAGTCGTGCTGGATACAGTATCCTTGGTTCAAGGCCCTTCTGTTTCATTGCATTAAGTATATCATGCCATTCTCTTCTGGCCTGTAGGGTTTCTGTCGAGAAGTCTGATGTTAGCCTGATGGGTTTTCCTTTATAGGTGACCTTTTTCTCTCTAGCCTCCTTTAAAACTCTTTCCTTGTCCTTGATCCTTGCCATTTTAATTACTATGTGTCTTGGTGTTGTCCTCCTTGGATCCTTTCTGTTGGGAGTTCTGTGTAATTCCATGGTCTGTTCGATTATTTCCTCCCCCAGTTTGGGGAAGTTTTCAGCAATTATTTCTTCAGAGAGACTTTCTATCCCTTTTCCTCTTTCTTCCTCTTCTGGTATCCGTATAATACGAATATTATTCCTTTTGGCTTGGTCACATAGTTGTCTTAGTGTTGTTTCATTCCTGGAGATCCTTTTATCTCTCTCTATGTCAGCCTCTATACGTTCCTGTTCTCTGGCTTCTATTCCTTCAATGGCCTCTTGCATCTTATCCATTCTGCTTATAAATCCTTCCAGGGATTGTTTCACTTCAGTGATCTCCTTTCTGACATCTGTGATCGCCTTCCGGACTTCATCCCACTTCTCTTGCATTTTTCTCTGCATCTCATCCCACTGCTCTTGCATTTTTCTCTGCATCTCATCCCATTGCTCTTGCATTTTTCTCTGCATCTCTGTCAGCATGTTCATGATTTTTATTTTGAATTCTTTTTCAGGAGAACTAGTTAGGTCTGTCTCCCTCTCAGGTGTTGTCTCTGTGATCTTTGTCTGCCTGTAGTTTTGCCTTTTCATGGTGATAGAGAGAGTTTGCAGAGCTGGTACAAGTGACCACTGGAAGAGCTTCCCTTCTTGTTGGTTTGTGGCCTTTTCCTGGGTGAATAGCGACCTCTAGTGGCTTGTGCTGGGAAGCTGTGCGCAGACAGGGCTTCTGCTTCCTGCCTAGTTGCTTTGGGGTTTATCTCTGCTGTTGCTGTGGGCTTGGCCTGGCTGGGGCTGTTCCTCCAAAATGGTGGAGCCCCGTTGGAGGGGGAGCGGCCGGGAGGCTATTTATCTCTGTAAGGGGCCTCTGTGCTCCCTGCTGCCCAGGGGGTTAGAGTTCCCAGAGATCCCCAGATTCACTGCCTCTGGTCTAAGTTTCCTGTCCTGCCCCTTTAAGACTTCCAAAAAGCACTCTCCAAACCAGAACAACAACAGCAAGAATGAGAGAGGGAACAGAAAGAAAAAAAAAGGAAAAAACACGCGATTTTTTTTTTTGTCCTCAGGTGCTGGTCCCAGGCACCCGCTCACTGGTCCTGCTGCCCTGTCTCCCTAGCACCAGGGTCCCTGTCCTTTCAAGGCTTCCAAAAAGCACCCACCCACCGGTCCCGCAGGGAAAGAATGCTCGATATTCTTTGTCCTCATGCGCTGGTCCCAGGCACCCGCTCACCAGTCCCGCCGCCCTGCCTCCCTAGCACCGGGGTCCCTGTCCCTTTAAGGCTTCCAAAAAGCACTCACCAAACAGAGAGAAAAAAAGGGAAAAAATGCGCGATTTCCTCCGTCCTCAGGTGCCGGTCCCAGGCACCCGCTCACCAGCCCCGCCGCCCTGCCTCCCTAGCACCTGGGTCCCTGTCCCTTTTAGGCTTCCAAAAAGCACTCACCAAACAGATAGAAAAAAAGGGGAAAAATGCGCAAATTCCTCTGTCCTCAGGTGCCGGTCCCAGGCACCCGCTCACCAGTCCCGCTGCCCTGCCTCCCTAGCACCGGGGTCCCTGTCCCTTTAAGGCTTCCAAAAAGCACTCGCCAAAAAGAGAAAAAAAAAAAAGGGGGAAAAATGCGCGATTTCCTCAGTCCTCAGGCGCCGATCTCAGGCACCCGCCCGCCGGTCCTGCAGGGAGAAACGCAGGCACCTGCTCACCGGTCCCGCCACCCTGCCTCCCTAGCAACGGGGTCCCTGTCCCTTTAAGGCTTCCAAAAAGCACTCGCCAAAAAAAAAACCGCTCCTGTTTCTTTCCACCCGCCGGGAGCCGGGGGGAGGGGTGCTCGGGTCCCGCTGGCCGGGGCTTGTATCTTACCCCCTTCACAAGGCGCTGGGTTCTTGCAGGTGTGGATGTGGTCTGGATGTTGTCCTGTGTCCTGTGGTCTCTATTTTAGGAAGATTTTTCTTTGTTATATTTTCATAGCTCTATGTGTTTTTGGGAGGAGATTTCCACTGCTCTACTCACGCCGCCATCCTGGCTCCGCCCCCATTAAGGAACTTTTTAAATAGTAAATTTAGACTACAAGTGATAATTAAAAATAACCAAACCAAACAAGCATGCATAACTCCTAGAGATAGCTCTAAGTATTTGGTAAGACTATGGGTTGGGTGGCCATCAATATCTCCTCACTAGGAATTTGTGATAGTTTGATAGCCTACAGACTTGGTTTATATCTCAACTTTTAATTTTTTCTGACTTTTTGCTTTTAATTCTCATTTCTTATCCCATTAATCCTGTTGACTGAGGAAATAATGATCTTTTAGGTTCTTATAATTTGTAAGAAACAGAGTTATGCTCAGATTACCTTACTTAATGGGGTTTATTGTAATGATACCCTGGGAAATAAGCAGGAAACAGTTTCAAGCACCAAACATTCAGGCCTCAAGGAGATTACAAGGTATTTTAGGGTACAGTTCTTAATGGCTCTGACATCGTGAGACTCAGAAAGTCAGGAACTCATCACTCCCTATTCTACATGTCACCATTAGGTTGACACTGTTTGCTGTTTCTACATCTACTGTACCTGACACTTCTCCCTGACCCCCTTTTCATAAATGCCAAGTTAAACCTCTTCCCCAAAGGATGGTATCATTAATCATCATCTGTTTTAGAGTGCTCCTCTAGCTCCACATTGGGCTGAGTTCTCATGTAAGATTACCTGTAAATGGCTGTCTCTGGATCAGCTGCTGATTCCTGGTCCAGACATTGTGACCAGGGTATCAGGATACCTTATGTGTGAGTATGTGGACATGGAAGGACTCAGAGATTTCCCTGAACTTGTCACTATAACTAGAAAGTACCAGACAAATGCAAGTTATACCTGACCATTTTCTTAAGCATGTAGGGAAGACCTGTATACTTCATCTATAGGCATTTCTGTCGGGGGTGGTTGTTTTCTAACAGTTTCTTTCAAAGCTAATGTGACCAACTTGTCCTGGGTTTCCTGGGTGTTTCTGAGTTTGAGCACTGAAAGTCTCTCATCCTGAGAAGTTCCTCAGTCTGAGGCACACTGGGAGGGTCGGCCAACCTAAAGCATTCCTTATTCTTTCCTTTTCCTTTTTCCTCCTCTCCCTTCCTTCCTTATTTTCTTCCTTCCCCACAAATGTTTATTGAGTGCTATTATGTAAATCTCTGTGCTGAGTAATGGAGAAATAGTGGTGAACGGGACAAACACATTTCATTTTCCTTTTGGACTCACAGTCTATGGTGATAGACAGAACCTAAATACATAATTTTAAGTGTGATGTGTGAGTGGAAAGGCAAAGTACAGGGTATCCTAGGAGACTCTACATCTGGTTTGGTGGGTAGTGAGGCAACAACTGAGAACAAAACAAGTTATTTAATTAACAAAACAAGTATTTAAACTAATACCTGTACTCTTAGGGAGAGTGTGTGTGTGTGTGTGTGTGTGTAGGGGCTTGGGGAAGATAATAAATATGTAAACAAAGTGAATGCTCTGCAGAAAATAAAATCCGCTGATGAGATAGTGATTTGGCAAGATGTCAGGTGGTAGGGAAATTCTCTTTGAGGAGTTCACATTTTGGCTGAGAAGGCGGTCACATGGCAAGAAGGAGGCAGCCACAGGAATAGAGAGGACTGTGTCACTGGAGTTAGTGTAAGGAGTTGTAGGAGGCAGCCAGAGAAGTAGGCAGAATCACATAAGGTTTTGGGCTTTATAGGCCATAGTAAGAAATTTTGGTTGATAGCAATGATGTGGGTTTTATGTGACCTGATCTCAATTCAATGCATAGTTCCCTTCTTGAGTAAGATGATTAAAGATTGAAGTAGTATCAACTATAATATTTAAGCTAGAGGGGTTAGAAATTGATAGTGTCATTCAAGATTCATGGAGAATTTCAGAAGTGATAGATTTTGGGGAAAAATTTCTTCATATTCAAGATGCTAATTTTAAGAGGGGTGGTGAAGCATAAAAATTGCTGGTTAATAATTTTAATTTAAGGTTAATTTTTAAACTAATATTTGGAAACCAGTGTGTACTTGTACCAGTGGTTAAAGAGATGTAACCACGTTAATTTCTCAGAGCAGTGAGTACAGAAAAAGAAAATCAGAGAACCTAGGATTGTGTGAGAAGACAAGTCCAATTTTACTGTACCAAATGTCCTTGTTTTTGAGGCATTTTTATAATGGCAAAAATGTCTTGAGCTTGGTGAAGAAATGTCCCCAAACAATAGCTCACTTACTAAAACAGACTTCCAAGACCTGTATAGAGTAACTATTCCTCTAGAACAACCCTTGCCTTCGGGAAGATGACCTGATTCTCAAACTTTTAACACCATGCCAATTGTCCATGGAAACTCACACACCAATTTTAACTTGGGTGCTTACATAAAGTGGATGACTAGATGGTATTCTTTCAGAATGGGAAAGTTTTGGATGAGGTTTTAAAGAAAACATGCAGACTATAAATTTTATGGGAACATTGCAGACAAAAAACATGAGTCTAGTCTGTCTCAAATTGCTGTTTTTCTTTGAGTAGCCTATTTTTTGTGAAAAGTTAAGTCTCTTTTAGCAAGAAAACTAGTCAGAATAGGTGGTAATATCTTCCATTTCATGTGCCCATGAATCAAAGGGACCCAGCTGATATATAATCAGCTCCTTCAGAAGAAGACTGACAAGGGAAGATTGACAAATGAAAAAAAAAAGTGGTAAGGGAGGAAAGAGGAGAGATCAGTGAAGAGCCAAGGAATAGGGATCCAGGAGCATGTGGAATTAGTCTAAGGTCTTTGTGTGTTACTTCAAGGGGCAGGGAGTAGAGTAGTGGACTAATCTTTGTCGGTGTAAGCCAGGGCAGTTACGGAGAGAGAAATGGGAGGAAACTCCCCATTTCCTATTTTATGATGACAGGTATTCTGAATTTAGTAAGGTGGCTATGATTCCCATTGTACAGATGAGATGAGGGGCATAGTGACAAAATTTGTACAAAATCTTTGAGTAAATAAGAGAACTGGAGCAAGAGCTACAGCAATCATGTGTTCCTAATTTTCCAGCAGGGTCATGATTTCTGATTTCTCCTCAGTGGTAACCATAGAAACTTTTTATTTGTGAAACTATATGTCTGTATTTTGGGTCCTGGTCCAGCACTCTCTCTATTGTACTTATCACACCATCTCCCAGAAGGAGTGTCAGATTCTGTAACTTTGATGTATATTTTTCCCCAAGAGGTTTACTCAACGGATATCCAACAGGGAAGTGAAATTCTTCTTGAAGTTAGGATTTACCCTTGAAGTATGGGTGACCACTGGGCAACTTATTTAAGATGGAAACTTTGGTAATACTACTGACCCATGGTCTCCAGAAAGGCATTTGTTTTACTCCAGCAATAGGTATCATGGAAAAACAAATCATTGGTTTTGTATGGATGAACAAGGGGAAACATTTTATCTTCTTAACTGAAATATTGGAGTATTTTGGCAGTGTGCATAAGGTAGGTAGATATTGGACATAAGACTGAGATATATAGCCCAGAAAGAGACAAATGTCTTGGCATGATACTAATTTACTTACCTTCCAGGTGAGGATGCCATCTGGTATTTAATGTTTAAGAACTATTTTGTCTTACAAAGAAAATGTTTAAGGTGCAGTTAAGTCTCTTTTAGCAAGAAAACATTAATGTCTTGGTCACAGGGAAGTTTGAAGTTCAATAATGATTCAAGAACACAGTACAACACAATTTGAAGCAAAACTTCGTGAGACATTCAAATAGGTACAGACCATATTTGTGAATAGTAAGGGGTAGTTTGTTTTGGATATAGGTAATATGCAAAGTGAAGATCCAGAATTCTGAAAAGGTTATAAATCCTGAATAAAAGTCTTTGGAAGTTTAATAATTTCTGAAAGAGTAGGCTAGTTGGCATACTCTCTGACACTAAAAAATAAATCTTGTAGAAAATGTCTTATCTAATTCTCCATTGGAAGCACAGGATATCATATAAGCTGGGGATAATTGGAAAAATAGGTCTTGTGGAGGATTTCTGTTCTACGGTATTTTTGCTGGACAACAGATAATTTGGTTTCTAGAAAACTCTTACTGAATATTTTACTTGATGATGTTGAGGATTAGGAATAATCTCAGAGATATGCCTGTCCTCAGGAATCTTTATTACCTGACCTTAGTCAGATAATGAAGATAAAACATAAACATGAAGAGCTGATTTGTCTCTTTGTAACTCTTATCTATTTTCTGCCTTCTAGATCATTTAGGAAAACTATATTATTCCAATTTCCACAAAATACTAAACACACTTGAACATCCTCACATGGTTCTTTGTAGTAAACAGCTCCTTAATCTCTGTAAATCCAAATCCTACCAATCTTTCTGGCCCCCAAATGTGGTTGTTTAGCTAAATTGGAAGAAAGGACTTTAGAATTGAGGAAATTGAGAAATTAGACATTGGGGCATTGGAATCATTATCATCCTGGATGCTGAAGTCACTGAGAATGGTGACCAATGGCAGGAGGGAAAGGAGGGCTAGGAGCAAGTGGTAGATGCAGTGAAAGGAGACAGGAGGGTTCTAGAAAGTGGTATTTATTTGGTGGAAAAGAGGGCAAGGAAAAGTAGGCTAAGTAGAAGGATTCCCATTAGAAGAGGAAAGGCAATTAAGAGGGAATTGCAAAAGGGGGTTTGGGAACAGTGTTTGGGAGGAAAGGGAAACTTTTATAATGAACCCCAGCAGTGGATATGTAGCCATCAGCCTTGTGGTACCCCCAGATGGGATCCTGGTTACATTTAAGAGCAAGAGGTGGAAAGAGAAATCAAATAAAAGCTGGAGCCCATAGAGATGCTAATGTTGTTGGGGATTGAACAGGACTTCCACAGAGCAGAGAGGGACAGATTGAGCAGAGTAGGTACTGGCATTAGGTGCTACACATGGAGGAGAGGAGGAAAAAGAGCATGGGGGAGATTGGAAAGGTTGGAGGCTTGCCCTGAGGATGCTGAGAGTGAGTGACTGGATCAGGTTAGGAGAGAGCTGGGAGGGATTATAGTAAGAGAAGGAAGAGGTGAATGGGAAAGAAGTAGTGCCTGCTGTTTTAAGTATGATTATTTGCTAGATTTGCAATCAGTGGTCTGTGGATTTCAGTTCTGTCTCTGTCAGCTAATAGAGCTTTGGGGCTAGTAAATCAACATGTTTAAGTCTATTTCTTAATCTGTAAAATGGGGATCATAACTTTTGCCAGACAATTCTCACAAGTAGTCTGGAGAGCTGTGGTTAAATATGCACATATTAAATACACGTATTTCGTTAGAGGAAGGAATCTTTTTTAAGTTAAATTACTTGGTAAACTAAACTGTTGTTTAAGTTCAACATTTATAATCATTTTTTCTTAGAGAAGTTAGCATTTGTCAGCCCCAGAGTTCCAAGTGGAATGATGATATGCCTCCTAAGGAATGACATCCTCCAGGCGGGCAATCAGCATTTCCTTCTCAGGTGAACCACTCTAGGTGAAACGGGATTCAACAAGGTTGCCACAGGGAATTGAATCAGACTACAGTGAAACTTGGAAGGAGATTAAAATTAGGGGGCCCTTACGAGCTCTAGTTGTTTTTAGACCTTGGCATTTTCTTATAGAAAAAATACAATAAAAACCTCTATGCCTTTTTTCTATCAATCATTAGATATCTGCTTCATCTTCCCATGTTCAGGCTGGTCATTTTATTGAAAATTGTTCTCAATGCTGTGTGCTGTGTTTAGGAAAAGGGTGTAGAGGGGAGTAATTATGAGTACTTCTGGCCTTTCATCAAAATCCAGGAATCTTAAGTGACAGCTGTTTGAGGAGCTTGTCATTCAATTAAGCGGTTTGAAACCCTGCCAGTGGTTAAAAAATCTGTGGTTCATGAGTTTGCTGCCACTGGGGCCAGCACAGTCTCACCAAAGCACTCCCACTTCATTGGAAACCACCACTTTGCTGGCCTGGAAAGATGCTGGGCAGACATCCTGACCACCATGTTTATTTCTGGAGGGCAAAAATCACAATGGAAATTGGACCTGAGTCTAGTAAAAAATGATTTTTTCCCCCAAATGCATAACATGGCAGTTAGAAATGAAATGTCTGTACATGTTTTTAGTTCACTGAGAAGATGCAGAGGGGTAGGTACTAGAGGGGTACCAGCACATTTTCTTTATACTCTTTCCTTCTGCCCAGTGAAAATCCTATTTCTGCTTCAACTGATCATGATTTTCTTTTTCTTAAATGGTATTGCACTAGATACATGTAGGATGAAAAGAAAGTAGAAAGCAAAGTACTTTCTAGAATTTGCAAATTAGTAGGGGAGTTACAACAGATAGTGAACAATTTCAAGGCAATTCAATAGCCCTGGTGAGATTGTTAAGTACCAGGAGAGCCTGAGAGTTAGAAAATGACTTCCCTCAAGTGAAACGTACAGGTTTCTGGGAGGATATGAGAAGCCACCAAGCCCGTGTTGCCAGAGGTGGAGGGAGTACCACCCTGAGTGAGTTCTCTAGAATCAGTCTAGTCTGTCTCTGTTCCCTCTGTTTGGTTGCCTCTGCTTGGCTTCTTCTTCTTGTAATTGTGCTACCATCTATACTGGGGGCCAAATATTTATTATTGATATTCCATAGATTCAGTATTGCTTTTTGCTCTGAAAAGTGGTTAGAATTGTCTTGATGAGGTCTCCTTCATGGAATGGATTCCTAATCTGAAGGTCACTTTAGAATATTATGCTAAAACATTTTAAAGCCACTATAGATAAATAGAATTATTTTTAATAAATCAATATAATAGAAATAAATAGTAAAGAGATTACTTCTTAGAACTTGTCCTATAGGCTAGTAGGAACTATATGAAGTTTTCTTACCTCAGTTTTATATTATTACAAACCCTTACAAAATGAGGTTCACCTGCTCTTACATTTTATATCCTTCCTTGATGTCATCTAAATTATCCATTGCCAGAATTATATTGCCTTTATTTAAATTTGGTAGTCAACCAGGAAGTCTTTTTTATCAATGTCTGTCCTTATACCTCCAACTTAAGTAGCCTATTCTCTGAGAACAAAGGACATCCCCATTCAAAAAGTTGCCCCCTGTAACCCCAACCTGATACCTGTTTGCCTTTAAACCTTCCACAGTAGATCACTCCCCATGCATACAAGGCATATCCTCTCCTAGCTCCACATTTATCAGCACCAAAAAAGCAAACACCGCCATCTCACAGGTACACAGTATCTCCACACCTATTATGGTGGAGGGCAGTGGTGACCTCACCCTGGCCCAAACCACCCACAAGGAGCCTTTGATGTCACCGGAGCCTCATGTTTTAATACAGTCTAAACAACCTATGTTTGAACTGCAGGAGTCCTGTCTCCAGCCATATTAGAAGTGATATCAAAGACAGTCACATTTTAACGGTCTTTTCACTTTCAGACAGAGCAACAGGCAAGGGAAAATTTGGTGAGGCGATGTTTCTCCCTGTTTTAACTCTCCTGCTCATCCACACTCTGTCTCTCCTTCCCCACGCTATGCACATGCATACTTACCTGTCACTGGAGGGATCAACTGTTTGAGGAAAAGAAAGAGCTCTCAGGGAAAATGAACTCACTTCTTTTTACAGGTGAAAAAATACCCTACAGGAGATAGTTCTACATGGACTACATGGAGTAGGTGACATTGATATTTGGGGTTAGGCCCTTGGTAGACGTGTAGCACAGTGGGAGAGTAGTCACAAGGGGATGATAATTAGCAGCAGGCCAAGAAAGTCAGGAGTTTCAGACTCAAGGCTGATGATCATTTGAACAGAAAGAAAGTTTAATAATCATATTCTATAAGACGTTTATTTTACAGATGAGGATATTCTTGGTGTGAAATAGACTTGGGCCCTTTATGGAAAAAGATTCAGTGATCAAATTATTTCAAGTATGGCATAGTGTTGAAAGGCTCTGAGGAGCTATCTTTCATTTTAATATACACACACATAGGGGCGTTAAATCTTATGTTCAGACACTTAAGGGTCCTTTTTGTTTATGGACTTATAATAATAATAACACACACTTGCTATGTGATTATTTGTCCCACTCTTTAAGTACTTGATGGTTTTAATTCATTTAATTCTCATTACAACCCTATGAGGCAAGTACTATTGCTATCATTCCAATTTTCCAGATGAGACAACTGAAACATAGAGAAGTTAAGTAACCAGCTCCAGGGAGCCCAGTTAGGAAGTGCCAGAGGTAGGGTTCAAAGCTAGGCTTTTGGTTGCTGAGTCCATACCCTAACCCATCACATTATATTATGTTTCCGACAGGATTTGACTGAGAAAGTCAGAAATACAGTTTTAAAATGGAAATGATTAGATTAAATTTAGTTTTTTTTTTTAAAAGAAAAATACACTTTCATATTTGCATTTCTCTCATTGTGCCAGCATAATGATATGTAAATATTCAGCTGAGTAACTTCTGTGCTTCCTTGCCAAGCAACAGTAACCACAAAGAAGAAGATCCTTACCAAACTTTGACTAAGTGTCCTGTTTGTGTACCGCTCTGGAGGGAAAAATGTCTTTGGAAATTTCTTGACATTGCTTTCTTTGAAATTGTTAAAGCCTTTTGTTTACCAAACAGTGTACACTGTTAAAAGTAAAACTTCCTCTTGTTCTAAGTTTTGGCCCAGTTAGTTAATCTTTTAGAAGTGTTGAAAACAGGGCTTCAATTAGCAATTTTATCAGTTAACTCAGTCACTCATCTCTTGTTCTTATCTGAATCCTGGGTAGTGCAGGCACTTAGGGACATCAGAAAAAGGCCGACTTGTCAGTGTGACAGTTGAGAGGACTTCTGTGGAAGGAAAAAGAAAGATCTCAGAAATGGACAGCATTAAATGGAATCTGATACCAATCTGAAAGAAATTATCTCACCAAAGGAAACTAGAATAAGACTTGGTTTCTCATGTATTTCTCGTAATCCTCTATGGTATGTCACCTTTGTTAGTCAAGGCAGAGCCAGTGGTCTTGTGTAATGTGAAGATGGAACCCAATAAAGGGGAAATTTCTAAACCAGTTAACTAGTCTCTGAGCTGAACATTACCCTGGAGTGGTTTTTCACTATGCAAAAATAAAGGATTCTTTGGAAAGTTAATATAGGTCTTAGGGAACTCAGTTTCCTGCTGCGAAAAATACTAATAACATGAAGTATATAAAAAGAATATTAACATTTTATCTTCTCTTCAATCAGGGAGACTTGAATTTTTTTCCTAAATTCAATGTATTTTTCCTTGTGGTATCATTTATTGATTATATTCCTGATTTACTACCCATCTTGTTTTTCCTGTATTTGAACTGTCTTAAAATGTATCACTACCTGGAAATAAACCACTACATCTTAAGAAATGAAAAGCACTTAAGCTATAAAGGAAGATCCCTAATTTTATTATCTCAGCATGGGCCTACTTTCATTGCAACAGAAGAGCAAGTTACAGGAAAAAAAAAAACCCATAAGGGATACACTGGAGCCAGGAGATATTTATGCTTGCCTAAGCAGTTCTGATGATTTGATAGTTGAAATGTTTATGCTTTTGTTCACTTAGATAACATACTTAGGACATCTATTTTAAACAACAGATAATCGTAGTGGTGTACTGAGGGGGCTGACATAATGGTAGTTGGTGTCTGAGGATTATTAAAACAAACTTAAATGATTGTAGCATAGGGTGACTATTTTTGGCAAAGCATTTACTTAGCGTTTCATGCAAAAAATGATGGTGTTTTAGATTTATTATAAAGCCACAGAAAAACACATTTTTCTTCAGTAATGGAAGGGTAGAACATTAGTTAGAGCTTAAGGAAAACTGTCCTTATTTTTCTTTAAGCCTTGCTCGAAAAGTAAAATTGGTATATGGTCTTATTTTTTGTCTTTCGTTCTATTATTTTCCTCTTTATTGTTTGATATAATTTCAAAGCAGCTAAAAGCACCAAAATCAAAGACCAGGTTAAATTTTCCCTGAAGGATATTGAATGTCATGGTCATTATTCTAATAATAAGAGGTTTGTTTAGCTGCTTTGATTTCCACAAGCTTGAAAGCCGCTTTTCTGAGAAAATATGCCTCTTGTCTGAAGTTGTCTCACATGTAAGCAAGCTAAATATCATCCTGGTCTTTGAACCTGTAGCAGGATGGAATCCCTGCTGCCTTCATTTATTGAGATATAGAGAATTATTGGCAAGTAAAGTGCAAAATTTGGCTTAATAGGCTTTATTAGACTGTATTTTCTAGAATCTATGGAGGAGATTTGAATCTTAGACTTTGCTAGTTCCAACGATAGGACACCTGCACACAATTCCTGACTCTTCATGGAGCTAAAAATTTCTCACAATTACAAGATGATTATAACAATTATATATATATATATAATATATAATAATATATAATGTATAATTATGTACTTTGAGCAGTTATGGGTCTCTGTCCCTGACCATTACCTCATAATTTCCCAGCTCACACCCTCTGGTACCCAGACACCTACATCTATCCAGGATCTGTAATCTGTTCTTCCATTGTCTTTCATTGTCCATCCCAATTCTCATAGCCCTCTTTTCATCTTTAACTGACTTACATTCTGTCACTATAATCATTTACAATGTGATATATCTTCAACTCTTTGCCCCTTTCTGACTTTTTTATACTTTACTTACTGCTTGCTCTGACCCTGTGTAGTTGAACTTGGCTGGCAAAACACACATAAGCAAGTCGACTGGCCTCATTTGAAATCTGTCACCACTAACCTCAAGTGAGCCTCAAGAAGACCACAATATGTTTGTATTTCCCTAGTCCATTCACTCTGTCTCTTAAGAGAGGCAGTGGTTCCCAACCAGGAGTGATCCCCCTGCCCTCCAGAGGACACTGACAATGTCTGGAGTTTGGAGATGTTTTTGGTTGTCACATCTGGAGGAAGGTATGCTACTGGCATCTAGTGGGCAGAGGTCAGGGGATGCTGCTCAATGTCCTATGATACATGAATAGCCTTTCTCCCACTAAACAAAGAATTATCCTACCTCAAATGTCTATAGTGCCAAGGTTGAGAATCCATGTGTAAAAGATTTAATATCTTTTGTCTCTTTAAAATTCCAATACTCCCTCATATCTGTACTTTCAGCTAATAATCTTCTTTTTTCATCTGAGAAAATAAAAGCAATTTGAAGAGACTTGCTTAAACTCCTGCTAGCACACCTGCCCATCTCCCTGTATGGGGCTTTTTTTTTCTGTTACTGTGGATACCCATCCCTGTCCTAGATACGGCTGACCCCTCCACATACGTACTACATCCCCTCCCCTCTTCTCTACTCAGGGACAGACTGCCTGTAATTTTCCATTTATTTCTCTTGAATTACCAATTTCCCCCCATTGTACTAGATTATTCCCATTAGCAAAACATCATGCTGATAATATCGCCTATCTTAAGAATGAAAACAAACAAAAACCAAATCTCTCTTGATTTCACATTCCCTTTAAAGGCAGCCTGGTCCCTAATTATTCGCCTTCTCCTCTGTCTTGAACCTACTCTAAGTAGAAGTTCATTTGTTCCATTCCAGAGAAACAGTTCTTGTAAAGGTCACTAATCATGCATCCATTGTTTCAACTAGTGAGCATTTAGTTATCTTCAACTTTGTTATGCCATCCATGAGTTTTTACATAGTCAACCACTCCCTCTTCCTTGAAACCATTTCTTTAGCTGGCTTCAGGACACCACAGTGTCCTAGTTTTCTTCCTCCTTTATGTGTCTCTCTTTTCAGCTTTCTTTGTTGGTCTCTGTATGGTATAATAAGAGAGTTATTTGGCCTTTGTACCTGGGTTCCTGGTATCCAGCTGTAACTCTAGGGGCAAAATCCCAGGGCAAAATACCTTTCAAACTGAAATCACTAGAAGAGAGAAATAAAGTGGGAGAAACCCTTTTATTTCTTACAAGCAGTCATCCACTTCTGCTCTCCTGTGTCTCTTGTGACCCAGCTGCAGAAGAGGCCCCCACCCAAACTCTGGGTCCAGAAAAGCACTCCTTGCCCTTGTAATTACCTATTGTGTTACCTACCCAATGGAAACACCTATTGCGTGGAGATGCACTAAAGCCAGGGAAGAGATTCTGGAAATATTGCAATTTTACCCATAGCCAACCCCTCCAGAAATCTCACCATACAATCTGCTGGTTATCCATCTTCTGGTGAGGCCTCTGGGTGAGAAAACTGGAGCATTATAACCGGACTAATAACATGCAAGAGCAACAGCAATAAAATCACAATAATCCTCAAGCTGGAGGATTCAGCCAAGTTCAAAGTCCTATGCAGATTAAGTCCATAGTTCACCCATTCCACAGGCAGGCATTAGCTGAATGGGTAGGGAGTTCATAGCAGTCATCCTGCAGCAGCTGCAGCCAGGGGATGGGTCCAGGCCACAGGGACTGTAGAAGAAAATAACCTTAAGGGCAATAAGATACATAATTTAATGTTACCAGCATAGGCAAATCTTGTCCATCAGGTAGGATGCATGCAAGAGAGTGGTCCTGGGATAGGACAGTGGCAGGAATGGGATCTCATCCTGGTCTAGTATATCAGACCTTCACTCCCTCCCAGTGGGAGTTACAGATAGGTCAATATATAGGGTTATGGGAGGTACCTTCACTAGCCATAAAGGTAAAACAAAACTTCCACGTAAGATGCTCCTATCTCCCAGACATTTTGGGTATACTACCATGATCCTTGGGGGCCACTCTGCTATTACTCCAGGAATATACAGGAGGCCAGTTTCCAGGCCTTTTCCCCAAGGTGCCAGAAGGGACAGCCATTGCTGGTCCATGTGTTAAAATGTCCAGGGCCATGTCCACTCAACAGTGTCTCCAGGGTTTAATGCAGTTGGGGCTGGCAGCAGCATGTTGCTCTGCTGTCCATATCCTGGCTTCAATAACTCCTCTTTGGTTTGCACATACAGTTGTATAGGAGAGGCAGCAATGTGTATTAGCATATCCACAGGGCTCAAGGCTCCTTTTTGGGGCTTCTCATTCAAACACCATAGCCCTGCCCATAAACGAACTGAACAACCCCATAGACTATTGGTGTCTGACTTCAGGCCGGATTTCAAAAACCATTGTATCTATCTATCATGCCTGGCCCAGTAGGGTTATATGGTACATGAAACTTCCACTTTATTCCTAATTGCTGCACCCACTCTTGTAACTCATGCCCAGTAAAGTGGGTGTCTTGATCACTCTCAATCACCTGTGGGTGGCCATAGGCTGCAAAGAGACATTTTTGGCCCCTCTTGATGGTTTGCTGATCTGCATGACATGCAGGAAAAGCAACCAACAGTCCAGTAGCTATGTCGACACAAGTCATGGCATACTGATATCTTTCTAATATGGGCAGAGGCCCTATATAGTCTATCTGCCACCTGACAAAGGGTATAGGTCCCTTACTATTTTCCCATGTTGCTGTGGGACTCTGTGTAAGTCCCTCTTAGAGCATACAAGGCACTCCTTCTGGCCTCTGCTGACTTCTTCAAAGGTCAGTGGCAAGCCCCAGTGACTGGCTACAGCCCACATTGTCTTTTGCCCAGTGTGCAACAAACACTGATGTAACCACTGGGCTACATCAGAGGCAGGCTTTTCTTCTAGCAAGTGCACCTGGGCCAATGTGCCTGCTTCATCATTCTCTGGGGATGCCAAAGGCAAATGGCCAGTCACATGATATACAGTGACTGTCTTAGTCTGACCAGAGGCCCATAGGTCTTGTCACAACTGTTGCCCCCAAAGGGGCCAGTGACCAACGATCCAGTTGGCATGGTACCATGTTGGTAGCCACAGGGTCAAGCCCCGATACATAGCCCAGCTGTCAGTGCAGACAACTATAGGGGAAAGCTCCTGGGTGATTGTGAGCCATACTGCCTGCAACTCAGCCCATTGGCTGCCCTTCCCCTCTCTATCCTCCATCCATATTGTCTCAGTCTTAGGATGGAAAGCCACAGCCCTCCACTTTGGGGGCTGCCCATGATTGGAGCTGTCTGTATACCAAGCATCTTCAGGTATAGGGGCTTTTCCCTCTTGATAAGGACTCTTGGCTGCCAATGGCTCAAGAGCAAGTTCTTCCTGTTTTCCATTGGTATATGTCACTGGCCCCAAAAAACAATGGAGTTCTCCACTTACGGGGCTATTAGAGAGGGTGCTATGCTGCTCTAAATATGCACCCCATTTAGCCAGTGCAGGCATTTGTGCGATTGCCACTCCATGGCCTTTGGGTCCAGTCTCTCACCCACCCCTCAATGGGATAGGTGGTTATTACCTTGGTTGGAGCTGTTCCAGTGATGGGCTCCGTAGCCAGCAAGGCGTGGTACACAGCAGCCAGTAGCTTCTCTATCAGGGTGTACTGGACCTCTGCTCCTTTCCATAGTTGTGACCAGAAGCCAATAGGTTGGCATGTCCATTCAAGCCACTGCCAAAGGCCCCATCCATAACCATCTTCCATTACATGAACATCCAGCTCACAGGGCCGTGATGAGTCCATTACACTAAAGGCCTGCACAGTCTTGACTGCTCACTTAGCAGCAGTAAAAGCAGCTGCATATGTTTCATCCCAGTCCCACCTGATGCCCTTCCATACTGACTGGTATAAGGGCTTCAGAATATGTGCCAAGTGTGAGGTAAACACACTCCAGAAGCTCAAAGGACCCCAAAACTCTTATGATACTGCCATAGTGGTAGGAGTAGGGAAAGCCTGGACCTTGTCTGTAATTGCTTCAGGAATAACTTTAGTTTTACCCGACCAGACAACCCCCAAGAATTTTACTGACAAACCAGGTCCCTGAACCTTGGTGCTGTTCACACACATCCTTTCTTCTGTAGATGTTGTATCAGTCTAGAAACTACCCCTTCTAAATATGCAAGAGAGTCAGATGTGAGCATGATATCATCAGCGTAGTGAAACACCGCACCATTTGTGGTTTCTTCAATGGGTCACAAGTCCGTGACAAATGGTGGGACTGAGGAGGTATCTCTGTGGAAGGACAGTGAATGTCACTGCTGGCCTTCCCACTTGAAGGCAAACTGTTCTTGACTTTCTTGTGCTATGTCAATAGAGAAGAAAGCATCAGCAAGATCCACAACATAATGATATGTCCCTAGTTCATGACAGAGTGTGTCCATAAGGGCTGCTATAGAGGGGATAGCAGCATGAAGGGGGTGTGACTTTATTCAATTCTCTTTAATCCCCGGTCATATGCCAGGAGCCGCCTGGCTTTTTCACTGGCCACACTGGGGAATTAAAAGGACTATGAGCAGACTTTATGCTGCCCACCTTCTCCAACTCCTATAGAGTTTCTCCAATTTCCTTGTGCCTCCCAGGTAATTTATACTGCTTAGTATTTGTCACCTGCCAAAGTACAGGCAGAGCTACAGCTGGGTGCTTAACATGTCCCCTCAGAACTGCCTTTACCACACATACCCTCAGTGTGAACTCACCTCCGGTGGTCTGTAACCATAGGCTCTACAGGATATCTATCCCCAAAATATATTCAGAGATGGGAGAAATGTACACAGTATACTCCTTTGGGAGTAAATGCCCTATTGTTAATGGGATTTAGGCTTTCTTCACTCTAATTGCCTTACCCCCATAGCCATCTATCACAGCAGAGGTCCCAGGAAAACTTCAGAGTTGCCATAAATCAGAGAACATTCAGCTCCTGTGTCCTCTAGCACCAGGACATGTTGTACATTCACAGTGGACCAGTGAAGTGCTAATTCTACATGTGGTCTCCAGTTCCAACCACATTCCCCAAGGGGGGGCCTTGATCCCCCCTACCTCAGTCAAACCATGACACCCAGTCATCCTCCTGTGGGTGTGAGGGCCTAAGCACAGTCTGAGTACTGTCCCCCAGGAAGTCTTGCAGGGACACATGCTGGCCATGGGGCTTTGCCTCTGGTTTCTGTGTCCTGGACCTCAGTGGCTGGAACTGGTGCTCTGGCTTTAATTGGTGCCAGAGTTCTAACAAGATCTAATTGGGCTGCCGGTCAAGTTTTTCTTTCACTAGCTTGGCCTTTGTCAAATTAACCCACATGTGAATCCTTAAGACTGTCACAGGGCCCTTTGCACCTTTCCTTTCAGTCATAGCCCATCTTCCTTCTTTGCTCTTGCTGTTTCAACCTCCTCCAGATCTGCTAAAGTATGAGTAGCCTTATGTGGGGAAGTTGGGGTTCCTATGGCCAGGATCCTCATTGAACTTAAACTACCTGATGATGTAACTGGCCTGTTGCTGGGCTGCCGCTTCAACACCTGTAGGCAATAAGCTATTATTGCACTACATAGAGAGCTCGGCCTAGTGCTCTGGGCGGAGGTGGAGATGCTAGTGCTCAACCTACTGCCAGGAGAACAAGCTGGATAGTAAACCCTTTCACCCCAAAGAAAGTTTTGCTGTCAATTTCTTTGGTCACATTGAATCCATAGCAGACTTGCCTGGGGCTGAAACCCCTTGGCAAGACAATTGGCGAAAGTCAGCAGGGTTCACTGTTGACCAAAGGAAGACAGGCTGCCCTTATGGGAGGGGTGCTTCAGGGGGCTGCCCCTGTGAATGGGGAGACAGTGGATCATCCCCCAGTGGGTATGTGGTCTGAGGTGGCCTGCCTTCTAGAGGACTGGGCCCTACCTCAGGACTGGAGGCAAGTGGAGGTGACACCTGAGGCGGTAGGGGTGGCTCTTAGTATAGTAAGCAAAGCCTTTGAGAAGCAGAGTGCCCGTGAGGCAGCGGGGACTGTGGGTTGGCTGCTTCTCACAGTATTAAAAAGGTCTACAGAGGAGACCCAAGAAATGGTGGCGCAAGAACGCGAGCTGCAGACTTCTGTGGATGCCCTGAGGAGGGAAATGGTATTGATGCGGAAGGAGGTGGCACAAGAACGTGAACTGCAAACCTCTGTGGATTCCCTGAGGAAGGAGATGGCCTGGATGCGGGAGGAGGCAGCATGAGTGCGCCGGCAGCAGGGAGCCATTAGAGACGAGACAGCAGCACTGCCAGGGTTCTGAAGGAGGAAGAGGCCATCAAGGAAAGGACGAACTCCTGAGGGAAGCACAGGCAGAGGTGGCCCGAGAACATCAGCTGCATAGCATTGAGCTGAAGGTAAGATACCTTCTGAGGACAGAGGTAGCATTGCTGTGAGGCACAGTAGAAAAGGTAGAGGTTGTAGCAGAGGAGGCACTTGGGAGAGGTGAGAGAAAGGTGCCGTCAGCCCCAGAAATGGAGGAGCTGGAGCAGGATGAAGGGGTGGTGCCAGAGGCATTGGCACCTCCTGTATTGAAAGCATGCCCAGTGGTTGTAAAGAAAATAAAGACCCAGCAGCTGAAAGTTCCCCAAGGAGAGGAGCAGCCCCCTCTCCAGGTCGTGGAGCACTCTGTGGTCTGCCCCTATGCTCAGGCTGAGCTGGTGGATTTGGGCTCCTGGTTTAGACAGAAACCCTCAGAGTCAATATCAGCTTGGCTCCTGTGTCTGTGGGACTTAGGGGTGGATGGAATTGTTCTGTCGGGATCAGAGATAGGGAAGCTGTGTTCCCTGACAGTGCAGCCTGCCTTGAGGCAGCGATTACAAAATGCACATCAGACCCCAGGGAGTCACTCCCTCCTCGATTGGCTTATGGCTGCACTTCATGCTGTATGGCCCAATCCAGGTGATCTGCCATCCTCCCCTGTTAGATGGCAGACATATGCTGAGCTCCAGCAGGTGCTACGAGAGCTAGGCATAAGAAATGCCATCTATAGTCCAGAGAATTATAACCCAGATGAAGAGATTTTCCCTACTGGGATGAGAAATACTGTACTTCAAATGGCTCCTACATCACTCTTCAGGTCTCTAGTGGCCATTCTTTACCCCCACTTAGGGCAGCCCATAAGCGAGGTGACATGTACAGTAGCAGACTTAGGAGAGGCAGAAGCAATGAGAATCTGGAAAGAAATAAGACCTGTTACTCACAAGAAGAATTTACAGGGCCCTGTGAGGGTTACAAGGACCCAGATGTGGGTTGATTTAATATGGGCAGGAGCAGATGGAAGGAAATTAGATGGAAATTCCAGTAGGATCTTACTGGAGCTATAGCAACAGCTGAAACCAGAGCAACACTTCCTGCCATTAAGACCAAAGAGGCAGAGGTCAGAGACAGAGCCATGAGTCCAGCCTGTGTGTTTGCAAGACTTCCTGCTGGAGAGCAAGCCAACCTCACTTGAGCCCACACAGTAAGATGATTGGAGAACACGGTTCGACTGAGGGAAAGGTCGAGGTATCTGCCCTGAGGGATCAGGGGGACCGAAGGCCACATGTTGAATTAGCTATCCATTGGTCTCCAGTGAACATACAACGTGTCCTGGCTCTGGTGGACACAGGGGCTGAATGTCCATTGATTCATGGTAACCCTGAGTGGTTCCCTGGGACCCCCACTATCATAGATGGGTACCAGGAGAAGGCTATCAGGGTGAAAAAAGCCCAAATCCCTTTGGGAATAGGGAGTCTACCCCAAAAGAGTATACTGTGTGTGTATCTCCTATTCCTGAGTATATTTTGGGGATTGATATCCTGCAGGGTCTATGGTTGCAGACCACTGCAGGTGAGTTCAGACTGAGAGTACGTGTGGTGAAGGCAGTTCTGAGGGGACATGCTAGGCACCCACCCATAGCTTTGCCTGTGCCTCGGCCGGGTGACTAATACCAAACAATACAAACTGCCTGGAGGGCATAAAGAGATTGGAGAAACTCTCCACGAGCTGGAAAAGGTGGGTATTATAAAGCCCACCCATAGTCCTTTCAATTCCCCAATGTGGCCTGTAAAAAAGCCAGATGGCTCCTGGCGTATGACTGTGGATTATAGAGAACTGAATAAAGTCAAACCCCTATGCATGCTGCTGTCTCCTCTATTGCAGCCTTGATGGATACCCTCAGCCATGAACTAGGAACATAACCATTATGTGGTAGATCTTGCTAATGCCTTCTTTCCATTGACATTGAGCAGGAAAGTCAGGAACAGTTTGCCTTCATGTGGGAAGGACAGCAATGGACTTTCACCGTCCTCCCACAGGGATACCTCCACAGCCCCACCATCTGTTGTGGACTTGTAGTCCAGGGCTTGGCTACATGGGAGAAACCACCAATGGTGCAGCTGTGCCGTTATATTGATGATGTCATGCTCACATCCAATTCTCTTTCAGATCTAGAAGGTGCAGCACCTAGACTGCTGCAACATTTGCAGGAGAAAGGATGGGCTGTGAACAGCACCAAGGTTCAGGGACCTGGTTTGTCTGTTAAATTCTTGGGGGTCGTCTGGTCAGGTAAGACCAAAGTTATACCAGAAGCAGTTATAGACAAAGTCCAGGCCTTTCCTGTCCCCACAACTGTAGCATTGCTGCAGGAGTTTCTGGGCCTTCTAGGCTACTGGAGAGTGTTTATACTGCACTTGGTGCAATTCTGAAGCCCTTATACTGGTTGGTACGAAAGGGTGTCAGGTGGAACTGGGATGAGACATGTGCATCTGCCTTTACTACAGCAAAACAGGCAGTCAAGGCCATGCAGGCCTTGAGTGTGATAGACCCATCAAGGCTCCATGAGCTGAATGTTCATGTTACTGAAGATGGTTATGGCTGGGGTCTCTGGCAGCAGCTTGAACGAACTCGCCAACCTGTTGGATTCTGATCACAACTCTGTAAAGGGGCAAAGGTACGATACACTCTGATAGAAAAGCAACTGACTGCTGTGTATCACGCCTTGCTGGCTACAGAACCCATCACTGGAATGGCCCCAATAAAGGTAATAACCACCTATCCCATCTTGGGGTGGGTACGAGACTGGACCCAAAAGCCAAGGAGTGGTGTGGCACAAACACCCACACTAGCCAAGTGGAGTGCTTACCTACAGCAGCATAGTGCTCTCTCTAGTAGCCCTTTGAGTGAAGAACTCCCAACACTTTTTGGGGCAGGTGACATATACTAGTGAAAAGCAGGAAGAACTTGCTTTTGAACCATTAGTAGCAGAGAGTCCATATCAGGAGGGAAGAGCCCCTATACCCAAAGATGCATGGTACACAGATGGCTCCAGCCATGGGTATTCCCCAAAATGAAAGGCCATAGCTTTCCATCCTAAGACTAAGACAATATGGATGGAAGATGGTGAGGGGAAGAGCAGCCAATGGGTAGAGTTGCAGGCTGTGTGGCTTGTGATCAGCCAGGAGCCCTCCCCTATAGTTGTCTGCACTGACAGCTGGGCTATCTATCAGGGCTTGACCCTGTGGCTACTAACCTCGTACCATGCCAACTGACTGGTTGGTCACCAACCCCTTTGGGGGCAAGACTTATGGGCCTGTGGTCAGACTAAAATAATTACGGTACACCATGTGACAGGTCATTTGCCACTGGCATCCCCAGGAAATGATGAGGCAGATAAATTGGCCCAGATACATTGGCTAGAAGGAAAGCCTGCCTTTGATGTAGCCCAATGGCTACATCAGCGTTTGCTGCATGCAGGGCAAAAGACAATGTGGGCTGTAGCCCGTCAGTGGGGCTTGCCTTTGACCTTTGAAGAAGTTAGTAGAGCCTGGCAGGAGTGTGTTGTGTGCTCCAAAAGGGACTTATACCAAGTTCCACAGCAACATGGGACAATAGCTAAGGGGCCTATACCCCTCATCAGGTGGCAGATAGACTATATTGGGCCTCTACGCTGTGTCAGAAGGATATCGGTATGTGATGACCTGTGTGGACACAGCTACTGGACTTCTGGTTGCTTTTCCTACCCATTGTGCAGACCAGCAAGTGACCAAAAGAGGCCTAGAGCATCTCTTTGCTGCCTATGGTCAACCACAGGTGATTGAGAGTGATCAGGGCACCCATTTTACTGGACATACGCTGCAAGAATGGATACGACAGCTGGGAATCAAGTGGAAGTTTCGTGTGCCATACAATCCTACCATAGTAGGCATGATAGAGGGGCACAATGGCTTGTTAAAGTCCAGACTAAAGTCAGATACCAATAGTCTGTGGGGATGGTCAGTCCGCTATGGACCGTGCTATGGCATTTGAATGAGAGACCCCGAAAGGGTGCCCTGAGCCCTGTAGACATGTTAGCACATATGGCTGCCTCGTCTATACAACTGCAAGTACAAACCAAGGAAGAATCACTGAAGCTGAGGTTTGGCCACCAGAATAACATCTTGCTGCCATTACCAACTGCACTGAACTCAGGAGATTCCATTGAATGGACATGGCCTTGGTCCTTTCGACACGTGGACCAACGATGGCTGGCTCTCCTGGCACCTTGGGGACAAGGCCTGGAAGCTGGCCTCCTGTGTATTCCTGGAATAACATCAGGGTGGCCGCCAAAGGCCATAGTCGTGTATCCTGAACGGCCAGAAGGTAGGAGCATCTTACCGGGGAGTTTTGTCTTATCATTATGGCCAGTGCATGCACCTCCAGTAGAACTATATATAGACCCTTCAGTAACCCCTACCAGGAAAGAAATAAAAGTATGGTATACTAGACCTAGAAGGGACAAAACCCATAGCTTATTATTGAACAATCACCGGTGACTGTACATGATCCAGACACACATTAAGTTAGTCTCAAGGGAACAGCCAACCTGGTGGACTGGATAAAAGCAATTATAAGGTCTGTTTACTTTGAGAAGAGACTGGCCAAGAGAATGCAGAGAGGCAGAGGAGAGAGTCAGGATTTATCCTAGCAAGGTGGAAATTTTTAAGTGGTTATTAAGAAATGGGGTGAGTAAAGCAAATGTTGATAGGAACAAAAGAAATAGGGAAAAGAAAGGCAAGAGTCAAAGAACTGATCCTTGCAGAATGGAAATCCTTAGATGGTGATTAAGAAATGGGATGAATAAAATAGATATTGATAAAACTGAAACAATGGTCTTAGTATAGCACTAAGATTGGGTGTACCAAATGGATCCTCTGCTGGTCCTCCAACATTAAAATGACCTAAACTAGTCCCCTCTATTTGCTTCAGTTTGTAGAAATTAAGCCATAAGGCATCAACATAGGCAAATCAGTAAGTGTGATGCACTGCATTAATATAATGAAAGACAAAGGTCATATGATCATCTCAGTAGATGCATAAAAAGCATTTGACAAAATACATCTTTGTCTGATAAAAATTCTCAGTAAATTGGCTATAGAAGGAACATAAATTATGTCTGAAGTAGTTATGTTTCTTTACCTGAATGTATTTTGGTGATAGACATTGTATCTCACTGCTTTGTAAACCAGAAGGTGTGTGAATGTGCCCTTATGCAATATCACTTGGACATACTAAATGAGGACCAATAAGACTGCCTGAAGTCACACAGTGTAGAACAGAAGCTGAGTGCTGGTATGCATACATTCTCTATATGGAGTGTAGGTGGGACTTATAATAAAAGGTGGTGAGCTTCTCCCAGAACTGATTACTAGGACTTTGGACTAGTGAATTTTCATTTGTTTTAGTCTGTTTGGGATGCTAGCAAAAGGACCATAGACTTGATGGTTTAGGAACAACAGAAATTTATGTCTCAGTTCTGGAGGCTGTAAGCATGAGATCAGGAGGGTACCAGTATGGCTGAGTTCTGTGAGGACCCTCTTCCAGACTGCAGCCTGCCAACTTCCTATGTCCTCATACAGCAGAGAGCACGGGGGGAAGCAGGCTTTCTCATGACTCTTGTAAAAGCACTAATCTCATTCATGAGGGATCCACACTCATAACCCCATCTAAGCCTAAATATCTCCCAAATGCTCCTTTGAATATCATTCTGTTGAGGAGGGTAGAGTTTCAAAATGTGAATTTTTTGGGGACACAAGCTTTCATATCTTTACAGCAGTTGAAGGGCAATTACTAGTTTGCTATCAAATATTAATTGAAACTATCCTTATGATGGAAGGATATAAAATAATATTGGAATTTGAGATACCCTTGATATCTTGGATGATATTGAAGAAACATTCTAATGGAGCAGACAATGCCCAGAAGAGTTCCATAATAAATGGAAGTGGTTTATACCAGATCATGTTACCAAATGAATGCAAGCAAGAGTTACTCATGAGCAGGGAGCCTCTTTTTCCCTAGGCTGAATTTTGAATTTTGTGAAGAGCAGCTAGATTCTATTGCCACTTGGACAGTGCCCTATAAACAACTCCCGATTGACCAACAAACAGCTGCTTGGTTTATGGATGGCAGTTCCAAGGTGAATGGGCAACATTCTATTCGGAAGGCTACTACTCTGATCGAGAAAAACGAATTAGTTCAGTTGGCTGAATTGCACACTCTTAACCAGCAGTGATGGAAGCATTGAACAATGACAAAAACCTCTATGTTTCAGTTTTTATTAACTCATGGGTGATGGCCAGTGGCTTTGCTGTATGTTTAGGTAAGAGGACAGTGGAAATCTGGCCTGCTAAAGTGATGCCCATATGGGACAAAGCTCTATGGAAATCCCTATGGGAATTCAAGGGTGGCATTGAAGAAGGACATGTCTATGCCCATCACAGGAACCCCCTTCCATTTAGAAGGTGATTGTAACCACCAACTGGAGTTTTTGGTGCAAAGTGGCCACCTGGATCCATGAATTGAGTGCACATGGGGGGACTGCAGCAATGCTACTCAATCTCAGTATAACTTTGAACTTTCAAATTAGCAAAAAGATTTTTAAAAATATTTTTATTTATTTATTTTTATTTTGCTATTATTAATGTACAATTACATGAGCAATATTATGGTTACTAGACTCCCCCTATTATCAAGTCCCCCCACATACCACATTACAGATACTGTCCATCAGCATAGTAAGATGGTATAGAAACACTGCTTGTCTTCTCTGTGTTATACTGCCTTCCGCATATACCCCCCTGCTACATTATGTATGCTAATTGTAATACCCCTTTTCTCCCTTATCCCTCCCTTCCCACCCAATACCAAAAAGATTTTTAAGACTATTCTTAAGTAGACATTTGCCAAAGGCTCCATCTTTGGAACCTGGCAAAGTTGAATGGTAGCTTGCAAATCTGAGTAGCATTCTTCTGGGAGACATTCTCATCTTATGAAGTGATGATGAACTGGAATGATTGTTAATGACTAAATAGGTCTAGTAATCTGCCAGTATCTTTGACTTCTATCTTTCAGGTTATATCTACTATAGAGGATATCATTTGGGATGGAATTTCTGAGAACTGCTTCCTATTGGCACTTCAAAATATGTGGTATATGGCTCCCAACAGATTGATCACTGTGTGCTATATATGATTATCAAATGCTTAGAAAGTTCCTGGTCATAATGGACAAAATATTAAGGCAGTGCACCCAACATGCCACAGTGTGCCATGCACAAATACACATCACCCTTGTTTTTGTGTATAGAAAGGTATTAAGTAAAATAGAAGAAAACAATGGGTTTCTGATAGGATTAAAGCAGTGAGTATCTGATAGGTCTGGGAATTGTACAAAATGGAAAACTTTTGCAGGCAGAAAGGAACAGGAAGGAAAGCTATACAAGGCAACAAAGTGGGTTGGCTATCGCAGAGTTACTTCCTTTAGGGGATGGCAGGGGTCTGTCAGCAGATTACCTAACCAGTGCTGATTAGGGGACTCCTGATTGACTGGTTTAAGATTCTATTTCTGGGAGAGCTGAAACTGTAATTATGTTTTGGTTTGGTGGGGTTTAGCATAAGCAATTCCATTTTGGGTCTGTTGTGTTGTTGTCAACACTGCAACTGGTGTCTGAAGTGAGGGTGGTCTTATGGGACTATTCCCTTACACCTGTGGCATCTGAGGCCAGTCTAGGTAGTTAGTATCAGAAATGAATGGAATTGTGGGGCACACACTTGGTATTGGAGAGTAGGAGAATTGTTGGTGTGAGAAATAAACACATTCTGTGTCTTCCCAGCCTCTAAACACTGACTGCTTCAGAGCTCAGTCCTGGATCTCCTATCTGCCTTGTCTACATTGGCTTCTGATTGGAGATTACATCTAGTTTCATAAGTGTGAATATCATCTATACTTTCTAGAATTCCAGGTTTTGATTACCAGCCTGGATTTTATCTTTAATTCCAGATACTTTTATCTAGGTGCCTCCTTCCATATCCACTTGGATGTCTAGTGCATATCTCAAACTTAACATGTATGAAGCCAAACTTCTGTTTTTCCAAACTTCTTTCATAGGTTTTCTCAATAAATGGCAAGTTCATTCTACCAGCTGCTACAGCCAAAAGCCTAGGTGGCACCTTTGTCTGTCTTTTTTTGTGATCTCCCATACTGCATGCAATCTGTCAGCAAATCAAATTAGCTCTGCCTTTAAAACATCAGAATTTGACAAGTTTTCACCATTCCCCCTGCTATCATCCTGATCAAGCTGCCATAATCTTTCTTCTAGAATATTGTAAAATGCGCACATTGGTCACTTTTCTTCTGGTCACTTTTCTTCTATTCTTGCTGAAATTTAGTCAATTTTCAGATGTCTTTCATTTGACTTAGAGTAAAATCCAAAGCCCTTAAAATGGCCTAGATGACTGTAGATGATGTAGCTCCAATTCTGACCTACCAATCTTCCACTCATTCATGACATGCCATCTCTGGCCTTGTTGTTTTGGCAACATGCCTGACTTGTTCCTGTCTTAGGGCCTTTACAATTGCTCTTTCCTCTACCCAGAATATTATTCCCCCAAATATTCCAATTGCTCTGCCTCATTTTATTCAAACATTTGCAGAAATATATCCTACTTAGTGAAGTTTACTCCGGCTTCACTTTATTTAGTGAATTTAAAATTGCAACCACAATCCATCCCAGTGTTCTCTGTCATTCTTTCTTGCTATGCTTTTGTTCATAGCACTTATATTCAGATGTTATACTATTTGTTCTACTATTAAAAAAAATCTATCATGTTTCATGTTTGAAACCAATGTAATATTGTATATCAGTTATACTTCAATAAGAAATGAATAGCCTACAGTGTTTAAGAAGGAAAAAATTATATTTTTGAGCATATAAGCTTCTTAAGTGTCAGGATAATTTTGTCTGTTTTGTTCGCTGCTGTATCCTTAACACCCAGAAGAGTTCCAGGAACATAGTAGGTATACAATGATATATGTTAGAAAGATGAATGGGTAAGAAAATTGTAGCTGGATACCATTCAAACTAACTATTCAGTCATACAAAGTTTGGCTGTTTGAAGAAAAGCCCTAAGTGATAGTATTAGCGAGATAAATGTTTCAGTAAAAATAGTGGGGAAAAGGAAACAACATCTGTTGAGTATTTCTGTGCTACACTTGCTATGCTAGTTTCTTTATTATCTATGGGATCAAATTAAATAATAATAATATCTGTGATATAGGTATTCAATCATTTTATAGAAATAATAACTAGGAGGACTAAATGGAGTAGCTGAAGGTCACGGTAGAAGCTAATACTAAGTCCAAATATAATGAGCTTTCTATATTAATCATGCTTCTTACAAAGAGGCAGAAAAAAGTCAAAAGACACTGAGATGAGTTAATAGTGCCACAGATTTCTCTGGTAGACATCACTGAGTTTTGATCTTTTTTTTCCAGAGTTTAAAAAAAATATTCATATCTTGAAATAATCACAGAGCACTAGGATTTGGATAATATTAACAGAAAAACAATGATCTAATGTTTAATCAGTGTTATCATAATTAATTACATTTTTTACTTTAGGAATTAATGTTGGGAAAACCATCTCAAAGTTATACTGTTGTACAGAGTGAAATTTCACTAAAATATTAACTTCAACTTGGCAACATTTTTTTTGAAGCTATAGAAAATCTTTTATCTTCCTGACTTAATTTTCAAAGATTGCATTACCTTTAGCCTCCATTTCCTGTCCTATTGCAACTGTGTACTATACAAAATATAGTACAACAATATTCACTTTCATTTGAATTTATTTCTGTGCCCATGGAGATGCTTCCTAAACTCTGTCCTTGCAAGCTTCCAAAAGGAGATTATGTTTATCCTTTTAATAGAGAATGAAAAAGTAGATAGTGTTCAATTAACTCAGTTGATTATATGGACATACTCTCTTTTGGAAGGGGAAAATTAGATAATCCTTACAATAAATAGACTTACATTCAATTTTTGACTTTACTATCATCAATATAAGGCAAATAAACAAATCATTTTGTATGATAATAGAGGTCACAGAGCAGTCAGTGACTTGATGCCAATGTCTGATCATTCACCACAGTCCTTTTATTTTGTAACCATTTAAAGGACATTTATTAACTTTCACAGAGTATCTTTCTCACATCCCATGAGATGGTTTGTCATATGGAACAAACTCAAAGAAAGATATTAACTTGTATGGGGTTGAACAGCACAAAATCAGTGGTCCATTACTTTGAATAGTTGTTATAGGTCAGCAAATAATTTTGATGAATAAATAATCTTTTTCATGAGAACAGGTTCACAAAGGTTTTTGGATCATGTACTATCAATATTGAAAAAATGAGTTTTGTGAAAAATTGAAAGCCTGGTATAACTACAGTTGAAATACTAAGGAGTCATTAAAAATTATACTATGGAAGGATTCTATGAATGTGAGGACCTGTTAACAATGGAGTGCCAAGTAAGAAGACTGTAAGGCAATGTGTACAATAGGGTGTACTTTTTGGAAATATATATCCATATTTGCACATGAAAATGCTAAGAATACTTACACTTGAGAAATAATGTATTCCTTAAGGTCATTGTAGTAACCTCATTAATTTTACTGAATCAGTTGCTGTTGGGGAGTGGACAGGGTGGAAGAGGCTATTCCACATAGTCATTCAAAGATTCAGCCTGACATAGGTTCCATCGTCTTTAACTCAGGGTTTCCAGTGTCTCTGGGACATTGATAATCAACTGTCAGGTGGGAAGAGAGAGTAGAAGATCTCTGGAGGGTTTTATGGGCCAGGCTAAATGTGGAGCAAATTATTTCTGATGCAGTGTCCAGAACTCAGTCTATCGCTTCATCTTATTGAAAGAAAGGTAGGAAGTGTGGTCTGCTTGTATGTGCAGGAGAAAAAGGAAATGGGTTTTGGTAAACATGGAACAATCTGTCTCAGATAAGATCCTGGGTAATATATGTGTCATTCTTATTCTTTACTGTTTTTAAGTGGTCATTGGATTTCTGTGTCTCTGCTTAAGTTAGAGAGCAGCATGTATCATCACTTCATTTAGTACCAATCCTTAATTACTGTTGCTACCACCAGAACTGAGGCTGGCAAAAATGTTCTGTATGAAGGAACCTAAAGTGGACATTACCTATGATCAGCTGCTTAGTATACACTGGCCCACTCACATTCAATATTGTCAACCATTATTTCATTGAGTGTCAGAGTCTTGACAACTTGCCATCAAATCCTTGAGAATCATAAACCATAAACCATAATAACTGAAGATCACAAAAATAAAATGGCTAATTGAAGTCACACAAGTTCTATGTCTGGCATTTAGTGCATAGTAGGTGCTAGAGAAATGCTCTTTGATAATCTTCCTACATTTTTCCAAGTGGTGTTCTTTCCTGTCCATAATCTAGGAGCCCCTGGAAGACAAAGACAATGCCTTAATTTTGTAGATTTCATTTGGTATGTGCATGGATAATTTACTTTTAGTCTCCTTCTGCCATTTAATGGGGAGCACAGATTATGTTGTTAAGGCCAACTGGAAAGATCTCTGGAGTTAGAGTTAGAAGCAAAACTTGGAAAATAATGGTTTCTCTGACATGTCCATGGACACAATGGCATTCACTAAATAGTTTTTGGATGATTCAGTCAAGTAATTTCTCCTTTCTGGCATTTTTTCATCTGTAAAATGAGTATAATATTAGTAATACCTGCTCTATCTCTAGTATTCCTGTAAAGATAAAAATGTTTCTAGTTTTCACTTATGAACTTAAAGGATATGTATGACCTATTTAGACTTTAGGAGTATGGCTTTTACAGTGTTCAGTTAAATTCTGCTGGATAGTCTTCATTTGTTTCTCTAGAGCCATTCCTTAGTCTTCTCCATTCTTCTCTCTTACCCAGGAAGCTGATCTTCATGGATTATTATTGGCTAGGCACCATTGACCTATGGGTTATGCCAAAGGGAAATACCAACAAGAGATTGGATGAAAGATAATTAAGTGTATTCATTCCACAACTTCTTTCCTGCAGGGTTGTAGATAGGCAGTGGCTCTGTTCTTCTGCCAAAGGCCACAGCTCCTGTCTGGTAGGTTTCTCCTACAGTTACAGCTTTCTCCAGATTCCTTTAATGTCTCTTTCCCCTTGTCCTTTCAAGCTTAGAGGTGGTAGTGGTCTCTGGATTTTTTTTTTATTGAAGTATAGTTGACACACCATATTACATTAGTTTCAGATGTACAATATTCTGATTTGACATTTATATACATTATAAAATGTTCACTATGATAAGTCTACTTACCATCTGTCACCATACATAGTAATTATTATATTACTGACTGTATTCCCCATGCTGTGCTTTTCATCCCTACAACTTACTTGTTTTATAACTAGAAGTTTGTACCTCTTTATCCTCTTCACCTTTTTCTCCCATCCTCCATTCCCCACCCCTCTGGCAACTACCAGTTCTCTGTATTTATGAGTCTGTTTCTGTTTTGTTTTGTTTGTTTATTTGTTTTGTTTTTTAGGTTCTGTATATAGTGCAGTCATACAGTGTTTGTCTCTTTCAGTTGACTTATTTCATTGATCTGGGTATTTTTATCATCCTTGTGGTTGCCTTTTACATTGCCCACACCTTTGTAAGTGGCCTTTCATTAAACTCAGACCATTCACCCCTTTTAAGTGTGCCATCTGTATCCTGTTGAGACTCTGGCCCATACATACTTCAAAGACATCTGTGCAGCATCACTGCACTTACTGCCACACTCCAGCAAATGATGGTGGTTAATCCATGAGCCATAATGAGGGATTTCTCCAGAGATGGAAGTAATCTTAGTATTCCCCTACATGCATTTTGCAGCAGCCACACAAGCTAAGCTGATATACAGGAAACTGAACAAAATTCCTGACATTTAGGGCCTTAAAATTTCACAAACCTCATCAATTTAGAAAAAATGATGAAAGGGCATATAAACATTGAGAAATTTCAGTTGCAAATTATTTATAAGTTGTGCAAATATTGTGCATGCCCAGTAATTATGACATTATGCAGGCAACCACGTTCATCCAGGTCAACTCCTAAGCAGAGGGCTTTCCACTTCTCTTCCTTGTGAGTAACTTTTGGCTACCTCCTCAAAGAAATTGTGCTTTTCCTTTGAAGATTCACCTTTGGTGTCCTTCAATGTTTCTCTGGCATAATACAGGACTTCAGTGTATAATTAGGTTGACCCTACATCTCAGTTGAGACAGTTTCATTTTAATTAAGTACTAGCTTAATTATTAGTAGCACCCCTTTATACTCTTAAAAGTGTCCCAGTTTGAATGATAAATTATGTGGTCATTATGTATACTGATCTTTTGCTATTGTTTGTGGAGATCTTGAGATATGAACTATACATAACCTGTGTAAGATTCTGCTATAACTCTTCATTTACACAGAGGCTTCTGTGGCAGTCTGTGGCTCTCAGTGTGTTGCTGTGATTGGCTACCACAGTTGGTGGACTTAATCCTCCTGTCACTTAAATTTTCTCTCTTGGACCTAGGTGCAGTATACAAGATTAAAGTAATTTTCTCTGTAGGCATTTCAATTTAAAAGTCTTGTGTTCTTTTCTAGGCAGCTGAGTTCTTTGCCTTTCTTAACTATAAGCTGTTCTCTGATAGTTGAATTGCTTTAATTTTTTTCCTCCTGGCAGAAGTCATTCTGACTTTTTTTTCCTTTGCTTTTTCCATTTCATTCTGTTTCCAGTTAAGAAACTATCTTGAGAACATTAGTTTTCAAAGTATGAGTATATAGATATCTCTATGTACCATATTGAGGCTTAGTTTCTTGTTTTTGAAGTTTTTCATGTTTTTGAACTCCATTTCTTTCTAAAAAGCCTACATTTACCATTAGTTTATCATTATACTCCCACCTTCAAATTGTAAGTAAAGTTCACCCACAGTATAAACCTTCTCATATAAACCTTCATAAATTTAAAGCCCACTTTATATTATAATTGTGTCAGCCCTGGGAGATGGTAGAATTTTGATCCTTCTTGGTAGTTTGAGCAGAGGACTTTTAACCATGATACCTCACTGAAGATTTGTGAAGTATGAAATCATAGGCAGAATTTTATCTTCTGCAGTCACTACCACATAGTCTGAGGTAGAAAGCTTATTAAAGCTCTGAGATAGGCTGGATGGAAGTTACATAACTTGGCAACTACATGGAATTTTCCCTCTAGCAAATAGTATTTGTTAAATAACCCTCTAGTCACAAAACATACATCATCAATAAATGTTTCATGTTTTCAAAGATGTTGAATAAGCACTAAAATATCTGCTGCTATCATTTACACCAGTTTCTATGTATTTAAAAAATGGTTGAAATAGTCAAAATATTTGTCATTTATTATCCATTTACTCATTCAGTCAAAACTTATTTACTGAGCACTTACTGTGTGTCACCTGTTATGCTAGGCTCCGGGGATAAAATGATGAATGAGAAGGGCACTCATTGATCTCAGGAAGCTTATAGACTTCTGGAAAACAAATAGATACCTAAAGAACTGTTTAATAAGGGCCATAAGGTTTAAAAGGTGCATCTAATCTGACTAGTGATTAGACAAGGCTTCCTGAGAAAAGTCCAGAAATGAGAGTGGGGACCTAAGAAATGAGGTAGGACAGAAGTGGAGGGGGCTGGGAGATGGCGAAGGGTGGAGAGTGTTAGAAGGAGAGAGACTAGCACATGCATAGGTTTCTTGGTCAGAGAGAACAGGACACATTCAAGGAGCCAGTCTAGCAGGACTATAGAGTATATGGGGTTGGGGGCAGGTGAGAATGAGGCTTCTGTGAAAGCAGAGGCCTGTTAGGTTGTAAACTATAGGGGAAAGTGAAGGGGCATATGAATAATCTGACATCCAAAGCCTTTAAGCATCTGGTCCAACATACTTTTCTGGGATGCATTCCTACCATTTATCAATATGTGCTCTAGGTTTCAGGCAGCGTAGACAATGGGCTGTTGCTCTTTCAGGAAGGTCCTTTCTCATTCATCTCCAGAGACTGTTTTCTCCATTCAACTTTCCTAGATTTTCATGGTTGGAAAATGCCCTTTTCCTCTTTTGAACTTCCTCAGCTCTGTGCACCTCCCTTAGTGAGGCTTTCCCCATGTTTATGGCATAACTTAGCTCTTTGTCAGACCATGTTTTGAGGACAAGGGTTAATCATTCATTTTTATCTCTGATAAGAATAGATGTGGTATTTGGTTGATATTCATCTCCAGTGAATCCTTTACAGTCTGGAAACATTCAACATCATGCAGATTAGATATTGAACTTTTGCTTTTTCCTTTTCTCTGTTCTTGGTGTACTTGCAGCATCCTTAGTGTAGAGAGAGTTAGTATGAACATCACTACTTGTACCTCAGCAGAGAGAATGGCCGACACCGCAGCAACCGTGCCTTTGGGGAGCTATGGCAGCAGGCAGCTCTTTTGCTTTTGCAGTGGTTGCCACATCACCATCTTGAAATGGAGCAGGGGAAAAATTGATGTATAGTATAGACAAGAAGACTAGTAGACAACCTACTAGATAAGGTCTGGGCACTTCCAGCCCTATTTGGAAGGAATTGGAAGATAAGATTTTTGTGAAACAGGTGTTGGTTTAGCCAGAGTAATATTTTTGTAAAGCTGCCTTCATGTTCCAGTTTTTACCCCCAGGCTGGTGTGCATACTAAACATTAATAACCTACATCGTATTTCATTTATTTCCTCAAATGTACTTAGACATCTTGTGGGTGGGGGGCCCTAATCCTACTGAGCTGCGTAGGTTGGGGAAGCACAGGCATCTTCCCTGGTGTGACTGGGTTCTGGAGTACAGTAGCAGGAAGACATTGCAGAGCCCGTCTCCAGCTCTAAACTGCCGGCTCATGTTAGGGGCCGTTGGTGGGGGGCACCAGACTCTCTCCAGTGGTGATCTGGGCTCTGGGGTCCAAGTAGCGAGCTGTAGCTGTATGAAGTGGCAAGTTCTCGGCCAGATCAGACACATCAGCATTGAAGGAAGAAGCACTAGTCCTCTTTCTGACCAGATGGGAAGCTGGAGGCCAAACCTTGCTATTGACCCATTTTCATGGTTTTAAGTACTTGGCCACAGCATTTTCCATAGAGCTTTGCAGAGGCCAGACTTCTTTTTGGAAGGTCACCTGTAGGAGGCAGATCTTGGACACATTATTGCTTCTCTCTCTCCCTTTCTAAACATGGGAGGTTGAAGTTGCTGAAAAATTTTTATTGCCTTTTTATGTGTGATCTAATTATTTTATTCTGCCTGTACAATGCTTAGCTATGTAACAAAAACTGAATTCTTAGTTTTTTTTAACTTAAAAAGTAATTATATGCTCTGTAGAAAAACTGGAAAATTCAGATAACATGAAAGAAGAAATTAAAATAATATTTTCCATAACTTTTCTTCTCTCAAGAGAAAAGTATACACATATACACACAAATGTATTTGCAAACAGATGTATACATACATCTTAATCAAATTTTTATTGATAGTCAGTAGACTCCACACAAGGTAATGATACCAGACATTTGAATATTGATGGCTTATATAGGAATAATTCACATAGATATGCACATAAAGGGGCAACTTTGGAGAATATTAGGAGTTACTCTTAGATTATTGAATTCAATTATTTATGGAATTAGATTAAAATTCTTTGTAACCCAAATTAAGGAAGTCCTACATAAGTTGTAGAGCAGTTTTGGTAACAATGAGCTGAATGTTAACAGAATTTTAATGCACTGAGATAATTCTATCAAGTGATAAACATAAACTAAGAAATAGTGTCTAATCTAGAAAGCCCGTACTGTCTGAGAAGCAATCCTGCCACAAGTGCCACCATGACGTAATGATGCAGGTCACGCAGACAGGTTCTCCCATGGAGTAACTATTGTGTTCCGTGCTCGCAAGGCTTTTCCCAGGTGGGACAGCATAGCTTGTGAAAAATCTCCAACTGAGGTTTTGCTGTTCCACTGGGGTAGAAAACACTTCACCAGGCAGAACTACCGAGAGTTAGCTTGTTGAGTCTTATTATTAATTAAAGCAGCAAGGAGTATTTATTATTCTATTTGAGGTGAGGAATTTTGGGTCAACTTATCTTGGATACAATATATTATTTGATAAAGTAAAATTAAAGTGAATTGTATTTTTTCCCATTATTGAAAGTTTTTAAGATAGATATAAGGCACATAAAAAATATTGTCTCCCAACTGTCTAAAGGGAAAATTGCATGGATGCAAGGAAAGAGTAATTTGTTGGGAAAAGATGAGGCAATTCTTCCACGTAACAGAGATCATCAAAGCAATGTTCTTGGATGGTAAAACTTCTTGGTGGCTGCCAAGTTTATATGGCATATCACTGATGCTTAACGTTTATTATTGTGGACATTGCATGGGTTCTGGATAAAAGCATTGCCTTGAGAACTTGAAATCTAAATGAAATCACTTCCAAACACTGAAGAAATGATAACTCTTAGGAGTGCCAAAATGATTCAAGATGAGGTGCCTACACAAAGCTTGTAAAGAGCAATTTCAAAGTTGCCTTCAAGACACAAGTTTGCAAAGGATAAGTAAGATATTTTAGTTAAAAAGTTCATTTTCTGAGTAGTTGGCATCTGGTATATGAATAGCTTGTTTATAGGGAATGCAATATACAGAATTACAGCAGTGTTCCATTAATATATTAGTGTTTTCAACTTTAGGCATTTTATTATTATGCATCACACTTCTATCTAGGAATTATATAAAACATTTGAAAGATGATTTAGTTCTTTCACAAGTAGGAATAGCAGGTATTATTTTAGAATAGAAACAATAATATCCTGAGAAACTACTAATGTAGCTGGTATTTAAAAATAATTCCTTCCTAGAAAAATGAGAATTTATAACCCCTTACTCTCTTGTCTTCATTATCAGTGTGATTTCTCACTATTGTGATATACTACTACTTTTAAACTGCAGGTTTTTAATGAGTCCTGTTTTTATTTTTTTCACCCTTCCTCCCTCCCTCCCTTTTTTCCTTCCTTCTTTCCCTCACTCCCTACCTCCCTCTCTTTTTTTTTTCTTTTTTTCCTGAAGGAAAGTGAGAGTTATGGTATCTCTCATGAAGAATTACATTTTTGTGGGTTTTGGTACATTTTTCTGTTTGACACCTTCCAAGTTCATGGGTTTGTTCTAGTCAACTAAAGAGTTAGAAGCATGACCCAAAAAATAAATGAATATTTTATTATTTATCTTTTCCAGAAAACTTGTCTGTATTTGCTTAGAAAATCTTAGAAGTGTTTGATGCCTACCATCTAACCATTAAGATATTTGACCATTATCAGATAAATCTACAGAAAAATGAGGATATTATTTGAACCCTAAATTTATAATCTATTTCCAGTTTGTTGACATTGACAACTAGAAAGACAGATTATTTGCAGTCTTTGCTAAGATGTTGATATGAGCAAGTAGAACATAATTAAATGCTCTTAAATTTGAAGTTGTTTGCATTGTACTCTGTAAATTGCTGTCCCCTGTTGTCATTGTATAATTTTAGATATCACCGATACTTGCTTTATCTGTAGTGTCTGAATAACATCATGGCGAAATCTATTATTTCTCTTTCTTATATAGTGCAAATTCAGCTAAATGGGTTTAAATCCAAATGCTTTGTTTCTTATTTCTCTTTGAGGAAGTAGTTCTATTTCATTTTCTGCTTAGCAATGTTAAAAAGACAAATGTCAACTGAGTAAATTTAAAGATTTAATTGGCTTTATTAAATGATTCATAAATCAGACAGCATCACAGCTATCAAGCAGAGAGATGCTCTGAGGAATTGTACAGAATGGAAGGTTTTCATAGGAAGAAGGGTGGGGTGAGAAGTTATTAGCAAAGGAAAAGAAAGGATTGTTTCAAGCAAGGTCAGCCTCCCTTAGGGGGAGGTGTGGGGATCTTCTCATGCCCATTGCCTCCTTGTTTGGTGGGAATGGAGAGGGCCCCTGTAACAGATTACCTCACTGGTGTTGACCAGAAAATTCATGATTGACTATTAAAATCCCTGGAATAGGTTGAAACTGTAATTAACCCTTGGTTTGGGGGGCAGATGACTCCATGTATGTGTGTGTGTTTTTAGCTGTAAGAATCTCATCTGATGTGGGTCATAGGGTAAGAGATGGTACCTAGGTGAAGAAATTTAGTGACTGCTGCGATCTACAGATTCCAGTGTATCTTTCCTGCTGACACATTCACCAAATCTCTGCAATTAGGTCCTTTAAGCATAAGTATCAGTATCAGCTCATTTTGCTGTCTCTACATAAAAAATATTGTGCCTGTGAGGGTTAACAATTCTTCTATTTCTGTACACTTTTGTTAGTGAGTATAGGCTCAAGGAAATGGATGGGAGGACAACTATATTGATAGGGGTTTGAGGTGGGAAGCATCTTAAGCATAAGTGGCTGTCTGGGAGAGCTGGCTATCATGCCACATTCACAGTGTCACATGACCTTTTTTTAATGCCCTTCTGTGACCCCAGTTCTTTTCTTTTTTTGCCTCCTCTCAGAGGTAGTTGTTGTCCTGAATTTTATGTTTTTCCTTTCCATAAGAACTATACAGTTTACCATATTTAATTTTGCATGCTTTTGGAAATTATAGAAATGGAATCATACTTTTGTATATACACTTCTGTTTTTTATCACTCAATGTTATGTTGCTGAGATTCATTCATAGTGGTGTATATAATACTAGTTTATTCATTTTTACTGCTATATAGTATTGTATTATATAATACACAATTTCTCTGTAAGCACATTTAGATTTATCTATAATATAAAATTGTTTCCTGCATTTTCCCATTCTAAATAATGCTGCTGTGAGTATTCTTGTACATATCTTCTGGTGAGTGCAGTTTCACTAGGGTAGTGGTTTTCAAACTGTGGTTTGTGACCCATTACTGGATTATGAAGTCAATGTACTGGGTTGTGAATAGCATTAAAAAATTCTTACAGTAGACTGGACTAGAAAATGTCAGAGTGCCTACATGTAAGAGTGAGAATTGTTTCATCAAACTTTTGTTTCAATATGTGTGGGTGTATGTATATAACATGTATTCATATATTGTGATGTAAACTATAGTTTTTTATTGGAGATCATGACCCAAAGTTTGAAAGCTACTGCTCTTGTATACATGGCTAGGAATAGGATCAATGGGACATATAGACTATCAACTTTAACAAATTATACCATATTATTTTCCAGAGTGCTGCTACCAATTTACACTCTCATTAGCTGTGTGCAAGACTGCCAGCTGCACTACATACTAACCAACCTTTGATATTTTAGATTTTAACATTTTTGATAGTCTGGTGGGTGAAATAGTATATCATGGTGGTTTAAACTTTAAGTTCTCTGATTATGGTTAAAGTTGAGCTTTTCAATTTTCTCTGTTTCCTTCAATAAACAACTTTTGCTTCCTTTAAAAGTAGATTCCCAACTAAGATTGCTTCTGAAGGTTTCTCATTCTTTTGTAAAGTTATGCTTTTTACAGTGAAGTTTCTTAAAGAGGCTTAATGGCTTCTTAGCTTGAAAATAATTTCAGTATAGTGAAGGTTGTTAGTTTTTTTTTGTGACCAGGCAATTTAAGTTAAATTTAAGTTAATCCTGAAGTAAGAATGTATATAGATTAAAATGAAAAATTTTAAGTTGAAATTGCTCTTCATGAGTTTAAGATAGTGTTTTGATGCGTTTACTTTCTGAGATATGTTGGCTGTAGCAAGTGGTTTTTATTGAATCAGCATCTGTACTTTTGACAGAATCTTTTCCCTTTTTGCTGTATGAGTGGAAAAGTATCTTAGATCCCTGGAATTTATTCATTTCATTAAATGAAGTTTATACCCTTTGACCAATATCTGCTCATTTCCTCAATCCTGTAACCCCTAACCAACCATCATTCTACTTCTTTGATGATATGGAATATCTAAGTGAATCATACAGTATTTGTCTTTCTCTGACATTTTTCACTTAGCATAATGCCTTCAGGGTCCATCTGTATTGTTGCAAGGTAGGCTTTCCCTTTTTTAATTGATGGATAATATTTCATTATATATATATAGATCATATTTTCTTTACCAATTCATTTGTCAATAGATATTTAGGCTGTTTCTATATCTTGGCTATTGTTACTCACTTGTAGGCAGTTTATAACTGAGTCTTGTTTTTTTAATCCATTCAGTCACTTTATACTTTTGATTGGATAATTTAATCCAATTTACATTTAAAGTAATTACTGATAGGTAAGGATTACTATTTCCAGTTTATTAATTATTTTTTTGGCTCTTTTGTAGTTCCTTTGTTCCTGTTTTCCTTTTTTGCTGTCCTCCTTTGTGAATTGGTATTTTTCTGTAGTGATATATTTTGATTCCTTTCTCTTTGTATTGTATGTTTCTACTATAAGTTTCTGTTTTGTGGAACCCTGAGGCTTACTTGAAACATCATATTGATATAACAATATATTTCAAGCTGATAACTTAAGTTTGCATATAAAAACTCTACCCTTTTACTGTTTTTGATATCACGATTTAGTTCTTTTTACACTGTCTCCATTAACAAATTATTGTAGTTATAGCTGTTTTAATACTTTTATCCCTTATCCGTTATAGTAGAGTTAACACACCACCTTATTATAGTATTAGAGTCTACCAAATCTGACTATGTACTTTATCAGTATGTTATGTGTTTTCCTGTTTATCATTAGCATACTTTCAGTTCAGTTTGAAGAACTCCTTCCAGCATTTCTTGTAAGGCAGTCTAGTGGTAACAAACTCCCTCAGCTTTTGTTTTTTTGAGAAAATCTTCATTTGTCTTCATTTCTGAAGGATAGCTTTGCTGGGTAATGTATTCTAGGTGGGAAGTTTTATCTTTTAGCATTTTGAATATATCATCCTATGCTCTCTTTGTCTGCAAGGCTCCTGCTGAGAAATCCACTAATGGCCTTTTGGAGATTCTCTTGTATGAGAGAATATTTTTTCTTTTGTTACTTTTAAAGTTCTCTCTTTGTCTTAGATTTTAAAGAGTTTTTAAATAATGTGCTTTGAAGAAGATTGTTTTGGATTCAAATTACGGGGCAATCTGTTAGCTTCATGAACTTGGATGTCCAAATTTCTCCCCAGGTTTAGGAAGTTCTCAGCCATTACTTCTTTAAATAACCTTTCTGCCCTTCTCCCCTTGTCTTCTTCTGGGACTCCAGTGGTATGTGGATTGTTTTTCTTACTGGTGTTGCATAAATCCTATTGGTTTGTGTATTCCTTTTCTTCTTTTTTCTTTTTGTTCCACTCACTAGATTATTTTGAACAATCTATCTTAAAGCTCACTAATTATTTCTTCTGTTTGGTCCAGTCTGCTGTTGAGGCTTTCTATTGACTTCTTCAATTCAGTTGTATTTTCAGCTCTAAAATTATGCTTGGTTCTTTTGTTTTCTATCCATTTGTTGAATTTTTCATTTTGTTCTTGTATTGTTTTCCTGACTTTGTTAAAGCATTGATCTGAGTTCTCTTGTAGCTCTCTGAACATCTATAAAGCATTATAAATTCTTTGAATTATTTTGAATTATTTGTTGGGCTGCTCACGTATCTCCATTTATTTGGGTTCAGTTACTAGAAGTTTACTGTGTTCCTTTGGTGGTGTCACGTTCCCCTGATTCTTCATGATCCCTATAGCTTTGTGTAGATATGATATGCCTGTGCATATGAAGAAGGAGTAAACTCTTCCAGACTTTGCGGACTGGGTTTAGTAAGGAAAGACATTCACCTGCAAGGGGCACATTCACCTGGAGTATGCTGTAATTATGGGTTTAATGGTACAGGGCATTAGGTGCAAGGGCATCTGATGGTTCTGGTCCAGGAAGGTATGATATCTCCTCAACATGATGCTGAGGTCCATGGCCTTGACAACTGAGTGTTCCTTGGTGAACCAGTACCGGGTGGACTGCAGTGGCTGCAAAGGCTGTTGAGGTCCTCAGCAGCACCTCCATGTTCAGTGGCTAGGAACCAGGCAGGTAGTGATGGTGGTTGGAGTGGTGGTGTGCACCCACTTGGCTACAGGTACCAGCTGCATGTTCCTGTGTACTGGCAGGGTCCAGTTTCAGACAAATGGTGGTGGGTTCTAGGGCCAACTGCAGGATCACTGGTTGCTGTGGGGCCCCTGGCTGTTGACGTGTGCTCTTGTGGCTGCAGAGTCTCACCTCAGGTGCATACACAGCTGTTAATGGGAGTTGGGCCTGTGAGGTGCAGGTACACAGCTTGGAGGGGTTAATTATAAGCAAGTCCGGCAGTGCAGGCCAGTGACAGGAGACAGGGTCAGAGCTGGGCCCATGAGCGGCTGTGGGAGCCCTGGCTGTTAGTGTACACTCTGGTGGTTGCAAGGTCTCATCATAGGTGCACACTACGGAGGCTGGTTAGGGAAGTCAGGCCAGTGATGTGCAAGCGCACAGTAGGAGAGGCCAGTCCCAAAAGCACATGTGGCAGTCAGCCTTGGAAGCCTAGGCTGGCTTTTTGTACTCATGCAGATGCAGAGGCCTGGGCTGGCTGCTGGTGTGCATTTCACGTTCCAGTGGGGAAGTGGCTTAGGTGGCTTAGGGACATAGGTGGCTGGTGTCTGTGAGTGTGAATACCTGTGCGGTGAAAATTGGCGAAAGCTGCAGATGGTCCACAGTAGCTATGTTGGCTATTGGTTTCTTCAGTGGTGAAAGATCCTGGGCTCCTCTGCAGAGCAGCTCACTAAGAACTGTGATTGCTCCTACTGAGTGGCTGATGTCCGTAGTGTTCTCTTCTTCCTTATTCCCAGCTGTCTCTAGTCCTCCTAGCTTTGCCAGTCTCTTGATGGGGTAAAACCAAGTGGGTCCTTTGTGCAGTGCCCTGAAAGGCTGGGGAAGCTGGTTGCTCAACATGCTCCCTTTTCCCAGTGAGGGCAACTCTTTGTAGCTGGGGAGTTTCCTCTTGGTGCTAAGCAGTGCTGGCCTGTGGGTGGGATGATGCTGGGAAAATGCAACTCTTCTTCCTTCTCTTTTAATGTGATTATTCTCAGTTTTTTTGTTCCACTGTGTTGCTGAAGTTTCTTAAGTGAACTCCTGAGCATTCCCAGAGCTGTTTTTGTTCAGGGACTGTTGTCTAATTGTTGATCTTTGTTGGAGGAGAAAGGCTGGGGTCTCCTGCTTCACTATCTTGGTGATGTCACTTGGTGATTCTTGGGTATGTCAGATTAGAGGTAATTTATATGGTTAGCTGGCGTGATGTCCTTAGTATTTCTGTGTGAAAGTCTCCATTTGCCCTGAGATATGATCTGTCACACCTCATATTGCTGCTTAAATCATTTTAGCTTCTAAGTGTGGGTGGTCCTATAAGAAATTCTAGTCTAATATGCTTTAATTGGGAAGTTAATAGCTCATCAATTCCAGAATAAAACTTACTTGGTTTTAAACCTCCCCCAGATCAAAGCCAGTGAGGTACATTATTCTTGGTCTTTGATTGTCTTTCATTAATCCTTACTTCTTAGAATTCCCTCATGGATACTCCATTTCTTAGAAGTATGAGGGAGAGAGAGAGAGAGAGAGGGGTGAATCTTATATAAAAATGACTTTCAGGTATACCTCATATGTTTTGGCAGCCAATTTCTATGTGGAAAAAAACAACTCTTAAAGTATCCTCTGATTGTCACCTTTATTTTCTCATCATCCATCCTGTCATCTTGAAACAGCCTTCTAAATTTCCATAAAATCTTTTAAGCATTTGTTGTATAAAATATCAATATTTCAATAGAAAGTCCTCATGTGGGCATGGCACATATACTTTAAATAATCCCAGGTCAAAAATCACTCTTCTTATCTGAAAAATAAAAGGCTATTAAATGAAGGAATCACTTCTTGGACATGGTCTGAATTACTTAAACCACAGTAGCTCATATGCAGTATAATAAATGTTGTGGGTACTTGGATCAAATTGATCTCTTATTTTCAACCTGCAGACAAGAAAAGTAGATTTTAAAACTAAGAAAACATTTACTGTAAATATAGAAATAAAGGAATATGGAAACCCCAGGCAGCCGATGTGGCTCCTTATTTGGCACCTCGTGGGAAACAGGAAAAAGAGAAAAATGAAAGGTCAGGACAGAGCCTGGACATGGCCCTAGGCTGGGATTTGCTAGTAGGTAAACAGCTTCTGACCCGAACTTGAAATTCTAACACTTGACACTCAGAGACAAAAATATTAGAGTTCCATAACATTTCCTTAGTGTTTCTTTAAATAGGCAGTCCTGCTCACATTTCAGTATCTCTCCATAAGTCAGTTCCTTCCCATAGCTTGCCCACCAGCGCCTTCCTCTTACTCTTTAGGAATCCCTTCAACTACCACTTCCTCCTGGAGGCACTGCATGGTTTACTGAAGAAAGGCTCTAACGCTCCTTCTCCTAGACCCCTAGGATTTGTTCTATAGGATTTGTTCTATTACATGTAATAACTGAATGCATTACTTCCAGAGTGTTTTGCAGAACTCTATTTCCTTGCATTTCTTCTCGAAACAAAACAAACAAAAAACCCCAAATCTGTTTTGTGGTCAAATAGTTTTGGGAAACTCTGTAGTCTACATTTCTCTTACATATTTATATGCACATTTGAGTATTAATAGTCCTGAGAAGTACTTTAGGAAAGAAACTCGATTTTACTCAATGTTTAAAGAGTTAACTGACCATGAAACATTGCTTTTGGGGAACATCTGTCTGAGTACTCTGGAACAGGGTTGGGAAATGCTGTCTTACTAGGTTGTGATTTGTTTCTTTGCACTGACTCTCTATTAGACCATACTTATTCTTATCACTAGTGCTTGGACAGTGCCTGGCACATAGTAGGCCCTTAATGAAATGATTTGTTAATAAAAAACATGGGAGGGAGAAAGGTAATGATTCCCATGTTCAAAGCTTGGGCAGCTAATGCAGTTATTTATTATTGCATTATAAATCACCCCAAAATTTAGTGGCATAAAACAATCCTTTTTTTATGTTCATGGTTGTGGGTTTGGAATTCAGAAAGGGCATAGTGGGGAGAATTCCCCTTTGCTTCATAAAGTCTGAAATCTTTGCTGGAATATCCTAAATGGCATGGTGCCTAGAATGGCGGGGGGCCTGGAGGACCCACTTCTAATATTATCTCTTCACTGCTGTGTGTGGCCTGAGCACCTGTATGTGACCTCTTAAGCATGGTGGTCTTAGCATCACTGGACCTTTTGCTTCATGGCCCAGGGCTCCAAGGACAGGCGTTCCCAGAAACCAAGGCAGAAGCTGCCAATTTTTTTTTTATACCCTGCCCCTTGGAAATCTCAGATAAGTCAAAGAATTTGTAGCATGCTTCAAACTAGCAAAGCAATTGTGAGGATAGTGATGCCACTAATTGGCATAGGGATTTGGGGAAGAGAGTTTGCTGGGTAGGAGAGAGTGGTAAAATAACGTTTGAGAGTGAGGCACATGTAAGCATCCAGGCAGGGATGTCTAGGGGCAATCAGGAGAATGTATCTGGCTCTTAGGAGAGAGGAGGGAGTTAACAATGAGGGTTAGGGTTTGTCATGTAGGTTGATGCAGCAAGCACAAATAAGATTCTTGAGGGAAAATTTGCAGAGAAGAGGAGACAGGCTCAGACTTAGACCTAGTATTATGGACTTTCATATGTCCTCTCAAATTAGTTTGTTGCAATCCTAATGCCCTCTGTGATGGTACTAGGAGTTGAGGGGCTTTGGGAGGTGACTAGGTCATGAGGGTGGAGCCTTCATGAATGGGACAGGGAGCTCTCATGTCCATTTTCTGCCATCTGAGGATATAATGAGCAGAAGGCAGTCTGCAACCTGAAAGAGGGCCCTCAGTCGGGCCTGACCATATTCGCACCATGATCTCTTTGGACTTGTAGTGTTCAGAACTGAGAGAAATAATTGCCTGTTGTTTATAAGCTATGCAGTCTATGGTGCTCTGTTATAGCAGCCAGAACAGACTGAGACACCTGGGTAATGACAACATATAAGGGGACTCTGGAGGAAAATAAACAAGGGAGGGAGCAGAGAATCTGCAGCCATAGCAGAAGGTGCAGGACAGCATGGTCCTGGGCAGCCCAGAGAGGACAGAGTTCCAAGGGCAGGATGGTCAGCAGTATCACATGCCCCCGACAGTCCAGTAAGGAGGCCTGAGAAGTGTCCACCAAATTTGACAATTGTGGAACCCTTTGGGAAGGAAGTCTCAGTGAAGGGGAATGGGGGCAGAGGCGGTGGGGGGGACAGATTTTGAATTGCTGGAAAGGAATTGGTGGGGGGAAGCCAAGGGAGGAAGCTCTGTTTTCACAGCTGGGCTGCATTCAGGTGGTGAGAGAGTGCCTTTCTCTGCCCACAAAAGCCTTTCCATTTGATTGAACCAAGGAGCCACTTGGCACCTCATTCACAATTGTTAGAAATGTGTAAAAGTCATTGAACGGAAAAAGCTTTTAGGAGCACAAGGCAGCCACGGTGGATCATATAACAGCCCAAACATGTGACACATCCCTAGATAAGCCTGAAGCCCCAGCCAGTGACAGCTCTGGAATCTGCCAGGGAGGAGCTGATGCGAGGAGCAAGCACACTTCCTCTGGCATCTGCTGGCTGCTGAGAAGGGCAGTTAGCCAAGGCTGTTTTCCTGAAGGGTTAAGAGTCCTGCGGGCCCTGTTATTATAAAGATATGACTACATGGGGGTAGTGAATAAGGACGGTTGGGATAGGGAAGTGTTATATCATCTTACACATTCTACTAGTCCTCCTGACATTTGCCTTTCAGGAAAAGGCAAATGCAAGCCTACAGGAGAAATAATTTTGATGAATTTTTTCAGTTCTGTGGAACTTGAATGTGGGTATTGGAAAAAGTTTGTTACAGTTGATAAATTGTGATTAAACAAATCAATATACCTAAAGCTCTTAGAGTAGTGTCTGTTCTGAGAACCAACACCATATAAGTAAAGTATTATAGTATCATTTTATTATTATGCTATAGCTTTAAATACAGGATTATAGTTTGATTTGAAGGAAATTTGTCTTCTCCCTTATTTTACCTTTATAGATAAGATAAACTTCATATATTGGACCTTCTCAAGAAACATTATAGAATGGGAGCAAAATGTCTTTAGCCCTAATTAAAAGCACCATTTCCAAAAAACAAAGCGATAATGATCCACGTCTACTCAAAATAGAGGCCAAATTTGACAACTGAGTGTCTGTATTTAACCTAAGTGGATGTTCTTTGTAGCCAGTGGGCTTTGATTCCAGTGACTTGTTTTTTGACTCTGAACTAGCTTGAAAGGGCATGCATTTGGGAGAAGCAGTGTGCTCAAGTGATAAAATGTCCAGGCGTAAAGTGATCCGACTTGAAGGCCTACTGAAAATCGGGAGCCCCGCTGTGCACCTCCTGTCTCTTTGGCTCTCTCGGGAGAGAGAATGCTAGCAAGTTCAGGTCAGAAGCTGTTTACTTACTAGCAAATCCCAGCCTAAGGCTGTGCCCAGGCTGTGTCCTGATCTCTCATTTTTCTTTTTCCTGTGTTTCCCAAGCGGGGCCAGGTGAAGAGTCACAGCAGCCAGCTGGGGAGGTCTAGAGTGGGATCTATGGGGATTACTGTATTCTTTTATTCCTACTCTGAAAATAAAATCTTTACCAAAATCTTTTTCACCTGCTTGTACTTTTGAAAGCAGGATTCCAGTGTGATTCAGGGCCTGCCAAAGTTTGATATGAAGCCACATCAAACTGAGGATTAGAAAGTAGGGAAAAAGCAGATGTCTGACTTCACAAAGAAACCTATTTTTACATCTATATGAAGTAAATATGCACTTAGAAGCCTGAAGTGTTTATTTTGAAATGTAAGTTTTCTGATCAGAAAAATAGTGGGACAATTTATGTTAATTTGGAAGGATGTTTTTGGAGGATGAAATATAGACTATGTGGAGCAAATATGATGAATTAGAGACAAACACTTGTTTAAAAATTTTTTCATTCAATAGACATAGCCTTTCAAAGTATTTTAGACAGAAGTAGTTGTGAGCAAATTGAAAAGGAGTGTAGGTATGAGCGGTCCTTCAATGAGTGCAACCACTGGGCTTTTCCAGCACTTTCCTGAGGTGAGGAACAGGTGGAAAGGGGTCATACACTATGGTAAGAAGGGATGCTGTGGCCTGACAGAGATATGGATTTGTGCTTCTAGAGAACACAAGTAGGGTGGTCTCATGCTGAAGTAGAGGGGACTTAATTTAATCACAAGGACAGGCAGTGTTTTGCACATAGCAGGTGTTCTGTAAGTGCTTGTTGTCATAATGCAACTCACACATTTGAGTTTGTAAGGGTTTTATGGATCCTAAATTCCTAAAATGCCTTTTTTTTCCTGCTGATAGTGTGTGCTGGTAGTCAGCTGGGTGTTGGGCCTTCTTCAGGTTGATGTGCATACTTAACCTCCTGGAAGCTATAACGCTATGCTGAGATTGGGAAAACTTCATAGATGTATCTATTTCCTTCAGCTGGTTAGCATAATAAAGTCTGAAATAGGATTTTTTGGCTTTAAATATCAATTCAGGTGATACGCCTATGACTATTGGTCCTCAGTAATTTTCAAAACTAGAATCCTTTACTCTCTATAATGTTATGTTTAAAGTCAGCTGTTCCTAAACTGAGTTTTGTGGAACTTGGAATAGAGTTAGTTTCTATGGAATTCTTATGTCTCCAGAACTTACATCCTGGTTGATCTAGAGACTAGAGTTTATATTTTTAGGAAATGAAACAGACCTGTTGGTAGTTAGAAGCATTAGTAGTTGACTCGTCTATTCAAGCAAAGATTTGCCTGACTGATGTCTATGGTAAGATGAAATGGAATACCAATTATTTCTAACTTAATTTTTGATTATGTAGACCATTGGAGATATACCAAGGGATCAAGGAATGTTGTGGGAAGATAAACTCTTTCTTTCTTTCATGCACACACCCTCCCCCCCACAAATATATATATACATTTGGAGTTTGAATGATTCAAAAAAGAAAATAATGGACCATATTGGAGTTCACATCTAAAGCTATCTTTAATGGTAGCTATCAGTAATGGTAATAATATTTTATAGGGGGAAGAAAATTTTTTGGTGACCAGTGAAATAATTTTCATCATCATATACAAGATAGTGATATAAGATACTGTATTCAGTTAATGGTCTAATGAAAGGTGTAACTCTTTGACGACCAATGCAGTAGCGACTAGCTATATGTGGCCCTTTTGAAGTATGGTGAGTGCAAATGAGAACATGAGTTTTAATTTTATTTAATTTCAACTATTTTATATTAAAAAACATGTAGTTCAGTTATTAGAAAACTCTTATGAATGTTTGAAACAACTTAGGTATGTCAATTTTCTTTTCAACTTTAAATTCTAGGAAGCCTAAAGACAGAGCAGATTTTTCCTATGAAAATGTAATTGTCTGAATTGATATATGTTAGAAGTATAAAATATGCACTGGATTTGGAAACAATACAAGAAAAGAGTATAAAATATCTCAATAATTCTTTCACATTGATTTCATATTGAAATGATAATATTTTACATACAGTAAATATATGATTTTATTTTATTTGACCTATTTCTTTTACAGTTTTGTAATGTGATACTGGTAAATTAAAAATGACCTATGTAGTTTGCATTATATTCCTATTGGACAGCATTGGAATAGGCAGTATATAGTACAGTATTTCAAAATGAAAAAAAAATTCAATAAGAGCATGGGAAAGATCTGGAGATAATGAGCTTTTAGGTACTTAATGGAAAAGGAACATTCCAAATAGAGGGCAAAGTGCTCATATGAGCAAAGGGCTCAGGTGGGAGTGTGTGTGTGAGGTACTCTGAGCACAAAATGTGTGCATTAGGAGGTTCATTTATAGAGATAAATCCTGATAAGGGCTACATGCAGAGTGCTGAATGCCATGCTAAGGAACTTGGATCTTATTCTCTAGGCTATGAGGGAGCAATTGGAGATTTTTAATAAAAGAGGACATTTTATGGAGGTTAATTTTGTTGTATTTGAATGGAGAAATATTGGAAGACCAGTTAGGAGAATATTACCATTGTCATGGTGTAGGGAGTCCCTGATTTCGGTTGGATGGTTTATTAGGAATAGAACTGATGATGATAATGAGAATAATGATAGCTAATATTTATTAAGTGCTTATTTTGTGCCAAGAATTGTGCTAAATATTTTGCATTAGTTATCTTATGTAACTTTTGTAATAGTTCTCTGATTTAAGTACTGTTTTGGTCTCCATTTTATAATTGAGAAAACTGAAAGATACAGAAGCTCAGCATCTTTATGACGGAGCTAGTAGAATTACAGAGCTAGTAAGAGATGGAGCTGGAATTTGATTGAACTAATGAGATTGACCAGTAATGAGTGGGTTCAATTTTGGAAACTAGGCAGTCTCTGTTTCCCATTTTTTCCATCTTCCCTGGAGATGGGGGGAGGGATGCCGTCCCCTCTGTTATCTGTGCCTTCGAGTTTGAGGAAGCTCTGAATTGGTGTAGGCACATGTTAGCTTCTGGGTTTGGTCGCCAGCCATTAAATCACCACTGGTGTTCTGGGACTTGGTTTCTTTCTCTCTCTTTCTCTCTCTCTTTTCTTTTTGAAATCATGGAATAGCAGACACACATCGGTCTCACAGTCTGTAGCCAAAGACTATGACTTCAAGATTTTAGGACTTCAAGGTTTCAATAAGTGAAAAGATGTAGCTGCCATGAACTGAAATGGGGAAGAATATGACCAGAACAGATTTTTAGGGGAGACGGAAATAGGAGTCCTGTTTGGAACATTTAGAGAGTCCTGTTAACCACTTACAGTGAGATGCCAAGTGGACAGTAGACTTTGTAAGTCTATAGCTCAGGGAACATATTTAGGCTGGAAATGTAACTGGTATCATTAGTAACAGGGTTGGTATATATAGCAAGAAACTGTCTAGGATCATTACGGCATGAGTATAGATAGGAAAAAGATCTCAGATCTGAACTCTGGGATGCACCAACATCCAACATTTACAGGTTGGGGAGACGAAGAGGAATCATAAAGAGATTGAAAAGGTATTGCCTGTGAGGTTGGAGAAAAACCAAAAAGTGGGGTGACCTAGGAACCATGTGAAAACACTTTCAAGTAGGAAAGAGAAATCGAGAATTCAAATACTGCTGTTAGGTCAAGTAAGATGACTTGGAAAATGTCCATTTGATTTAGCAACCTGGAGGTCATTAGTAACTTTTCCAAGAGCCATTTCTTTGGTATGTTGAAGAAAGACTGACTACAGATTTCAGAAGGAAATTTTGAGAGAAGAAAAGCAGATAGTGAGTGTAGACACTACCTTAAAGGAGTTTGCTATAAAGGAAAACAGAAAAATGAGATGAAATCTGGAAGGAGGTATTGGGTCAGGGAAGATTGCGATTTTTGTTTTGTTTTTAAGAGAAACTGTAGGATGCTTGAGTGCAAATGGTAAGGACCCACTGTGGTGCAGAAGAGAGGGGAGAATTGCTGGAGTATCATTGAGTAGTTGAGAGAGGATGGCATCTTGTGCACAAGTAGAGGATTTGGCCTACGGGAAGGACAAATATAGTGAGGGAATAATATTAGGTTAATTAAATTGACAGTATCAAGTCATTAGTAAGCAGCTTACCAAATTGTACCTGGAATTTCTTCCTTTAAATACATCCTTCAAGATATCAAAAGATACTCCTTCTCAATCAAAATACGAGAAATGAAAATAAAACTGCAGTGAGATACCACTTTTCATCTATAGGCTGGCAAAGATTAAAAAGAAATCTTTGATAGCATACTGTGTTGGAAGAGTGTGGAGAAACTGTTACTTCCATACACTGCTGGTGGGAGTGTAATTGGTACAGCCCGTATGGAGGGAAATTAGGCAAATATTTATCAAGTTTACAAATGCAAGCCCCCTTGTACCTGAAATTCCTGGCTAGCTTGTTGTATAGATGTATTTACATATGTGGAAAGTGACATTTATTCAAGAATATTTATTGCAGCACTCTTAGTTAACAGGAAAAGATACAAATTTAAATATTTTTAAATTGATGTAGAAATTGTGTTGCACTAATACAACAGAATTGGATACAGCTGTAAAAACAGACATATGGAGGCCCTTTATTAATACAATAAGATCTCTGAGAAGTACTGTTCAGTAGCAAAGAGAGTTTTAGAATAGTACATCCAGTTCACTACCATTTATGAAAATATTATATACATATATAATTCATATGATTCACATACATATCAATTTGCATATGTCTGATTATCTCTGGAAAGATCTAAAAAATATTTTAAATAATATTACATGGAAGGTACTGTGCTAGTTCATTGTTCATTTGATAATCTGTTTTAATGATGAGGTTTATTTTTTAAAAACAAGAAGAGGAAAGTATGAGAATTTAAAAAAGTAAACATGTTTATGACTTTGGTACTTTTGATTAACCAGTAAATAAATACTTAAATAGACAGCTACCAACTGAAATCTAAAAAAAAATCAGGAAAAGAAAATTTGTATTGTAATTAATGAATCACAGCAGTTGATTTCACAATTATTTTAAATAATACTGAGAATTTTGTCATTTTTAACTTTTGAGTGAAATGTAGCAAATTATAATTTTTTATACTATGTAGTATATGCTTAAAATATTTTAACAAATTATACATTAATCTAATTTGTTAAATCTAAAAATCTATTCAAAAGTATTTTCTAATATATTGTTTTAAATATATAATAAAATATTAAATGCCTTGGTGGATTTGGCATGAACTATTTTAATATTCCTAAATTTTTCATAGATTTTGATTTTTTTAAAGGTATATATATTTTTCATTATTATTGAGCATCAGAAACAGGCTATATAATTGCTTGAAGGAATTGCGGTGCAATTTTTCCCCTATACTTTTTTTTGGTTTAGCTGTATTTCTTTCAGATTGTAGGCAATTGAGATCTTGCTTTGTTTTGTATATTTGACCTACACTAGTACAGGAAATTATGGCCATTTAGGTTTCCTTTCAATTACTTAAATTTGCCCCATTTTTTCTTGTCTGGGGAACAGGTTTTTTACTATATATTGAATGTCTTGTAACAAATGCACATTGGAATCATATCTGAGAATAATCCTTTTAGATTCTTAAAGCAGTATCATATTAACTTATGCTCAATATTTATACATTTTGGAATGTAGGATTCTGTTTTCCAATGTTTATTGTTGTACTTTCTAAAGTACCACTTGTCAAATCAACTCATTTCTAACAGTCCAAAAATGGTATTAATTTCAGGATTTCTAACATACAATCTTGAAAAACTAGAGTGATATATTTTGTCAGAACAAAGTACTAGTTGACGATTCAAAGACATACCTTTTTCTGAATGGTGTATTGTTAAGAGGAAATATCTGTGAACAAAAGGTGGAAATAACCACACTGGGAATCAGGTATCATATGCTGAGAACAAGAATAGTGAATAGAACATATGGGCGGAGTCTAAGGGCTTGACTGACAACTCAAAGACAACTTGGATTTCATCCACTTTCAAAGTATTACTTTCATGCTCTACTTTAAAGCACTGGCTGCTTTTCTTTGATTCAAATGATAGTAAATATTCCATGTGCAAACATATAGATAAGATTGCATCTACTTGTGTGGCAGAAGTATTTGTGTTTTATTGGACTTCACTCAGTAACTAGATCCTTTTAAAGGATTCACATTCACAGGTGTATTTTATAGATTAATTATTTCCATGTATACACTATAATTTTGTTTTCCTCATTGAAAAAATATTATCATGAAATGGAGAGGAAATATAGTCACATATAATTATAATTAAATACAACAAAATTATAATCAAATACCAGAAAAAGCCAAAATCTACCTCTAAAAGCAAAGGTCAAGAAATACAAACACCTGTTAATATGTTAAAGCATGTAAATAATTCTAGGTGTATGATTTTGAAAATACAGAAATATCTTTTGCTCCTCTGTAACTGTGCTCTTCTAGCAAACTCATCTGTAGTCATCAAGGTGATGTAAACAAGGGCGATCTAGACACCTGGGACACCCTTGTAATGTCACTAGCAGAGAAAAATTACTAGACACTTCAAAGACATATAATATTTTCAGTGGTGTTTTTGTGAAGGAAAGATAAATATCTCATTATCAGAAAGCAAATACCAGGGGAATGATAAAGTAATACAATGTGAAACAGGACAAAGACTAAAAGTTTGAAAGATATATGAAAGGCATATCTGGGGTAATTATACCTTCTTACTTCTCTTGTAGGGGTGGCAAATCAAACATAATCTGAGAAAGTAAAGTCAGATCACATGGGTTTTGGGTGAAAGCTGGCATAGGATTTGGAGGTAAATTCATTTTTAAAGTAAGAATTTCATGTTTTGATGTTAATAATGAGAATATCCGATCTACTTATGCTATGATGTATTTTTTATAAAGTTCGGTAGTTAAAGGCAGGAACATTTTGATTAGTTAAAAATCATTTGAAAAGGAGTGGTCAAGTGACAAGTTCTGTTTTTGTCATTTTGCTGAATAATTAGACTATGAGAAAAGTTGGCTAAAATGTAATTTACCACAATTTTTAAAATTAAAATATCGATACACAATCTTACGATGGTTTCAAATACACAACACAGTGGTTCAGCATTCATCCATATTATCAAGTCCTCATCCCCTCCAGTGCTTTCACTGTCCATCAGTGTAATAAGATGTTATAGAGTCAATAACTGTATTCTCCATGCTGTACTACCATTCCTGCGACCAATCTATATTGTGACTGCAAATTACTGTGTCCATTAATCCCCTTTACCCTTTCCTTAACCCCTCCCCCTTTGGAAGTCCCTTCTTAGTGTCTGTGAGTCTGTTGTTATTTTGTTCTTTCTGTTCTGCTTTGTTTTTATACTCCACAAATAAGTGAAATCATTTGGTATTTCCCTTTTCCTGCCTGGCTTACTTCACTAAGCATAATACCCTCTAGATACATCCATGTTGTTGCAAATGGGAAGATTTCTTTTTATGACTGAATAGTATTGCATTGTGTATATGTACCACATCTTCTTTATCCATTCATCTATTGATGGACACTTAGGTTGCTTCCATATCTTGACTATTGTAAATAGTGCTGCAATAAACATAAGGGTGCCTATGTCTTTTTGAATCTGGGATCTTGTTTTCCTTGGGTAAATTCCTAGGAGTGGAATTCCCGGGTCAAATGGCATTTCTATTTTTAGTTTTTTGAAGAACTTCCATACTGCTTTCCACAGTGGTTGCACCAATTTACATACCTACCATCAGTGGAGAGTTTGCCTTTCTACACATCCTCACCAGCATTTGCTGTTTCTTGTCTTTTGGAAAGTGGCTACCCTAACTGGTGTGAGGTGATATCTCATTGTGGTTCATTTCCCTAATGATTAGTGATGTGGAGCACCTTTTCATGTGCCTGTTGACTATTTGCATTTCCTCTTTGGAGAAGTGTCTGTTGAGGTCCTCTGTCCATTTTTTAACTGGGTTATTTGTTTTTTGAGTGTTAGGCATATGAGTTTTTATATATTTTAGGTGTTAACTCCTTATCAGATAAATAATTTATAAATATAATCTCCCATAATGTAGGTTGCCTTTTTGTTCTGCTGATAGTGTCCTTTGCTTTTTAGTTTCGTTTAGTCCACTTATTCACTTTTGATTTTGTTTCCCTTACCTGAGGACATGTGTTCAGGAAAAAGTTGCTCATGTTTATATTCAAGAGATTTTTGCCTATATTTTCTTCTAAGAGTTTTATGATTTCATGACTTACATTTAGGTCTTTGATCCATTTCGATTTACTTTTGTGTATGGAGTTAGACAATAATCCAGTTTCATTCTTTACATGTAGCTATGCAGTTTTCCTAATACCAGTTGTTGAGGAGGCTGTCTTTTCCCCATTGTATATGCATGGTTCCTTTGTCATATATTAATTGACCATAAATGCATGGGTTTATATCTGGGCTCCCTATTCCAGTCCATTGATCTATGGGTCTGTCCTTTTGCCAGTACCAGATTGTCTTGATTACTATGACTATGTAGTAGAGCTTGAAGTCAGGGAGTGTAATCCCCTCATCTTGATTCTTCATTCTCAGAATTGTTTGGCTATTTGGGGTCATTTGTGGTTCCATTTAAATTTTAGAAATATTTGTTCTATCTCACTGAAGAATGCTATTGGTCTTTTGATAAGGATTGAATTGAATGTGAATTGCTTTGGGCTGGGTAGCCATTTTGACAATATAAATTCTTTCTATCCATGAGCATGGGATATATTTCCATTTTTCAGTGTGTTCTTTAATTTCTCTCATACATGTCTTCTAGTTTCCAGAGTATAGGTCTTTTCACTTCCCTGGTTAGGTTTATTCCTAGGTGTTTTATTCTTTTTGATGCAATTGTAAATGGAGTTGTTTTCCTGATATATCTTTTTTGTGAATTCATTGTTAGTATATTGGAATGCAACAGATTTCTGTGCATTAATTTTGTATCCTGCAACTTTGCTGAATTCAGTTATTAGTTCTAATAGTGTTTTGGTGGAGTCTTTAGGATTTTCTGTGCATAATATCATGTCATCTGCAGATAGTGACAGTTTAATTTCTTCCTTAACAACTTGGATGTCTTTTATCTCTGTGTTGTCTGATTGCCATGGTTGGGACCTCCAGTACTATATTGAGCAAAAGTGGTGAGAGCAGGCATCCTTGTCTTGTTCCCGATCTCAGAGGAATGGATTTTAGTTTTTTTTCTATTAAGTATGATGCTAGCTCTTGGTTTGTCATATACAGCCTTTATTATGTTGAGGGAGGTACCCCTGTACCAATTTTGTGAAAAGTTTTTATCATTAATGGATGTTGAATTTTGTCAAATGCTTTTTCAATATATATTGAGAAGATCATGTGATTTTTGTCCTTTTTTTTTTGTTGACGTGGTGTATGATATAGGTGGATTTACAAATATTGTACCATCCTAGCATTCCTGGAATAAACCCCATGTGGCCATGATGGATGATGTTTTTGATGTATTTAAAAATTTTGTTTGCTACTGTTTTGTTGAGAGTTTTTGCATCTGTGTTCATCAGGGATATTGGTCTGTAATTTTCTTTTTTTGATGCCTTTGTCTGGGTTTGGAATAAGAGTGATGCTGGCCTCCTAGAATGAATTTGGAAGTATTCCCTCCTCTTCTAATTTTTGGAATACTTTAAGAAGGATGGGTATTAGCTCTTCTTCAAATGTTTTGTAAAATTCATCTGTGAAGCCATCTGGACATGGAGTTTTGTTTTTATGTAGTTTTTTTGATTACCAATTTGATTTCATTGTTTGTAATTGGTCTGTCAGTTTTTCTGCTTCTTCCTGGGTCAGTCTTGGAAAGTTGTATTTTTCTGGAAAGTTATTCATTTCTTCCAGGTTATTCAATTTGTTGGCATATAATTTTTCATAGTATTCTCTAGTAATTCTTTGTATTTCCATGTTGTCTATAGTGATTTTTCCTTTCTCATTTCTGATTCTGTTTATGGGTATACACTCTCTTTTTTTCTCAATAAGTCTGCCTAGGGGTTTATCTAATTTGTTTAGTTTCTCAAAGAACCAGCTCCTGGTTTCATTGATTCTTTCTATTGTTTTATTCTTCTCATTTTATTTATTTCTGCTCTGATCTTTATTATGCCCCTCATTCTACTGACTTTAGGCTTCATATGTTCTTCTTTTTCTAGTTTCATTAATTGTGAATTAAGACTGTTTATTTGGGAGTGTTCTTGTTTCTTTAGGTAAGCCTAGATTTCTGTGTAATTTTCTCTAAGAACCACCTTCACTGCATTCCACAGGTATTGGGCTGTTGAGCTGTTGTTTACATTTGTCTCCATGTATTTCTTGATCTCTGTTTTAATTTGGTCATTGATCCACTGATTATTTAGAAGCATGTTGTTTAGTCTCCATGTGTTTGTAGGCTTTTTTGTTTTCTTTCTGTAATTTATTTCTAGTTTCATACCGGTGTGGTCTGAGAAGCTGCTTGATATAATTCCCATCTTTTTGAATTTACTGAAGCTCTTTTTGTGTCCTAGTATGTGATCTCTTATAGACAATACTCCATGTAAGCTTGAGAAAAATGTGTATCCTGCTCCTTTTGGGTGGAATGTTCTGTAGATATCTGTTAAATCCATCTGTTCTAATGTATTTTTCATTGCCTCTGTTTCCTCATTTATTTTCTATCTGGTTGATCTGTCTATTGTTGTAAGTGGTGTGTTAAAGTCTCTTAAAATGAATGAGTTGCATTCTATTTCCCCTTTTAATTCTGTTAGTATTTGTTTTACATATGTGGGTGCTCCTATGTTGAGTGCATAGAAATTTATAATGGTATGTCCTCTTGTTGGATGACCCCTTTATCATTATGTAATGTTCTTCTTTGTCTCTTGTTACTTTCTTTATTTTGAAATCTATTTTGTCTGATGTAAGTACTGCTACTCCTGCTTTTTCCTCCCTATTATTTGTATGAAATATATTTTTCCATCCCTTCACTTTTAGCCTGTGTATGCCTTTGTGTCTGAAATGAGTATGTTGTAGGCAGCATATAGATGGGTCCTGTTTCTTTTATCAGTTCTGCCATTCTATGTCTTTTGATTGATGCATTCAGTCCATTTGCATTTAAGGTGATTATTGAGATTTAAGGTGATTATGTTTACTTATTGCCATTTTATTAATTGTTTTCTGGTTGTTTATTTCTCCTGTTTCTTTTTCTTCTCTTATTATTTGATGGATTTCTTTAATATTGTAATTAGATTTCCTTCCATCCTTCCTCCCTCACTCCTTCCCTCCCTCTCTCCTTCATTTAAAAAAATTTTTGTGTCTATTGTAGGCTTTAGATTTGTAATTACCAAAGCTTCAAGGATTGTTTCTTTACTATCTAACAGTATATCTTAAATTGCTGATTACTCTATTTCAAACACAATCTAGAGGTACTTTTTCCCCCACTTCTTCTTCCTCCTCCACACTTTATCTATTACATTCGTATGCTGCACTTTTTGTGTACCTATTGACTGATTTTATGAGTAGTTGATTTAAGTTTTGGTAATTTATTTGTCTACTACCTTTACTGTGGGTATACTTTCACAGGGACAGCTATTTAGCTAGGAACATTTCCATCTGAAGCTGTACCTTTAACATATCCTGTAGGGCTGGCTTAGTGGTGATGAATTCCTTCAACTTTTGTTTATCTGAAAATTGTTTAATTCTTGCTTCAAATTTAAATGATAATCTTGCTGGGTAGAGTATTCTTGGTTGGAGCTCCTTCTATTTCAATTTATTAAATATATCATGCCACTCCCTTCTGGCTTGTAAAGTTTCTGCTGAGAAGTGTGCTGATAGTGTGATGGGGTTTCCTTTATAAGTAATTTTTTTTTCTCTCTCTGGGTGCTTTCAATACTCTCTCCTTATCTTTGATTTTTAGCATTTTAATGGTTATATGCCTTGGTGTTGTCTTCCTGGGGTTCTTTGTTTACATAATTAATTAATTAATTTTGAAAAATTTTCATTAAGGTATCATTGATATACACTCTTATGAAGGCTTCACAAGAAAAACAATGTGGTTATTACATTCACCTTATTATTGAGTCCCCCCCATACCCCAGTGCAGTCACTGTCCATCAGTGTAGTAAGATGCCTCAGAGCCACCCTTGTCTTCTTTGTACTATACTGTCTTCCCATGATCCCTCACCACACCATGTGTACTAATCATAATACCTCTCAATCCCCTTCTCCCTCCCTTCCCACCTGCCCTTCCCAACCCATCCCCTTTGATAACTGCTAGTCCCTTCTTGGAGTCTGTGAGTCTGCTGCTGTTTTGTTCCTTTGGTTTTACTTCATTGTTTACTCCACAAATGAGGGAAATCATTTGGTACTTGTCTTTCTCCACCTGACTTATTTCACTGAGCATAATACCCTCTAGCTCCATCCATGTTGTTGCAAATGGTAGGATTTGTTTCTTTCTTATGGCTGAATAGTATTCCATTGTGTATATGCACCACGTCTTCTTTATCCATTCATCTACTGATGGACACTTAGGTTGCTTCCATATCTTGGCTATTGTAAATAGTGCAGCAATAAACATAGGGGAGCATATGTCTTTCTGAATCTGAGAAGTTGTTTTCTTTGGGTAAATTCCAAGGAGTGGGATTCCCAGGTCAAATGTATTTCTATTTAGAATTTTTTGGAGAACCTCCATATTGCTTTCCACAATGGTTGAACTAGTTTACATTCCCTCCAGCAGTGTAGGAGGGTTTCCCTTTCCATGAGCATGTTTTTGACTTTTACTTTAAAGTCTTTATCAAGAAGATTGGTGATTTCAGTTTCACTCAGTCATCTTTCTGGTGTTTTGCCTTGTAGTTTTGTTTGGAACAAATTCCTGTGCCTCCCCATTTTTTCAGTGTTTCCTATGGAGTAATAGTTTTATAGAGGGGGAACCCTCTAATACCCAGAAGCTCAAGGCAATTCACTTCCAGTGATAGAGACCCAGCTATTGGTGTGCAGTGGGTGAAGTGCCTTTTTCTCTGGCTTGTTGTGATCTGATTTCAGGTGGTCAGTGTTTGCTGTCAGTTGGTCACTCACGCAGGGAGAAAACTCAGGTCTGTGCCACTGGAGTTGCTGTTGGCTGAACCACCCTCCACAAAGCCTACAGTAATAGGGGGCCACAGGCAAGCAGGACTGGCACCTGATGGGAGGAAGAAGCTCCTGGAGCTGGCTCCCACAATACTTCCCTGGCTGGGCCAAAACTGGTCTGAGAAAGCTGGAAAACTCTTGTCAACAATGTCTGACATCATGGCCAGGCCAGGTGGGACTTCTGCAGGCCACATACTCAGGATGGAGCCTTGGTGCTGCATTGTCTGCAAGGGTGATGGAGCTTTTGGGGCTCTTGAGAGTTCCCAACCTATTGGGCTGAAGGTGGTCTGGGAATGTTTTGTCCATCTGCCCTGTCTCCTCAGCAGAGAGCTTTGTGTAACCCTTGCCCCTATGGTGCCCCCCTGCTGCTGGGATTTCTTTCAAACTGCGTGCTTTGCTTTGTCTACCAGGGGGACTGGTAGATCTTACCTGTTCTCCACAAACAGCTCACCTCTCATCTTCCCTGAGTGTTCTGCCTGTCTTTGTTGTGCAGCCCCACTAATCACCAGAGTACCATGTAATGTGGGTTCATGTTCCTGGAGGAGATCTCCAGGGTGAGATGTGCAGCAGCCCTGGGCTCCTAGCCCCTCCCTGCTCTGTTCCTTTTCCTCCTGCCTGTGAGCAAAGGTGAGGGGAGGGCTTGAGTCCCATTGGATCTTGTTTTTGCCATTTTACTCTTTTCTGTGAGGTCTTATCTTCTTCCCCAGATGTTGGTAGTCAGTTCTGCACTCTTCAGGTCATTTTCAGGTTTAGTTGTATTTGCTGTATGTTTGTGTTCTATGTGATTTGGGGAGGAGGTTTCTGCCTTGCCTCTTTACTCTGCCATCTTTTTCCCAGAATCCACAAAATTTTAATAGAGAAAATGAAATAGAATGTTAATATAATCAGAGGTGTCCTCTTCAAAATCTTTATGCAAAGAGCCTTTTGGAATTTCCTTTATGGAAATGAAAACAATGTCAACAAAATAATTCTTCTGTAACAATCTTGAAAGAAAATCTTTACTTTTACTTTATCTGAGTAAATTTCCATTATGGCTTCTTAATATTCTCCTTGAATGGAACTAGAGTGGAACTGATTCAGAAAGAGAAACTTGTCTTCAATCTATAGGCTTATGAAAAAAGGCTACTTACTCTAGTGGATTTTGGAAGACATGGCTTGTGTTATATATGTATTTGTGAATTTTAGAGCAGAAAAGAGGAACTTTGTTGAGACGTAGAGTCATTGGCTATGGGAGGTTACTTTGGTAAATATTTACTTGCCTCATTTTGATAAGAGAAGTAAATGAGGTCCAGAGGGATTAAATAATTTTCTCATGGTCATATAGCTAGTTAATGGCAGAGCTGGATTGTAACTTGGGACCTCTAAATGCCTTCTGAGATCATGGTTCCTTCTGGGCATCACTCACATCTACACCCTTGTATTCAAGGACCTCCATGTCTTCACCATCTCCCACATGGTCTGCAGCCCCAGTGCTATTTCTAGGATTTGTGTTTCAGACTCTGGGGGGTGCTGCCTTGCCCTGTGCTCTAGGTAAACTCAGTGAGCTGGAAGGGAGGTAGGAGGATAAGGTTAGATAGTCCTCCTGTACCCATCTCCATCCATCCATATGTGACACAGAGTTCTTCCTTTCTGCTCCTACCCTCATCCCTCCAATAGCCTGTACTTCCTGACTTCTGTCTTTTCCATGTTAATACTTTACCAAGTGTTCATTTTGATTTTATTTTGATCTGGTTAAATGGTCCAAATCTTTTTTTTTTTGGAGTGTGAGATGACAGAGTGATCATAGTTAAGATATGTCTTTGGATCCACTGTATCCATATCTTCCAAGTTTGCCCCATCTGTGGTACCCATATTTACTGATACCCAACCTCCAAGCTATTCCACATACAACTGTCAGGTTAATCTTAAAGCACAGATATCACCAATTTCATTCTTATCCTTAAAAATATAAATATACTATCTATATTTACAGAAATAATTACTTATTTGGATTTTTAAGGTTTTCTACAATCTTTCTCCTGAACAGTGTCATCCCCAGCCAGTCATATTAATGAACACTTTACTCCCTACCAGTGGTATTATTACTCATTGTCCATCCAATGGACTAAGTTTTCCTGACTCTTTCTACAAATTTTTTTAAGGAAAGTACAGTTGACGTAGTATTGTATTAGTTTCAGGTGTACAACATAGTGATTTGATATTTTTATACATTACAAGATGCTCACCAGGGTAAATGTAGTTACCATCTGTCACCATACAAAGATATCATAATATTATTGACTCTCTTCCCCATGCTCTACCTTTCATCCTTATGACTTACTTATTTTATAATTGGAAGTTTGTACTTCTTTATATCCTGCCTCTTTTACTTGGTCAAATGTTGCCTGATGTTGAGAATGCCATGACAGGTGAATATTACCTATTAATATGGGCCATTAAGAAACCTCTCCAGCCAATATTTCCAACACTGTCACCATTACCATTATTATTTATAGCTGGGGTCATAAATTAACTCATGTTATAATTTACATGTGCAGAGAAGTATAATTTATTAGTTTTATCAAAATTACTTTGGTCTCCCTACTCAGGTAGCAGGGACCTCTGTCTGTGAAATCTCCTTCCCACAAAGCAATTAGACTAAGTGTTCAATGTGTTTAAACCTTACACCAATTTTAATTTAAATACTTCAGTTGGGTGGTGCTTAATCTCTTCAGGATCAGATGCTCAGTCTCTTAGATGTTTTAGTCTTCTACTGTCCTTCTCAGCTTCTCACATTGTATTTGTTGTATAAGGTTTGGGACGATGTGTCCGAGCAGCAGAAAACTAGGGATCCTTGGGCAAGGTGTCCCTTGCTTTTCTAGTCTCTTCATCAGTGTCCCTTGCCCATTTAGTTGTGCTTGTTCTGCTCACATTTGCAGCAAAAGGCAGCAGCTTGTGTATTTCTTTTTACTCCCAGGAAGGTTCAGTTTTGTGATGGTGCCACAGACCTCTTCTGCTCCTTTTTGGGTGGTGTGCTTTGCAGCCACTAATTCAGAGCTTTCTGATCCCTGCAACCTCTGCAAATCCCCACTCACAGTCAGCTCTCTGGGGTCCTGTCCCATCTACGCTGCATGGAAAGATACTGAGGAAAACCGCGCTTCAGGATTTCCTTCTGCTTGGCCAGAATGCATCACTTCCTTAACTTTTCAGGGCTTCCCTCTTGCTCTGGGGCTCCCTGCACAGAGTCCCAAATGGGAGTGTGGGCAAGCAATCTGCCTGAGCTTCTCTCAGTGCTAACTCCCTTATCTAATGCATTTTTCCTCTTCAGGACAAATGGGGACCATGTCTTGTCTTCTGCTACATCTCTCCTACTGCTCTCTCTTTTTGCCTACCATATATTTGTGCCCAAAGACACTAGCCTTCCTCATGTCTTCCAACTTGTATGCTTTTGTTGTCAATCACAGAGCAGCATGCCTCATGACCTAGCTACTGTGCATTGTGGGTAGGCTCTCTGGGCCTAATCCTCAAGTTTGGTCCTGATATGGGGGACTAGGAGGAACTGTGGTTATCTTTTTATGTATGGTTATCTCTCTTTTTGAGATCAACATATTTAAGAGATTTATTGATTTTTTCTCCTTTTGCCCTGTTTCTGTTAATGGCATTATAATTCCACCTGGTAAGAAGCCTGTAGTTCCTTATTATTTTCTTAACTCTCTACTAATTTAGCCTCTAGCTTCACCAGCTCTTACTTTAAAATTCCCTCTTCGCAGTTTCCTTTATTCTTCGCTGCCCTTTTTCTGTACCTCAATCCTCCTTCAATTTATCCTAGTTTCTTAATTAATTTTGCCACCTTCAGAATTCCTGCTCTAAACCATTGCTCACACTGCCACATTGTCAGAATTATAAAATACAAAGTTCATAATTTCCATCCTCAAAAATATTTGGTTCTCCATGGCCTAGGGATAAATGTATTTGTTTGACAAATAATTATTCAGGGTATCCTATGTCATAGTTACCTTTTCAATTGTTATCAGATCTGTTACTTTTCTCTCCATCCCCAATCACTGCTACCTTAACTGAAGATACCATCATCTCTGGCCCAGATTACAAGTCTAGCCTCCTATCTGGCTTTGCTTTTCTCTTGCTTATCTCCAATCCATTCTCCAAATAGCAGCCACAATTATCCTTTACTTTTTTTTTATATTTCCTGTATTACATTTCCTCAAGGTGTTGTCAAGTACTAGTTATCAATTCTAGTTTGCTAATTTCCAAGTGTTAATGACTATAATAATACTTGCATTTTAAAATACCTTAACCTAAGCTAATGAGTAATTTCAGGAATCAGCACCTATCAAACAAATGGATTGGATGTGAAGGAGGGGAAATTGTGGATGACAGGTTAAATGCTTAATATGGTATTTTGTAGTCACTCAATTTAACTTCAGATAATACCATTCTAGCCCCATTTCCTTTGAGACAGTCCTTCACACTCACATACTACACGTTTCCACTCTTTTACTCATGGCTCCCCAGGTGAAGAAGCGTTTTCATGCCACCTTTGATTTGTGTTGTTCACTAAGGCTGGAATGCCCTTCCCATTACCTTTGTCAAAATCAACCTAATCTTCTAGGGTTTGAAAGAAATATTAATTCATTCCTCAAGACTTTCCTCTTCCTTTCAGTTAAAATCAATCACTTTTTTCCTGGTGGCTTTAAGTGCCTTCAGAAGAAAAACAGTTTTTTTTTTTTGAACACATATGATAGATTATGCAGTGGTTCGATTGAGTCTGTATACTACTCATTATTGAGGGAAGGCAGCCTATGTTATCTGTGTGTTCACCCCCCCAAAACCCTGTGGTGTGTGGTAGCAATCAATACATTTGTTATTTCTTCCCTCTGTTACCTACACTAAGGATCAGCATTTCATAACAATGACCAAATCTCCACTAGTGGCCCCATATTTTGAAATCACCAATTTTCTGGATCATGATGATATGTGGTTATACAGGTCACTAAATATATGTTTGTCTTTCTTACTTGCTATTTTTCTTTTCTCTTGGCCCACTGCTCATTTCTCTTTAATCTTAGGAAAGATTATTTAATAACAGTTCAGAAGTAAACTCCCTAGAAAGTAAATAACGAAAGGCTTAGACATTAGAAGTTTATGGCTGTATAATTGTCAATTATAGTTTAATCAGTTTTGAAAAGTGATTGTAGCCTCTTTAGTTTTCATAATACCTTATGTAAAAATAATTGTACAATATAATCCATTTAATAACACATTTTTAGGAATGAGGTTGTTGATTTATAATGACTGGTTCATCTGCCTTGATTCTTCAAGACTTACAGCAAAATTCAGAGCAGCTAATGTGTAATTGGAATAGGGATTCAGTAAATTGGTATGGATTTAGGAGTGTCTAAAGACTACACCTTCCTTTATGGTTCTTGAAATTACTCATTAGTTAAAGTGTTTAAAATGTAATTATAGTCATCAAAACTTGGAAATTAGCTAATTAGAATTGATAACTAGTTCTTGAAAAGTTCTTGAGGAAATATAGGAGACAGAAATTCTGAAGCAAAGTCAGGGTATTGTCTCAGAAGAAGTTTCCATCATTTTTGGTATGAGGTTAGTGCTGAAATAAGAGCCTAAGTGGAAGAGGGAAGAAAACAAAGCAGAAAAAGGGGAAGAAGAAGGGAACTGATATTCACTGAGTGCTTGCAATATTCCAAGTGCTGTGCTAGACTTTTTTTTTAGTCTTGAAATGTCATTTTCTTTTTTCTTTTGATATTATTAATATACAATTACATGAGCAGCATTATGGTTACTAGATTCCCCCCATTATCAGGCCCCCACCACATACCCCATTACAGTCACTACCCATCAGCATAGTAAGATGCTATAGAATCACTACTTGTCTTCTTTGTGTTGTACAGCCTTCCCCATGTCCCCCAACCCCCACATTATGTGTGCTAATCATAATGCCCCTTTTTCCCCCTTATCACTCTCTTCCCACCCATCCTCTCCAGTCCCTTTCCCTTTGGTAACAGTTAGTCCATTCTTGGGTTCTGTGAGTCTGCTACTGTTTTGTTCCTTCAGTTTTTTTCTTTGTTCTTATACTCCACAGATGAGTGAAACATTTGGTACTTGTCTTTCTCCACCTGGCTTATTTCACTGAGCGTAATACCCTCTAGCTCCATCCATGTTGTTGCAAACGGTACGATTTGTTTTCTTCTTATGGCTGAATAATATTCCATTGTGTACATGTACCATATCTGCTTTATCCATTCATCTACTGATGGACACTTAGGTTGCTTCCATTTCTTGACTATTGTAAATAGTGCTGCAATAAACATAGGGATGCATATGTCTTTTTCAAACTGGGCTCCTGCATTCTTAGGGTAAATTCCTAGGAGTGGAAATCCTGGGTCAAATGCTATTTCTATTTTGAGTTTCTTGAGGAACCTCCATACTGCTTTCCACAATGGTTGAACTAGCTTACATTCCCACCCAGCAGTGTAGGAGGGTTCCTCTTACTCCACATCCTTACCAACATTTGTTGTTGTTTGTGTTTTTGATGGTGGTCATCCTAACTGGTGTGAGGTGATATCTCATTGTGGTTTTAATTTGTTTTTCTCTGATGATTAGTGATGTGGAGCCTTTTCTCATATGCCTGTTGGCCATCTGAATTTCTTCTTTGGAGAAGTGTCTGTTCAGATCCTCTGCCCATTTTTTAATTGGCTTATTTGCTTTTTGTTTGTTGAGGTGCATGAGCTCTTTGTATATTTTGGATGTCAATCTCTTATCAGATATGTCATTTATGAATATATTCTCCCATACTGTTGGATGCCTTTTTGTTCTACTGATGGTGTCCTTTTTCTGTACAGAAGCTTTTTAGTTTGATATAGTCCCAGTTGTTCATTTTTGCTTTTGTTTCCCTTGCTCATGGAGACATGTTCATGAAGAAGTTGTTCATGTTTATATTTAAGAGAGTTTTGCCTATGTTTTTTTCTAAGAGTTTTATGGTTTCATGACTTACATTCAGGTATTTGATCCATTTCAAGTTTACTTTTGTGTATGGAGTTAGACCGTAATCCAGTTTCATTCTCTTACATGCAGCTGTCAAGTTTTGCCAACACCAGCTGTTGAAGAGGCTGTCCCTTCCCCATTGTATGTCCATGTCTCCTTTATCATATATTAATTGACCATATATGCTTGGGTTAATATCTGGGCTCTCTATTCTGTTCCATTGGTCTATGGGTCTGTTCTTGTGCCAGTACCAAATTGCCTTGATTACTGTGGCTTTGTAGTAGAGCTTGAAGTTGGGAAGCGAGATCCCCCTGCTTTATTCTTCCTTCTCAGGATTGCTTTGGCTATTCAGAGCTTTTGTGGTTCCATATGAATTTTAGAACTATTTGTTCCAGTTCATTGAAGAAAACTGTAGGTATTTTGATAGGGATTGCATTGAATCTGTAGATTGCTTTAGGCAGGATGGCCATTTTGACAATATTAATTCTTTCTATCCAAGAGCATGGGATGAGTTTCCATTTATTAGTGTCTTCTTAAATTTCTCATAAGTGTGTCTTGTAGTTTTCATGGTATAGGTCTTTCACTTCCTTGGTTAGGTTTATTCCTTGGTATTTTATTCTTTTTGATGCAATTGTGAATGGAATCGTTTTCCTAATTTCTCTTTCTGCTAGTTCATTGTTAGTGTATAGGAATGCCACATATTTCTGTGTATTAATTTTGTTTTCTGCAACTTTGCTGAATTCAGATAGTAGTTCTAATAGTTTTGGAGTGAATTCTTTAGGGGTTTTTCTGTACAATATCATGTCATCTGCAGTGACAGTTTGATTTCTTCCTTACCAATCTGGGTGCCTTTTATTTCTTTGTGTTGTCTGATTGCAGTGGCTAGGACCTCCAGTAATATGTTGAATAAAAGTGGGGAGAGTGGGCTTCCTTGTCTTGTTCCCGATCATAGAGGAAAAGCTTTCAGCTTTTCACTGTTAAGTATGATGTTGGCTGTGGGTGTCATATATGGCCTTTATTATGTTGAGGTACTTGCCCTCTATACCCATTTAGTTGAGAGTTTTTGTCATGAATGGATGTTGAATTTTGTCAAATGCTTTTTCTGCACCTATGTGGCTTTTGTCCTTTTTGTTTATGTGGTGGATGATATTGATGGATTTTTGAATGTTGTACCATCTTTGCATCCCTGGAATAAATCGTACTTGATGATAATGGATAATCTTTTTGATTTTGGTTTGCTAACATTTTGTTGAGTATTTTTGCATCTATGTTCATCAAGGATATTGGTCTGTAATTTTCTTTTTTTGTGGTTTCTTTGCCTGGTTTTGGTATTAGAGTAATTCAGGCTTCATAGAATGAGTTTGGAAGTATTCCCTTTTCTTCTATTTTTTGGAAAACTTTAAGGAGAATGGGTATTATGTCTTGTCTATATGTCTGGTAAAATTTAGCAGTGAATCCATTTGGACCAGGAGTTTTGTTCTTGGGTAGTTTGCTGATTACTGATTCAATTTCGTTGCTGGTAATTGGTCTGTTTAGATTTTCTGTTTCTTCCTTGGTCAGTCTTGGAAGGTTCTATTGTTCTAGAAAGTTGTCCATTTCTTCTAGGTTATCCAGCTTGTTAGCATATAGATTTTCATAGTATTCTCTAATAATTCTTTGTACTTCTGTGGTGTCTGTTGTGATTTTTCCATTCTCATTTGTGATTCTGTTTATGTGTGTAGGTTCTCTTGTTTTTCTTAATAAGTCTGGCTAGGGGTTTATCTATTTCTTTATTTTCTCAAAGATCCAGCTCTTAGTTTCATTGATTTTTTTCTATTGTTTTATTGTTCTCAATTTTATTTATTTCTTTTCTGATCTTTTTTATGTCCCTCCTTCTGCTGACTTGGGGCCTCATTTGTTCTTCTTTTTCCAGTTTCAATAATTGTGATTTTAGACTATTCATTTGGGATTGTTCTTCCTTCTTTAAATAGGCCTAGATTACTATGTACTTTACTCTTAGAACTGCCTTCGCTGCATTCTGCAGAAGTTGGGGCATTGTGCTGTTGTTGTTATTTGTTTCCATATATTGCTTGATCTCTGATTTAATTTGGTCATTGATCCATTGATTATTTAGGAACATGTTGTTAATCCTCCATGTGTTTGTGAGCCTTTTTGTTTTTTGTGTACAATTTATTTCTAGTTTTATACCTTTGTGATCTGAGAAGTTGGTTGGTAGAATTTGAATGTTTTTGAATTTACTGAGGCTCTTTTTGTGGCCTAGTTTGTGGTCTATTCTGGAAAATTTTCCATGTGTACTTGAAAAGAATGTGTATCCTGCTGCTGCTTTTGTGTGTAGAATTCTGTAGATGTCTGTTAGGTCCATCTATTCTAGTGTGTTGTTCAGTGCCTCTGTGTCCTTACTGATTTTCTGTCTGGTTGATCTGTCCTTTGGACTGAGTGGTATGTTGAAGTCTCCTAAAATGAATACATTGCATTCTATTTCCTCCTTTAATTCTGTTAGTATTTGTTTCACATATGCTGGTGCTCCTGTGTTGGGTGCATAGATATTTAAAATGGTTATATCCTCTTGCTGGACTGCCCCCTTTATCATTATGTAATGTCCTTCTTTGTCTCCTGTTACTGTCTTTGTTTTTGAATCTATATTGTCTGATAAAAGTACTGCAATACTGCTTTTTTCTCTCTATTGTTTGCATGAAATATCTTTTTCCATCCCTTCATTTATAGTCTGTGTATGTCTTTGGATTTGAAATGAGTCTCTTGTAGGCAGCGTATAGTTGGGTCTTGCTTTTTTATCCATTCTATTACTCTGTGTCTTTTTATTGGTGCATTCAGTCTATTTACATTTACAGTGATTATTGGTAGATATGTACTTATTGCCATTGTAGGCTTTGAATTCATGGTTACGAAAGGTTCAAGGGCAGCTTCTTTACTATCTAACCATCTAACTCACTTATTACGCTATTATAAACACAGTCTGATGATTCTTTATTTCTCTCCCTTCTTTTTCTTCCTCCTCCACTCTTTATATGTTAGGTGTTTTATTCTGTACTCTTTTGTGTTTCCCTTGACTGATTTTGTGGATAGCTGATTTTATTTTGCTTTTAGTTAGTATTTGGTTGGTCTACTTTCTTTGCTGTGCTTTTTTTTTCCTCTAGTGACAGCTGTTTAGCCTTAAGCATACTTCCATCTAGAGTAGTCCCTTTAAAATACATTGTAGAGATGGTTTGTTGGAGATGAATTCCCTCAATTTTTGCTTATCTGGGAATTCTTTAAGCCCTCTTTCAAATTTAAATGATAATCTTGCTGGATACAGTATTCTTGGTTCAAGACCATTCTGTTTCATTGCATTGAATATATCATGCCATGCCCTTCTGGCCTGTAAGGTTTCTGCTGACAAGTCTGATGGTAGCCTGGCGGGTTTTCCTTTGTAGGTGATATTTTTTCTCTCTCTGGCTGCCTTTAATACCCTGTTGTTGTCTTTGGTCTTTGCCATTTTAATCATTATATGTCTTGGTGTTGTCCTCCTTGGGTCCCTTGTGTTGGGAGATCTGTGGGCTTTCATCATCTGCGAGATTATTTCATTCCCCAGCTTGGGGTTGTTTTCAGTAATTATTTCTTCAAAGACACGTTCTATCCCTTTTTCTCTCTCTTCTTCTTCTAGTACCCCTATAATGAAAATATTGTTCCATTTGGAGTGGTCACACAGTTGTCTTAATATTCTTTCATTCCTAGAGATCCTTTTATCTCTCTCTGCCATAGCTTCTCTGTATTCCTGTTCTCCGATTTCTATTCCACTAACTATCTCTTCCATCTCATCTAGTCTGCTCTTAAATCCTTCCTTTCTTTGTTTCATTTATGTTATCACCCTCCTGAATTCATCCCTTATCTCTTGAATATTTCTCTTTAGCTCCATCAGCATGTTTATGACTTTTATTTTGAATTATTTTTCAGGAAGATTTGTGATTTCAGTCTCACCAAGCCCTTTCTCTGGTGTTTGAGGGATTTTGGACTGAACAAGATTCTTCTGCCTTTTCATGGCAATTCTACCTTTTCATAGGAGTGGTTGCTGGTGAGTGGTGCATGTGTCAACTGGGAGAGCAAAGTCCCTTTGCCTATGTTTGCATTCTGTGCCAGTTAACTGCACACAGGGAGCAGCCTCTGGTTAATTCCCTAAGCTGCTGTGGGCTGGGCGGCTGTCAGGATGGCCTAGGGCACTGGTGGATTTGCAGGTGAGTGGTGCATGTTCTGCTGTGAGAACAAAGCCTCTTTGTCCCTCCCAGACTCTGTGCCAGTCTCTGGTGTCTGTGCCGGTCAACTGCTCACAGGGAGCAGCCTCTGGGTCTTGGCCAGTTAGCCGCACGCAGGGAGAAGCCTCTCTGTTAAGCTGTGTGGTTGCTGTAGGTGGGGCTGTTCCCCGGCTGTTCCGCAGCAACGGTGCATTAGCTAACTGGTTTGCTTGCAGTGCCGGTTGGGGGTCGGGGAAGAAGGAACACCAGGCTGCTCAGCACCACGGGGGTTTTAGGAGCTGTGTTGACACCCAGGGCATTAAGGCACCTGAAGTTCCTCAAAGTTCCCAGCCTGTTGGGCTGAGTGTGCCAGGATGATTTTGCCCACCTGTTAAACTCTTGTCCCTTTAAGACTTTTAAAGCGCCTGCTTTTCTTTTGTCCCAGGGCAGCTGGCTGTGGGAACCTGTTCGCAGTCTCCATCCCTGACCTTGCTTTTCTGCTCCTCCAATATCCAGTGCATCATGCAATGTGTGTCTGTGCTCCCAGGGCAGACCACCAGGGCTGGTTATTTAGCAGTCCTGTGCTTCCACTCCCTCCCCACCCTGTTCTTTTCCTCCCACTGGTGAGCTGGGGTGGGGGGAGTGCTCGGGTCCTGCTGGGCCATGGCTTTGTATCCTATCCTTCTCCATTAGATTTTGGGCTCTTGCAGATTTGGCCTGGCTCATGTACTCTTATCTTGTGGTCACTCTTTTGAAATAGTTGTATTCGGTGTATTTTCAAAATATATGTGATTTTGGGAGGAGATTTCTGCCACCCTGCTCACATGCCATCTTGATAAATGTGCTAGACTTTTCTTTGTTGTTAGATCATTTAGCCTTAAGGGAATCACTAAGACTACCTCCGCCTAGTTTACAATTTTACATAGTCTTTCACTGAATAAATCTGTCTCTCATAGCCCTTTCTTCACTTACCAAGGATTTCTTCTTCATTTCCTGCAGAGCATCCCTTTTACCAATGACCTGAATTTTTCTTAAGTCCCTGCACCCATGCCCTTTGGATGAGTGGTTTCACACTGACTCTGAGCATGGCCATGGGACTTCCCTTGGTGAATAAACAATAGCACATTTAACACAAGCAGAGGAGGCTAAGAATCCCTTATGCATTTTCACTCGTCATTTATACAGCTGAGTTCACTTGCTCTTGCATCTCTACCCAGTCATGAGTAAGTGTCTGAACTAGCTGGAGGGATTCACATGGAATAAAGCTGAGACCACCTGAACCTGCAGATGTAACAAAATAGCAGGGAACAGTAGAGCCTATCCAAACCACTGCTCACTGCAGATGAAAATGTGAACCCAGTTGTGACCCAAAAAAACTACTCAGTTGACCTGCTGACTTATGAGTAGTAATAAATGGTTGATTTTTAAGTACTGAGTTTTGGAATGACTTGTAACAAAGTATCATTGTGGCAATAGATTATCTGCTACACACCAGTTACTGTGACATGTATTAGTAATACAAAGATCAAAAATAAATGGCCCTGTTTCAAACAATAAGGCTTCTCTCTCACTTACCAACTTTACATTTCCCTGTATGGCCCCGGAAGATGACTGGTTAGCCAGAGACCGGTAAGATTCCTCAAGGGAGGAACAACCTAAGACCGGCACAGTCGCAGAGGGGGCATCAGGTGAGAAATTGGGGATCAACAGTGGTGAGGCTTAGAACCTCACCCCCCCTGTTTTGAGAGAAATCTTCTTCTGCATCCGTGGATGTTTTATTACCCTTGACTAGCTTGGATTAACACTTAGTCTACAGGCACACACCTGATCATCTACATTTGCTCTCTTACAACACTAAACTATGTTGTCTACCTTTATCTTGCATCTACCTACCACTTCAGCATTTTATTAAAAAAAATAATAATAAAGAGAGAAATGTGGTATCCACATATAAATCAAGTATAAAAATCAAATGAATATTCATATTTGAACTGATTGTTTATAGTTCATAATGCATGATCAAAACAGAAAGTTTCTGTGATGACTGCCCTTGTACTGTTTACCATGTAACTTATTCACTATGTAAGAATTTGTTCTCCATGTAAGAACTTGTTTGTTATGCTTCAGAAAATTGGAGAATGACGAAAATTAGGCTTGGGGTGGATTAATGATTGTGCATTGAGCATTGACTCCCCTATACAAAATTTTATTGTTATTAACAACCATTTGATCAATAAATATGAGAGATGCCCTCTCAAAAACAAACAAACAAACAAACAAACAAACAAACAAACAAACAAACAAAAAGTACAGACTTCCAATTGTAAAATAAATAAGTAACTGGGATATAATGTATAGCATAAGGAATATAGTCAAAATATTGTAACAACTTTGTATGGTGATAGCTGGTAGCTAGAATTATCATGTATATAAATGTTGAATCACTGTGTTGTACACCTGAAACTAATGTAATACTGTGTGTCAATTACCCTTCAATAAAAAAATAATAAAATAAAATAAATGGCCCTGTCCTCAGGATGTTTATTTTCTGGTGAGCCAGCAACAATGGGATTACTGTTGCAATCACCACAGTAATAATAGTGTTGTGGAATCAAGAGGACATGTACCCTGGTAACTGATATGTGAGAAAAGGTGACATTTGAACAGGTTCTTGAAGAGTGGGGAAGAATTTCCCTTATGGAGAAGAGAGAATATTTGAGAATGAAGAAGTATGTACAAAGAAAGCGAAGCACATCAGAGGAAAAGGCAGGAAGAATTGTAAGAGATAGGGACCAAATGGATGAGTGTTGGGCACTTTTGGTATTCAGCTTGTTACTGAACCTATCAGGCTTGGATCTGCTCACCTGACACACAGCAGGCCAAACACTGACACTGGAGTATAGTGAAAGAAAGTAGGCATTTATTACAAGGCACTGAACAAGGAGAACAAGGGAGCAAATTCTCAGAGTCCTGAAATACCCATTGGCTTACAGGCAGTGGTGAGAGTCTTAGGATGTGTGATCAACTCATAGACATCTGATTGGTTGAGCATTAATTAGGTCACCAAGAGGTATTCTGAAAATCTTAATCATCAGTTTTCTGACCCCCAACTAATCTGGGTCTATATGCTTGCAGTGGTGGGGTCTATCTGGTGGGGTCTCAACTCCTATAAAACAACTCAAGGATATGCATCAAGATGTTATCTATAGCTCTTGAGGGGAAACTGAAGTTCTGTGACTCTGATTGATATCTAAGCAAAGCTACTATAACCCTTGCCTAACCTGCTTCTCCTTTACTCCCACCCATATCCATTGCCCTAATATAATTAACTATCTAGTCCAATTTCCACACTCTGATTTGCAGTGGAAAAAAAATCTTTGGGGCTTCACTGAGGAGGGGATGACTGCTAGGTTTCAAACTTACTACTGGAGTATCCAGGGCATAGTTTTGTTTGTAATTGTTCATGATAAACCCAGTTTGTATTCTTGAGTAAACTATGGTCAATTTGTCTCTTCTGTGAGGCCATCATGATAATAATAACAGCAACAACTGAAAATTATAAATAGTAATTGTAACCAAAATCAATAGTATTAGGGTAACAGATATGAAGAAAAGAGGAGATAGCCCTCTCTGATTGAGTAGGAGCATTATACACTAATTGCTTAGAAAGAATCTCTCTCCCCTTCTTTTATATTATCTATAAGGAACAATGATTTCTTAAGAATCTAAAATCTTTATTAACCACTGTTTCTCAAAAGGCATGACTAGCTTTCTGGAGGTCATTTTCTTTTCATCTTTATCTTTTTGACATCTACTAAGTTATCCTTTCTTCAGCTACTACATCTGTTACCCTGAATATTAGTCTTTATTACCCAGTGTATATAATAAAATTATTTCTTATAAAGAAATTAAGATGAGTATTATTGAAGTGGAACTGAGTAGTAGCAGGCCTAGTATATTATGGATTCTTAAAAAGTCACTGTTTTTAGTATGTTCTTCAAAAAATTAAAAATAGAAATACTGTGTGGCTCCATAATTCCACTTCTGAGAATTTACCCAGAGAAAACAAAATCATTAATTCAAAAAGATATATGCATTCCTATGTTTATTACAGCATTATTTACAATAGCCAACATACAGAGACAGCCTGTGTCCATAATTGATATATAGGTAAATTAGATGTGGTATATATACATGTATGCATACATATATGTAATATTATATATATATAATGGAATATTACTCAGCCATAAAAAAGAATGAAACCCTGCCATTTGTGATAACATGGATGGATCCAGAGGGTGTTATATTAAATGAAATCAGTCAGATAGAGAAAGAAAATTACCATCTGATTTCACTTATATGTGGAATCTAAAAAATAAAACAAATGAACAAACAAAACAGAAATAGACTCATAAATACAGAGAACAGACAGGTGATTGCCATAGTGGAGGGGAGTGGGAAGATGGATGAAATAGGTAAAAAGGATAAATAGGTACAAATTTCCAATTATAAAATAAGTAAGCCATGAAGATGAGAAGTACATACAGAACAAATTCTCTAGTATAGGGAGTACAGTCAATAATATTGTAATAACTTGGTATGGTGACAGTACCTACACTTATTGTGGTAAGCATTTCATAATGTGTGTAATTGTTAAATCACTATACCATATATCTATTTATTAACTCTACTTGAATTTAAAAAAGTCATTGGTTTTGTTGATATCTGTTCTTCTGTTTTTCGTAACTTACCTTGTTAAACTATCTATCCTAATATTTATTTAGTGCTTTTTTTTGAAAGTTCCTAGAAGCTTAGTATATGTACTCAAGTCCATGTGACATCAGAATGAGTGAAAACCAGAAGGTTATACAGCAGTTACACTGTTGCTTTTGAGGACCACCTATGTACCTATGTTAAATTTATTTTCTACCAGTTCTTGATTGAAAAGTCCCTCATAGAAAGGGAAAGTAAAGATTCTTTTGGATAGAGTATTAGTGTACTTTTTCTGTAGCAAAATGCAAAATGCTTCAGGAAACATTAGGCCCTGAAGCAGGTTGTCACAGAAATGATCTGTTGCATATTTCTCAGCAGTAGAACATCTCCCATCAATTCTTCTAAAAAAAATCAAAAAATTATTACAGGACAGCTTGGAATAGTGGGGAAGGAGCAAAGCATAAAGATGTAGGCTGCTTATATGTGACCTTTTTTCTCTTTAAACACAGACTCAGTTAATTGAAAATTAAAAGTGATTTTAAAGTGGATATATATTTTGGTCAATTTGTTTCACTTTCCCTTCCTTGTAGCTAACAAATGCTAGTTTTTATAGGCAGTTAATTTTGAAACTTCACTTAATTTTTATTCTCTTAAAAAAACAATACAAATTCATTATTTTATCTCTTTCACTTATGTGCACTTCTTTCATTTTTCTCTTTTTCTTTTTAAAATGTGCAACTTTTGGTATAAGAATATTTGTTATTTGCCTTTGGCTTCCTGGGATTTATGTTTTTAAAGATTGATTTACTTTTTATTAGGTGGTTTGGTACAGTGGCACTGTTTTAGTCTAGGAGATGTATTTATTAGTTTTATCTATCTCTCTGTTTTCAAAGAACTGAGCACACAAAGAATTTAAACCCACAGTACTCCTTTAACACAACAAACGGTAGCAACCAGAAGCAGGACTGGGGAAATGAAGGAAGAGAAAGGACATTTTCTTTTTCTTCATAGCTCTTTTTTCTGTATTTTAATGTGGTCATTGTTTAATTCTGTGGAGAGTTTATAAGTGCAATATATCTGGAAAATGCATAGAAGTTCAAGTTGTGCAATATTATTTATGTCTTTTTAAAAAGAATTGTAGTTAAGCATGTACTTTAGACTCAAATGTTGACTTACAAAGAAAAAATTTACTAAACTCATTGCTTCCTTTTAGAAATATTTTAGTCTTTTAAATTTATTTTTTAAGAAAACTTTCGAAGCAGCATATCAAGGATAGAACCTAATAAAATATTACCTTGGGGCAAGCCTCTTGTATATAAAATCAGGGACTATAGTGCCAGGGCTTTCTATTAGTACCATCCATTTTGTTAGCATTTTTCCAATTTATCTTGCGTTACTAACTCTCAACGTACTATGCCTATTGTAAATATTTAAGCATTACTGTTGACATAAAGATAATACTGACAAATTGAGTTAACATTTCTGTTGAGGATTACTGACCATGTGTAGCCCAGAACAACTTTAACACCCACACCAAACTCTATACTCCGGCCAAATTGTGTTTAGTCTACAATACAGTGCTGTTCCTCAAATGAATTTTTAGCTTTGATTTACACAAAACATGAAACAACCTTTCTTGCTTCAATTAATTGTTTGACTTTCCTAATACATTTCCATTTTAACTAGATTATATCTATATCAAAGGAAAAGGAATGTGTGTAAGATGTCAGTTTCTTGGGTATATGTACCCACCCATTCTGGGATATCATAACTTTGTGTGATCTGAATGAAAGGAACTCTGTTCTGTTTCTCAGCAGTCTCACCTGAGATTGCTCTCTTTTTTGCTGTACCTCAAGTTATGTTCATGTTTCACATTGTGACTAACTTTTACATTATTTATCTGGCTACAAAAATCTTACTCAAAAGGAAAATAATTTGGAAAATTTTATCTTGTGGAAGAATCCCAGACCCGTCAACAAAAAATTACCAAGTGAAGTGAGAAAGACTAGCAAAAGGTGAAATCCCACTCAAATATATTGACGTATTTCCAGTAAGTTCTTAGGAGTTTTATTTCTCCTATTGTCCAGTTAACCAGAATATGGCCATTTTGAGGTTTAGTTGATATATCAATCTTCATAATAATCTTGGCTACACATTTATAAGATAATCATCACTCTAAATATATTTAGAGGGAAAATTTTATAAAAATAAATGCAATGGAATTCTCGTAAGTGATGTAATTTTGGAGCCATTGTGGAATCCTGCTCTTTTCAGGCTATAATGTGTTAATAAATTAGCATGAACAGTTCTCTTTCCTGTTTTGATGCAATTCAGCTTCCATAGAAAAGCTTAGTACTACTTAATATGGGGTTCAAAACACATATTAATTTATTTCCTTTTTCTTAATTCATTGACTTTTTTGAGAAAACAATACAAAAACCTGGTGACATCTGGAAGGCAAAATTAAAATTTGGTTAAATTGTATCTTTCTTAATTACTTTGCAATTTAATTTCCCTCAGTGCTTTAGTTTAGAGCCCCAGGACTCTATTTACAATTTTAGTTTATCCTAAGAAGAAATGCTGTATTCTTCATCTTAATCTTATAAAATGATTTCTGCATCTACTAGTTTATATTTATTTCTTAGAAATTTCCCAAATGTCTATTTAGACTAAGGACACCCCCTCATTATTGTTACCTTTTTATTTCTACATATTATATTTTTCTCAAAGCCTATCTTCAGAGCTGCTGCATGAGGCAACTATTTTTTTCTTAGAAAAATGTCATTATTATAGGATTAAAATAAAAATTTGAAATTTGTACTGCAATGATTTTATTTCCTCATAATGTTTTCTATTTGTGACATAGTGGTCAGAAATTAAAATGTACTGAAAAGATAAATATGAACAAGATACTACATTTGAAATCTCTTGACTAATGAAGCTGTTGGGGAGCAGTTTTCTATGCTCTTCCTTTAAAAAAGGAAACTCACTTGGGAGAAGCTCTAGAAATTAATAGAGGTCTGTGAGGTCTTAACTGCCTGAGGTTCTAGTTCCATTAATTCTTTGGAAAGATCTATAGCCTTCTATTGGGAAGCAAATGGCTTTGTTTGAGACTCATCAGCCTTTGTGACATCAAATAGTTGTTACAAAACAACAGCGTTTTGAAGAAGCAGAAACAGATGGATTGAATTTCCTTTGAAACACAATAGGGTTTAAAAATGATGGAAAGAAAAAATAACGCCAAATCCTCAACTTTTGTAAAGGAGTTAGAAACATTTCCCAGCCTCAGAATGCTGTCCTGTCCACTTAGAGCACATTGACAGAGGATCTTGAAGAGCCCCACCTGTCTGTGAAAACGCCACAAGCCAGTCAAGTTACTCAGATCCCCTATCTGCCGGGCCAGGCCATAGACGTCACATTCCAAAAGGGATTACACTTGTACCTGATCCGGAACTCCAGTTCTTCAGTCAAAAGTGAATGATTTCAGTAGAGTTTTTAAGGCTTTAGTTTAAGAACAAAATGTGTGAATGGCTGGTGTTTCCTTTTTTGGTTTTGAATTAGAAAAAGGACCACAAAAGGATAATTTCCAAGGCCCTTGGGTACCTGGAGTTATTGATGACAGAATGGGGAACCATCTCTTCTCATACAGTATTTCCAGCACCATCGTAAGTTAAGAAATGCTTTCAATGCAAATCAAACAAGTTCCAGGAGAGAAAATTTGATAACTTCTGATGATTTAGATGGCGGATAAATGGAATTTGAGCAAGGCATTGTCATATTAAGATTAATTAAGATTGGCTTGGCTATCACATTGGATCTGGGTGAGGTGATGATGTTAGCAGCAGATAAAATTGACTGAGTTCTTATTAGTTGTTCTATATGGCGCTATGTCTTTTTATATGCATTATGTCATCTTCTTCACAATCCTATGAAACTATTACTATTATTATCCCCATTTTACAGGTGAGAAGATTGGCGTTTAAGAAGTTAAACTTGCTTAAGGTTACATGTTTTGGTCAGTTCTAGTCCTGGAATTTCAAGACAGTGTTCTTCAACATTTTGCTGTAGAGGAGTGAATAGTGTAGTATACACAAATAAAATATTATAATTATTAATCCAGATATGAAGGCACTAGAAATGAAGAATAATGTACATTTGGAAGGAAATATTTATAGGAATGAATAAAATAGAGGGGTGGGAAAAAGTTGATGTCAAGATATAAAGATTTGGGTGACTGGGGGAATGTGGTACTTTGCAGTGATGATATTAGGGTGAATTGATACAGAGGTAGAAGAGAGAAGATGACAGATTCCACTTTAGATTTTTTTTTAGATTTTTAGATATGAGTTCAGATTTTAAATCTGAGTTTGAGGCAACTGCAAGACATCATGTGGAAATGTCTAGTAGACAGAAAGAGATGAAGATGTTTCAGTTTAGGGAGAGATGGCAAGCCAGCATATTGAGAAAGTAATAGTAACTGTGGGAATAGATGAGCTCTTGAATGGAGTGAGCACAAAGAGGGAAATTCAGTCAAGGACTAGAAATTGAACCTTAAGGGATGCTGAATGTATCTTTGGGTTTTGGTTTTAATATTATTTTTTGTTTTTAAAACTATAATATCTTTTGGTTTTGGAGTCTTAGAATATTCCTCTGAAGATTCAATATGGAGAAATAAATGGTAGAGGAGGAATTTTGGGAATTGCCTCATTGCATATAGATAATCTTCTAATTGAGTAGAGCCATATTTGCTGTTCAATCTTTTTAGTAATTTTGCCTTTATCAATGATAGATACTATCACAAGAACCTTTCCTTCTGATTTCGGTTCATCTTGTATTTTGTATGGTTATGTTACTTACTGTTCCTTGTTTCAAAAGCAGAAGGAACATTTCTTCCTTTTTTTCATTCACTTTCAAAGGTTGTTTATAGAGAAAGTGAAATGTGATGGAATCATGTTTGAGTCATGATTCCAGCTTCAGTTCTTTACTACAAAGCTTCCAATGGTTTCCTTATTGTCTGATGTAAGACAGAAAAACCACACCACATTCTTTCTAACAGAATGATGACCACCATGCTATTTCACTGGAACAGATGCATTTCAGAAACTTTTCTAAAATGGAGCAATAGTGGGTCAAATGAGCATTTTGGTTAATTATGTCTGAGTAGAAAATATGCTAGTAATTTACACAACTGTAGTATCGGTTATGAGAAAAATCAGTAAGTTTGAACTGAGACCACAGATATCTGGGTTAACAACTATGTAACCCACAACAATTCACGAAAGATTTTCTGTCCTAAATATTACTGTTAGAATTAATAAGGTGTCTCCATTTGTTTTTCAGTCTCTTCATTCCTCTGTGTTTGTTGCTTGCTCGTCATGCACACTATTTCAGCCTTTTGCTCCGGCTGTTGTAATTTTGTACCCGGTCTTCTTCCCTCTTTAAGCATCCCTCAGTTCATTGGCTTATTGCTCCAGAGTAATATTTCTAAAATTTAGAAATGATTATTCACTCTTCTGTTTAGGAATCTTTAGAGATTTATTACTTCCTATCAAATTATACCCAAATAACTAGTTAGCATAGCATTTAACACCTTCTGTTACCTGGTTGCAACTAAATCTATTGCTCTCCCTCATATACCTGAATTCCTACCAAGCTCTCTAAACAGTAGTAATTTGCAGCCTCTGGACCATAATTATTGCAGAGCCAACCTTCTACACTTCCCTCTCCACACATGGGTTGGATTTATGTGGGAGTAGCATTTATAAGAAGGCTATTAGCTTAATGAAGATGTGTTTACTCAATAGAATATGAGATTCCTAAGAGCAGGAGCAGTATCTTCTACATCTCTATCTGTACAGTTCCTAGACCAGCTCGAGGAATGTAATAGATGATCAAGAAATACTGGTTGGTCTAGACTATTTGTTTTTCACTAGTTCTAGAGCTCCAGAATCAGTGTGACAGCATAATAATAACAACAAAAAGAATAGTAAGGGGGCTGGGACAAGATGGTCCTGAAGTTCAGAAAGATCTTAAGTGGTCATCCTTAATCAAGAGGATTCTGGTTTGTCTTTGATCACAGATCAGGTTCAGAATCAGTCAGGATTCCAGCAGAAAACAGATGGCACTAGGCAACATGGTTTAATTGGAATGAATTTATTGAGGGAACTGTGAACAGAGGTGTGGACAAGGTTAAGGAAATCAACAAATGATGGTGATGTACCTGAAGACCAGTTACAGCAGGAAGCTGAAATTACCATTTTAGTTTATCAGGAGAAAGGATGTACCACAGTGAGACTTGCTAGCGTAATCCTTTGCCATGAAGTGATACTTGAACAGTTCAGGGCTATCCCACCACTTTCCTGGCTTTAGTAATTTGAAGGAAAATGAAGAAGTCAAACTTTCGAATGATGATTGTGGCAACTTTTTTTGCAGAAATATTATTATTATACAACAAAGGCCTGCAGAAAGGTTAAGGGAAAACATTTATTGGCCTGCAAAAAAGTTTCTATGATCTTTTAAATTTTTATTAAATCTCCTAACCCCACTTTAACAGCTCCCAAGACACGGCAAGTCCTCTGAACTCTTCTCAAGATTACAAGGTTTAAGAAGCTGTAGCTATACAGAAGTTTCTCTAAAAGTCTAACACAAGATAATGGAGAGGCAGAGGTTAATGGGTTGACTTTCAAGATTGACTTCTTTTAAGCTTCTGATCTCTGGGCTTAAAAAAGTGGAAGATGGTGTTTATTTGACTTGCTTGTACTGTGAGGTCAGTAAAACACCCCAAATACCATCTTGTTTTTATTTATGAATTCCGTTTCCTAAAAGCAATAAGACACTCATTCCCTACTGTGCATTGTTAGGATATGACTGAATAGTTCAAGTGGCTAAATAGAGTTGGTTTGGAGCTTAGTGACTCATAACACTCATACCATTTATCAATTAAAGCAGGACTGCCTGTCTGCTTGCAATTTGGCAAGCAGCATTTTGTCTTCCAGAAGCACTTAGAAAAATTCTTCTGTCAGAAGTGAAGGATGAGGAGAAGTGTTCAATGGAATCAGCAAGACAAGAAATGTACCCTGATTAGAAAGCAGCAGCTAACTTGCTACTGGGGTCCATTTTCCATAGTGATGGTCGTTATTATGTGTAGGGAATGGAAATGAGTTAATCTCACCCTGTCTTATTCCCTGGCTGTAAAATGAATAACAGCACCTATGCTGGGAGAATACAATAGATGGTGATTTCCAGGGCATATCAAGCATATTGAGCATGGGAGATAGCTATGCCATAAATCCAAGCCAGGGATTAAATTCATTGTAATTCTATTTTTAATAGTTTACTAGATAGCTTATTCTATCCAATAATAAACTGTTTACTTGTTTAAACAATATGGTGGAACCTAATTTCTTCTATAGTATAAATCAGGTCACATCATTCACTTGCCTACTTACACCCTTGCTTTCTATTGCAATTCACATAGAACCCAAGGGTCTTCATGTGGTTAATAAAGTGCCAAGTGAGTTGGCTTTCTTTACCTCTCCAGTACTGTCTCCTCTGTCTCTGTCTGCTTGCAACCCTCAGTCACACTGACCTCCTTCCTTTCCCTTAGGTGGCTAGGCTCCTTTCCATTTTAGAGCCTTGGCATGAATCAACCCTACACCTAAAATCCCCTTTCCCAAGATCTTGATGGGCCTGCTTGTACTAAGACATGGCAAGTCCTCTGAACTCTTCTCAAGATTACAACATTTAAGAAGCTTATTTTCATTCAACTCTTCATTCAAAGGCCGTCTTCTCAAAGTAAATTTCCCTAATCACCTGATTTAATGTTGCTCTTGAGATGCTCTTTCTTACCTTAGCCTCTTTTAGTGCCCTTGTAGTAATTGACACTATCTAAAATTATCTTACATAGTGATTTGTATACTTGTTAGTTTCCTTTTTCCATTGGAGGGTGACTCTGGAGAGCAGGAATCTTATTTGTCTTGCTCACTGCTGTGTCTCTGGTACTTAGAGGAATGGCTTGCATGCAGCTGGTACTCAAAAAGGTAGTTTAGTTATTCAATGAATAGATATATCCCAAGGATTTGGCAAGCATGTAAAAATATTATTTTATGTACTGACAACAAAAAAGAAAATCACAATTCTGTAGTCTCTAACTGGTGCATACAAAGAAATAGAGTATGTAGAGAGTTGGGTGTTATTTTAAATTTGTAGATTACCTTGAGTTGATTAAAAAAAATTCTCTTGACTTTTTACAGGATAACTTTATTTTAGCCATGGTTTTATTAAGTTCTTAGGTATATCAATGAAATCTGTTTTATTAAAATAGAAAATATGTTTTTAAATAGGTTTTAGTACCACTGAAAGTAATTACATTCTGGAACTAGATTATCATTTTTCCAATATATAGGTCCTTCTAAGTTGACATAAGTGGTGATACTTGTGCATTATTCTTTATAGAATTATCTTATTTTTATTTTCAGTGAATCTGACTAACATAATTGTATTTTCAGTATTTGTACCAACTTATATGCAATATTCTAAATTTCATTCATATGCCATTTAAGTTTTGTGTAGTCTTAGTTGTTTTTCACAAGAGGCTGATGATGCAAAATTCATCCTCCAGGTCTACCTTACAGTTGTCATGAACAGTTAATTGAATTTTACACAAAATCAAAATAAGTTGGGCAAAATAAGTAATACTACCTCATTGGTTAGAAGACTGAAAAAGTAATTTGTTTATTGATGCCTATAAAAACAAAATGGCACAACAATATCATCAAAGTTCCATAACAGGTAAAAATGAGGTTTAAAATATTTTTGTCTTTGTATCTGAGGAACAATTTACATTGAAATATGGTGGGTGAGAGCATGAGCTTATGATGTCAGACAAATACAGGTCTTAATTCTGGTTCTCCTATTTTCTAGCCATGAAGCCCTAGGAAAGTTATTAACACCTCTTTGATTCTTAGCTTCTCTATTTACAGAAGGAGGATAATACTACTCATCTCACAATGTTATAAGGATTAAAGAAGAATATATGTAAAGCTGTTAACATTGAGTCCAATGTATAGCAGGTACTAAGTAATTGGAGGCTCTGATTATTATTAGGCTGAAAACTTCTGAAGTCATAGTTTCAAGTGGTCACTCTTCTATGAAAGGTGAAGCTGAGATTGAGTTTGCAGTCTGTGTTTTATAGAAAAGCTCAAATGGAGTCTCTCTTGGATTGCCTTTATTTCAGGTTTGTTTTATTGATGCAACCACTTTTTGTTATTGTTAATATACCTTCAAGTTTAGTAATGTATAGTCAATCATTTATGCTAACTGTGTAGAAACTTCCAGAATGGAAATAAGAAATAGTTTTCCATTTAGTATCTGTGAGTCTGTTAGTTACACTTATCGGTTAAACAATTTCTTTTTGTAAAGTAGTCACGTATATTAAAATATGGATTTAGTTTTTGAAGAGTATGCTGTTCAATTCATTCAACAAGTAATTTTAAGAACTTTTTTGTTCAACATGTTTTTGTGAGTAAAATGAATTAGCCAAATATGTTAGCCCTATAGTAACACAGATAAGACTTGTTCAAGAGTAATTACATATATTCAAGAGTAAGATAGTCACTGCTTGATTAAAAAACTGAGATTGGTGCAGCATGCTATTTGTATTCAGAAAAAAAAAAAGATGCCATGCTTATGGAAATTTTAATGGAAGACATTCTGTTAAGCTGTGGATGTGTAGTAGTGCTTTCAGGGAAAAAAAAACAATATAAAAATGGGTAGCAATAAAGAAAAAGCAGAAAAATGGTCTTACATTTGGGTAGGCTCAGGGGAACCCTGAGGGATGACTGAGAGGCCACTGAAATAAACACAAGGAACCTGTATCTTTTTACAGGCCAAAGGGAGTTCTTACTGCCTTTTCTAAGTCAGGAAATGGTCAATCCTACCAATGTGGAGGTTAGGATATAATGAAGAAAATTCAGGCAGGGTGAACCACTGACAGACAATTAGAATAGTCCGTGCGTGAGGTAGAAAGGACCTAAACCACGTGTGGAGGCAGTGGACCTGGAAAAAAAGGGAAATAATCAAGGATTTGGTGTCTGATTCAAAAGATGGATGAGGAAATGATAGAGTTCAAGAAGAGCCTGAGGAATATAACTTCTACAACATGAAAAACTGTTCTACAATTATTAGTAATAAGGGAAATCAAGACATGAAATCAAGACATGAGTTTGGACTGAGAGCATATTTGATGAGATGAGTCAAGGTGCTAGCCATACCATCTTTAGCATAAGAATAATGAATGAATTTTTTTGATGAATGATGTGGGTAGTGATCAAAGTGTCTATTATTTGGAACTTAGCCTTTGTATCTAGACCTAATCTGTCTGGAATTTTGACTTAGAACAAGCCACTTTTTGCCTTAGAGCTTTTTCCTTAGTAGACTCAGAGTCACATCTTTTCTCAGACACCCACATTTGGGAGATTAAATGGTATTGATTTATCTGCTGCTACAGAAAATTTCAGTTTTTTTATAGACCATGTTTTATCTCTATCTCTAAGAGCTCATATATCTAGTCCATTAATATGATTATCTTTGACTTAATATAATTATCAATGACATAAGTCTATATATGGATGTACCTAGCATTTTGGATAATTTGATCATTGTTTGTGATCATAGAATTGGCACTTATGAATTTACATGGATCTTCTAAAATCACCTTTTGGAGAAGGACATTCCCATGCTTTTTCTTAACCCAATATGAATTTTTACAGATAGATTTCTGGACTGAAAACATGTAATCTGTTTGGCTCATTGAGAACTAAGAAATGGGAACCACTTAAAAACTGTAACTTTCCATGTGGTTTGTGCTCACTGAGAAAGAATCTGTTGGCTAATTTGGGAGAAAAGAATGTTTAAATAAGGAAGTTAGAAGTGAATAAAAAATAACACTTGAATATGAGAAGCTAAAATGCCCACTTCTTTTAGTTATGAAACTACTTCTGTTGACTATAAGAATTATAAACATGCATTATCATCATCAGTTGCATTGTGTAGTCTGTGCTAATGGTTTACCAGAGGCTCCATATTTGGACCCATTTTCTGCAGCAGTGCAAGTGTTCTCTAAGAATGTTGGAGAAATAGAAATCATCTCCCTATATAGTTCCATTCCTTTCCCCCTTTCCTGTATCTACTAAGTGGAATGGTGAATACTATTGACATAACTTATCTAATGACTTTAATGAAATAAGGTAGGACTGGAATGAATATAATTATTATTTTCTTCTTTTGGATGGTAATGAGTTTTGTATAGGACTTTTATTTGGGGTACTGAGTTTATTTCGGATTTAAATACTGGTAGTATATATTTTTTAACATTGTTTTAACATTTGAAAAAACTGTAATGACACAAAGTTGTCTTGAAAAGAATTTAAAAATGCTGGTGAGTCTCTGCCTTTTACTGAAAATCTCCAGTTATGTTTCTGTTACTGCATTTTCATGAATGGTGTCATTTCCCAAGGAATTTTATGAATGCTTTAGCCTATATAATCTTCAAATACGAGCTGAGATCTTTCTCTTTCCATGAGGCCTTAGTCAATAATTTCTGTCCATAAGGTATTCTCTATTCTTTAGGTGCTTAGGAAACCAATGGTCTATATCATACCATTTCCCTTTTGATAGTATATTTTATTATATTCATCTTTGGGCATGAAGCAGATTATCTCTGGAGTGACCCACCCCCCATGATATATGCCTTCTGATGTTCATATGCCCCTGTATAATTTCCTTCTAGTGAATGTGGATGGACATTGTGTCTTGCTGCTGACCAACAGAATATGACAAAGGTGATGGGATGTTGCTCCTTTGATTATGTTATGTTATAAACCCATCTGGCTTGCTGACCCACTCTAGAGACTGTCTCTCCTTAGCTGGCATTGAGGAAGTAAGAGGCCACACTGAGAGGCATGGAGATGAGGGTAGCCTATACAAGCTGAGGGAGGCCTGCAGGTAGTGGACAAGAAGCTATTACCCTCACTTCCAGAGCCACAAGGAAATTAAACCTGACAGCAGCCTGAGTGAACCTGGGAATAGATTCTTCTACATGTGAACTTCCACATGAGAAGGCAGCCTAGCTAATACCTCAAGTACAGTTGTGTGACTCTAGGCAGAGTACCTGGTTAAGCCATGACTGGACTCCTGATCTGCAGAAACTGAGATAATAAAAGCTTGCTGCTTTAAATTGATTAGTTTGTGGTAATTTGTTATGCAGCAATAGGTAACTAATACAGGGATGCCTTACTTCCCAAACAAGATAGGAAAGGGCCTTAGTGAGTAAGTGTTGGTATTTTAGGCAATACCATGCCAAATACATAATAGATGACAAATATTTGTTAAATTTTTATCACAGAAATTATTGAATGTATATAGACCTTTGGAGAGCAGAGACCCTGTCATGTTCATCTTTGAATCTTCTTTGCCTGGCTGGGGTCTGACACATAACTGGCATTGAATATATATTGTGTCAATCAAAGTTCAGCCAATGAGACATAAACATTAAGAGTTATGGAATAAATCATCAAATGACGACCCACTGGCCAAATGACCCACTGCCTATTTCTGTACAATTTTTGAACTAAGGTTACCTTTTGCATTTTTAAATGGTGGGAAAAAATCAAAAGTTTAATATTCACTAATATGGAAATTATATGAAATTGAAATTTCAGTGTCCTTAAATTCTTACTGGAACACAGCCACGTTCTTTGTGTACATGTTATCAATGAGTGTGTTCATGGTGAGAAGCAGAGTTTTGTAATATGAGAGACTATATATGCTACTCATCACTTTGCGCTGCTGCTTGGCACACTTCAAATGGTAGTGATGTGGTTATAATTTTATAGTTTCAAATGCCATGCATATGGCAAGACTATGACATCTTGTTTATTTTTTTATTACTAGTGCATACCTATTGTGTCAAAACAAGAAAAATGAACTTTGAATATCACTCTTTCAAGGCACAATGGAGTATGAATTATTTTCTTATTCAAGTAATGGCAAAGCATTGTGTTTTTGTGCAATAACACTGTATCTATACTAAAAAAATACAGTATATATCAGAATTACCAGACGGAGTTCTTATCACAATGTTTCCAATTCATAGGAATGCAAAGGACAGAAAAATTAGATAATTTCAAATGGAATATGTCATCACAGAAAAATCTGTTAACAAAAATGAAAACCAAACATGAGCTTACAATCAGCGTACGTTTCTGAGTGTCTCATTTGTTAGCAAAGCAAGACAAGCTGTTTGACCAGACTGAATTAATTAAATTGTAGTCGACTACAGCAACCAAAGAAGTGCATTCAGAGAAAATAACTTATTTAAAATTATTAACCTTTTGGCAAGAACTGTTGCTTGAAGTGTTGAAGACATTGGGAACAACATCAGCAGTCAACTAAAAAACAAGGTAAATGATTTTGAGTGGGTTTTTTATTGGCTCTTCATGAATCAATACACGCTACTGATACTGTTTACTTGAAGTCAGTGCCACATTTGAATTGACTGAAGAATTAGTCCGTATGAATAGTTTGGGTGCAATGATTTCAGGGGAGAATATTTCTAAAGAAGTTGAGAGAACACTAATTTAGTACAACCTGAAGTGGAATCTGCTAAGATGTATTATTATTGATGGTGGTCAAATATTTGTAAAGCAGAAAAAGACTTAGTTGGGCAAATAGACAAAGCTTATAAAAATGTAAAGTATTTAAAATTTGTGGTTGTTCATTCTGTTATTCACCAGAGGCATTTTGGGGAAATACTTGAATTTATCATGTTTTTGAACCAGTGTCATTAATGGTAAACTTCATTAGCTCTTACAGGCTCAACCTTTATCAGTTCCATGAATTTTTGCCAGAAGTAGAAGCTGAATATTCTAACTTTCCTTACCACATAGCCATGTAATGGCTTAGTAGTGGTAAAGTTTTCTGTGATCTTTTTGAGCTCATGGAAGAGAGTGAAATTTTTCTGAAGAACTGCCTTCATTCAATATTTTTGTGCACTGCATGTCTTCGGAAATTAGCTTTTGCTGAAGACTTGATAATGTTAATGAACTCAGCCTAAAGTTACAAAGGCAAAATGACACTTATATGACAAACTTAAGTCTTTTGAATGACTGGTATTGTTTCAGTTATGACTAATGTTAAACTGCTTTACATGTGTAGGTGCTGTCAAAAGTTAAAACAGAAGTGAGAGCTTCATTCCTACATAAATTTATAGCAGACATATTTTCCAAGCTCAATCTATGGTTACAGCTGCTTTAAATTTTTTTTTTTACTGTGGTAAAAATCACATAACATAACATTTATCATCTTAACCACTTTAAGTGTCCAGTTCAGTGGCATTAAGAACATTTACAATGTTGTGCAACCATAATCACTACCCATTTTCAGAACTTTTTCATCATCCCAGACTCTCCCCATTAGACAATAACTCCTCATTTACCTTTACCCCAAGGTGCTGACAACCTCTATTCTAACTTTTGTCTCTATGAATTTGCCTATTCTAGACAATTCTAATCTAATTGTCCTTTTTTTTTAATCTAGCTCATTTAACTTAACATAATGTTTTCAAGGTACATCTATGTAGCAGATGTCAGAATTTCATTCTTTTTAAAAGCTCTTAAATACATATACCACATTTTTTTTCTCCATTCATCTGTCAATAGACTTTTGGGTTGTTCCACCTTTTGTCTTTTGAGAATAAGATTGGTATGAACATTGGTGGATGTGTTTGAGTCCCTATTTTCATTAATTTTGGGTATGTATCTAAAAGTAGAATTGTTGGATCATATGGTGAATCTGTGTTTAACTTTTCGAGGAACCACCAAACTATTTTCCACAGTGGCTGCACTATTTTGTATTCCAGCAAAATACACAAGGGTTCCAGTTTCTCCATATGCTTGCCAATACTTAGGTGTTTGTATGTGTGTATATATATATATCTCCATCTTAATGGGTGTGAAGTGGTATCTGGTGATTTTGATTTGAATGTTCCTAATGGTTAGTGATGCTTAATATCTTCTCATGTGCTTATTGACCATTTGTATATCTTCTTGGTAGAAATATCTGTTCAAGTCCTTTGCAATTGGGATTAATTTTTTTTTGTTTTTGAGTTGTAGGAGTTCTTTATATGTTCTAAATATTCCTTTATCAGATGCATGCTTTGCAAGTATGTTCTCCATTACCAGCAGACACTTTTTAGACCTTGATGCAATTGAAAGGGAATTTCCTCATTTCAAAATCCATTCAATCCAGCCGTTGAGGAGCATCCACCTGTTCTTCATCTGAAAGTAACCACTCCACACTTTAATGACATGCTAATGGGCAAATATCAAGATAAGAATTTAATAGATGTCTATAAATGCCTTGTAAGTGAGAAATATGCTCAAATATTACTGTGTGCTCAGAGGGTAGGGAACAATAATCTTAAATCCCAATTAAAAGCAATGTGATCTTCCAAAAAAAAAAACCCTTTTATTTGCCAGCTAGTAGATGTGTATTATAAAAATTGTACTCACTTATGATTATTTTATTTTGAATTTCTTCAATAAAAATTTGTGGAAATTTGTTTCTCTCTTGTTATATGTGTACCTATGTAATATCTTTTACTTTGCCTCTTGGCTTGTGAAACCTAAAATGTTTGCTCACTGGTCCTTTACAAAAAAAGTTTTCCAACCTCTGTTGTAGTAGATTTAGTATAGGAATTATTCCTTACACAGCTGTATGAAGAATCAGGGAACTTAAGGTTCACAAGAGAAGTTGTGTGATCAGACAAGAAATAGTCAAACTGAGAAATCAATCATATTCAGATGATGAAATCATATTACAAAGGGAAGGCAAAGTACGTGAGGAGGAGGGAATGGTGCTTCTATGTAGAATCTTCCTTTGTAGTCCCACCCCAAGTATCTGTGGCATATCTGTGCCATTATTTGTCAGAAGCATCAGTAGTTGGAAGGGGGAGCTAGATATGGGGTGAAAGAGAGCAAAGATGATTTAGAACCCATGGATACCTGAGTCCATCACTACATCTAACCACAATGACCTTTGGAAAGTAAGACTGCTTTCTTTAATTATGCCTTCCAAGTCTCATACAAATCCCTCTTTTAGCTAATTCTAACAGGACTATATAGTTAAGTGTTCTGGGAAAAAAAATTTCAGCTTAATCAAATTGGCATATATAAGTCACAATGCTGAATGAAAAAATGAAGGGAGAATGATCTCAGATTATTTAGGTTATTTGAGTTCATAATCCAGATAGTTTTATTTAAGTTATTTAAGTTCGTAGTCAAGATTGTTTTATGATTCAGCCCTTCTTATTCCATCATTTATTTATGGAATAAATATTTTCCCTTTAAAATCAATTTTATTGAGATATATGCAATAAAAGGAACTAACTTTACATGTACATTTAGATGAGTTTGACCAATGTATATACCTGTGTAACCACCAGTCCACTCAAAGTATGTTTCTATTACTCCAAAATATTTTCTCAAGCCCTTTGTAGCCAAACCACCACTCCACTAGACCTAGACAACTACAGATCTGCTTTATAGCACTATAGATTAGATTTGCTTCTTTTACAAATTCATTAAAGTAGAACCATTCAGTATGTACTCTTTTATTTCTCTCTTCTTTTGCTCAGCATTTTGTTTTTGAGATTCATCTCTGTTATATGTATCAGTAGTTTGTTTCCTCCATGACTGAATAATATTCCATTGTTTGAACAGACCACCTTTTATCTATCCATTCACATGTTGTTGGACATTTGAATTGCTTCCAGATTTGGGGTATTATGAATACAGCTGCTATGAATATTTGTGTTCAAGTCTTTTGGTAGACATATGCTTTAATTTCTCTTAGTAAATATCTAGGAGTAGAATGTCTCACTCATATGGTAAATGTTTAATCTTATAAGAAAATGCCAAATGTTCTCCAAAGTGAATGCACCATTCTGCATCTCATCATCAGTGTATGAGAATTCCAGGTGTTTCACTTGCTTGACAACACTCGTTATATCTCTTTAATTTTAATCTGATGTATGTAATCTTAGTTCATGTAGATTTAATATGCATTTTTCTGATGACCAATGATAATGAAGCATCTTTTCATATGGTTTTTGGCCATTTGTATATTTTCTCTAATGAAGAATTTAAGTGTTTTGCCAAATTAAAAAAATTAGGCTATTTCTTTGAGTTTTGAAAGTTTATTTTGTTTTCAGTATTTGTTAAAAAGACTGAAAATATTTTTTCTCAGTCTGTGGCTTGCCTTTTCATTTTCTTAATGGCACTTTTAATTTGAAAAAGTCCACTTTATTGGTTTTTTTCTATATGGTTCATAGTTTGTGTGTGTGTATGTGTTTTGTTTAAGAAATCTGATAACCTAGTATTCAAAAATATTTTATATTTTATTTTAGAAGTCTTATAGTTTGGACTTCTATGTCTAAGATCTATGATCCATTTTTTTAAACCTAATTTTTCTATGTGGTATGAGGTAAGGGTCAAGATTGTTCTTTTAAAGTATGGATCAATATTTTCTGCATCAGTTGTTGAAAAGACTATTTTACCCCCACTGAATTATTTTGGCATCTAAGTTTTGAAAATCCATCACTCATATTTGTAGGTCTATTTCTGAACTCTTTATTCTGTTTAATGATCTGTCTATCCTTATGCCAATAATGCATTGTTTGAATACTGTAAGTTTATAGTAAGTTTTGAAATCAGGTAATGAAATGCTCAACTTTATTCTTTTTAAAAAATTCCTTGGTAATCTAAGTACATGCATTTCTATATAAATTTAAAATCAACTTTCAATTACTATTGAAAAAAACCAACTCAAACATAACCAAAATGAAAAAGAAAATCCCCAAGACAACAAAAAAACCCCAAATCCTCCTGGAATTTTGAATGAAATTGTGGTGAAATTATAGATTAATCTGTGAACTGACATCTTAATAATCTTCCGTATTTCAATTCCTGAACATGGTATATCTCTCCATTTATTTATATGTACTTTAAGTTCTCTCAGTAATGTTTTGTAGCTTTCAGCTCTCAGGGCTGAATCATAAAACAATCTTTCACCCCAGATGTTTTGTTAAATTTATCACTAAATATTTCAGGGTTTTAGGTGCTCTTATAATTTTACACACACACACACACACACACACGTGTGTGTGTATTCAAATATTACTTAATCTTTCTTAGTATACAAAAATACAACTGATTTTTCTAGATGGACCATGTAATTTGTCACCTTGCGAACTTCACTTAATAGCACTAAGAGCTCTTTTGTGAATTCCTTATAATTTTTTATATATATGGTCATGTATTCTCTTAACAGAGACAGTTATTATTAACTATTATTAAATTACATTCAGGTAATTTACTTTTAATCTAATTTCTTATATTGTAGGGTTTAAATCTACGTTTTTACTTTTTCTTTGTTTTAAATATTCTTCTTTTGTCTTTCTTTTCCTCCTTTATTGTCTTTTTATGGGTTGAGTGTATTTCTCAGTGTTGTAATTTTTCTCCTCTATTGCTTCATTAGCTGTACCTCTTTGTTCTATTAACTTAATGGTTGCTTTAGGGTTTACAATGTGCATTTATAAGTTATCATGGTTTTTCAAATAATATACTACTTCTTAGGTATATGTTTCACAAATTATTTCTTTTAACCTTATATTTTAGTTAGTTACTTTTATGATTTTAACTAAAAATTAAAAATTAAATTAAATTAATTTATTTTAATTAAAATGAATTGCTCAATTTGTAATGTTTTGCTTTTCTTTCACTATTTGTCTTTGTGCATGTATTCCGTACACACAGTCACCTCTTGCGGTGGGTCTCTGTTTTTCAAGATGAGTCACCATCATTCCTACCAGGCTTTATCTAATGTCTTTCTTAAGTTCTGAAAATGTTAACTTGACCATCTTCTGTAGCAAGTTTATTCTGAATATCATCTGCTCACACTACAAAGGAGAGGCAGGATTAAACCTTCATCTAGTCTGTATTTACTCCATTTTAGATACTGGGAAACGTTTTTGTATTGTATTTTTTGTCTGCTCATTTGATTGCTGGCAAAGCTATTGATGGGGAAACCCTTGCAGAGTGGCTGAGGAGGTTTCTCAAACTTCTCTGATGTTGGACATGACACTCTACAGTGTTTTACTGTGTTCACATCTGCTTAAGGGAGACCTTTAGCTGATGTAACTTCCAACACAAAATGCCCCCATTATTTTCAAGGTACCAACACAGTTAGGGGCCTTTTCTGTTTTACCTTTAGTATAATTTGTCACGTGAATAGTGGTAATTTGGAAGAAGATAATGCTGAGTTAAACAATTCAACATTGTTGGAAAGTTGTTGTCCCTATAGACATGACATTGAATTTTTATATTTTACATATTCATTTCATCATATGGTGAATAATTAACCTGCATGGTGTTCTTGTATTACTGGATTTGAATTTTAACACATTAGTTGGGTAACTTTGGGATATAACTTGAATCATGTACAGCTTAGCTTCCTCATCTCTATAGAGAGGCGATGAGAGTGTCTACTCCCTCGGGGTGCTCTGGGCTTAAATGAATCATGTTTAATGTCTTTGGAGGAGTACTTGACTGCAGTTATCAGTCAGTATATGTTAAGTGTTATTTCCTACCTATTATTACTTTAGAAATATTATTCAGTGAGCAAGAGAAGAGAAAACAGAAAAAAAGAAAAGAGGCCTACTCTAACTAAGGGAACAAAAAGGATCAATAAAGGAATTTGTTGAGGCATTTACCAAAAAGGACAGGAAATGAAAACATAAGATTGTTTTGCTTAGTGGAGAAAGTCTCTCACACTACTCTTTAAACAACAACAACAGTAACCTAAAACCAAACCGTCCCTTTGGGAATCTCAAGTTATTAATAGTTGAAAGTTAATTTGGATTTTCTTTTTGAAGCCACCCCTTTCCAAATATTTGATGTTTGCTTATTTTCATTGCAGTTTCATAATTTGACATTTATTTGTTTTTTACAAACAATAGGAAAACAAGTTCTATTCAGTTTATACTCGTCTTTGTTCCACATCAGTTCTTTCCCATTTTCCTTTATTTGGAGTTTATAGTAAACTTACCAAATAACATTTTTATTGGTTTGCCACCAATTGTACTGTTACATTTGTTTTTATTTTTCATGTAATGAGAGTTTTGGGCTACACATTCAAGTTCATTTGTTAAAGTAAATTTCCTTTTGTCTGGAGGATGTCTTTGTGGGTTTTTATAATGTTAACTTTCATGATGATGATGTAAAACTTCCTCTCCTCTCTACCAAATAAGAGATAGGCTCAATCTGAGACAGCCCAGTCTCAGATGAATAGATAGTTGGTATATTCTAGCTGGATTCAATATTTGCATTTAATTTGTTAAAATTGTTTACTTGGATGTTTGGTTAGTAGATTTTTGCTTAATCATATTATAGGAACATTTATAAAGAATGTACTAAAAGTTAAATAAAATACCTACCTATAAAATTTATCATATAATTTTGGAGGTTGTATTTGATCACTAATTTATCCCTACTATTCTCAAGTATGCATTTTTATACCATTACAAATTCCAGAAAGCTTTTGAGGAAGATAGCTTTTTGAATAGATATGAATATAATAGAATCATTCGGAAGCTGAGTTAAAGAACATAAAATATTGAATTGGAAAATTAAAATCCTGGAAAACCTTTGGTTAAATATAACTACAGCATTGAAGGGTGCAGGTCAGCTCTGAACTTCCTATTAAATGAAGCATAAAGGTATTCAGGAGAGACAAATATTTTTCTTATGACATATTCTAAGAGGAATTTACTACATGGAATTATTTAGAGGCATTGATATTAGTAGCAGTTTGGCTGAAGAGAGAAATATTCATCATATTCATACATCATATTTATATTTTTCTCCCCACCTCCTGCTTATTTGGTAAAGTTTTAATGAAATGTGACCTATTTATAGAAAAAGACACATATGCATAAATCATAAACATGAAGCTCAGTGAATTTTTACCAAGTGATACACCCATGTGATCAGACCTCTGATCATCAAAACCAGAGTATTAACCAGTGGCCCTGAAAAGCCCCTATTGTGCCCCCTTGCAATCATGATCCTCCTTCCCCAAATAACCACTATTTTGAATTCTAGCAGTATATGTTAGTTTTGTTTGTGCAAACTTTATAAAAAAGGAATCAGGTAGTAGGTAGTCTTCTGTGTCTGATGTCTTTCCATTAATGATATATTTGTGAGATTCATCTATGTTTTTGAATGTAGTTATAGAGCATTAGTTTTCATTGCTGTATAGTTTTCCATTATAGAAATGTAACAAAATTTATTTCTGTATTCTACTGTTGATGGACATATAGTTTCCAGGTTTTGACCACTATGATTAGTGCTGCTGTGGACATTTCTGTAGATGTGTTTTTAGGCTACATGTAAACATTTTTTGTTGGGTATGGATCTAAAAGTGGAATTAGTCCATTATAACATATTCATACATTCAGTCTTAATAGATACTGCCAAATTGTTTCTCAATTTACACTCTACCAGCAGTGCAAGAGAGTTTCATTTGCCTTACATCTCTGTCAACGCTTAATATCAAGTTGTTCATCATAGCCACTTTGGTAGGTTTAAAGTAGTATCTTATGGTGGTTTTCATTTCTATTTCCTGAGGACTAATGACATTGAAATGATATCTTTTCATATGTTTATAGCCATTTGGGTGTTATCTTTCATAGAATGTCTGTTCAAATCTTTTATTATTTTTCTACTGTGTTGTCTGATATAGTCTTTTTTTTAGCAGTCAGTTTGATTTTAGGACCAGTGAAGGACCCTGAAGTATAGGAATTTTATACTCTTGATTGCAAAGCAAGACATATAATGTATAAATCAGGCATAAATGAAGAAACATTCATATTTTATTTTGAATATTAAAGAGAGTGATATAAATTACTGCCTAGTAGAGGGCCTATATTACCCTGGCCAAGACTTGGGCTTCAAAAATAACCACTTCTAAGGACAACTCCATTCCAACAAGAATTGGTTCAGGTTTGGAAAAGTTACCTTCTTAAAGGGCTTGGCCGCAGGAGTTGGCTGCAAATTACGCTCCTGATAAAAAATGAATTGGTTCTTGAGTGAGATTCTTCTTTGTTTCTTTTTTAATTTTGTCTCAATGATGAAAATTGCCAAAAGAGTGATTTTGGCACAGATGATATGTAGATATTGAAGTAGATTGAGACCAGGGCCTGCAGTTTATTGAGGTTAAAAATGGAATGGAGATTTGAGGGGATAATGATTTTTGAGACTGTGGTCCTTCCTCTTCTTAGTCTACAAATGGCTCTTAGTCTTTTTCTGTTGAACATATATTAAATGCATAAAAGAGTGCTTGGTAACTAATGAGCATTTAGCAAATTGGAATTGTTGTCATCATTATTATTACACACTGCTACCTCTGCTGTGACATCTTTTGCTCCTTCTACTGAAATTGGACATAGTTTCTAAACTTAATCTTGTCTAACTTATCCTTTTAGCACCTCTTTTGTAGGAAAGCAGGTCTCTGATATATGAGATGATGTGGAGTCCCTCTTCTTATCTCCCATCTACTTCTGATCATTCAGGACTCCCCAACAGACAGGTGTCTGCCTCTTTCTCTTGTCTAGAATCTAGCACAGTTCCTGGTCCTCACAGGAATCTAATCAATGTTTGCTAAAGGTTTGTTCCACTGTTTATCTTACTGTGCCATCTGCTGAACTTGAGATATGTGTGCACCTCATGGACTCAAGGCCTACATGGAGTGAGTTTGGAAAAACTGTTGGCAGAGTGGAAAAACTGTGGATTTAAGTTAGGTGGGTCTGACTTGAATCCCAGTTTATCTCCTTTCCCTAGCTGTGAAATCTTAGATAAGTCACTTAAACCCTTGGAGATTTGATTTTTCTCATAAGTTAATTTTAAGTAAAGAATTTCAAACTCTAAAAGTTGTCACAGGGATTAGATATAACCTACCTAATGATCTAGTGAATGCACACTCCTCAATAAATGGTACTTGTTACTATCTAGTAACTGTCATTTTTGAATTTTACTCACTCTAACCTCTCCTTTGATCTTCTCAATTTGCATTCTATTACACATCCTTAAATCTTTTTTTCTGCATTATTTTAATAAGGATGTGAAGTTCAAATGGCTACAGTACATTATATGACTGATAATCCCTTTGGTTCATTCTTATGTAAAAATGCATCAGGAAATGAGATAGTATTTACTAATATGGATATTCTCTCCTATCTTACATGCCCCCTTCCATATCCATCTAAGAGAGTTTCGTCTTGGCTCGCTGGGTCCCTGGATCTTTTGATGCAGAATCAGAACAATTGGTGATGAGAAATGGGAGGGTAGCTATGAATTACCCTGAATAATTTTTTTATTACAGTATTTTTTTATTAAGGTATCATGGATATATACTCTTATGAAGGTTTCACATGAAAAACAATGTGGTTACTACATTCACCCATATTTTCAAGTCCCCCCCAAGCCCCATTGAAGCCACTGCCCATCAGTGTAGTAAGATGCCCATAGAATCACTACGTGTCTTCTCTGTGCTACACTGTATTCCCCATGACTCTCCCCACACCATGTGTACTAATCATAATACTCCTCAATCCCCTTCTCCCTCCCTCCCCACCTACCCACCCCCAACCTTCCCCTTTGGTAATCACTAGTCCCTTCTTGAAGTCCGTGAGTCTGCTGCTGTTTTGTTTCTTCAGTTTTGCTTTGTCATTATATTCCACAAATGTGGGAAATCATTTGGTACTTGTCTTTCTCCACCTGGCTTATTACACTGAGCATAATACCCTCAAGCTCCATCCATGTTATTGCAAAAGGTAGGATTTGTTATTTTCTTATGGCTGAATAGTATTCCATTGTGTATATGTACCACCTCTTCTTTATCCATTCATCTATTGATGGACACTTAGGTTGCTTCCATATGTAGCTATTGTAAATAGTACAGCAATAAACATAGGGGTGCATATGTCTTTTTGAATCTGAAAACTTGATTTCTTTGGGTAAATTCCTAGAAGTGGAATTCCCGGGCACGTGGTATTTCTATTTTCAGTTTTTTGAGGAACCTCCATATTGCTTTCCACAATGGTTGAACTAGTTTACATTCCCACCAGCAGTGTAGGAGGGTTCCCCTTTCTCCACATCCTTCCCAACATTTGTTGTTGTTTGTCTTTTCAGTGTTGGCCATCCTAACTGGTGTAAGGTGATATCTCATTGTGGTTTTAATTTACATTTCCCTGATAATTAGTGATGTGGAGCATCTTTTCATGTGCCTGTTGGCCTTCTGATTTTCTTCTTTGGAGAGCTGTGTGTTCATATCCTCTGTCCTTTTTTAAATTGGGTTATTTGCTTCTTGGGTGTTGAGGTGGGCAAGTTTTTGTTTATTTGAATGTCAACCCCTTCAGTTGGCTGTGTAGTTTACAAATATCTTCTCCCATACTGTAGGATGCCTTTTTGTTCTATTGATGGTGTCCTTTGCTGTAGAGAAGCTTTTTAGCTTGATGTAGTCACATTTGTTCATTTTTGCTTTTGTTTCCCTTGCCCGAGGAGATGAGTTCAGGAAAAAGTTGCTCATGTTTATATTCAGGAGATTTTTGCCTATGTTATCTTCTGAGAGTTTTATGGTTTCATGACTTACATTTAGGTCTTTGATCCATTTTGAGTTTACTTTGGTGTATGGGATTAGACAATAATCCAGTTTCATTCTCTTATATGTAGCTGTCAAGTTTTGCCAACACCAGCTGTTGAAGAGGCTGTCATTTCCCCATTGTATATCCATGGCTCCTTTACCATATATTAATTGAACATACATGCTTGAGTTTATATCTGGGCTCTCTAGTCTGTTCCATTGGTCTATGGGTGTGTTCTTGGGCCAGTATCAAAATGCCTTGATTATTGTGGCTTTGTAGTAGAGCTTGAAGTCAGGGAGTGTAATCCCTCCCCCCCATTTTATTCTTCCTTCTCAGGATTGCTTTGGCTATTCAGGGACTTTTGTGGTTTCATATGAATTTTAGAACCATTTGCTCAGTTTGTTGAAGACTGCTGTTGGAATTTTGATAGGAATTGCATTGAATCTGTAGACTGCTTTAGGCAGAATGGCCATTTTGACAATATTAATTCTTCTTATCCATGAGCATAGGATGTATTTCCATTTATTAGTATCTTCTTTAATTTCTCTCATGAGTATCTTGCAGTTTTCAGGGTATAGGTCTTTCACTTCCTTGGTTAGGTTTATTCCTAAGTGTTTTACTCTTTTTAATGCAATTGTGAATGGAATTGTTTTTCTGATTTCACTTTCTGCTAGTTCATTGTTAGTGTATAGGAATGCAACAGATTTCTGTGTATTAATTTTGTATCCTGCAACTTTGCTGAATTCAGATAGTAGTTCTAATAGTTTTGGAGTGAATTCTTTAGGGGTTTTTATGTACAATATCATGTTATCTGCAAACAGGGACAGTTTGACTTCCTCCTTGCCAATCTGGATGCCTTTTATTTCTTTGTGTTGTCTGATTGCCATGGCTAGGACCTCCAGTACTATATTGAATGAAAGTAGGGAGAGTGGGCATCCCTGTCTTGTTCCCCATCTTAGAGGGAAAGCTTACATCTTCTCACTGTTAAGTATAATTTTGGCTGTGGGTTTGTCATGTATGGTCTTTATTATGTTGAGGTACTTGCTCTCTCTACTGATTTTGTTGAGAATTTTTATCATGAATGGATGTTGAGTTTTGTTGAATGCTTTTTCAGGATCTGTGGAGATGATCATGTGGTTTTTGTGCTTCTTTTTGTTGATGTGGTGTATGATATTGATGGATTTTCTGATATCATACCATCCTTGCATCCCTGGAATAAATCCTACTTGATCAGGATGGGTGATCTTTTTGATGTGTTTTTGAATTTGGTTTGCTAATATATTGTTGACTATTTTTGCATCTATATTCATCAGGGATATTGGTCTGCAATTTTCTTTTTTTTGTGGTGTCTGCTTGGTTTTGGTATTAGAGTGTTGTTGGCCTCATAGAATGAGTTGGAAGTATTCCCTCGTCTTCTACTTTTTGGATAACTTTAAGGAGGATGGGTGTTAGGTTTTCACTAAATGTTTGATAAAATTCAGCGGTGAAGCCATCTGTTCCAGGAGTTTTGTTCTTAGGTAGATTTTTGATTACCAATTCAATTTTGTTGCTGGTAATTGGTCTGTTCAGATTTTCGGTTTCTTTCTTGGTCAGCCTTGGAAGGTTGTATTTTTCAAGAAAGTTGTCCATTTCTTCTAGGTTATCTAGTTTGTTAGCCTGTAATTTTCATAGTATTTTCTAATAATTAATTGTATTTCTATGGTGTACATAATGATTTTTCCTTTCTCATTACTGATTCTGTTTATGTGTGTAGACTCTCTTTTTTTATTGATAACTCTCACTAAGGGGTTTATCTATTTTATTTTCTTGAAGAACCAGCTTCTGCTTTCATTGTTTCTTTCTATTGTTTTTTTCTTCTCAATTTTATTTATTTCTGCTCTAATCTTTATTATGTCTCTCCTTCTCATGACTTTGGGCCTCATTTGTTCTTCTTTTTCTATTTTCATTAATTGTGAGTTTAGACTGTTCATTTGGGATTGTTCATCTTTCCTTAGGTAGGCTTGTATTGCAATATACTTCCTTCTTAGTACAGCCTTTGCTGCATCTCACAGACTTTGCAATGTTGAATTATTGTTGTCATTTGTCTCCATTGATTGATCTCTGTTTTTATTTTGTCATTGATCCATTGGTTATATAGAAGCATGTTATTAAGCCTCCATGTGTTTGTGAGCTTTTTGATTTCTTGGCGTAATTTATTTGTAGTTTCATACCTTTGTGATCTGAGGAGCTGGTCAGTAGAATTTCAATCTTTTTGAATTTACTGAGGCTCTTTTTGTGGCCTAGTATATAATCTATTCTTGAAAATGTTCCATGTGCACTTGAGAAGAATGTGTGTCCTGTTGTTTTTGGATAGAGTGTTCTGTAGATGTCTGTTAGGTCCATCTGTTCTAGTACATTGTTCAGTACTTCTGTCTCCTTTCTGATTTTCTGTCTGGTTGATCTGTCCTTCAGAATGAGTGGTGTGTTGAAGTCTCCTAAAATGAATGCATTGCATTCTATTTCTCCCTTTAGTTCTGTTAGTATTTGGTTCACATATGTAGGTGATCCTGTGTTGGATGCATAGATATTTATAATAGTTATATCCCCTTGTTGGACTGACCCCTTTATCATTATTTAAAGTCCTTCTTCATCTCATGTTACTTTCTTTGTTTTGGAGTCTATTTTGTCTGATATAAGTAATGCAACTCCTGCTTTTTTCTCCTTTTAGTTGTATGAAATATCTTTTTCCATCCCTTTACTTTCAGTCAGTGTATGTCTTTGCATTTGAAGTGAGTCTCTTGTAGGCAGAATATAGCTGGGTCTTGTTTTCTTATTCATTCAGTGACTCTGTGTCTTTTGGTGGGTACATTCTGACCATTTACATTTAGGGTGATTATCGATAGGTATGTACATATTGCCATTGCAAGCTGTAGATTTATGGTTACTAAAGGTTCACGGGTAATTCCCTTACTAGCTAACAATATAATTTAACTCACTTAGTATGCTATTATGAACAGAACCTAAAAGTTCTGTTTTTTTCTCCTTCTCCATTCTTTATATATTAGGTATCATATTCTGTATTCTTTGTCTATCCCTTGATTGACTTTGTGGGTGATTGATTTGATTTTACCTCTGCTTAGCAATTAATTGTTCTATTTTCTTTCCTGAGGTTTTATTTCCCCTGGTGGCAGTTATTTAGTCTTAGGAATACTTCTATCTATAGCAGTCACTCCAAAATGCACTGTAGGTGTGGTTTGTGGGAGGTAAGTTCTCTCAGCTTTTGCTTATCTGAAAATTGTTTAATCCCTCCTTCAAATTTAAATGATAGTCTTGCTGGACAGAGTGTTCTTGTTTCGAGGCCCTTCTGCTTCATTGCATTAAATATATATGCCATTCCCTTCTGGCCTATAAGGTTTCTGTTGAGAAGTCTGATGATAGCCTAATGGGTTTTCCTTTGTATGTGATCTTTTTTCTCTCTCTAGCTGCTTTTAAAAGTCTGTCCTTATCCTTTAACTTTGCTCTTTTAATTATTATATGTTTTGGTGTTGTCTTCCTTGGGTCCCTTGTGTTTGAGATCTGTGCACTTCCATGGCCTGAGAGACTATCTGCTCCCCTAGGTTGGGGAAGTTTTCAGCAATTACCTCCTCAAAGACACTTTCTATCCTTTTTCTCTCTTCTTCTTTTTCTAGTACCCCTATAATGCGAATATTGTTCTGCTTGGATTGGTCACACAGTTGTCTCAATATTCTTTCATTCTTAGAGATCCTTTTTTCTCTCTGTGCCTTAGCTTCTTTGTATTCCTCCTCTCTAGTTTCTATTTCATTTATTGTCTCCTCCACCATATCCAACCTGCTTTTAATACCCTCCCTCGTGCTCTTCAACGATTGGATCTCTGACCTGAATTCATTCCTGAGTTTTTGGATGTCTTTCCTTACCTCCATTACAATCTTGATGATTTTTATTTTGAACTCCCTTTCAGGAAGAGTCACAAGGTCCATATCATTTAAATCTTTCTTGGGACTTGTGTTAATAATTTTACTCTGGACAAGGTTCCTTTGACATTTCATGTTTGTATATGGTGCCCTCTAGTGTCCAGAACCTGTAGTCTCTGGAACTGCTCAGCCCCTGAAGCAATGTTGGGGGTCACAGGGGAGCGATATTGGTGCCTGGGGGGAGGAAAGAGCTATTCCCCGCTTCCCGGCTGCTGTGCCTGTCTCTATTGCCTGAACCAGTGGGCCGGGCACACAGGTATAAGTTTTTGTCCCAGAGCAGCTGGATATGGATACCTGCTTTCCACAAGCGACTGAAATCCCAGCCTCCTCAGGAACTCTGCCTGTATTAACTTTCCAACCCGATAGCCATGCGAGTCTCATGAAATCACCATGAAATGTAGGTTTGTGCTCCCAGAGCAGATCTCCAGAGCTAGGTATTCAGCAGTCCCAAGCTTTCCACTCCCTCCCTGCTCCATTTCTCTTCCTCCCACTGGTGAGCTGGGGTGGGGGAAGGGCTCGGGTCCGGTGGAGCCACAGCTCTGGTATGTTACCCAGTTTGGTGAGGTCTGCTCTTTTCTCCAGGTGTGTGCAGTCCGACGCCGTCCTCCTTCCTGTTGCTCTCTCAGGATTAGTTGCACCAACTATATTTTCTAATTGTATCCAGTTTTAGGAGGAAGCATCTGTCTCTCCTCTCATGCCACCATCTTTAATCCAATCAAAATAATGGCAAAAACATTCTTAATCACAGAATAAGTTGGTCATGGGGATGGATAGTACAGCATGGAGAATATAGCCACTGATTCTATAACATCTTCCCATGTGACAGAAAGTAATTGCAGTAGCGGGGGTGAGTATTTAGTTATAAGGGTATGATATAATGAGTTATAAGAAACACATATTTGGTCTTCATCCACAGTTCCTGAAAGCTCTTCAGCATCTTAAAGGTGAAATGGGTGTCTTGTCATGTTAATGAGAGACTTTAGGACCCTCTAGTAACATTTATTTTTAAGGTGTTTTTCCCACAGAAACTAATGAAATGGAAAGATATTTCATTCACTTACGACAAATAATTGAAAAACTTCTAAGAAAGTTTTGGTATGGGCATAACTGGAAATTTTCTATTTTAAGTTGGATCAAATAGTCTCTTTGAATGAATGCAAAAATCCAACACTTATCAAATGGCTATAGAAAAGCCAGTTAAACAAATGTGTATACCTTTTTTGCCTGAGGTGTCAGCTGTCTCAAGTTCTGTGACAGTTTTGTGCTATCATTCTGCTTTCCACAGGATGACACACACTCTTTAGACAGTCAGCTGGCAGTGAGGGGAAGGAGGAGACCACATCCCAAAGGAGGAACTAGGCTAAGCAGACTATTTAAGTTCCAGATGCCACTGCAAAGTATGTGGTGTAATTCAGGTCAGAATGCCTTCCCAGAAACTGGGAGAAAACCAGGTAGCCTGAAATTGGGTAGGGGTAGAAAATGACCCCATATGTTGGGTTTCTCAGTTTGTCTCTATAGAAAGTTAGACCAAGTGCCACCATAGTTGTGTAGCTTTCCAATTATAGGGATTTTGTGGAGCATATGTTGTTTACATTATGGCCATAATGGTATTTTCAGGATGCCAAGAATCTGGAATGTAATAATTCATTAGTATGTCATGAACATCTCAGCATTCTGGAGCCACCCTCATAAGGTATAAATATTATATAGGACAGTTTTAGATTGTTGTTTATTTTACAAATTCTGGAAGACTGCTAGGGTAAGATATTTATAGTTCTTACTACAGATTGTGCCTAACTTAGGATGGTTTGACTTAATGATTTTTTGACTTTATGCTGGTGCAAAAGTGATACACATTCAGTAGAAACAGTACTTGCAATGTTGAATTTTGATCTTTTCCTAGGCTAGCAATATGTGGCATGACACTCTTTCTTGTGATAATTTGAAGTGGGCAATGAGCCTGCAGCTCCCAGTCAGCCACATGACCGTGTGAGGGTATACAAACAATGTATTTACAACCACTTTGTATACATACAACCATTTTGTCTTTTACTTTCAGTACAGTATTCATTGAGTTATATGAAAGAGTCAACACTTTATATAAAATAGGCTTTGTGTTAAGATGATTTTGCCCAACTGTAGGCTAATGTAAGTGTTCTGAGCACATTTAAGGTAGGCTGGGCGGAACTATCATGGTCAGTAGGTGAGATGTATTAAATACATTTTCAACTTAATGGTATTTCCAACTTATAATGGGTTTATCAAGATGTAACCCCATTGTAGGTTGAGGAAGATCTGTATATCACTATTTGCAGTTGAGCAGGTAGTTTAGGAAATCATCAAAAAGAACCTTCCATCATCTGTTTTTCATTCGTCCACCGAATGCTTTTAGGTGTCTACTATGTGCCGTAAAGAGGCAGAATTGGTCTGAAAGATTGTGTGAGTGTGAAAGGTATGTGTTGTAGTGAGGTTTCAACAGGCTGTGATTATATTAAAGATGAGGAAAAGAATTATATATTGTTCATGGTATGAAGGAACTAAGGTTTCTTTATTTGTTTTCAAAGTGATTTATTATGTTAAACATAACTTTTTAAATGTGCTCAAACACATCTGTAGTTCCTTCAGTAAGCAATTGCTGTACCAGAGACAGCCGAGACATTGAAGGGAATGTGCCGAAATGGGTTTCACTGGGTTCCAATGAAGGTGTTGGCAGTGCTGTATTTTTTCTGGAGGCTTTAAGAGAGAATCTTTTTCTGTTTCTAGAGGCTGCCTGCATTTCTTGACTTGTGATCCCTTCCTCCCTCTTCACAGCCAGCAAAGGCAAGTTGAGCGTTTCTCACATCGAATCACAGACTCTGAGTCTTCTTCCTCTTCCTGCTTCCTTCCAGGACCTTGTGATTGTATGGAGCTGACCGGATAATCCAGGATCATCTCCCTATTTTAAAGTCAGCTAATTAATAACCTTAATTCCTTCTGCAACCTTAGTTCCCCTTTGCCATGTAAGGTGACATACTCATAGGTTCCAGGGATTAGGATGTAGACATCTTTGGGGTGGGGGTGGATGATTATTATCAATTTGATTTTCCTAGTTAATGAGACTCTATAAATTCCACTTAGGGAGCTGAGATGGTGAAATACGTAATGAAAATCTGTGCATAATTGGGTCACTTATGAGATTAGAAGCGTGTTAAATAAGAGACAATAGTAAGGCAGGAGAAGAGGTGAGTTGGATTGGCATCTGCTTGTGCTCCTAGGGGCTGATTGGTCTGTTCGCTTCATTGGGCCACTACTCTTATTGACCAATGTATTGCAGATCTGAATGCCATCCCAATCAAAGTTCATGTCTTTTTCTAAGTCAGTAAGTATAAAAATGCTACCTAAAAATCATATAGTAGTTTTCAAAATGGTCGCAAAATTTCCTTTCATCCTGTTAAGTCCCTTATTGACATTTGGTGCTGACCCTATTTTCTCCTTAGATGTTTTAGATAAAATGTCAAATCAAAGTGGTATAATTTTAGTACCTCTGAACTTCGTAATTCTGCAAGTAACTTGAGATCCTAGACTTGACTGTTGCCTCTTCTGCTTCCTCTGGACAGCTTGATTATTTTAACAAACTGACAGATTCCAAATCTCAGTCACATCATGGAAGACTGGTATGACTACATTTTGAAGTTACACTTCAAAATGGTATGGATTTTTGATTTACCAAATGAGAAAGAAAGTAGGAATTTAAGAAGTGATGAAAACAAAAAGAAAAGGAAAAAAAGGATAAACAGAATACTTAAAAAAGTGAGTAATAACAAAAATGTAAAGATGTATTATCTATGAACAGAAATAGTGGAATAGGGGAAAAAGTCACAGAAGGAGAATGAAAGTTGTACAGAAAGTGCAGAAACTTAAGAGAGTTTGAGGAAAAACAGATGTAGGAGAAAAAAAAATACAGACACCCAACATTGGGCAATGTAAGAGAAAGTCCAATAAAATGGTGGAATAAATGTGAGCCAGAAATACAACAAAGGTTAAAATAATGTTTGCTTTGCTTAGCCTCAATAACAGGAAAGAAACTTACTGCCTTCTTATAGTTTTCCATCCAAAAATGAAAATTTGTAGCTCCATTTACAAAGCCTAAGACAATAACAGCCACTTACCCCTTATTTCTACTTATTTGAAAACCAAATAGGTAAATTTATCATTTGGACAAGTTCTGTGGAAGATTACGATTATGTTTTTGTTTATTACTATGTTAATATGAGTATATTAGTATGTTATTTTCAGTAGGTAGAGATGAAAAATTTCAAATATGTAAAACTACAATGCCGTGTCATACCCCTGCTAAGAGAGACACATATAGGTTGGCATAAAACTTGGCCAAACACAGTGATTGAGATGGACATGATACAGTGAGCCCTGACTTGCTGGGCAAGGTGGAGATGTGTCCTGCTTGCAGGCAAGAGAGATGGATTAAGTGACAATTTTGGGTCTCTTCTGGTCTTAAAATGCCTTTTAAGATTACAGTGTGGAAAAATCCCAGCTGGTGGGCCAATTATCTCTTCTCTGCTTTGAAAATAGAGTTAACTTTCAATTATCCACACTAATTAGGGAGAAGTAGCATGGGGTAGATAAACCGAAATGATGGAAAATCCAAAAATAATTTCATTTTTCTTTGAAGGAGTTTTATAGTTACATGTAAAGCAAGGCTTAGGAAGTTCTGAATATACACAATTTTTCAGGCAAAATGAGCTCTTTGGTATCAGTGGTTATCTCCAACTTTATCCTCTTTTAGAGGTTACTGTGGAGTCTTGCATATATTCAAGAAATTTGTTGAACGAAATTGAAAATGCATTGCCAGACCTGACCATGGGGCTTCCCAACCTTGCATCCTTCAGTCCTCCTGCTTCCCACTGCAAGTGAGGAATATCATATATTGTCACTCATGGGTGGAGTAACGTGGCTAAAAACACAGCAAACTTTGTTACCGGAATTTGGGCTTAAAGGGCTTCTCCGGTTTTTGCTGTTCCTCAAATATGACAAGCATGTCCCTTCCTCACTGCTTTTCTATTTACTGTTCCCTCTTTCTGGAAGGTTCTTTCCTTGGATATGTATTTGGCTTTCTTGCTCACTGTCTTTAGGAATCTATTCAGATGCCACCTTCCTTAATGCCCTTACATGATAGAACTATACACACCCCATTCACTTTCTCTATCATGCTATTTTATCTTTCTTCATAACAATTACCATCATGTGATTATCTGACATGCTGTTTACTGGTTTGTTTTTTGATTTTCTGTCTGCAACATTAGTGTAAGTTCGCTGAGGGCAGGAAATCTATTTTAGTCACCTGTATATTCTATAATATCTAGAACAATGTATGTACATAATGGAACAAGTGTTTGTTGAATTCAAGGTCTTTAAATATGAAGCAGAAGTGAAAAAAGTACCATATGCTACCTGTTTCCCACTAACAAGGGACAGGGTGAGTCAGTTAGGAGTGATGTCTATTAGCTCCATGTTATAGCCAAATGAATTGAGTATCAAAGATGTTTAAGTTGAAGGTCATTTAGCTGAACCAGAAACTCAAAATTGCACCTGTCTGGCTTCTAGACACTGTACCTTATGGTATAAATTTCTCTTACTTCTTGAAGGCTTTGGAGGGCATATAAATTTGCCAAGAGGTCAGAGAGTAGGGTGGGATAGGGCAGACTAGCCCAGGATGATCCAACGCAGCATGGTGAGGGGGAATCTTAGTGGAGCAGAGAAGCAAAAGTCAAAGCCCAGGACATAGCAGTGTGCATCCTTCTGTGGGCTGTAGATAGTGACAAAAATATAGAAAGAAAGTCTAGTTATACAGGCTGGAAGTATCAGCTGACATCAAGATGCCCAGGGCAAAACAGGATAGTACTAAGACTGAAAACAATGCCAAGATATTGCGGGCCAGTTTCTCTGCTGATGTGTGTGACCTATGGGTGAACTGGAAGGTTTATGGATGGTGTCGAGCCAGGTGTGGAATTGTCAAATTGCCCCTTTGGAGTATTAGCTCCACATGCCATCTGTGACTTAGTGATATGGCTGTCTGCCCACTGGTAAACATATTGTTCTTTCATGTTACTCCCCCTGGCAATGAGGGCCTGCGCACCCAATCAGCCTGTGATTGGTGACATGCAGAGGGGTATCGCGTCACAGTTTCATCTTGTTTTCCCCTCTTTACATTGCAGGACTGCCTTATGACCAAGCATCTTTGTCTTTGTGGCCTCTTCCTCCATAAAATATTAAAAATTATATTTTATGACTGTGTTGGTCTAAAGATGAATATACTGATGCTAAAATAGCAAAACATTTTCTTCAAACTTAAAGTTCTTTATCTTCTGATTTTAAAAGAAATTGTAACATTTTTGTGGGGACCTGAAAGTATTGTGGGTTCTAGGCACTGAGTCTGCAGTGGCTAACTGACAAAGCCGCCCTGGCTTATGAGTTATCTAGATGTATTAAAATATAAAATAATCACATGTGACATCCTAGTTATAATCACATGTGATATCCGAAGTTACATTAACCCTTGGACCTTAGATTCTCTGATCATGACTGAAACAAATGTAAACAGCATTATCGTATCTAACGACAGTTAATCTTTGTATGGGATATCTAAAAATACTTGGAAAAAGGTGAAATATCAGTGTTTATTCCTGAAGCTCATTAGATTGTGACGTCCTCTTTTAGTTCTCTTTACCTTTCGGCACTATAGTACCAGCAGTTTGATGGATAATTTCATGCAGAAAAGTGACACTTTCATTCCTGGAAAAGCTGGGAATTACCAAAATGAAGATTACTTATGGAAACTTTAGAATTTCCTAGAATTCCTTGAAAAGGATATTATAGTTGTAATAATAACCATAGTGATACTTAATTATCAGATCATCCAACCACCATACATTGAGTTCCTACTATGTTTGAAGCACTAGGCTAAGTATTTAACCTATTTTTTTTTAACAAATCAATCCTAACTGATAGTTAACTATTATTAATCCTAGTATAGCAATGAAGAAATGAGGATTATAAAGGTTAAATAACCTTTTTGTTGTCTATGTATGGCAAAACCAGGACTCCACTAATTTTGTGTGATGCCAGCAGCTACGCTTTAAGTCTCCCTCTGTCTATCTAATTTATCTATCTCATTTATCTATTATCTTTCCCACAGCTCCTTAGAACTATTGGAGAGTTCTTTGAAACTTCGATAATTTGTAGATGCAGTCATGATGAGATAGGTGAGAAAAAACCCCACCAAGAAGGGGTGTTCACTTTAGTAGATGCTTGGGAATATTGTGGGAACTTGATAAAAATGTGATGAATTGATTTGATTTCTCTGTATTAATCGTGGGTTTTCTGAGCAAGTGGGGAAAATATGTCCCCTTTTCTCTTATTGTCTGACCTGTCTCCAAAACCATGTTTATGCTGAAAAATGAAATCATTTTAAATAAATTTGTTGGAAAGTATAACATGAAATATTTGCCTTAATATGTGGACAGTTTTAATTTAGAAAACATGTATTTAGTGAAAGTCAATTATGTGCATGATTCTGTGTGAAATACCAAGGGGAATGCTGTGGCTACAGTAATGTTATTGTGCTCTGAATCTACTCTATTCTATAGATTCATAAAATGAGCCACATAGGTAATTTTCAAATTTTTAGTAATCACATAAAAAATAAAAAGAAACAAATGAAATTAATTTTAATAATGAATTAAAAAATGTTACTATTTTGACATGTAACATGAAAATTATTAATGAGATGTTTTACAGTCTTTTTTCAAATTTTTATGTTTATTTTACATTGAGATTATATCACTATTAGAATGCCAAATTTTTATTAGAAATATTTAATATAAATCTATATTTCATATTATTAATAGTTGAAAAAGTAGATTCATGTGCCCAGGTTGTTTCAAACATACTTGAAAGTTTTCTAATAATTGAATTAAGTATCAGTTTTAAAATTTAGGTTCATTAAATTTTTAAAAATAAAAAAATTACTTTTTCAGTTTAGTAACATTTCAAGTGTTCAATAACTGTGGCTGGTGACTATTATATTGGACAATGCACATATTAGAAATTCTACATAGTTTATGTACTGTCAGGGAGTCCCACCTATGACTGCTTATTCCATTTACTGATTGGAAATGTGCACATAGAAGCCATTTTCTGTATTCAGTGCCCCACTGTTCCATCCATTTGGTGTAAATCAGTTAGGTGATTTTGTCCTATGTCTATTTTGTGCTTTCTTTGATAGCAAAAGATAGTTCAATGGAAAAGTAGCCATGCTTTAAAAATATTAAGTTTATTTTCACCTTTGAATCCTCTACATTTCTCTCTCTTATCCTTATTTGTTCTACTTTCTGCATTTAGAAATAGGAGAACAGAGGCAGTGTTGTGAGTCAGAATTAATTAATTAACTCATTCATTCATTCATTTTAAAAGAATTGAACTTTCATTGAACATGTTACCAAAGAAGTTTAGTGAGAAAGACCAAAGCCCATGTCACCATCAGACTCCTCAGATTTTTCTTTGCTTCCATTTTCTTCTCAGCTGGGGCAGCCGTGGTGGAGGGACAGGACCGCCTGCTGGTGCGCTGCCAGCCTCTGGGACAGGTCCACCACTCCTCGGTTCCAGATGAGGCTCTGCATGTTGACACTGGCCAGAAAGGTTTAACACTGCCACCCACTGCTTTAATGAGGGCATTAATCTTATCTTCTGTGACTGTCCGCTTATTGTCACACAGGATGGTCACTGAGTGTATGCAGGCAAACTGTGGAAGGAGGCCATGCTGTGGGCGACTGCTGGGTGGGTGCTTCTGGCCTTGTTCTAGTCACCAGATGAAGTGAGGGCCTTACCCCATTGCAGTGTTAGCTTCCTTGGAAGGATGGGGCACCTTAGCAGCAGCTGAGGAGAGCGCCAAAATAATTTTAGAAACTTTCTTTATCACCCTTAAAATCCTTTAAATGCCATTGGCTATCTCCAGTAACTACGATACTTATTAGTTACATAGGTATCATCCATAACTAGATAATGAGATAAGTGAAAATATTGTTTTGTTAGCTGCTATTCTTTCAGGAGTTGACAAATACTATTTTTGGGTTTTTTGCTGTGTTGTTTGTTTATGGATGTATTGCCTTTTGATTTGTGCCTTTGGTGACTAAAACTCCCTGGATGGTATTCTAGTTGGGGTTCCAGGTTGTTGGAGACTGGACATGGAATGCTGTGGCAGAATAGGAAGCCAGACACTGGAATGACAGTGGCTGACTAGTCAAGATCAGGTGCTCTATGGGACATATGTTGTGTAATCCTACATACACACTGGGCAATGATGTAATGCTTACAGCATGAATAAGCAACCTGGGACCGGGGCATGAATGGTGTGGTTTTAATTAGCTCCAGTCAGTCAGTGGCTTGACTTCAGTGTCTGATACTAGTTTACCCTTAGTTGGGAGGATTCTGTATATTTGGATTGGTCCTAGGATATTTTGGCTCTCCAGATAACCACAACTGAAATAACCCCAACTTACTGGAGGACTGCTAGAGGTACCATAGAGTCATTTCTGTCTTTTGGGGGGGGGGGGAGGTGATTAAGATCAAGGACAAAAGAAAAGATTAAGACCAAGGACAAAAGGACATAATGGCTTAGGCCCACCTAGTCTGAAACTTTGTCACTTTGGATGGTTTACTCTAATGACAAAATAGATGTGCCTCACTGCTTTCTACCCCTTATCTTTCACAAAAACACAAATCTCAGGCTGGGCACTTGGGGAATATTTTTCAGATAGAGATGATAGGTATGGTATTGCTGTTCCCACCTCTCCCTTTTACCATACTCCCTGACTATTGACGTCACTGTTGTGACCACTATGAAACTTCTCAAATTCCTCTCTTGAAGCTCCATCTATTTATCTTGAAAGCCTACCCCAAATTTTCTGGTTTTGCTGTATGACGGTATTTACTTTGTACCTTAAGTAGAGAGTACTCCTTTCCTCAGTATTCCTTTAATAGCTTCAGTGTTCCTTGAGGGACTTAGGAGATTGGACTGTTCGGTGCCCTAGTGTGTGAACCATTCACTTCTCCTGTGCGAAGTGGCTTCATAGTCTGTTGATTTTTATGCAATTTTTATATTAATGCAGTCTATCTAATAAGAGGTTATAATGTAACCTTGGGTTTTATATTAGTGGAACTGAAAAGATAAAGCCAGTACTCATGGTGGTTGTAGTCTCACTGCCCTTGGACCCTCTGTATCTCCATGTCTAGTCTCCATATAATCTGGTTTTTAAAGAAACAAATTTTAATTTTTATTACATTTTGAAAGAGATGTTGGTTGACTGACACTCTTCTATTAGCACAAACCTTATATTTTTCCATAAAATTGAGAAAGCATGTAAGAGAAATTGTACGCAAATACACAAGTCGGAGGAATCCTTACTAAATACAACAGAATTCCACTAAATCTCTATAATTACAATGTGAAATTTAATTCTGTTTTCATATACCCTGTTCAAAAGGGGTATTGGTATAAATACCAGCAGGATATTGCTATATAACATGTCCTCGTACAAGTTATTAGGTTACTGATATTTCTAACAGGCTTCAAAATTTCAATATACTTAATTAAAGAAATGCTGGATAGAGGAATATATGACTAAACAAATGATGGAAACGTGACTTATATAATTAAGGAAATAAATGTGAAAAATTAAAGTTTGAAATATGGATGCAAAGATACCAAGAATGTGAAATTAAGAAAAAGGGGAGGCTAAGTGAAAAGGTATTTATGAAATACAAGTTTTCTTCATATCAAATCTTAAAACATATTAGAAAAGATTTTGAACATTACCTAATTTTTATGAAAATTATTTCTAATTTAGGGGTGCAAAGCAGAAAATGAAGATAAACTTATTGAAATACAGAAGAGGGAGTGTCTGTTTCATTTTGAGGAAGATTATTCTTCTGAGCCCTGAATTTTCATGCAGCAATTTTATCTAGTTTTAGTTCACTGTGATGGTAAGTTGCTAATGAGAACTCATCTGGATTTCCATGAAAAGAAGTACTTAACTTTTATGGCATGGGCAGAGTGGAATTCTTTGTACTTTATAAATTGAGTGATGGGGCACAGACCTGATTGTGGTTTAATTTTACCACATGAACATAACAAGTACTGATGGGAAAGAAAAATTCTGGCAGAATTGGAGAAACCCACTGTAGCTTTTCTAGCATCAGATAAGCTAATCATCCTGGGGGATTTTATCTCACATGCTGGAAATTAATGATGTTGAAATGTGGAGAAAAGTCATCAGAATTTGTAGAATTGCAGAATCAAATGGCAGGGGTCTTTTTGGGTTTAGAGAATGTGCCAAAATCAATTTAAATTAACTAACGTAATCTTTAGCTTGCATATGAGAAAAGATGGAAAGGGAAAGCAGTCCACGTATAGCACTGAATATCAGACTGATCATTTCTTAGGAGTATGGATGGAAGGACTGAATCAAGAGCAGGTCTCCAAGATAAAAAAAAAAACATTTTATGAATGTCCCAGAGGTTAAAGACATGGACAAAGAAAGGGTTCTGAAACAACATTGTGAGCAGTAAGTCATGAGAATAAGTGATTCTTTGAAAGATCTACCAGATCCCAAGCTACAAAGGCATTCAAATGAATGGTGAGAATGATTCTTCAACTGCTAAAGCAATGAACTCATTGGCAACATGCCATACCACATCCAGATAGACAGGGACTGTTATGGTAGTTTGTACAGTTAAAAAAGTCAAGGTGGTACCAAGGTTGAAGAGATTTAGGGGAATGAAGATTCTTAGTATCTGGCTATATTAAAAGACAAGTAAAGGGCATTTATCAATCAATAAAGAGTGAAGATTGAGTTAGCTTTATTAATAAGAAGTTCTGAGGAATGTCTTGGTGTTCTTTGGCACATGGAGTTCTAAGAAAATGTCAAATTTCAAGGAAATGACATCATTCAACATGATATTTGAAAAAATTGACAGTATAAATTTTTTTTATTGTGGTAAAAAAAATGCATAACATTAGATCTACCTTCTAAAAATTTTAAGTGTACATTATAGCAGTAGTATTGTACAGCAGATCTCTAAAACTTACTTACCTTGAATGATTGAAACTTTATACCAATTGAATAGCAACTTCCCATTTCCCCCTCCCCTGAGCCCCTGATATCCAAATACCCTGCTTTTAGTTTCAGTGAGTTTGACTACTTCAGTTACCTCATATAAATGCAATCATGAAATATTTCTCCTTCTGTGACTGGTTTATTTCACTTAGCGTAATGTTCTCAAGGTTCATCTATGCTGTACATGGATTTTCTTCTTTTATGGCTGGATTCCATATTGCCATTATATTCATACATATTCTCTTTTATGTGTAGGCTATATTTTCTTTATTACTTTATGAATTGATGGTCTTTTAGGTGGTTGTATATAGTGCTGCAATGTGAATATTACTGTAATAAACATGGATGTAAATATATCTTTTTGAAATCCTGATTTCAGTTATTTTGGAAGAATACCAAAAAGTGGAATTGCTGGATCATACGGTATTTCTATTTTTAATTTTTCAGGGAATCTCCACACTGTTCTCCATAGTGGCTGTGCTATTTTACATTTCCATCAGCTGTTCACAAGGATTCGAATTTCTCCACATCCTCACCAATATTATTTTCTGTTTTTTTAAAAAAATTATTTTTATAATAATGCCTATCCTAACAGGTGTAAGGTGATACTGCATTGTTTTTATTTGCATGTCTCTGATTATCAGTGATTTTGCGCAACTTTATATATACCTGTTGTCAACTTGCATGTCTTCTTTGGGAAAGTTTTTCTTTAAGTCTTGTGCCCATTTTTTAAACTGGGTTATTTATTTATCTATTTTGCTATTGAGGTATACGATTTCCTAATGTATTTTAGATATTAATCCCTTATCAGGTAGATGGTTTGCAAATATTTTCTCCTGTTCTGTAAGATTGCCTTTCTTTCTGTTGACTGGTTCCTTTGCTATGTAGAAGCTTTTTAGTTTGATGTAATCTCACTTGTCTCTTTGCTTTTGTTGCCTGTGCTTTTGGTGCCATATCCAAGAAATCATTATCAAGACCAATGTCTTAAGTATTTTCCTCTGTTTTCTTTTAGAAATGTCATAATTTCACATCTAACATATGCTTTTGATCCATTTTTGATTTGATTTTTGTGTATGGTATAAGATAAAGGTCCAAATAGTTCCCTTGTATGTGGCTATCCAGTTTTCCCAAACCATTTATTAAAGAGATTATCTTTTCCTCATTGTGAATTCTTGGCACCTTTGTTGAAGATCAATTGAATGAATATGCATGAGTTTCTTTCTGGGCTTTTTATAGTGTTCCATTGGTCTGTATGTCTGTCTTTATGACAGTACCATAGTGTTTTGATTACTATAGCTTTGTAATATGTTTTAGAATAAGGGAGTATGATACATTTGGCTCTGTTCTTTCTCAAGATTGTTTTGGCTGTTCAGGGTACTTTGTGCTTCCTATTTCTGGAAAAAAAAATGCCAATGGGATTTTGATATGGATTGTACTGAATCTTTAGATTACCTTCAGTAGTGTGTATATTTTAACAATATGAAGTCTTGTAACTCAAAACAGGATGTCTTTCCAGCTATTTTGTCTTCTTTAATTTCTTTCAGCAGTGTTTTGTAGCTTTCAGGGTACAGGTCCTTTGCCTCCTTGGTTAACATTATTTCTAGGTGTTTTACTCTTTTTTTGATGCTACCATAAATGAGATTGTTTTCTTCATTTCCTTTTTGGATAGTTTGTCATTAATGTATGGAAGTGGAACTTATTTTAGTATGTGGGTTTTGTGTCCTGCAACTTTATTGACTTAATTTATTAATTCTATCAGTTTCTTTGTAGAATCTTTAGAGTTTTCTACATATGAAATTGTGACATCCGTGAACAGAAATACTTTTACTTCTTACTTTCTGATTTATATGCCTTTATTTCTTTTTCTTGCCTAATTGCTTTGGCTAGGACTTCCAGTACTATATAGAACAGAAATGGTAAGTGTGGGCATCCTTGTCTTTTTCCTAATCTTAGAGCTTTTCACCTTTGAATATGTTGTTAGCTGTGGGTTTTTCATATATGGTCTTTATTACATTGAGGTAATTTCCATTTATTCTTAATTTTAATTTTAAAGGGTATTGAACTTTCTCAAGTGCTTTTTCTACATATATTGAGGTGATGTGATTTTTATTATTTGTCTTATGGGTTGTCGCATTTATTGATATGTGTATGTTGAACCATCCTTGCATCCTAGGGATATTCCCACTAGGTCATGATGTATGATCCTTTTTAATGTGCTGCTGAGTTCAGCTTGCTAGTATTTTGCCTCTGTGTTCATCAGGGATATTGTGTGTAATGTTCTTTACTTGTAGCATCTTTGTCTAACTTTCATACCAGGGTAATGCTGGCCTCATAAATGAGTTTGGGGTGTTCCCTCTTTCAGCTATTTTGGAAGAATTAAGAAGATGTACATAAATTCTTCATTAAATATTTGATAGCATTCACCAGTGTCTGTGAGCAAGAGTAATGCCATCTTGTCAAATCTGCCATGTTGACTGATGGATCACCTTTACACTCTCTTTCCTTTGATATACAAGTACTCCTTAGATAATATCCAGCTTGAAACAGATAACATTGTTCCCTGGGGCAGAACTCTTTGACCTAAATTCCTTCAATAATACTTGAACGTTAGCTCCTGCTGCATTGTCACACAAGTGGCTGCCCTGCAGGTAGACCCCTCTCTCTTTGCTGCTGTAAATTAGCCTCCCTAAACACAAAGCAGTGTGGAGGTCTGTGTGGCCAATTAGGGCAAGCTTTTGTAGGTATGATCCCCTCAATAAACCTCTATTAAATTCAAGTTGGACTTATCAGCCTCTTTCTTTGGTCTTATAGCCCCTTTAGTCTTCAGGGGTTGATTTGGTAATCCCTCCCCCAAGTGGAACAACCAGTCAAGACATCACATCTGGTCCGGGGGTTTTTTTTTGTTGAGAGAGTTATGATTACTGATTAAATCTCCATATTAGTTTTAGGTTTGTTTAGACTGTCTGTTTCTTCACAATTAAGTTTTAGTAGGTTGTATATTCTTGGCAATTTATCCATTTCTTGTAGGTTCTTCATTTGTTGGCAATTATTCATAGTAGTCTTTTATGATCCCTTTTATTTCTGTGGCATCAGTTGTAATGTCGTTTCTCTCATTTCTGAATTTGAGTCTTCTCTTTTTTCCTTAGTTAGTCTAGCTATGGTTTTGTTAATTTTGTTCTTTTAAAAAATCCAAATCTAATTCTGTTGAATTTTTCTTTTTCCTATTTTCTAATTCATTTTTTCCTGCTGTAATCTTTATTTCCTTCCTTTTGCTAACTTTGTTCTTTTTCTAACTTTTTGAGGTATAAATTTAGGTTGTGTATGAGATTTTTTTTTAGTATAGGTTTTTATAGTTGTAAATGTCTCTCTTAGTACTAATTTTGCTGCCTCCCATAAATTGTGTTATACTGTGTTTTGTTTTCATTTGTCTGAAGATATTTGTAATTTTCATTTTAATTTCTTCTTTGGCCCACTAGTTGTTCAAGATTTTGTTGTTTAATTTCTACATATTTGTGAGTTTTCCACTTTTCCTTCTGCTGTTGATTTCTAGTTTTATTCCATTGTGGTTAGAAAAGATATTTGGTATGATTTCAATTCTTAAATTTTTTAAGACATGTTTGTGACCTAACGCGAGTTCTATCCTGGATTTTTCTGTGTGCACTTAAGAGAAATGTATATTCTATTGTTAGGTAAAATGTTTTGTGTAAGTCTGTAAGGTCCATTTTGTATAGAGTGTTGTTTAGATCCTCTGTTCCTTACTGATCTTCTCTCTGGGTGTTCTATTCATTATTGAAAATGGGGTGTTGAGATCTGCTATTATAGTGTTGTTATTTCTCCTTTCAGTTCTGTCAGAGTTTATTTCATAAATTTAGGTGGTCTGACTTTGGGTGTGTATGTGATAACTATATCTTCCTGGTGAATTGGTATGTTATCATTATATAATGTCCTTTGTCTCCTGTGATAGTTTTTGACTTGAAGTCTCTTTTGTCTGATACAAGCATAGCCACCTTTGCTCTCTTTGGCTACCATATGCATGGAATACTGTTTCCACCCTTTAACTTTAGTCACTTATAGGCAGCATATAGTTGGATTTTATTTTAAAAATCCATTTAGCCACTCTAAGTCCTTTGGTTGGGGAATTTAATAATTTGCATTTAAAGTAATTATTGATAAGGAATATTGCCATTTTGTTAATTATTTTGTGTGTGTTGTAGTTCTTTTGTTCTTGCTGTCTTCCTTTGTGTTTTGTTGATATTTTGTGGTGATATACTTTGATTCCATTCTCAACTTACTTTGTGTATTCTTTATGTTTGCCATGGAGCTTACATAGCATGTTATTGTTATAAGAATCTACTTTAAGTTATTAACAATTTAAGTTAATGTGTGTACAAAACTAGTACCCTACCCTACCTTTATAGTATTGATATCACAAATTACATATTTTTATATTGTGCATCTATTAAACATTTTATAGTGAAAATTATTTTTTATTCTATTGTCTTTTAACTTCTGCCAGAATTAAAAGTGATTTATGCTTTATCATTTCAGTATTACAGAATTCTGTGTTTGCCTATATATTAACCTTTACCATTGAGCTTTGTACATTCATATGCTTTTATGTCATTTAGCATCCTTTTGATTCAACTTGAAGGACTTCAGCATTTCTTATAAGGCAGGTCTGCTGGTCACTATTTCCCTCAGTTTGTTTACCTGGGAAAGTTTTTATTTCTCGTTCATTTTTGATGGGAGCTTTGCCAGATATAGTATGCCTGGTTGGTAGTTTTTTCTTTCAGCACTTTGAATATATCATCGCACTTCCTGGCCTTGAAGGTTTCTGCTGAGAAATCCATTGATAGTTCTAAGGGATTACTCTTGTAGACAATTAGTCACTTTCTTGTTGCTGCTTTCAAAATTTATTCTTTGTTTTTGAGTTTTATTGTTTGATTATAATGTGTCTCAGTGTGCACTTCTTTGATTTTTTTGTATTTGAGGCCTTTGTGCTTCTTAAATCTGGGTGTCAATTTCTTTCCCTAGATTTGAGAGGTTTTTGACCAAAATTTCTTTAAATAAGAATTTTTTTCTCTCTTTCGTCTTCTGGGACCCTGATAATGTGTATATTCATCCTCTTCATGGTGTCTCATAAGCCCTTTAGAATTTCAACATTCTTTCTTATTCTTTTTTCTTTTGCTTCTCTGACTGGGTAATTTCAGATGACTTTGAATTCTTTGAATTCACTGATACTTACTTCTGTTTGATCAAGTTTGATTTTAAACCTCTCTAGTGAAATTTGCAGTTCATTTACTATATTCTTTAGCTACAAAATTTTGTTTGGTTCTTTTTTGTATTTTCTATCTCTTTGTTAAAATATTCATTTTGTTTATGCATATTGTCCTGAGCTCATTGAATATCTTTATGACCATTATGTTCAATTTATTGTCAAGTATTTCATATACCTCTGTTTCTTGTGGGTCAGTTTCTGGAGGGTTATTTTGTACCTTGGGCCTTGATTGGGCCATTTTTCTGTTTCTTGTAAGTTTGTATTGGTATCTCTGCCTTTGAAAAACAGTCACCTCTCCCATTCTTTATGAACTGCCTTTGTACAGGGAAAGACCATCAACAACCAGCTAGGGTACGCATTCTGGAGCCTCTCAAACCTTTTCTGTAGATGTATCTTCTCTGGACTTGTGCATACATATTCCTAGAAAGATTTACATATTTCTTTTATCTTCAAGAGCTTTTAATTTCTTGTTTCCTCTGGTGTCTGTCTGCTATGCCATGGGTCCTGAGGAGCAGCAGCACACCACTCAGCTCTTTTATTCTCAGCAGCTTCAAGGTATCTAGAGTATGATGGGCCTTGTTAGTGCTCTGACACAGGTGAGACAGAAGCCAGTCCCTCAAGTAGCCTTCTCAAGAAGTCAGAATATTGTATGTGTGTTCCAGTCTTCTCTTTGTCTCCCCAGAGAAGCTCCCAATCACATGGCTCTGTGCCAGAGGGAGGGACAATGATTGAGGGGGGCAGGAGGTGCTATGAATTTTCCTATGGGCTGTAAAGCATCTGATTTCATGCTATCTTAGGGTAGAAGAGCCTCTTGTGGATAAAATGAGAGTTCCTATGGCCAGGATTCTCACCTGGCCATGGTTGACTAGCTCACTGCGCACCTGTGGGCAATACATGGCTGTTGACTCTATAAAAAGAGCTCCACCCAGTGCTCTGGGCACAACACAGTGGCAGGGCTGCAAGGCTGCAGGAGAGCAGAGGCCAGAGGCCAGAGGCCCAGAGGATGGCTGTGCAGGACAACTGTGCAGAGAGGCTTGGAGGACGGCTGTGTCGGGACAGCTGTGTGGACAGAGAGGCCCGGAGGATGGCTGTGCAGACAGAGGGGCCCATAGGCAGAGACCAGCTTGCTGCATGCAGACTCACTCTGAGTGAATGGGATTTTAGTAACTGACCTGCCACCTGGAAATAAAGTTGGGTGTAACATATCACCCCAAGAACATTTTGCTGTCATTTTCTTTGATCACACTGAATCCGTAGCGAACTTGCCCGGGGCTGAAACCCATTGGCAAAACACCTCTTAACTCTTTTCTGGATGTCTCATAAAGGAAACAGGTCTGTATATTGCTGTTGAATCAGTGTTTCTGGGGGAGGAAGAAGGGTTTTGCAGCTTCCTGTTCTGCTATCTTGCTGACATCAACCCCTCTTATTGTATAATTTTTAAGGCAACTCATTCGTTGTAGATTAGGCACTAGTCAGAGGCCTTAGGATGGGCTATTGTATTACAGCATCAAGACCAGTATTTTATTTGGTAAAAAAACAATTCTGTTAAGAGATGGTAGAATTCAATTTTCAACATAGCTATCAGATTTATGCCTATAACTTAATAAACACATATGATACACATCTTAATCACTTTTGCTTTCAGGCATAGCAGACTATAGCAGGTGGTTTTGTGTAGTCTCCAAACTTATCTCACACTGGTAGCGTCTTGCCTCAAGTGCATATATGGTTCTTTTATTTTCTGTTCTGGGCAGCTCCATTGCAGCAAACTTTGAAGCATGTATATGTAGTACAGAGGGTGGGGGCATTAACATTCTCATGAGGGCAACCTTAACCAGTGAGGGATGGGAGACAATTGGATAAATACTTCTAGTTAATCCTTGGGTGAACAATTCTGAGATGCATCCTATAAACTTCTTAGAAGTTTCAAGGTGAGAACAAGCTTTATTGTCCCAGTTACCAGCAGTGATATTGGAAATGAATCCTTATATTAGGCTTTTCTCATTCTCTCATTCTTCATTGTTCATTTTTTCTGGTCCTTGGGATTACCCCCAAACTCTAGTTTTGGGCAGAACTAGGGTAAGATGAGGCCTTTAATCTAAGTCTTATCTTAGTTTAATCAATGTTTCCTCTAAGGCCTTTAAAAACATTATTAGATAATAAGGTAAAATCCATAACAACCAAGTTCTGCAATCTGTTAGTACTCAAGTATGTGATAAAAATTAATCATATTCCAGAGTTTGCAGGAAAAGATTAATAGCGATGAGGGCAACCCTGAGACAGGAAAAACTACTGAAGTTTGCGGGGGCCTGAGGGACTCAGCTGAATACAGACTGGGAAGATGATGGAAGAATCTTTCATGCTTCTTACTGTTACCTTTGATACCCTATTACTTCTAATGATCAGCTTTGGCTATTTTACTCGGGGAGGAAAAGCGTCTGATGAATTCACTATGTGCAGCATAGTGACCCTACCTTAACAGTCTCAGGAACATTTGCATTGTAAAAGTGGCAGTGGAGACTGGGTCTTTACAGGTGACATATCACTCACAAGTGAGGACACTGGCTTTAAGTCACCACACAGGCTACTAATTCTTTTACCTTGTTCCAAAGTTTGTCTCTATGACTTGGGTCTACTCTAGGCTATTAGAGGAAAAAAACGATTGTATGACATTTAATTAAAAAGTTTTTCTTTTCAGAAATTCTTAGGTTCTTTAACTCTCTGAAAGTGACTGAGAAACTGTTATCTCAATACAGCCTAGACAAGCTGAGCTATTCTAGGGGAATTCGAAGGAAGTGATAGAGGGTTGAATTTGTGGTGACTGGAGACAACCACTGCATGAAGATAGGAGTTGTGGCTGAAGATCACTCTAGTTATGAACAGCATACTCTGCTATCAGCCTGGTCTTCCAGACTGGAAGTCCTCCAGGGGAGTGACAGGGAGCTGGCTGGTCTGTCATGGTGACAGGGAAGATCAAATGATGGTAAGTATTGCTGTTAGAAGTCCATTTCTGCATTCTTCAGGGACTTTTCTAGGATTAATCACCAGCGTGCCATACTGACCAGCCCTGAACATTTTATAGCAACCCTTTTGTTGCAAACAGTCCCAGATTAACTGTGGGTATTAGCTGAAGGTAATTCTGTTTTTTCTTTTGTTTTTTTAAAAAATAGCATTACCACTTTGAGAGATTCTGACTGTAGTTGGAAAAAACCTGATTATGAAAATTTTTCACACCGTCCATCTCCCTGAAATGTATTGGCTTGATTTTTCAAACCCAACTTTCTAAGGAGTTATTGGATGGACATATGGATGTTCTAGAATTCTTTTTTTTGACCCACAAAGAAACTCCTTTCTGAAATACTGTCCTATAGCTGTTTAAAAGGGGTCCAGCTGCTTCAGGTTGCTCTGATTATATGCCTAAATGAATTTATGAATCTGAGCTTATCCAGAATGCCAGAAAAATGAAAAATTTTATTCTAAAACTTTAAATCTTATAAAAATATTATAAACTTTTATGAGAATAAGTATATCATGAAAAGCTAAAGGGATGTGGGAAAATCTCCTTGATGGCTTAATCAAAATGAATGGTTGAATACTATACAGTTTAGAATAGAGAAATAAAATGCAAAAATGCTTAATTTTCATAAAATTTATATTTATTAATATTTTTTCACTTGGACGTTCTATTTATCTATTTTTAAAAATATTTTAGTTTTTGTAACTTAGTTCTTAAGAATGTAAACAAACCTTCTTAATGCATTTATTATATCCCAGGCACTTTGATAAATGCTCATATATAAATTATTTTATTTTGTATAATCTTCATAAGAACCTATGAGCATTATTACCCTTTAAAAATGAAAAAACAGAATCTCAAGTAATGTGGTCAGGGAGCTCAGGCATTTAACAAGGGCAAAGTCTGGAGACAAATCCTGTTTCTGTTTTCAAGTACAAGCTTTTTGAAATATACCTTACCTTCCTGAACTAAATTTTATGTCCAAACACTGCACACTGTATGTTAAAAACAGACCTCAGTGATTTGTTTGAGGAGTATAATTCTGGGGGGGAAATCCCGGGACAAAATACCTTTGAAACCAAAATCAGTCAAAGGAAGAAATAAAGTGGAAGAAACCAATTTATTTCATACAAGCAGTCATTCCACACCTCTCTCTCTCCACCCCGCTACAGGAGAAGAAAGCTCCACCCAACTCTCCGGGTTGGATAAGCCCTGCTCACTCTTGTCATTACCTTTTGATATGGAGATGGACTACTTCTCTCCACCCCTTGGAAACACCTATTGATATGGAGATGCACTAAGGCGAGGTGAGAGATTCCGGAAATATTGCAATTTTACCCACAAGGAGCTTCCTATATTCATAGACACATAATAACAACTGGTAAATGGTGAAGATATAGACATTAGTAGTGTATAGATGAGAAGCTTAGCTTGAGCCATGAAAGCATATGGAGCACATTAAGTTCAAAGTTAAGTTGGCATATTGGGGTGGGTAGATAAATCTGGAAGGAAACAGGGACCCAACTAGCTCAGGCTTAAAGCAAAACATGTGGAGAAGCTGTAATTGGATTTAGGAGATCTAGTGAGCATTTGTCAGTAGATTAGAAAAAGGCTTTCTGGACCCTCCAGAGATGCAGTAAGAACTTCTAAAAAAGAAGGTAATTTTTGAAGCAACATGGAAAATCTAGAATCCAACAGTAGCAATGCTCCATCAATAAGAAAAGTGAAGTGTCTTGGAGATAATAGATATAGGCTAACTATAGGATTAGAGGGATAGATGCAGTGGGTAGGAGGGATGGAAGTGGAGAGGGACAAGCATGTTAAAATGATTGAATTTTTATTGGGGGACCAGCAAATTGAAGGCTAGGACAAAGTTTTAAAAGACCTAAGGAACACTGAGATCAGTTTATACCGATCAGAAAGGGAAAGATTCAGCTTTTGAAATTGTCCTACAGCTCTTAGATGTTCTGTTCTAATTTTTAAGTCATTTTTTCTTTTTATATTTCAGTTTGGGAAGTTTCTATTCATCTATATGCACGCTCACTAATTCTTTCTTTGGCCATGTCCAGTCTACTGCTGGATGAGCCCATCAAAGATGTTCTTCATTTCTTTAACAGTGTTTTTTATTTCTAGTATTTCTTTTCAGTCTTAGAGTTTCTTTCTGCTTATATTGCCCATATATTTTTGCATGTTGTCTATTTTTTTCCATTAGACCACATAACATTACATATAACAACATAATACAATGTTATATAACATAACGTAGCATAACCAGTCATTTAAAATTCCCTTCATAATAATTCCAAAACCTGTTATAACTAAGTTTGATTTTGATGCTTGATCTGTTTCTTCAGACTGTATTTTTTCTTTCCTTTTAGCATGACTTGTAATTTTTGTTGAAAAATGGGCATGATATATTGGGTAATAGGAACTGAGGCAAATAGGCCTTAATGTAAGGTTTTATGTTAATTTGGGTAAGAGTTGCTGAAGCTTTGTTGCCAGAGTTCTCAAATTCCTCCAGTGTCCTCAGCTTTGTCTCTGCTGTTGTCTTCGGGAGTCCCTCAGAACACTTGTTTAGATTAGAGTCTGCATCTTGCCACTCTGTCAGCTGTAATCCACTATTATTATCCTGGAATCCTGTGAATGTAGTGGTCAGTGTGAAGGAAGAAGAGTGTCCTATATTATGATTAAGTTTCAGTTTTTTTAGTAGGTCTGTATCCTTGCACTGTGACCCTTACGAATACTTCATAGCTTTTTTTTTTTCTAGCCTTAGGTGGGACAGGAAGCTAAAGGGGGCTGCAGTGTGGGAAATTCCCTCTCTCAGGTAGGATGAAGCTTTGGGTCCTTTAAAGTCTTTCCCCTGGAGAATAGTTGTTTTTCATGGAGAATGCTCTGGGCATATTTCACAGGGGTTGGTCCCCTCTCCCTCTATCAGAGCCTCTGTCCCATCTTGGCTTCTCTATATGAGAACCTAGTGATGTTCCAGGTGGTAAAAATCTGTGAAAATTTGGGGCCTTTCTCTGACTGTGGTTTCCTGGAATTTCTCACTCTCATGCTAGTCCATAATCAGCCTCCAGCAATTTTTCAAAATAACCATTTCAGTATTCCTACCAGTTTATGGTTCCAGTGGTTTCTGCTCCTCCTTAACTGATACTGACTGTGACTCTGGATTTTCCTGTGTCTCCAGATTTGAGGGTGGTCATTTGCCCTACAGTCTCAATTCTCTAATAAGTTTAAGAAAAGTTGTTGATTTTCATTTTTTCCAGCTTTTTTCTTTTTATAAGATTAAGGCTCACAACTTCCAAGCTCATTTACACATTGGAGCTGAAACTAAAAATCCCACCAAAGCAAAGTTTAAAAAGGTGGATAATATTAAGTTGATGTGAAGCTATAAGGAGGTGAAAATTCTTATACAGTGGTATAGAGAGTATAAATGGGTACAGCAATTTTGTAGACACTGTCAGTTTTATTTACTGAAATTAAATCTGCTTTAACCCTTTGAATCAGTAATATCAGTCCTAGGTATATAACCCTACAGGGAGGATATTTCACATTATGCTATTTCATTATTCTCAATGTTTTGATAAGATAGATATTATTATTCCCTTTTTAGAGGAGGACTTGCAGTGCAGCTACAAAGTAATAGAATGTTCTGCATCTGGAACCCTCTAGCTCCAGAACTCATATATATATATATTTTTCAGTGTCCTGCTGTCTCTACTTAGTTATTTAAAAATATTTGTATTTTTTCTGATCGTAAAAGTAGAATGTATATAAATGTATAAAGGTAAAAATAGAAATTACCTATGTCCCACACTCTTGAGATGTACTGTCCTTTACGGTAGCCACTAGCCACATGTGGTTATTGAGCACTTGAAATGAGATGTGCTTTAAATGTAAAATATACACCAAATTTCAGACTTCCTTAAAAAAAATAAATTAAGTTTTATTCAATTACATATTGAAATAATATTTTAAGTCTATTGGGCTAAATAATGTATATTATTGAAATTAATTTCAACTGTTTCTTTTTAATTTTTAAACGTGGATATTAAGAATCACATATGTGGCTTGTACCACATTCCTACAAGACAGCAATGATGTTTAGGATATATGCCGAGTCTTTTTCCTATGTATTTACATAAACTAAAAATTGTGTTTTTATCATACTTACTATTTTATAACCTGCTTTTTCATTTAATGAACATCAGGAACATTTTCTGATGGTGTTAAATGTTTTTTTCCTCTGATATCATTTAAAATTAGTAAATCATTCTGTCACATTGGATGTAGCATATTTATTTAACAAATTCCTTATTTTGGGAAATTAAGGTTATTTCCAGTATTAAGCCCATGGTGAATGCTATTGCATATAACTCTTCATCTGAATATCAGTTTACTATTAGGAAATTTCCTAAGAGTAGAATTACTGTAAAGGTTTTAAACATTTTCAACTCTTGAAAATTATTGCCAAATTGCCCTGCAGGAGGGCTGTTCCATTTTATACTCCCAATATACTAATGTTTAAAAGTGATAATTTCTCTCAGCAGTGTACTTCATTTTTGCTAAAGGATTTTGCTTGGCTTCAGAGCAAGAGAATGCTACATAATTTCATTTGAAAAATGAAGGGCTATTCTTTGGAAATAGTTTATGTTTTCTGAGAATCTTTTAGTCTGCATGAGTTTTAATTATTTTGAATTACCATATTGTTGCTTTAAATAATTCTTGAGCTGCATCTTCTAAGCAAATAGTGAGGTAATTGTATACTTTTTAGGAGAACAACTATATCATATACTTTTTAGTCCTATACTATAGTTGTATACTACAATTGTATACTTTTTAGTCCTATACTGTAGTTCCATTTGATGGTTACTAAAAAATACTTAAAATAACTGATTTTTCAGAGATGTATTTTGGTTTCAAACAACTTTCTTTTCTTTTTATGTAGTTAACTTTTTTCTCTGTAGTTCAGAGCAAAAATGTCAGAAAATCTCCTCCTTCTGTTACGTGCACAATAAACAGATCTCTAGTGGGGTTCATAGGCTGCTAGAGTGGTATTTACACCAGTGGGTTCATTGAATAGCAGGACGTGCTGTTTCTGTCACATCAAACTTGGGCCAATCTGATAAATATGCCTAACAGCTCTGCTGTTTCAATGGCTCTGAGTTACTCCAGGCAACATTTCTCATAGTCAAGACCAGAAGATACATCACAGGTGTGACTTGGCTCTCCTGGCCACTTCTCCGTATTGGTTTGCTCAGAGTTCAGGCAAACTTTCAGTTTAGGGAACTGAAAATCACATGTGAAGAAAATGTTTATATCTTTACATCCCTGCCACTGGCTGAATGCCTAGCACACACAGCAAGGCTGTCGTACTTGTTGCTTACCTAGTTTGTGGTCCTTCATTGTCTTGTGACTCCTTTCTCACAGGAATTAAGTCTGTCCATCTGGTTTTGATTCTTTTCTATGTGCTTTCCTTTCAAATACAAGCTGATAACCAAAATCCAGGAGAGAAAAAAGGGTGCCGTGTCTCCTTAGCTACTAGCATAGGAAAAACCAATTGAGGTTATGTGTAGGATAAAACTGGTGTTCATGTAGTAAAGAACAGAGGAATGCTAAGTCTAATTAGCAAGTAAGAAAATTTTCTATGTGCTAGTAGGAGAGTGCTTTGTTGGTGATGTTACAAGACTCATACAATGTCAGAGACTCTTATTTTCTTCTTTTGCTTATAATAGTTGACTATTTCTCCACTCCAGTCTTATGAGCACTTTTTTGGGATGATAAGCACTGAAATTGTGTGGTCACAGAAGCCATAAATTGTCTGGTAAAATCCATAAATACATTAATTCTTGTATCTATGCCCTTAAGAATTTTTCTTTAATATATATGTGGTAGGAAATGAGTGAAAATATTAAATATTTTTAACAAAGGTGGTACATAAGTTTATAGTAGCTATGCTAAATTAAGTTTTAATAGGAACAGGAAAAGTGTGATGCTTTAAATCATTTAAAATGGTGGTACAATGAACCGAGTTAATAATTTCTGTGTTAAGTAATAAAAGCAAAGACCAAGAAACAGTAAAAAATAAATGCATGAGTAAGGACTAGGAAGATAAAGAATTTATTTCTGTTTTAATGAAAAAAGATACTCTAACAATAGATACTTTTTATATCAACTGATTCATTTATTTTATTATATATCTAAGATTTTGAGATAAAAAAACTTTTAGGCTTTTATCAAAACAGGGATAATATAGGGATTTTAAAGTGGGGATATGTCTAGTTTTCTTACTGTTTAATAAATGTAGTCTAGGTGGCTTTTTGACCTAATGACTAGATCTTGCTTTCTAGAAATCAGTGTTTCCCTTGGCTTATTTTTGTGATCAATAATGACTGGTTAGTTAACTCAGTACTTACTAAGTGCCAAATATTCATGTATTCACACATTTATCCAAAAATCATTTACAAACATCTACATTGTGTGTAACACTCTTGCTTTCAGTAGGGATGCAATTAATAATCAGTTACTTTGGACATTAAGGGAATTTACAATCTCATAGAAAAGGAAGACATTAGAGCAACTGAATAATACTGAACTAAGTTGAAAGTTAGATTAGTCAGAGAGTTAATGAGTAGCCTCAACAAGGAAGAGGGAGAAACTGTTATGAGTTGGGCTATTCAGAAAAAAAGGTTGAAAATGAAGGTATTCATGAGCAGCTTTATTCAACTTTCAATAACATCTATGAATACTTTTGTTCTAGAATTCCTCTACTTCAACTCTTTTATTTTACTGAAGAAGAAATTGAGGGCCTATCTTGCCAATGGGTTTCAGCCCTGGGCAAGTTCACTATGGATTCAATAAGACCAAAGAAATGACAGTAGAACGTTCTTGGGGTGAAAGGGTTTATAATCAACTTTATTCCCATAGTGGCAGGACAATCACTAGAACCCCATCCACTCAGAGTGAGTCTGCATGCAGCAGGCCGGCCTCTGCCTCTGGGCCTCTCTGCCCCCGCAGCCATCTCAGTCTCTCTCCTTGGCACTGCCACCACTCCAGCCTCTGCTCTGCTCTCCTGCAGCCTTGCAGCCGTGCCACCGTATCATCCAGAGCACTGGGCGGAGCTCTTTATATAGAGTCAGTAACAACATATTGCTCACACTTGTGTAGTGAGCTAGCCGACCAGGACCAGGTGAGAATTCTGGCTACAGGAACCTTCACTTTATGCACAGGGCCAAAGAATACAAAAATCTTGGCTGTGGTACAGTTAGGTGTTGGCTGAGATGGGGCTGGAAGGCAATTTCCCAGGCCACTGATCCAGAGTGCTTTCTATTAGAGAAATTTAAGGAATGGTGGACCAGTGCACACCTTTTTGCTTAATTGTTCTTTTGCTGTTAAACTTTCTCTCAGTTTTCATAATTTTAGTTCTGAAGTTTATTTTTGTCATTTATTGTTCAAAACTGCTGTAGTTTTCACTGTGAAAAGACATCATTTATGAGCCATTTTGCTATACTGTGAAAGTAATTTTCACTGACCGTAGCATGAATTTGCAATTTAGAGTAAGGATATATAAAAGAAAATGTTTTGGGGTTTTTTACACCCCACGTTTGTCCTTTACCTGTCAAGGCCCTAATAACCTTCATTATTTTCCCTTCCATAAAGAAATCTTTCAATAGCTTTCATACATGCCTGTATTTTCTTGACAAAGTCTACCAGGAAAGCAGTGTTTGAAAGTTCAGTACCGCTTCCAATCTCAGACTTTATCTTTGAAATTTTGCACACTGAGTTAAAATATTGCTACACTTGTGGCCTGGGATGGTCCCTGCTAATTCCATATGAAGCAAGAGTGCCAAAGAACTCTTAGAACTCCCCTTGTGAATTTGCTTGGTGAGCAGTTCTGGACTTGGTGTTTTAATCTCTCCATCAGGATCAACGTGATCCTGCATTAAAGCCAAGGTCAAGTGGGATAAGCAGTTGAACTTTCTCCTTTGTCTTGAGTGGCTCCTTGAAACATGTAACCTTTATAGGCTTCTTTCTGCTTTGGAGGGGAATCTGAAGTCCAAGCAGATGTTTCTTTCCTCTTTTTGAAAACCCCTTTTCATTTTACTAGGCATGGTGTCAAAGAAGCAATTGGGGGTAGATTAGGTAGGAAGTGGAAGGTCAGTGTTTGCTTTGCTAATATTGCAAAATAAGAGGTTTTAGTGTTGTTTATTTTTATGTTCTGCCAATTGGGCCACTGAGAGTAAGCCGTTGATTCTGAAGACATAGATTTCCTTCCTGTGTCAGCAATGGCTCTGGAGTCAAGATAAGTGAAGACAGAGTGGCCAGGATCTGAAAAGGGCTTGGCTGGCGGAAGATAAAACAAGCAATCAGCTGCCACCTTTTAAAGCTTTTCCCTCCAGTGCAATCAGTGTAAATAAATGACCCCTTCTTCCACAAAATGCTCTTGTGTTTTTTGTTACTAATATCCTATGAATAAAACAATAGCTATTCTTCTTATGCAGTGCTATGTTTTCTTAAATGAACCACCATACAGTCATTATTTTAATTATAATAGACATTTATGATGAACTTGATAGCTGTTGTCATATGGCTCACTAACAAGACCCTTTAAAGTAAAATAACTGCCCTTTAACGTCCTCAAGTGGTTGGCCTTGTGTTTCAGACAGGGCATGAGACAACCTATCAACTGTCATTTGTCTTTAAAAGAAGAATGCCTTACATTCAGTTCTGCCTTTTTCTGCCTGGAGGTAGTAGTCTAAACCATATTTAGAATTAGTAGTCTAATTCCTATCTTCTGTAAAGCCTATGGATAATAGTAAATAATTCCCTGGCTAATTTCCTGGGCTCAAAATAACTAAAGAAACAAAGAACAGAGGACACATATAAAGACTCTAGAATTCTAGAATTTTGTGGTCAGGAAGAGATGCTTGTAAGGAAGTTGCAAATTGTTGTTGGGTAGTATGGCCAAGAATCACCACATTTAGGGAGGAAAATAAGTATGTCTGAATTCTTCTGTTAGTCATTTCTTTTTATTTGCCCTTGTCTAGTGCCCAAAATTAGCTTTCCATCCCTTTGTCATTAACTGGGGAGCACTGCTAACTCCTTTACTGAGTTGCTGGTATAACATAGGTACCAGACAGAAAATGGGTTTCCAATCCTCAATGAATATTAGAATCATGTGGTGAGCATTTAAGAAATACTGTTGTTTAGGCCCCAGTTCCCAGGCTTTTTATTGAATTTGTCTAGTGTTGAGGGGTGAGGGAGGTGACAATGATTTCCTTTTAAAGATTCCCAGATGATTCTAATAGACTAAGGCTGAGAACTATGGAAGTTAGAAGATGTAGAGGCTACTACCTATAGTAAGGCATTTAGATTGGCATCTATTCTCCTTTCTGAAAAAACAAATGAGAAGTCATTCCTTTTTCATTTCAACTGCATAGTCACAGGCTGAAAAAATTTTTTGAAACTAAAATTAAGCCTGTGTTTTACTCTTCATAAATAAAAAATTATATAGTGACATGGAAAATTATTTCCACTAAGAGATAGTTTGCTTCTTGGGCCAGGGTTCCAAGTTATGATGAATTTATAGAAATTTTTATAAATGTGAACCAATAAATTTCCTTTTTTAACCTAACCTAATTTGAATTGCTTCTGTCACTTGAAATCAGAAGATCTCTGCTCAAATGTTGGATAGACAAAATGTGATTTTTATACATAGAGGAAATGAAATTGGAGACAAGTGAAGGCTTTTTACAAGCGGTAGAGAACCAGAGGTGAAAGAATTTGGATCGAATGAAGAGAGAAGAGAATTCTGAGTGGGAAATAATTCACTCATTTTTCTGGTTGTCTTGCCTGAGGGTCCCAGTCCTGGGCAAGTTCACTATGGATTTGATAAGACTGAGAAATGACAATGGAATGTTCTTGGAGTAAAAGGGTTTATACCGGTTTATACCTGGCTTTATTCTCATGGCAGTGGGTGGAGCACTAGAATCATATCTGCATCCAGCAGTCTGCAGGTCCATAATCCACCTCCGTATCTGCCTCCACCCAGAGCACTGGGCAGAGCTCTTTCTACAGTGACTCAGTTAATAGTACCTCATTGCTAATGTGTATGGAAACATTAGCCTAGCAGTAGGCCAAATACATCATTGAGCAGTTTAGGGTTAGGTGAGGATCCTGGCCATAGGAACTTCCATTTTCCCCACTGTGGTGGAACAAAATTTTACGTAATAAAACCTACTATCTTAGCACAGTGATAGGTACTAAAGTTATGACAACTATTGCAATGTTTTTACTTAGTCAGGACTTCAGAGGTTCCTGGCACTGTAATTTTCTCCTGTTCGAGTGTTTTACACTTTTTAAGTGTTTTTGAGTTGAGCATGTAAATGTTTTCTGCAATTATTAGAAATCATGCATTTTAGAATCAAGCTCCTTGAAAGTGGTTTAATGTCTTTTCATTTTTAAAATACTTTGCAATGTGTAGCATAGTGCTTGGTCCCTAGTAAGCACTTAATAAATACTCAATTGCCTCTTAAGACCAAAGAAGATGAGAATTAAATAACGTCTTGATACAAGATGGAGAACTAGCTCATCACATACTAGTTAAATGTGGCCTTCATAAGATTGAAGATAATTAAAAAAAAAGAGCTATCCTGAAACTTTATTATAGATTTGAGTGCTGAGAGACAAAGATCTAGAATGAGGTAATAAGCTGAATATGATGCAAAAGAAGGGTAAGAAGTTCTGATGGATTCTATTTACTTAGCTACTTTTAAGTGTAAACTTGAAAGTCTTTGGCTGAGTGACTGTAGCAGTGTAGTCTGGGCTCTGTACTCAGACACACTCAGGTTTAAATCCTGCCTCTGCCATTCACTAGCAAGGCGGTCTTGAACAAATTATCTAGTGTTTTTCAGAGTCCATTTTATTATTAGGGATTATTATAACTCAGCTCCTTACATTTGTGCAGATATAGTATGGACTTGTGGAAAGATGTAAGGATTAACTGTTGATGTCCTTGGTTCAAATACCAGCTTTGGCACTTACTGCCTTTTGTTCCTTTATATACTGAATATGGACTGTAACTGTTGGCCCACCTCTCAAGAGTGCTATGAGCAATAATGCCAGAGCCAATGAGAAAGTGATTTCACAACTGTGAATGGCTGCCCAAATGTAATTATGAAGAAAGAGCCTTCCCATTCTAATTTAGAAAATCTGTAAACAGAAGGGGTTAGGGCCTAATGATTTTGATTCAGTCCAGTGGTGGTAAGCCTACCATTGAAGATTTGAAAGAGTGGGTCCCATTCAGTCTATTCCGTCCTTATCATGGGTTTAGCCCTAGGAATAAACATGAAGCTCAAAAGTACCTTCAGCAGCATAGAACTAGAGATGACAAAAATGTCTAAAGAGAATATTATGATTTTATAAATGATGTCAAAATTCTCACTTGGGCAAAGTGACCCAGCAAATTATTCCTTTATTTAAAGGTAATTACCTACCTTGTGGCTGACATCTTTTTAAAGTAAACGCAAAGTATTTAGTTTCCATTTGTTTTTGTTTAGGTTGATTTTTCCGTTGTCTTGACCTGGGTCTAAAAAAGTCTGCACATAATAGGAATGGCGTGGAGTTATTTTAAAAGGTGTGGCCAGAAGAGGAGCTAGAGCCGAAGAACTGCCACTGCAGAAATAAACAGTATCTGCTTTTATGACTTTAATAACAGTGAGACCCACAGAACACCTCCCTCCTGCTACAGACAGGGTATTACTGCCCTTTGTTCCACTTTCTGCATTTACCCACCCACCAAAGATACCTATTGCCACATCTACTTCCAATGCCAGGAACGTTTACTTTTCTCCCAGTGTGCAGGTTTGGATACACTTTCTTTCTGGAAATATATCAAAGTCAGTTTCTAGCCTGCGGTCTAGAGTGCAGAAGAGTTTAGTCATAGCTTGGGCCAACTTCTGAACAACGATATTAAGCTTATGATTTCTGAAATGTTTACGTTAGCTCTAGCCATGCTGTTTACTGCAATTGTTGACACTAACACTGTTTGGTCCAGATGAGAGAACAAGATCAGCAACTGAGATTGTTTTGTGTTGTAAGTTCTACTTGCAGATGTCCTCAAACTAATGAAAGCCAGAGTGTATTTTTTTCTCTGATCACATGATCAGAAAGCCAAGGTTGTTGGGGACATTCAGAAAGCCTCATTTTTCCAAGGTTAACAAGTTATTGGGGGAAAATAATGTGAGGCCTTGCTGGACATTGCCTGATAGGATTAGAGGTAACTTATTTTCTTGGGTGTATTTCAAAGCCCCCTCAGAGCCTTGTATGTGGACAAGAGTACTGTATTTTAGTAGCATCTGCTTTGCTATTTATTAGTTTCTAAACTGCAAGGATATAAATTGTTTTTGGTATGTAAAACAAACATCGAATTCAAGTAGTTTTCAGTCAGCTAAAAAGCTGCTTTATTTTCTCAACAATTTTGGCTCTGTAGCCATGCTTTTGGAGCATACGCTGCCTGGTCTTAGAAATATGCATAGAAAGAACCTTGCTTTGTTTTTCCCTTTGTTTTCATTTGTTTAATATTATACTAATGGACAAGTTGGGCCAACTAAAAGAGACAGAAAAAGAGGCAAGTTAAGAGAAGGGTGATTTTAATTAACTAACTCTTTTTAAAGCCGCCGAAATCTGCCCCTTGGATTGGCAATGCTTTGCCATTAGAGCCAGACAGCCCTTGAAAACTCTTGAACTTCAGATTTTTGAAACAGTAATTTCTTTAACAAGAAAGGAGTGATCTTTTGCAAGGTTTTTTACATTGCCCTAAAGAGATAGGTATAGATTTAGGTCTTGAAGCAATATACGAGAAGATACTGGTGGAAGCGTGGGCCTTATTCCATGATAGAAAATAGTAATACAATGGGAATTCTGTGCATACAACAACAAAAACTTAAACTTGTACACTGTGGAAGCTGTGTGCCTTGCAGCAGGATGATAATGCAGCAGAGGAATTTGGACAGAAGCTTGAGGTTTGCTGTAATGATAGTATTTGAAATGCAACTGTTTAAGGATTTTGTTTGAATTTACTAAGCTTGTACCTTTGAACCTTTGAAGTCTGAGAAAAGCCAGCTTGATTTTTTTTTTACCATAGTATTATTAAAGAATATACAGTCTTTTGTTTAGAACTCTATTTGATATATCTAGACATTAAGTGTGTGAAGCTTTCTTAAACATTTTGTTATTGTATTTTAAATTTGAACTTACATGTGTTTCTGTGAGCCAAATAATACAATAAATGTGTAGAAAAACATGTATTCATCTGCCCTGCTAATGAGGCTAGTGTATCCCAAGGCAAATATCTTCACTTAACATAAACTTTATTAATAATAGGGATAGCAAAAAGAAATGGTGATAGCTAATGTTTGTTGAATACTTATTACGCGATGGGAAGAGTGCTGTGTGCTTTCCGACATGTGGCAAAGAGCGGCTAGTTTTCTCCCATCCTGCTTCCTCTTCTGCCTGGCAACCCCAGTGGTACGTGTCCATCCTTACTTGTGATTTGGTGTGGCCGTGTAACTTAGTTCTTGCCGGTGGTATATGGATAACAGTGATGTATCCCTTTTCTAGGTCCAGCCCATGAAATCCTCCCACATGTGAAGCTCTATGCCTTTTTTCCCCTGCTGGATTGATGCAGACAGTGTGATAATCTTAGAAGTGATGTATTGGAAAGGGTAGGGGTCAATATCCCTGCTTGAATTGGAGCCTGCTGACAATCAGGAATGCCCAGTTAGGACTGTACATGTTTGAGAAAAAATTTTTGTCATGTTGGAGTCATTATATATTTGTCCATTCATTTGTTGTAATGGCTAGCATCACTTTAATGCATATATATTTTTTAATTCTTTGCTCTTTGAGATAAGAATAAAATTTTACCCATTTTATGGATGAATAAACTGGCTCATAGAGATTAAAAAAAAAAAAGCAAGCATCTAAGTGTAACAGTTCAAAGGCATAGCTGGGACATGATCCAGGTTCTGTTTGTAGATGCCTCTTTCTCTTACTATAATTAGCAGTTAGATGTAAGACAATTCTTTAAGCTCCAAATCTTGTACTTTGCACTACACAGCTCAACCATTGGGGATTGAAATCAATGTTTGGATAGTAGGTTCTCAATAAATTCCTGTATGCACCAACCTTTATCTTTGGTGTGTAGGTTGCACTTAGCAAAATTTTTATGTACATAATTAGGAAAGTGTTTTCAAAGATAATTGAGATTTATTTAAGTTATGTAACACTCCAATATTTTAGACTAAAAAGAATAATTTCCATTTAAAATAATCTCCATATAAAATTATATTACTATAGTATCAAATGAAGGTTCATAATTATATTATCAAATAATAAAAATCTACAGTGGACATTTTTTCAAATCACTTTTTTTTAGTTTAAATTATTTAAAACATTAATAGGAATGACTTTTGTTACTGATTAATATTTTACTTGTTACTAAACTATTTCATGGTTTCAATCATAGGAAATCTTCATAGTCATTTTAAATCTGATGTGGTCTGTATTTTTAGATCACTGTCATTCAAGAGACTGTGGCCTTTCTCACATCTATCAAGGGCTAGCACTGTAACTGCATCATGATGTTTGGATCATTGGAAAGATGTTTTGAACTGTTGCCTTAATGTGCACCATCAAGTTAATAGGCACAGTAAATGCATCACAGGATGATATGTCTTTAAATGTAGAGATTTTGCATGCTTATTAAAATAAAGACAGAAGAACCAGTATCTGAAGTCTTGGAAGTTAAGGAAGTACATGCCCAAAGAGAAAAAGCCTACTGGTTAGTGGAAAAACTTGAATATCAATTAGACTTAAAAAAAGCTTCCTGAAGGTCCCAAACAAGTAGTGAAGTGCAAGAAGGCTTTGAGAAAGCTCACAATTTGTATAACAAAATGCTTGAAATACCAGAGGAAATACATTTTTGCTATTGTTTCATAAAATAATATATTTATTCATGGTTAATAACTAAGTATAACATTCCATGCTAAGGACCAAAGTCCTTCATTTTCTTGTTGAAACATTGGAATGGTTTTCTATAATAAAAAATGAAAACAAAAACTGCTTCTCAGTAACAGAATGATGAATTTGTTTCACCAGAGAGTGTTGTTTGGCAGTTTTCTCTTTATCTCACTGGAGGCCCCCTGCTAATTCTCAGCATTACCTGCTACTCTTGACCTCATCACTCTGGGACGAGAGGAGTTTATGGGCCAAACACCAGGTCCTACTCTTTTTGCATATAAAGTTCTATTTAGTCCTGGCAATGCAAGGCTTTCTGGTTCAAAGAGAAGAGTCTTATAAGACTTCTTGGACACCAAATAACTCTTACAAAACAACATTTTGATGAATTAAGTGTAAATGAATCAGAAACATATGGATTAAATTTCCTTTGAAATATGCATGCCTTTTCTGAATTAAGGGGGAAAATGTTTGGCAAAACATATTTTGCTGAACCTAAAACACTAGAATAAAGCTTCAAGTTTCCCTGGACCCCCAAATTTTCTGGAGTCTCTTTTCTTTTAAAATTAATTCATGTTTAGGCTTAATACTCTATTTTTATAAATGTGAAAGAGGCTTTACTCTGACCTCTCATTTCTTCCCTGGATTTGTGCTTTCCTGTGTTCTTGATAAAACCCATGACACTCCAGAAGTATGCATCCAACTTTGTGTTCATGTGTCATCCAGCTTTCAGTAGAAGAAATGCACTCTGCTTCCCTGTCAATGATTGTGCAATCTTCATTTTATATCTTATTCAAATTTAAAAGTACTGTGTAAGTTGTCTATAACTTTTCTCTATGCTGTGGTCACTTGAAAAAGGCATGAACCATAAGAGTTTTTGAAGATGCAGAAGCAAGTGACATCAGGTACCAAGAAAGAGACACACAGGTACCATAGTGATACACAGTAAGGAAGCCTGTTGTATGGGGAGAGCAATTCTGTACCCATACTGCTGCTGTAAAGCGTCTGTCCATGCCTTTTCCATCTTTCTTGCTATGCCATGGTGACAGAGGCAGTGAACACAGTAGGCTTTTCTTAAGTTTCAGTGTTGTTTTCCTTTTTTGATTTAATTTATCTGTGTGGGCTTATGCTAAGAGGGGACAGAAGAGTAAATTCTTAAATAAGTTAGCTCTGCTGTGTGCATTGGCAGTTAAGATCTCACTGTCTTTTCACCTGGGAATTCTAGATAAGCAATGGGAGACTTCTGATCTCTCCAGTCTGCTTTAGACACTCTTTTCTTCACTGAACTGTAAGTAAAACAAGTCATCTTCATTTTCTCATTTAAACCAAACTTTCCCCCCTCAGGGCCTTTGCGCATGCAGTTCTCTGAGCTTGGAATGTTCCCCTGCTTTCCCTCTCCCAGCCACTCCCGTGGCTAATCTGACTCAGCTTTCAAGTCACAGTTCTAATGTCACCACTCCAGAGAGGTCTTTCCTGAACAGCCTATTTTGAATAGGTTCCTTCCTCTTCCAAAGTTTTGTGTCTTCTTTAAAGCATTTAAAACCACAATTTGTAATTATTTTAGTTATGTGTTTGTTTCCTTGTTTTCTATTCCTTCCAAGAAAGCAAAGACTGTAGTTTTCTTGTGTATGGATTTTTCATCTCAGTGCCTAGCAAAGTACCTGGCAAACAGAAAGGATTGAATACATGTTTGCTGAATGAGTGAATATAAGGATGAAGCATTAGGTGATTTGATCCATCTTTTTTAGAGTTGTGATGTGTAGCAAACATGCTACAGAAATAGAATAGATAGTGGGTAGAATGGTTGAGTGGGTTTGGTAGGGCATTACTAGTTGTGTTGTCCTGGTTTAATGATTAATAGTAGTCTCCTTCACTTCCAGCCGTGTCCTGGTTTGGACGATTAATTATATGACCATGCCAATTATCTAGTGTTTTGAATTTTATTTACTTCTTTCATGTGAAATAGTCTCCCTTGTAATTACATATGGGCATGTTGCTTTGCTTGGACCTGCCTGAGGAGATCGTAGGGCTGTGCCTATCTGTAATCTGGAAGGTACTGTGCCATCTAGAGAGGGAAAAGAATATTGGTTCATCGTATATAACTAAGGGGAGAGATGGACAAAAAAGGGCAATGAAGTTATATATTATCTGGCTTCTGAGCAGATATATGGCAATGATCTCAAATAGGCTTTTGATATGAATACAAGAAGAGACAAATTGAGATGGATGGAAATTTTGATCCCAACACTTCCTCCAACATTTTCAAAGATGCCATAAATTAGAATTAGTTAACTATGTAAATTTATAATTCATGTTCATGTGATAAGTTTATTTTATAGGTTTGTAATTATAGGACAAGTTTTAAGAGATTGTTTTTTCTTAAGGACCATATCTGGAATTTCATAAGCCGCCACTTGGTTTGTATTTACCAAAGTGTGTTCTATAGAATATTAATTGTGTGGGATTTTATAGGTGTTAGGAGGAAAGGGGTTTCATTATTTAGGAAGCTCTGGAAGAAACACAGTGGAACAACTTCTTTTTTGGAAGAATTCTCTGCAACTTTATGTTAATTTGCTTTGTAATTTTAAGAATAGGATGCAAGATACACAGTTTCTAGCACTTAAAAAAAATTAAGACTTCAGTTTTTTAGAGCAGCTTTTGGTTCACAGCAATATTGAAAGTACAGATGTTTCCCATATACTCCCTGCCTTACTCCTCCACATGCACAGACTCCCCCATTATCAATATCCTCCACCAGAACGATCCATTTACTACAGTTGATGAACCTGCGTTGACACATTATAATCACCCAAAGTCCATAGTTCACATTAAGGTTTATTCTTGGTGTTATACATTCTATGTTTGGACAGATGTATAATGACATGTACTCATCACTGTAGTATCATACAGAGTATTTTCACTGCTCTAAACATCCGTCTCCACAACCCCTGGCAACTACTGATCTTTTTACTGTCTCCATAATTTTGCCTTTTTCAAAATGTTATCTACTTGGAATCTTAGAGTATATTTTTTGATACACTCTTGACAATCTCTTTAATTTGGTGCATTTAGATCATTGATGTATATGGTGATTATTGACATAGTGGCATTAACATTTACCATTACTCATTACTGTTTCTGTTTGTTGACTTGTGTTCTATTCTTCTATTATTTTTCTGCCTTCTGGTTTTAATTGACATTTTATATGATTCTACTTTCCTTACGTACTAGTTATACTTCCTTTTTTACTTTTTTAAGTGGTTGCCCTAGAGTTTTCGACATTCATTTACAGCTCATCCTAGCCTACTTTCAAATAACACTATACTACTTCAGGTAGAATAAGACTTTATAATAACAAAATATTCCCAATTCCTCTATTATTCTTGTATCAGTGCTGTCATTCATTTCACATATATATAAGTGTACATTGAATGTATATGTAAAGCAATGCATAATCAAATGCATTGTCAGTGTTGTTTGAACAAATTATTTTCTGCTATATAATTAAGGAAGATAAAAGTGTCTAGTTCATCTTATTCTTTCTGAAATTTTATTCCTTATGTAAATCCAAGTTTATAACCTATATTATATTTCTTCCTTCTAAATAACTTTTAACATTTCTTGTAAGTCAGGTCTACTGGCAACAAATTTCCTCAATTTTGGTTTGTTGAGAGTCTTTATTTCTCCTTCACTTTTGAAAGATAATTTTGCAGGGAACAGAATTCTAGGTTAGTGGCTTTTTCCCCCTCAACACTTTAAATATTGTTCTTCTCACCTTGTTGGCATGATCTTTGCTTTTCTATAGGGAAAGTTGCTTTATTCTTTGGTTTCCTTTAGGGTTTTTTCTTTATCTTTGATTTTCTATAGTTAGAGAATGATATGCCTAAGTATAGTTTGTTTGTTTTTGTTTTTGTATTTATCCTGCATGGTTCTCTGAGCTTCCTGCATCTACAGTTTGATGTCTGACATTAATTTGGGAAATTCTCAGTCATTGCTTCAGACATTTTTTCTGTTCCTTTCTCTGTTGATTCTCCTCTTGGTGGCCCCATTATACATATGTTACACCTTTTTTGGTTGTTCCACAGTGTCTGGAGAGTCTGTTTTGTCATTGTTGTTGTTCTCTTTGCTCTGGTTCCCAAGGATTCTGTTGATACATCCTGTAATGCAGAGACTGTCTCCTCAGCTGTGCCCACTCTAATGAGCCCATTAAAGGCATTTTTCATTTCTGTTCAGTGTTTTTTAACTGTAACATTTCTTTTTGGTTCTTTCTTAGGATTTCCATTTCTCTGCTGACATTGCCTATCTGTTCATGATGCTGTCTACTTTACCCATTAGAGTCCTTAGCATTTTAGTCATACTTGTCTTAAATTCCTGGTCTGCTAATTCCATCATTCCTGCCATGTCTGGTTCTGATGCTTATTCTCTCTCTTCAATTGTTTTTTGGTTCTTTTTTTTTGCTTTTGGTATGCTTTGTAATTATTTTCTTGATAGCCCAATATGATGTACCAGGTAAATGGAGCTGCTGTGAAAAGTCTTTAGTATGTGATGGTGAGGTGTCGGGGGAGGGCAAGCATTCCACAGCCCTATGACTAGGTCTCGGTCTTTTAGTGACCTTGTGCCTCTGGACTGTGAACCTCACAAGTATTTCTTGTGTTTTTGTTTCTCTCTCCTTAGGTGAGACAGGATGGCAGAGTTGGCTGGAGCTGGGCATTTTCTTTCTTCCACAGGAAAGGCTGGAGGGAAGCTGGAATTGGGTATTTCCCTTCTCCCTGGTCAGTCTCTGATAACACCCCAGATGTTAATCTTGGCTCCACTTAACTAGTATCCCCTGTGGGACAGCCTTATTAAGAAGAACAGAGTATTCTGACGGATTTCAAAATGGTTCCTTCTCTCCTTCCCTGCTGGAAGCTTATGGAGATTTTTCTGATACATACTGTGGGGACCTAGCCAAGCTCCTGGAGGTAAATTTCATAGCATTGTGGGTCCCTCTGGAGTTTGGAACTCTCATATTTGTCCACAGTGAGCCCCCAGCAACTTGTCAATTATAGTTCTTATTTTCCTTTCTTAGCACTGGTTCCTGTGGAGGTTTCTGCAGGAAAAATCTCAAAAACTTCTGCAAGTCTCTGCTCCAGTAAGTTGTGCCTCCCTGTATTTGACTTTATCCCCCAGTCTTGGGGGGCAGGTGGTTTGCTCTGTCTTCCTTTTGTTTATAGATACAGAAAGACTTGCTGATTTTTTCAGTCTGTTCAGTTCAGCTTTTTACTTGTTTGGATGGAGTGATAACTTCCAATTTCCTCACATGTAGATCTGGGAACATTTATAGCTCTTTTTGAAAGATAGGACCTTGTTTTTAAAAAATAAAAAAAGGAGGAAGCAGATAGATGAAGTTAGGAGTGCAAAAGATTCATCAGTAGCACGGTGAAAGGAAAGAGGGTGAAAATGGGAATGGGCCAGGGGACTCTCAGAAAGAGGCAGATCTGACAGTCTGCCAGCCCCTTGGAAACCAAGGAGTAAGGATTGCTCATTAGCAGAGTCCTCAGTTAGGCAGGCATGGCTGGGCTCTTGCACTAGTTTTGTTCAGTCATTGGCTGATGCCACCCTGAGAAGGTTGTGACCTTCCTCTAGAAGTTTTATAATTTTAATTTTAGCTTTTGCTTCTAGTCTTTGATCCATTTTGAATTGACCTTTGTTTATTGTGTAGGGTAGAGGCTGAGATTCTTCTGCATATGGATGTTAAACTGATGACATACCATTTGTTAAAAATTCATATGTATAGCAATTAGGTCTTGCCATTTGTTATGTGGATTGCAACTCTGGCTTCTTGTGGTTAAATACCTTCATCTAGCCTCAATTGTATCAGAGCTCCAACATCTCCATTGCTGTCAGTGAGTTAAATTCTATTATGGTGTCTCCTGTCATCAGCTTTGATCTGTAGAGGAGAGCCACTATGAACTCCTTAATAATGACAGTGCCTTTCTCATCAGTGCATTCCTGCTGGCTCTGGTGAATATTGTGCCCTCTGGGCCTTCTCGTGGTATAGAATCCTTGGGTGCATTGTCAGGTTAATAATATAGCCATGCCAATCTGCCTGATTCCTTAAGCCTTTTATTCCTTTTTAATTCCATCTGCTGTGGCACCTAAGGCATTTCAGTCTGGCTCAGCATAAGACATCAGTTTCTCCAGGCCCTTTCCAGAACATTAAACCTAGATCCTGAGACCGTGTCCTTATGTCAATGAATGCTCAATAAATCCAGGTCTGTGGTCCAGCTTCCTTGGTCAACCATCTTCAAAATACAGTTAATAGGTATTAGATTATCTCAGTCCCTGCTAGTACATGTTGACTAGAATTCTTGAATGTCTGTCACATATAGTCCTTTTGTCTCTCTTACGAGGTCCAGCTTTCTTTGGCTGGATTATTGCTGGATTTTTATAACTTAATCCTATTTATTGGTGACCTGGTATAAGACAGGGTGAGGGCAGATCTTGAGTAGAGGCCCCTGTCACTTAGCAGGGCAGGGCCTCCTGCAAGTTATTCTTACATGGGGGAAGTGCTAAATCTTAATAGGGAGGCCTAGGGAAACAATCTTCATAGGCTTCCACCCAGATGCTCCTATTTCATGTGTCAGGGTCCCAATTTTCCCAACCAGGCTGCTAATTCTTGGCATAACAAATCCTGCTTAGATGAGCGTTCAGTCTTTGAAACTGGGAGATTCTTACTTTTAAAAACTGAGTTCAGTCTTTGCTTTTCCTGTTCTCTCACTTCACAACCAAAGAGAATAAAGGCCTTTTTGAAAACTGCCAAAGAGGCCCTTATGTCCTTCCATTTCATTTTCAATTGTTTAACTGTCCTCAGCTTGTTACATCCCTTACAGAGGTCAGTGTAATTTAATAACTGACAGCTGCTTCAGTTGATCTTAAATGCATATTCCCCTCTCAACCCCATATACTTTCTGAACACCTGAATCATATGACTGGCCAGAGTGTTCTCCACAGGTGCATTTTCCCAAGTTTTAGCCATTGGACCAATGCTTTGAGAAGGGACTATGGGGGCCATGCATGCACACCACCTGGGATGGGCCCTTGTTGCCAGCTGGACAGTAATCCAAACCAATCCCAATAGTCATTTTGGTGTGAAACACATTGTGTTTCCCTATTCTTGTCTTCTTTTAAAAGGAAAGACTTCAGTTGAGAGACCAGATAGCAAAAAAAATCAGCAAGGACTTCATTGGATTGAAGGGAAAAGTACATCCTGGAGACAGCAGAGTGGGCTGTCTGGAACCAGAAGCAGCCCTGCTATTGGGGCTAGGTTGGCTTTCCTTTTCTCTTAAGATGGCAGGAGGTCCTGCTCTGCATCTTATGTTATTTGATTGATAGGTTGACTAACAGATCTAGGTTATATAACCTTTTTCTCATGTACAGTCACCTTACCCATAAGTACCTAAATGAAACCCAACAGGGGGCCAAAACCACAATGCTAATTAGATTTATATGTTATTTTTTTAATGAGCTGGGGTTACTTTGGACAAGGTCTCTGGACATGCCCTGTAGTCTGGCAAGCCCCTGTGGTCCTGGGCCTCTTGACAATCTAGGTGTCCTTGACTGTCTGGGCCTCCTGATAAGTTAGGTGTCCTTGACTGTGGAGCAGGATGCTAAGGAGGGTTTAGGGGTTGGCCAGGGAGGAGTCTGTCTTGGTGATGGGCTGGTCCCTTCCTGCATGTCTTAACTGCTTGCTCTTACAATTTTACTGCCTGCCCTCTTGAGCCATGAACTATTATGTTACTTGTATTCTCTGAGAAGCAGATGATGTGCCAGAGTTAGGATGCACAGGGTTTACTGGGGATTAACACCTGTGAAAGGAAAGGGGAGAAAATAGGATTGTGCAGTGGGAAATTAGATGGTGGAACAGATCTGACACATCTCTCAGTGCAATGGGAAGCCTGAAGCAAAGACTGCTAGTTTTAGAGGAGGCTTGTATTATGTATGAAGTGGCTGGCCCTTTACCATGGTCTTGCTTGGTCTTTGGCTAATGGCATCTTGAGAAAGGCATGACCTGAGTGCAAAGGATGAGACAGAAATGAAGGAGCCAACGCCCCTAGGCTGGCAGTTAACTGCATTCTTTGACTTTGGATAAAGAGTCTCCCTTTTGAGAAGGAACTAAGTGGTACATCTCAATGTGTACAGCAGGATGTTTTAGTGGCCTGTTGCTCTATGGGACACACTTTCATCCTGGATTCAGGAAATCAATTCAATTCATTCTGCTAATTAAATGACAGTAAAACTGTTTAGTAATAGAAAAGCATAATTACTGATGAATTACTAGCAATCTTTAAATAATTGTAAAAGTTTACATACAGCTAAATATACCTACACTGAACTTTTATTTCCTATTCAAATTATCTGAAAAGAAAATCTGATTTTATCTCCCAACTTCGGAACTTAATGAGTTCACAATCCTATTGTTATTTATGAGTTTTGAAAACTCCCAGATGTATATTTTTTAACAATAGTGTTTTTTTTTAACTCACTTTTGTCTCTTCCTCACTTAAGTACTGGAGGAATTCTCTATTTTATATAGTACTTTTCTTCTTTTCTATTTTCTGGCTTTGCTGAGAGAAATTACAGTTGGTAGGTAACGATTGTGGGGTTGGGTCATATTCCATGATATCTCACCAGATATCTCACTGTGATATCTCCAGAGGAGAATGTAGGAAGATGGGAAGTCCTTTCTGAGCCAGCTGGCGCCTGCTGGGGGACTTCTGACCATTCTTTTAGCAGACATTACAGAATGTTTACCTCCTCAGTTTTCCTCTTGCCTTTTAGTGAAGAGCTTATTTAATGTTAATTTAAATTTAATATATTTAAAGAAATTCTTTAATAGGATGTTATGGTTTGCAACTTTTTTTTTTTACATAGCACTTTTAAAGCAATTATGACCTTTTTCTGTAAAAACAGCATTTAAGAGAGACCTAACTAGCATTGATTTTGATTTATTAAAAATAATGATTTCTGAACCTTTGAATCAGTATGTTTGTGACCGGAAAAGGGCTGCACAAAGAAATAGGGAAATTATTCAAATTTACCTATTTGGAATTTAGGCAGTAGTTTGAAAGATGAATGGAAATAAATACAAATTAAAACATTTTTTTTCATTGTAAATGGATGTTTTCCAAGACAATAAAAATGACTTCATAGCCAAGGGCAGAGTTTGATACCAAGTTCGCAATGATAAATGTGGACAGGAATTTTTAAATGGAATTGAATCTTAAAGGAACTGGATAGAGAGATGCTCTGTGAGTATCTGTATGTGTTTGTCAACTTCTACCTTTGAACATGCATTTTGAAACTTATCAGAAGGTATTTATTACAGCACTGGATTATGTCATTCAGACACTATATCCTTTTGTGTGTCTTCAATCAACATCATTCATGTCAAAAAAATTATTGTCCCACTTCTAAATTGCTTTTAAAATGATTGGGAACAAAATTCACCATTTCTCATACAACCCTACGAAAAAAGCTTAGCTAAGGAAAATAAAAGAAGGATTAAGAAAATTTATCAAAGAATTACAAGAGAATCAGGATTAATAATCATAATTTCCAGCTTTCTATTTTTCCGAATAGCCATACTGCCTTTTAGAACTCTATTATATTTTCATTCTACTTTTTTTCTAATTCTTGTTCAACAACTCATACTATAGTAGATGTGTTTTAGTTATTCAATTTTAGGTATAAGGTGGAAGTTATTAACTAGGGATAGCTTGCTAGAGAAATCCATATTTAACTTTTGTTTAAAACAGCCTTTTTGACCTATTTATAATTTGTGTGAAAATCACAAAGGTGTATAAATTCTAACCCTAACTCTTACCTAATCCTAGCCTTAATTTAATCCTTAATATGATGGTACTGAAAATGTATTTTCATCTGCCTATTCTATTTGAATAATTTCCCTATTTCTTTGTGCAGCCCTTTTCCGGTCACAAACATACTGATTCAAAGGTTCAGAAATCATTATTTTTAATAAATCAAAATGTATTTCATCTGTTAAGTTCTGACCTTTAGATACACAAAACATGAGTTACCTTTCCCACATGGAAAGTGATCCAAGTTATAGAATTTTATGTACTAGATCTTAGAGAAAGGGGGAAAATTAGAGATTTTGGGAAATTCTTAGCTCTCACTGTTGCCTGTCTTCTACTTATCAAGAAAAACTATCATGTTCTTCTTAATACTGGATTTCTCAGAACAGCTATAGAGATTGTTATTTTCTGAAGTTTTGTGGGAACACGGTCTCCTAGGATATAAAGAAAAATGAGTAAGCATTTTTAAAAATCATTGCATCTCCCTTTTCACAAAGATAATATATGCAATAGTAACTTTAACTTTCCAGAGAGCCCTTAATTAATATATGAATGAATGGAATATTAGTGATCAACTTCTCTCTCCACATTTTTCAGGAATGTAAAGATAAAACATAGATAACTCCTTTCCAAACACCTCTGGCCTATAGGTACAAGCTGACTTGCGTTAATGTCCTTATCATTTTATTAAAAAGAAATGAGGATTTTGGCAAGGTAGTGGAGGCTTTTTGTCAGTACTTTTTCTATGTACTTTTCTTGACAGGGTCTATGAAGTATTTCCTGAGTTACTGGTTTATCATTAAAACAAAGACCAATGGGATGCATATCTTTTTTGAGGATCTTACATCTAAAATTTAGTGTGGGTAGTAAGAGTATTTCTGATGCCCTGTTTATAGCTGAACTTTGAATCACTCAATTCATAGCTTTTCACCATTTGTGGCTAAGGACCTTGTGAATTTTATGTATAATAGTTATGTCCAGGGCTACCAAGTTTCTAGGAGAAATGAATACAATGTGTAAGGAAATGAAACATACGGAATTTATTCTGTATTTGTTAAAATAGCTCTCTAATCTGAAGATGAAGTCTATTTAAGATATATCATCCTCAAAGAACCTCTTTTAAAAAGCTCTGTTTCCCCATTTAGTACTTAAATAATAAAGACCATCAGAGACAACAAATTTAAATGTCTCTCTTACGATGCTGCTGCAAGGAGGTTTTTAATGACTATAGTGAAAGAATTTTTTAAGAACCGCCTTGTTTTTCAATAAAACTCAAAGGTGTTTTGTACAAATTATCACAATAAAACACAAATACAATTTAACTTTATGTATTTGTGAAGTGGTAATTGATAAACTTTTTTTTATAATCTCAGACCTGCAAGGAAGTAGAAAAATCAAAGGATTTTTAAGATCCTCTAATACACAGAATTTTATATGGTTAGCTGTATGTGTGATGTATTAAATTTTTGAAATAATTATTTTTATTTTAAATAAAATATTTTTACTTGGTGATATTTAGTATTACTAAGTTTGCTTACTTTCTTAGGTGCCGATATGTTTATTAAATTTACTTGAATCATAAATACAAAACCCTTTGGATTTATCTTATCATTTAAAGTACTGTCTCATAAAATAGACTATATTTTGTGATAACTTCTTTCTCACCAATATAAAATTGATTATATAATTCAGTTTACACAAAACATGTATTCATTCAAAAACATTTTCTAATCTTTTTCTGCTTAGATCTCTAAATATTTGAGTTTGCCCTTTAAAACAAGAGAATAAAGAACTTTGAAAACTCAAAGCAAAGCACAACAAACGAAACAAATTAGGAAAGCATTTTTCTTCTGGGCACAGGTCTTTTTGTAAATATTTGGTTTAGGACACTATTGAAAGTTATGATATTTTACTCTTCTGGCACAAGGACTTCCTTCTTATAAAGTAGTTCTGGGTGCTGGTTCTGCTGTTTATTTTTATGCAATGCTGGTGCCACGTCTTTAGGTTGACAAGTTATTTGCAAAAAAAATTTTTTAGGTAAGTGGTGACAGTTGTGTTAGCAAATCAGTTTCCATTCTGTAAATTTAATCCACGATGGCAGGCTTTCCTTGCTACTGTATTCCAAATTTCCCGTATGCTTTTTACTTTGTGCCACAACCAAAGTGTGAATTACTGTAGTTCAGGAGTGTTGACTGTTACTCTCTTGTGAGAGTGTTTATTTCATCAAACACTAGAAGATGGGAATTCTTAGCTATTATCCACTTACTCTAGCATCCCTCCAAGATCCTAATTTTCACCTAGCCTGATGTTCCCAATGTTTTTTCTTTACACCTGGCACTGCAATATGCTGTTTCCTTTTGGAAAAATTAATTTAATCTCTCTGAACTGATGTGTTAGTTTTATATTACATCAAATTTAGAAATTAGTTGGAGAGTCATTGACATGTTTAGTTATATTGCCTTTTTGAAGGTGTAGGTACAACCTGCATGCTCAGGGGTAAAGGGAATTACTAAAAAGGAAAGCCCTTATGAAAAGATTTTTTATTTTTACATTGTGCTTACGGTTAGCTTGAGGGACCAGAAACCATAGTCATGTTGTTGACTAAAATGAGATCTACTCTTTCAGAGTGGAGAACTGGAAATTATTTTGATGTCTTAGGAGTAGTATATAAGCATTTACCATTTATACATGATTTTCAACTTCATGAAGAAAGTGTACTGCCAATACATTGTTAAGTATTAGAACAGCATTAGAAACAAGACTTTCCTGTAAATGGTCTTTTAGAATAAACGGGATTCTTCATCTTCCTGAAACTCTTTGAGAGCATACAAAGGTAGAGACTAAGAGGCTAGAAAAGTTATTTTAGAAGCTTGCTATATTTTTACCTATTGACCATATATAGAAAATGAATGTTACTGTACCATTTTGAGCAGTCTCTACTAACTGGGATATAAATATGGAACTTTTTTCTACTATTACACTAGTCTCTCATCTCCCTCTCTATTTTCCATATGTGGTAATTACCTTTAATGATATCTTGCTTTGATTCCGTCAAGTTTCACTTTCAGGACCTGGAACATTATGGGCAGTCTTGTTCCTATAGCATTTGCATCAAAGCTTCCGTCTTTACCCACTCTGCCACGCAGGCACCCTCAGCACAGGCTAGATGACTGGTTTGGAGTGGGTGTGTTTCTTTTCCTGCGTATGTACCACTTCCCCCATTCCCTGCCCTACCACTTTCCTGGCTTATCCCTCTGGTGTTTGCTGGGCAGGGGGAGGAAGGAGACAGTTTTCTCCTTACAGAATTTTGCTTGGTAATATCATTTTTCTTCCCTTGGTGGGCTGTTGCCTTTTGGTTTTCTATCAGGCTGCTTATGATGATGTGAATGTATGGTAGTACCTTTAGTTCCAGTAACAAGGGACTCAATCTTGAGGGGCTTTGTAGACTTCACAATCTTCAGTAATGTCTTCTCACTAATCCCCAGCAAGAGGTCATGTTTTGGGCACTTCTTTCTCCACTTTCAAAGTAGCCTATTGAGCTTTAGGACTTCACAGTCTGATTTACCTTCTGGGGCCCGGAGGCTGGGATATGAACACATGCCTGCCATCTGTCTTCTATCAGGGTTGGAGGAAGTAGTAACTTTTTCCTTAATAGTTGGCAATATCTGCTCTAATTCCTGCCATTATTTGATGTGGGAAAGATATCAAACAGCATCTCACCCTTTTAGTACTCCAAGATAAAGTAGGCACTGGAGAAGAGAGAATGAATTTTCATTAGAAATTAATCACTTTAAGAAATCTACAAGAAAGGCAGTTAAGTATTCATTCCAATATACTCTCTTACTCCCTGCTTCTTAGCTTTTTTCTCTGGAGTGATTGCTTTTTTTTCTAGTTGCTTTCCAGAGCTCCTCCGCCCTGTTGAATTCTGCTTTTTCAGATCTCTACAAAGTAGACAAGATCAGTTCTAAGTAAATAGGGTCTATAAAAACAGCCACAGATTTATTAGTCCTTTTAAGCCAAATTAGTCTGCATATATAGCTATCCAAACTTAGGTTTGCAAAGTTTTGTTAAGTAAAATGTGGGTTAGTAGGTGTTGCATATGATGTAAGATGCATGAAGGATGCAGGGGTCTTTATTCATTTAAATGCCTTTTTCATCTCCTGAGTAAACTTTAGAGATGGTTGGGGAGCATTCAAGTCTACATAAATCCTATCCTACTAGGAACAATTTTTATTAACAACTCAAAATACAGAGAGTTGTCTGGGTGGAGGATGCATTTCTGCCCCTCACTCCCCTTTATTGAATTACTGGAGGGCAAGAAAAGAAAAGCTGGATGACTTAAGGCATCAAAAACCCAGCTGCAGAGGAAGGTTCTATCTAGAGAAATCAGGTGGCCAAGGTGTATCCAAGTTGCTCACTGAGCAGGTCAATGGGAGTCCAGGACTTGGATCCTAAGCAGAAAGAATTAATGGTGGAGTCTTCATTCCAGAAAGAAGTAGGATGGGAAGATGGCCAAGTTGAGATGTGATGTGGTAAGTCTGCGAGGGTGGTCTAACCTTAGAGAAGATTTAAACAGAATGCAAAGGGTTCAGTTTTAGAGGGGACCCGGGGTCACAGGCAAGCTGGTTGAGGTCACCATGGAAGGGAAATCAAAGCCTAAGTCCAGTGGGTGAGGGGTGCTGGCTCTGGGCCTGTATAGGTGCCGAGGGGAGCTTTGGCCATGACGCTTCCTTGGGCTGGTGGGTTAGTAGCGAGAGAGTTTAGGATGGCCTAGCAGTTCAAGTCTGTGAGGCGTGACCCATTGGTATTGTGGGCTCCAGGTGGTAATACGACTTCTACCCTTTTCAGAGTGGCCCTCAAACAAGATTAGGTCTAAAACCTGTAGATGGGCTCATGGGGAAATCTGAAAGAGTACTAGGGAAGGCGTAAGCAGGGAAATAAGGCTTGTGTTACAAAGATGAAATTCTTTTCTTAGATTTTGGCTTCAGGAGATGTAATTTCAGGATAAAATTTTCAGGCTAGTTTCACGAATGTCTGAAAAGACCAAGGAAGTGAAACTTTATTTGGCTGTAAGGGATATGCTTAAATATTATTTCTTTAGGGTTAAACAAAATTTAGGTAGATATTCCTGGATAACATTTTTGGAAAAATGCTAGGACAATGGAAGGTCAATAATTTAAAGCAGTTAGTCTGGTAGGAGGGCCTGACATAATATAGTTGGAAAAGTGACAAGGTATTTATTATCTAGGTTTTGGTTTAGGGGTGTGCAAATTATGAGAATACATAAGTAGAGTTTCCTTCACGACTATTTTGGTTTACTTTCATTTTCATCTTTAGTTGGTGAATTCTTGGCTATACATTTGTTAGAAAGATTTCCCTACCCTCAGTAGTATCACTGTTCATCTATGCTGGCACATTGAAACTTTCTCCTTGTCTGTTTTGTTAAATAACTATTTAATAAAATAAAAGCCATGTATTTCTCCATAAGATAAGTGCTAGTTTTGCAGTTAAGATATGAAATATCTTTCTAATACTATTTTATCAAGACTTTGAACATTTAAAGATGGATATTGAATATTATCAAATACTTTATTAGAATGTGTGATGATAAATATGTAATCTTTTCCCTAGTATCTATGAGGGGTAAATTGCAGAATTTCCAGAATATCACACCTAGCCTTAGGCCATTTATATATCAATAGTTGTTTACTGCTACAGCCTCCTGCAGCCTCTGGGGCAGTGGGTGGAGAGAAAACAGCCATTATCTCCTCCCCTCTGTTCCTGGTTCATAATCAATCTGGTCTGCCAGTCACCAAGGGCCCACCAGTGGAGTTCCTCCTGGGAGGGGCAGGTGGGAAGTAGAGAGCACGCTGAGGGGAAAGAGTGTAAGCAGTGGCTGAAGGAGATGGATGGGGCTGGGCCTAACTAGTGAAAGTGAGCAAGCTATGAGCAATAAAAAGCCTTTCTTCCAATCTACCCTTTCACTAAATTGATTTCGGTTTCACTGGTTTCATAGGGGATTTGTCCCAGGCCAGGAACAGCCTTCACCCTGGAGCTACAATCTAATATTGAAAATCCTTAAATTTTCCTTGTTTGTGGTTTATTTAATGCAATGCTGGATTACATTTCCTGTTTTTCATTTACTTTTCATCAATATTTCTATGTGAGATTGGGCTATGTTTTTTCTTTGTGTGTGCATCTTTTGTCAGGTTTTGACATCAAAGTTGTATTCACCCTAACATATGGGTTTTTTCTTATTTTACTATGCTCTAGAAAAGTTTAAATGACTTTGGAATTATAGGCTTTTTAAAGGTTCATAGACTACCCCAGTAAAACCATGTGGAAATTAGCATTTTGAGGTTTTCTCTGTTTTTCCATTCGCAATTTGTTTAGATTTACTCTCTTCTGGAGCCACTTATTATAAATGCTATTTTTTTTTCAGAAAATAATTTCTGCAGGTTTAAAAATATTTTTGTCACCACAATGAGATATCATTTCATACCCATTAGAATGGTTATTGTAAGAAAAACAAAATAAGTGTTGGAGAGGATGTGGAGAAATTGGAACCCTGTGCAGTTTTGAACTGTTTCTTGATTCCCCAAATCCTTTATTCTTGCCTTTCCCTCTCCCTAGCATGCCCTTCCCTCTTGGCTTAATTTTATCCCTCCAGGGAAATAGCTGCTATTACAGTTCTGCCCTTGCTATGTTTCCTCTGCTTCTCCTGATATGCCAGCATTACTTGCTATGAGGGGACTTATGGCTTTGCTCTGGAGTAACTATTTTGTCATCAGAAACTCATCAGTAGCTAGATTCACATCAGCTGTAACTTTTCACACCTGTAGAAAGTTCTTAATACAGTTTGTTGAAATAAACTCAACAGACCTTTCTTTCTCATCACCTTAAACTTACAGCAAGAATGCTACCAAATTGTGGCTACTTTGATCAATTCCTTTATCATCCTGTGGGCACCACCTGAGGTTGAGTAATTACTATGTTTCATTTGGACTGTTTCAGAGCTCCATGCTCCAGCCTTTTAGTGGCTCTCACAGTAATACCTTTTTATCACATCTTTTTTCCCCCCTAAAATACAATTTCTTCTTTAAATACCTTTAAACTTCCCTGTATGTAATAAAATACGAACTCTGTATGGAGCCTTATTTCAAGACAATTCCTGATTTGATCTTATTTTCCAATCTTATTTCCAAAGGATTTTTCCTCATTGTTTATACATTCCCATGCAACCTGAACTATTAACTGTTTTCCTTAATGAATCTTGAACATCCCACATCACCCTATGCTGTGTAAACTTTTTCCTTGACTTGGGATGTCTTTTCGGTCATCTATGCTGACCAATATCCCATCTATACTTTAAGCCCCAGTTCCAACACTTTTCCTCTGTGAAACATGAGTGAAGGTAGTATGTGCTCCCACAGCACCATAGCACTATGGATGCTTCCTTCATGGTTCAAATTTGCTCTTTTCTGAACTTCTTCAGGGCTTTATATTACTTGCATGGGATTTACTTAATTTCACCTTATATTATGTTCATCACATAAACGTCAGTGTATCCTTTTGAATCACTAATTCCTTGTGGTTAGGAATTATATCATAGTTTTTTTTTCTCTGCCTACAGCAAAATAATCAGTAAATACTGGTTGTATCAATGAATACAAATAATTTACAACTTTCCATTTTAAATTCCTTTCCTATGTTTTTTCTTATCAACCTGAAGACAAAGTGGATTCTTTAACCCAGTACTTCCTTGTTTTCACCGATGTACAATCTCCTTAATAGAGTGTGGCTTGAATGTAAGTGAATATGAATGCTCTTTCAGGGAAGGAATTACTTCATTCTTCTCTTTTTTAGTCCTTTGGTATATCTAGCCCTTTCTAATTTTCAGGGTTTTCAGGTATTATAGACATGTGATATTTTATCTGTTGTCCTTTAGATGTAAGGTCAAGCCATAGATTTTTAGGTACAAAGGAGAATTTTTCCTCTATTTTTTCAAGATTTTCTCTTTAAAATTTCTCCATGTCTTTCTTATCTGTTCCAAAAAGGTTACTCAACTTGTTTGTTCTAAAAATATTTCCCCAATATTGAACTTTGTTTTTGGGCTAAAGTGAAAATAGTCTGGAGAATGTGGGAAAGGAAATTCTTCAATTTATGTTAATATTAAAAGCATGATGTAGAGTTAAACCAATCCATTTCTTGGAATTTAAAAAGTGTATTTTGTGTATTCTGGACCCTTTTATTCATTTAGAAATCCTTACATTTATAGATATTATCAGTCAGCCAATAAGCATCTCTTCATCCATGATCTGACTAATTTCATTTGTGAGGAAAATGGTTTTTCCCATGGGGTCAGAGGTGAAATCAAGCATGTTCTTGGCTCTTTGTAGAACCTCATCTTGGGCTACTTTCTCTGTCTTGGAATAATTCATAAGGAATTAATTCCAGGTAAAACACTAAGGAATTACTTGTTTATCCGTGATATTTATTTAAAATGACTGAATTCCCATCAGATCAAGATAGTAGATTCTTGGACTCTATAACATTAATTTCAACATCTAAAAACATAGAAATTTTACATACAGAATCTTCCTGAACTTGAAATGTTTTCTGGAATCTCCTCCAGGAAAAATAACCTAACTACTACTATTTATTGAATACTTACCATGTGCCATGGTAAAGCTAATTGTCTTATGAGTAATTATTTAATTATTTTTATCTTAACTATCTCATAGGAATATTATCACATCATTTTAGAGAAGAAGAAACTGAGGCTCAGAGGGATTAGTTGCCTGAGCTACTAAATGGACTTGCTAGAAATCAAATCATTCTGATTCCAGAAGCTTAAGCTCTTTGCCAGTAAAGTCACTTTTCCCTTTCTTCTAGTTTTGTGATTTTTAAAAAACTTACCTTTATGTCAGTAGAGCAAGAGGCTATGCATATTATCTACTGCTCCCATAGGAAATTGCTACAAAGTTAGTGTTTTGCACTGCACAAATCTATTCCCACAAGTCCAACAGGGGTCACACTGGGCTAAAATTAAGGTGCCCACTAGAGCCTTTGCTGGAGGCTCTAGGAGAGAATCAATTTCCTTGACCTTTCTAGAATCTAGAGGCTATCCACATTCTTTGACTTGTATCCTCTTCTTCCTTCTTCAAACAAGCAATGTTTCATCTCTTTGACTATTCTGTCATACTTCCCTCTGATCTCAGCTAAGAAAAGTTTCTCTACTTGTAAGGACCCATGGGATTAGTTTAGGGCCACCCAGATAATCCAAAATAACCTTATCACTTAGGTCACTTATCACTTAGGTCACATTACAAAGTCCCTTTGTTATTAAAGGTAACATTCACAGCCTCTGGGGATTAGGATGTAGACATCTTTTGGTGAGGCATTATGCTGCTTAACATCCTATTGGATATCTGTTTTAGCAAACAGTTTCAACAACACTGATTCATACTTAGCCCTGGCCCTGTGTATATGCCAAGTTTATGCATAAGCTTAATTCATACTGAGTCTAATGTTTCCCTTGTTACTACTGTAAATAATTTTAAAAATCACTTTATTGAAGTATAATTTGTATCAAATAAAACTCACCCATCTTAAGTGTGCAATTAAATTTTTTGTCATACATAATTTATTATATTTAAACATGTTAAACCTTAATTCAACTATAATATACATAAAAGGGAACATGGCCTAAATGTGATGATGAATTTTCACAAACTAAACTTACTGGAACAGTCATTTGATCAAGCCATATGACTTTTTTGTGGCTGACTTTATTGGATATAATTTATATATTGATCAGTTTTAATCTCTATAGTTTGATGGGTTTTGTATGTAGTCATCTAGCTACCACCACAGTATTAATACAGAACGTTTCCATCATCCTCCCAAATTCCTTTATGCCTCTTTGCAGCCAATCCTCATTCTTTATCCATGGCCCCTTTAACCACTGACTTTATTTCTATCATTTATTTTTGCTTTTTCTAGAACTTCATGTGTAATTACTATATAATTATGTGGGCTTTTATGTTTAGGTTCTTTTAGCATAATGTGTTTGAGATCCATTTGCTGCATGTATCTGCAGTGAAAATACTACAGTTTGGTTATTTCTTCACCAGTTGAGGGACATTTGCGTTGATTCTTTCCAAGATTTGGCTATCCAAAGCTGCTATGAACATTCATGAAATTATTGTGTGGATGTAGCTCTTTATTTATTTTGAGTAGATATTTAACAGCGGAATCATTTAGTTATATGGCTAATATATGTTTAACTTTATAAGAAACTGCCAAACTGTTCACCGTAGTAGCTGTACTATTTTGTATTGTGACCAACAGAATATCAGAGTTTCAGTTGCTTTCCTTATCCTTGACCACAGTAGTCATAATTAATCTTGCAATTTTGCCAATGGGTGTGTAGTATCTCATCATGGTTTTGATTTCCATTTTCCTAATGACTAATGTTGTTAAACATCTGTAACTCTGGAGGGAAAAGATGTTCCCAGCCCGGGGCAAATTATCTTTGAAGCTGAAATAAGTCAAAGGGAGAAATAAAGTGGGAGAAATCCATTTATTCCTTAAAAGCTGCTATCCACTTCTGCTCACCAGTGTCTCTTGTAACCCAGCTGCAAAAAAGGGACTCCACCCAACCTCTCTGCTCCAGATATGCCCTTGCTCCCCACTGCAATCACCTATTGATGTGAAAATAGACTACTTCTCTCCATCCCTTGGAAACACCTATTGATATGGAGATGTATTAAGGCCAGGAGAGAGATTCTGGAAATATTGCAATTTTACCCACAACCCACCCCTCACAATCTTGCTTCACAATTTACTCACTCCCCTCTTCTTCAGTGGCCCCTGTATGAGAAAGCTGGAGCACTGTAACCAGACTAATAATATACAATAACAACAGCAATGAAATCATGATAATCCTTAAACCAGAGGATTCAGATAGCTTCAAAGTCCTATGCAGATCAAGTCCATGGCTTGCCTGTTCCACAGGCAGGCAGTAGCCGAACAGGTAGGGAATTCAGAACAATCATCACGCAGCAGCTGCAGCCAGGGAGCAGGTCCAGGCCACAGGGACTGTAGAAGAAAATAACCTTAAGGGTGATGAGACACATGTTTTAATGACACCAGCATAGGCAGATCTTGTCCATCAGGTAGGATGCATGCAAGGTAATGGCAGTGTGATAGGACAGTGGTAGAATGGGAACTCACCCTGGTCTAGTATACCAGACTTTTACCACCACCCCCTGTGGGAGTTACAGATGGGTCAATATATAGGGCTATGGGAGGTACATGCACTGGCCATAAAGATAAAACTTCCCCATAAGATGCTCTTACCTCCCAGATGTTTTGGGTAGACTAACATGATCTTTGGGGGCCATTTTGCTGTGTTACTCCAGGAACACACAGGAGGCCATCTTCCAGGCCTTTCCACCAAGGTGCCAGAAGGGCCAGCCATTGCTGATCCATGTGTTGCAATGTCCAGGGCCACATCCACTCAACAGTCTCCAAGGTTTAATGCAGTGGGAGCAGGCAGCAGGATGTTGCTCTGTTGGCCATATCCTGGCTTCAGTAATTCCTCTTTGGTTTGTACAAAGAATTGTTGAGGAGAGGCAGCAATGTGTGTGAGCATATCCACAGGGCTCAAGGCTTCTTTTTGGGGCTTCTCATTCAAATGCTCTAACACTGTCCATAGCAAACTGACCAGCCTTCTAGACTATTGGTGTCCAAGTTAAGGCCAGATTTCAACAAACCACTGTATCTCTCTATCAAGCCTGCTCCGGTAGGGTTATATGTTACATGACACTTCCACTTTATTCCTAATTGCTGAACTGATTCTTGTAATGCATGTCCAGTAGAGTGGGTGCTTTGATCGCTCTCAATCACCTGCAGCCAGCCATAGGCTGCAAAGAGACACTCTACACCCTTTTTGGTGGTTTGCTGATCTGAACAATGAGCAGGAAAAGTAACCAACAATCCAGGAGCTGTGTCCACACAAGTCATGGCACACCGATATCCTTCAGAGATAGGCAGAGGCAAAAGATAGTCTATTTGCCATCTGACAAGGAGTATCAGCCCCTTTACTATTGTCCTGTATTGCTGTGGGTCTCAGTGTAAGTCCCTCTTAGAGCACACAAGCCACTCCTTCTGGCCTCTGCTGACTTCTTCAAAGGTCAATGACAAGCCCCACCGACCAGCTACAGCCCACATTGTCTTTTCCCCACTACGTGCAACAAATGCTGATATAACCATTGGGCCACATCAGAGGCAGGCTTTCCTTCTAGCCACTGCACCTGGGCCAGTGTGTCTGCTTCATCATTCCCTGGGGATGCCAAAGGCAAATGGCCAGTCACACAATAGATGGTAACTGTCTTAGTCTGACCAGAGGCCCATAGGTCTTGCCCCAATTCTTGCCCCCAAAGGGGCCAGTGATCAACCATCCAATTGGCGTGGTATTATGTCAGTAGCCACAGGGTCAAATCCCGATAGACAGCTCAGCTGTCAGTGAAGACAACTATAAGGGAAGGCTCCTGGGTGATCATGAGCGATACTGCCTCCAACTCAGCCCACTGACTGCTCTCCCATCTCTGCCCTCCATCCCTATTGTCTCTGTCTTAGGATGGAAAGCCACAGCCCTCCACTTTTGGGGGTTGCCCACGATTTGAGCTGTCTATATACCAAGCATCTTTGGTATAGGGGCTTTTCCCTCCTGATAAGGACTCTTGGCTAACAATGGCTCAAAGCAAGTTCTTCCTGATTTCCTCTGGTGTAAGTCACTGGCCCTAGTAAGCATTGGAGTTCTCCATTTAAGGGGCTAGTGGAAAGGGCACTATGCTGCTGTAAATATGAACCCAATTTAGCCAGTGTAGGTGTTTGTGCCACACCACTCCATGGTCTTTGGGTCCAGTCTCGTACCTACCCTGTGAATGGGATAAGTGTTTATTACATTGGTCAGAGCTGTTCTGGTGATGGGCTCTGTAACCAGCAAGGCGTGGTACACAGCAACCAGTTGCTTCTCTATCAAAGTGTACTGGACCTCTGCTCTTTCCATAGTTGTGGCCAGAATCCAATAGGATGGTAGGACCATTCAGGCTGCTTCTATTATACTTAAGGCTTGTACAGCCTTGACTGCCTGCTTAGTGGCAGTAAAAGCAGCTCCATATGTCTCCTTCCAGTCCTACCTAATGCCCTTTCATATCAACTGGTATAAGGGCTTCAGAATTTGTGCCAAGTACAGGATAAACACTCTCCAGTAGCCCCAAAGACCTAAAATCTCTTGTAATACTGCTGCAGTAGTAGGGGTAGGAAAAGCCTGGACCTTGTCTATGACTGCTTCTGGGATAACTTTAGTTTTATCCAACCAGACAGCCCCAAAAACTTTTCAGACGAACTGGTCCTGAACCTGGGTGCTGTTCATAGCCCATACTTTCTCCTGTAGATGTTGCAGCAGTCAAGGAACTGCCCCTTCTAAATCTGCAAGAGAATTGGACGTGAGCATAATATCAGCAATGTAGTGATACAGCCACACCATTTGTGGTTTCTTGACTTGGGCTACAAGTCCGTGACAAATGGTGGGACTGTGGCAGTATCCCTGTGGAAGGACAGTGAATGCCCACTGCCAGCCTTCCCACATGAAGGCAAACTGTTCCTGACTTTCCTGTGCTATGTCAGTAGAGAAGAAAGCATTAGCAAAGTCCACAGCATAATGATACATTCCCAGCTCATGACTGAGGGTGTCCTTAAGGGCTGCTATAGAGGAGACAGCAAGATGCAAAATAGATGTGACTTTATTCAGTTCCCTGTAATCCATGGTCATATGCCAGGAGCTATCTGGCTTTCTCACTGGCTATACTCGAGAATTAAAAGGATTATGGGTGGGCTTTATGATGCTCACCTTCTCCAATTCCTGTAGAGTTTCTCCAATTTCCTTGTGTCCCTCAGGCAATTTATACTGCTTAGTATTTGTCACCAGCTGAGATACAGGCAGAGCTACAGCTGGCTGCTTAGCATGTCCCCTCAGAACTGCCTTTACCACACGTACCCTCAGTCTGAACTCACCCACAGTGGTCTGTAACCACAGGCCCTGCAGGATATCTACCACCAACATAGATTCAGGGATTGGAGAAATGTACACAGTATACTCCTTTGGGGGTAAATGCCCTATCCCCAATGAGATTTGGGCTTTCTTCACTCTAAATGCCTTACTCCCATAACCATCTATCACAGCAGGGATCCCTGGAAAATGCTCAGGGTTACCATGAATCAGAGAACTCAGCTCCTATGTCCACTAGCATCAGGACATATTGTACATTCACAGGGGACCAATGAATTGCTAATTCTACATGTAGCCTCTGGTCCCCAAAATGTCTCCAAAGGTGGGGGCCTTGATCCCCCTCAGTCAAACCACGATGCCCAATCGTCCTCCTGCGGGGGTGAGGGCCCAGGTGGAGTTTGAGTACTGTCCCCCAGGAAATCTTGCAGGAACACAAGCTAGAAATGGGACTTTGCCTTTGGCTTCCATGTCCTGGACCTCAGCAGCTGCCCATCAAGGTTTTCTTTCACTACCCCAGCCTTTGTCAAATCAACCCACATCTGGGTCCTCGAGACCTTCATGGAGCCCTTTGCACCTTTCCTTTCAGTCATAGCCCATACTTCCTTCTGTGCCCTCATTGTTTTGACCTCCCCCAGATCTTCTAAAGTATGAGTAGCCTCACGTATGGGTTTCCCTACGTGGGAGGCAAGAATAGTCACTAGAGACCCAGAGAGAAATGGGGGAGCTGTATGCAGCACCAGATTTCTCATCTCTACAGTGAACAACTCCTCATCGGGGCCCTGGGGATCCATATTATAGATGATATTTTTCACTCCCAGCTCCTGTAACATCTGCTGGAGCTCTGCATATGTTTTCCAGCTAGTGGGTAAGTATGGTAAATCACCCTGATTAGGCCAAACTGCCCTGGTGTCCCAGAAGCACCTGATTCCCTGAGGTGTGACAGGCACTTTGCAACCACTGCCAGAGGGAAGGGTGAGTCATCAGGGAAGCCAGTCTACCCATTTCAGAACCTGACATCATGTTTTCCATCCCCATATCCCAAAGACTCAAAAGCCTTGTAGGCAGAGGTTCTGACAGCTTATGCCAAAACTAGATGCTTATGTCCACCAGCTAATCCTGGGTTTAGGGGCAGAGCATGGAGTGCTGCACAACCTGGGGTGAGACTGTTCCTCTCCCTGATGAACCCATGGTTGTTGCGTTTTAATTTTCTTAATTACAACAGGGCAGCCCTTTAATACAGGAGGAGCTGTTTCCTTGGGCAGTGGCCTTGAGAACAGTTTGGCCCTTGGCCCCACCCTCTCTTCGTCCCCTCACTTCTCCTCCACCATCTCTGGGGCTGAAGGCACCACTCTTTCCTCCCCCCTCTCCCATGAGCTTCTGCAATGTGGGTTCTCCTGCTGTCTCCTCCCTTGCTGCTAATGTATCTTCCAGGAGCATGACCTGTCTTCTCAATAACTGTCTCTCTTAAGGGCATCCCATCCCATAGGTCATTCCCTCCAAGTGATGCTGAAGTGTACCTCTGTCCTGCTGAAGTGTGTCTCTCTCCTCAATAACCCTTTCCACTATCTCGAGAAACAAACATCCTACAATTTAAGCTGCTACATGGCCACTCAGGGCCTCCTAGCAGCCTTGGATCCCTTGGAGGTCTAATTCTACAGCTTCCAGTGTCTCCACCCTTCCCCAGTTCTGGGGAAGGGCACACCTATCTAGGAGGTGCTTTATCCTAGACCAATTTCCAACTAGGGGCTCCCCAAGTTGAAGCCCCTCTGATGGGGGTTTCCAGTAAAGCTGTACCCTCCACTGTGGCCAGAGATAAGGGTGAGTCATCATTCTGCACCACAGCAGCCACTGGGCAGTTTCTGGGTATCTCCCTACCATCTCTAGGTGCAGCCCGCCCATGCGTCGCATCCATGAAGACAGATTTTGGGTTCAGAGGTCCTGCTGACTACCACCAAGTGTAACTCCTTAGGAAATAGGTTTCCAGCCTGGGGCAAATTACCTTTGAAATTGAAATCAGTGAAAGAGAGAAATTAAGTGGGAGACAAGCAGTCATCCACTTCTGCTTGCTTGTGTATCTCTTGACCCTGCTGCAAAAAAGGAACCCCATCCAACCTCTCTGGTTCAGATACGCTCTTGCTCTCCCTTGTAATCACCTGTTGATATGGAGATGGACTACTCTCCACCGCTTGGAAACACCTATTGATATGGAGATGCACGAAGGGCAGGTGAGAGATCCTGGAAATACTGCATTTTACCCACATCTTTCCATGTTCTTGTCATCAATATGTTTTTGCTGAATTCTAATGTCAAAATTTTGCTCATTTTGTTTGTTGCTATGTCTTTAGTTGAAAAAATTTATCAATGTCTAGATACAAGCTTATTGTCATATATATTTTACAGATATTTTTGCCTAGGTTGTGGCTTTCTTTTCATTATTGAAACAGTGTCTTTAAATAGTAAAAGTTTTTAATTTTGAAGTTCAATTTATCAGCTTTCATTTACAAGGTGTGTTACTGTGTCTTATATAAAAAATCTTAACCTAACCCAAGATCACTAAGATTTTATCCTATATTTTTTTCTGAGTTTGATATTTTTAGCTCCTACTTTCAGATTTATAATCCATTTTGAGTTGCTTTAAAAAATATCTTGTGAGATAAATTTCCTTTTTTCCTTCCTTCCTTATGCTTATTAAATTCAACCAGTATTATTCTTTGAAAAAATTCTTCATTGTATTTCCATCCAACTTGTCAAAAATCAATGTCATGCTTGTGTAGGTCCATTTTTTATGGTTTTTATGTCAGTTTTTAATGTGAATATCACACTTCCATTGATTACTGTAGCTTTATAAGACCGTAATCACATAGTTCAAGTATTCCATATTTATTTTTAAACACTGTTTTGGCTCTTTTGTCTTTCTTCTGTTTATTTGGGTTTCCAGATAATTTGATTCAGCATGAGATTTTCTCCAAAAAGGGTTGTAGAGATTTACTTTGGAATTGCTTTTAAATTATTGATCAAATAGGGGAGAACTGAAATATTAGTGATATTCATTCTTCCAAACCATAAGCATGATATATCTATTTTTTGGGCCACCTTTAATTTATCTCAGCAATGTTTTGTAGTTCCTAGCGTATAGGTTTTGTATGTACATAGTTTGTTAAAATCTTTCCCTGTATATATTTTTAATGCTATTGGGCACTATTTAAAAATTTTTGTTTGTTTAGTGTATAGAAATGATTTTTGGCAGATTAACCTTCATCTTGTGACCTTGCTATATTCACTTATTAGTTCTACTATCTTTTTTGTTGTTGATTGCATAGGAATTTTTATGTCAGGGTTCTGCAAACTATAGCCTACAGGCCAAATCTGGCACACCATCTGTTTTGTTTTGTTTTTTAAAGAACAGTTTCATTGGAATATGGCCATGCCCATTTATTTATATATTGTCTTGAATGTTAGAATTCTGGGTGTAAGATAAATTCTAGCTGAAATAAGCAGGTAAAGAGAGGCAAAAAAGGGCCAGGTAGTTTATTTGAATGCAATTCCCGGGTGAGGTTTCTCAGTCTACAGAAATGGAGGCTGGGAAAGTTGCACCCAGCAGGGCAGGCAGCAAGTTTTTAAAGAAGGCAGGGGGAGGGAGAGCAAAGGTATACAGTGGTGTGAGGATTGGCTCACCTAGGGTACATGTGGGGTCTCTCATTGGCCTTTAGCCAGGTATTGGAAAGTTACCACTACTTTTCTAACTTGGGGGAGGGCTCTAGTTAAGAATGTTTTTCTGATCAGTCTCTGGAATGTTATCAGACCAGAACCTGTTGATCTCTTCACCTTGTTTGGTGAGGCCTGAGCTTGTCCAGCAGCCTCACCCCTTTCCCTGGTGCCTTCAGCCTTACATTCCAGCCTTTTGGTCATAATGGGCACTGACTTGATCTGGCTACTTCCAGCTGACAAGGGGCGTTGTGTGGGGGTTAAGGCTGGTTGATGGCTGGAGGAGGCCCAGTTGGGAGGGGCTAGTACTTGTGCAGCAACAATTGATTAACTTTTATGTGTGAAATTTCTGCCATGTGCTGTTGAAGGAACTTGAAAACACATGGGTCAATTAAGAGTAAACTACAAACTGTTATTAAGGGGCCTAGCAGAGGCATTAGCTAGGCCATTATGGGGGACTGAAGCCACCCATAAGGGCCACCTTCAGGTACTCATGTTTTGTGGAGGTCTTTTTGTAGTTCTTGTAGTTTTTTTATATTTTGTTCTACAACCCCAGACTCATTGATATAGTAGCAGCATTCTTCCTGCAAGAAAATACAGGTTCCGCCCTTTTCTGCAGTAAGCAGATCTAGAGCATGCCTATTTTGAAGGATGACTTGGGCAAGGGAAGTAAGTTGCCGCTGGAGGGAAATAAGAGAGGTTGAGGTTTCTTCCAAGGTTAGGCTCACTCTATCGTCTAATGCTGCTAATTGACTTGCTAGACCCTGAGAGCTGACTAAGCTATGGCCTAACGCTCCTGCCCCTGTGGCGGCCATAGCCACTGCAGTAACTAGGCTCACTCTCACTAGCACAGGTAGAAAAACCGCCCTCTTCTGTCTAGTGTTTTGATATGTAGACCATTCATCTAGTGCCTGTCTTACCTCAGGTTTGCCGTACAATGTTAGTTGGGGCACCAGCATCACTGAAAAGCAGAGTCCTACCGTGGTGCTGTTGATGCATTGGGTAAGCATATTATTGCACTAGAAGAACCTGCCCCCTTGAAGGGAGATTGGCGTGTCTACAGTTACCCGTCATTGGCATTGGCTTCCTATTGACAATTCCGAGATGGTGGAATGCTGGGTCAGGTAGCAGGTCAGTGGGGATGATGGTTCTTTGTGCCATTTTCTGGTGGCCCTGGACCTATGTTGGGCTTCGGGCTTAAGGCTCGTTTTCCACATCGGTACTTCGCTTAAAGGGAGGCCGCAGTCTTTTTCAGAGGAGTTTACTGGTTGAGCCTGGAAAAACCTAATGGGAACTGCTGCCACTGGGGGGTGTTGGAGGGAGGCGCAGAGGAAACAGTCAGACACATTGCTGAGGATATGTGAAGCATTAAGAAACTGCACTGTTTCTCTAATAACTCTGGCCCAGGAAAGTGGTGCTCCTACTGGTCGTAGAGAGTTGGGGTAGGGGTCCTACTGAATCTTCTGTTTTAGTGCCCATTCTGTTTTTAGAATATTACTTGATACCTGTGCTTGGGTGTTTAGAACTTCTGTGAGAGTGGGATTTACAGTGGTCCATTCCCTCTTGATGTATACTGTGCCCTGTGGGAACCATTGGCAACTATCGTATAGCTTGCCCTGTTCCTTTTTCCCAGCGTGGATCCCATGGGTCACTAATGGTAATGTATAGCTTATCTTGTATTCTGAAGAACATGTTGTCAGAGACTCCTCTTGCTGTTTTTTTCTACTGCATGAACTCTACATGTGTCTAATTCAGGATGACATCTCTCATACACGTCAGACTAGAAAACACATGTATGAGAGATTTGGTCATACAGAAAGCACAGTGTAGGGTTTGAGAAAGTGTTTAAGATATCTGTGTGTACCGGTATTTGAATCGGTGCTTGACAACCTATACGTGGGCAACTTTGGGTGCCTACTTCTTGGTTAATTCTGTGAAGAGTTAGTTGGAGCTTAAACTTCCATGCAGAATAACTCTGCCTGGAGAATACTGGGCTATTCATCTGGCTGGTTGCACTTGACACGACTAACCCGCAGCTTAAGAGGACCCACCTCACAAGACACCCAATCATCATGTCTGGGTGCCCGTTTGAGCCTAGAAAGGTGATACCAGGAGGAATGCCCGTGTAGTTTGACTGCTGAGGGCGTAGTGAGGATTACTGTATAAGGCCCTGTCCAGCGGGGTTGGAGAGATTTTGGCTGGAGTTCTCTTAGGAGTACCTCGTCTCTCAGCTGAAGGATTGCTACATCTCCTGGGTTATTGTATGACGTAGGTTGGGGTAGGAGCTGGTCTGCATGTTCCCTAAGAAGATGTCTCAACAGTGAAAAGTAAGGAAGGTAGGAGGCCAAAGGAGGAGAGGTAGTGGGCAGGCCTGTGTTTAGTAAGAAGGGCCTGCCATACATAAGCTCAAATGCGCTTAGTCCAGCCAGTACCCAGGGGGCAGCACACAGCCAAGCGAGAGCGATGGGGAGAAGATCGGACCACGAGAGCTTTACCTCTAGAGACAGCTTAGTTAGTTGGTCCTTTAGGAGACCGTTAGCCCTTTCGACCTTACCCAACGATTGGGGGTGATAGGGTATATGGAGGTTCCAGGTGATGTTGAGAGCCTTGGCTGTTAGCTGAGTGACCTGAGAGACAGAAGCAGGCCTGTTGTCTGACTAGCGAGGCAGGCAGGCCAAAGCGGGGGATGACATGCGCCACCCATGTCTGCACCACTACCGAGGCTGTTTCCTGGCTGGTGGGGAAGGCTTCAATCTACCCTGAAAAGGCATCAACCAGAACTAGTAAATACTGGAGCTTTTTATGCTTGGGCATGTGGGTGAAATCAATCTGCCAGTCCTGTCTGGGATTGTTCCTCCCATTTGGTGGAGGGCCATCTGGGTCTTCAGAGCACTTTGAGATAAGATGCAATGACAAGTAGTGCAGGCTTGGTGCACCTGATCTATGGCCTTGCGGAGACCGTAAGGGGGAAATATGGGGGAGAGAAACCAGTGCATGGCTTCCGGCCCAGTGTGTAGAAACTGATGAATTTTGGATATGATATCTCTGCCTTGGGCTTGGGAGAGGGCAATTCGTCTCCTGAGATATATCCATCCCTGATCCCCTAATGTCCCCCCTTGATGTAGAAGCAGTCGCTATTCGTCATTGGGGTATTGGGGCAATACAGAGGGGGAAAGAAACAGCACAGAGGGTTACCTAGAAACGGATGTTAATTTTCGGGCCGTGGCGTCTGCCAACGCATTACCTCTGATTACTGGATGGTTTCCAGTCTGATGGCTCTTACAATGCACGATGGCTACTTCCTTGGGGTCTTGTAGGGCCTGTAGCAGGCAGCTGGTAGTCCTGCCATTGATGATTGGGGTTCCCTTAGTGGTAACGAAGCCCCTTTCTTTCCAAATTGCAGCATGAGTGTGTGTAATTAGGAAGGCATATTTAGAGTCAGTATAAATTGTGGCCCTCTTCCCAGCTGCCAGCTGTAATGCCCAGGTAAGAGCTACTAATTCGGCTTTCTTGGAGGTGGTCCCAGATGGGAGTAGGTTTGCTTCTATCACCTGTGACAGAGTCACTACTGCATAGGCTACCCTTTGCACCCCATCACTCCCCTTCACTGAGCTTCTGTCCACGAAAAAGGTCAAGTCAGGGTCCTCGAGGGGCATGTCTTGTAGGCCCTCTCTAGGTTTTCTAACACAGGAATGAGTGAACTGATACACCTGATTGCTGACGGGAAGCAAGGAGGCTAGGTTAAGGGGTGGAGAGATTTGTAGGGTTACCTGTGGGTGTTCAATAAACAGAAGGTGGAATTCCTGTACCCAGGAAGGACTCAAGGAGGCCAGGGACTTATGACTCAAAAGATCTTGTAACCGGTGTGGGGAATACACAGTAATGGTCTGTTGGAGTGTTAATTTCAGGGCCTCTTGGGCCAGACTTCCTGCAGCTGCCAGGGCTCGGAGGCAAGGCTGCCACGCCCTGGTGGTGGTATCCAACTGTTTGGTGAGAAAGGCAACGGGACGGCACCCCAGCCCCACTGGTTGTACTAGCACTCCGGTGGCCACTCCTGCCCTCTCTTCTGTATATAAGGTAAAGGGCTTAGTTAAGTTGGGGAGCATTAACGAGGGGGGATGAGAACAATGCATCCTGCAGTTGATTGAAATCAGAAGCTACTTCAGTGGGTGAAGTTAGCCGCTCTGTAGGAGTCTCTGCAGCAGCCGCATAGAGCAGTCTAGCCAAAAGGGCAAAGTTAGGCACCCAGTTTCTGAAAAACCTTACTAATCCTAGAAAGGATAGTATCTTGGCTCCTGAAGTAGGCGGCAGGAAAACTTTAATTGCAGTCACTCAGTCTGCTGTTAGGGCTTTAGTGGTTGGAGTTAGAGTTAGCTCGATGTATGTAACCTGGGGTAGAGACAGCTGTGCTTTGGCAGGGGATACCCTGTATCCCATGTCTGCCAGGAAATTAAGAAGGGATGTGGTATCTAGAACTGAGGCTTCTTTCGAAGGGCTGCAAAGTAAAAGATCATCTACGTATTGGAGGAGAGTACTCTCGCCTGTTGAATGTTGTGAGAGGTCTTCCACCAGGGCCTGTCCAAAAAGATGGGGGCTATCTCTAAAACTTTGAGGTAGAACTGTCTAGGTTAATTGTCTAGATTGACATGTGTCAGGGTCTTCTCACATAAAGGCAAATAGCGGCTGCGATTCTGAGTGGAGAGGTATAGTGAAAAAGGCATCTTTGAGGTCTAGTACAGTAAAATGAGAAGTTCCAAAAGGGACTCGAGACAAAAGAGTATATGGGTTAGGCACTACTGGGTGTAAGGGAATAACAGCCTCATTAATTATACAGAGGTCTTGAAGGAGGCTATAAGCAACAGAAGGCTTCTTTACCGGCAAGATAGGAGTATTGCATGGAGAGTTAGTCGGTACTAAAAGCCCCTGTGAGAGCAGACATTTAACAATAGGCTGTAGTCCCCTTCGGTGAGCCCACGAAATAGGAAATTGAGGCCGAGAAGGGAAGCGGGATGGGTCTTTAAGGCGTATTAAAACCAGGGTGTGGTGGGTTGCCACCACAGGAGTGGAGATGTCCCACATGACCAGATTGACAGCAGCCCAGGAAGTTGGGAGACTCAGGTCCCCGTCTTCTAACTCCCCTTCACTGACCAAAGCAATGAGGGAGTTTCTGGCATCCTGTAAGCATTTAAAAGGTGGGAGGGAAATAGAGGCTCCTAACTTAAAGAGCAAATCCTGTCCTAACAGAGGGGTAGGACAGGAAGGCATGACCAGAAAGGAATGGGTAAAAGGATGCCTTGGAAGGTGCAGGCCACCGGGCCCGTCTCTAAAGGCCTGGAGAGGGTTCCCATGACCCCAACTACAGAGACCTTGGCAGGGTTTAAAGGCCCTTTAAAGGAGGGGAGAACAGAGTAGGGAGCCTTCGTGTCCATCAAGAAGAAGATGGGCTTGCCCGCTACCCACAGCTTGGCCCTGGGCTCGGTGAGGGTGATCAGGGCGTCTGAGTCCAGGTGTCTTCAATCTTCAAGGAAGCCCAGCAGGTCTGAAGGGCAGTCTTTCAAGGGTGTCCGCCCCCTGTGGGGCTCTGCCGCCAGAGGAGGACCACCCCCTAGTGGACAGTTTACTTTCCAATGACCTTGCTTACCGCAGTTGGGGCATGGTCTGGTCGGTCTGTGTGGTTGGTTGGGGCACTTTCGTGCCCAGTGCCCTTCTTCGCCACATCGAAAGCAAGGGCCCGGAGGTTCGAGTTGATCTTCAGGGACACCCCGACGATCTCCACGAGCCAGCCGCAGAACAGCTGTTACGGCACGAGTCTGTTCTGCCATTTGAGCAGCTGACCTCCTCTCACTCTCGTCCTCTCAGGAATGAAAAACCTTAAATGCCATTATCTACCAGGTCTCCTAGAGGGCTCCGGGGACCATCCTCAGCCTTTTTAAGCTTGTGCCTGATGTCGGGAGGTGATTGAGTTATAAAATGCATGGCCAGGAGAGAGGAACCCAACACTGAGGCTGGGTCAATCTTAATAAAAGCCCCTAGGGTTTCCTTGAAGAGCTTGAGGAATTCTGAAGGGTTTTCATCAGGCCTCTGGGTAATTTCTCTAAGCTTATCATAATTGATAGCCTTTTGGGCAATTGAGTTCATACCTGCCAATAAGTAGCAAACCATATGATCCCAGCATGCTTCACCATCAGGAGAATTATAATCCCACAGGGGTTCTTGTAGAGGAATTGCTTCTCTGCCCATAGGTTTCCACTTGTTCTGTGGCATGGGCCTCATAGGCACAGTGCTGTGCTGCCGCCGTGACATGGTCATATTCTTCTGGGGTTAGAGTGGACTGGAGGACCACATGTACATTGTGCCAAGTGAGCTTGTAAGCTCGAGTGAGATATTTAAACTGTTTAGCAAACATTACAGGGTTGGAGGAAAAGGACCTCAATCGCTGTTCTACTTGGGAGAAGTCTGCCAGGGAAAAGGGAGCATGAACCTGCACCACCCCTTCAGCCCCCACCACCTCTCTCAGGGGAGCCATCACATGAGCCTGAGACCGCTATGACTTAGAGCGGGTTACAGGGGGGCTAGACCATTTGGGTGCCAGCCACGGCGAGTAAGACGGCAGCGGGTTTGAAGGAGGGGACAGAGGAGGTGACCTTGGTAGCGGGGGATACAACCTGGGAATTGATGCTGAGCTTGAAGGCAGGGGACTGGGGTATGGGGGAGTTTTATCTGTTTTATCCAAAGTGGAGTCGGCACCTGTGGAGCAAGATGGCGGCATGACCGGAAAAGAAGGGGAAGAAGGTGGAGGAGAAACTGGAAGAGAAGGAGAACAAGATGGTGGAGAGACCGGAAGAGAAGGTGAACAACATGGCAGAGAGGCCAGAAGAGGAGGGGAACAAGGTGGAGGAGAGACCAGAAGAGAAGGGGAACAAGATGGAGGACATGAACAATGAGGAAGGGAGCTGGCCCCTGTGGTGGGCCTGGAGGAGCAGGAAGGGGGGTAGCCAAGATCCTCTGCCAAGTCCATCAGAGAGGAGCCTTCCAGTAATAGGAGTGGTAGAGATCGGTGGTCCTTGGTGGAAGCCTGGGCCAACAAAACTTGGGAAGGAGTACACTTAATACACAAATCTGGGTGGGTGCACAGTGTCAAAAAGCCTGCACATATGGGATTTCATCCCACTTTCCGCTCCAGTGGCAATTATTAGTTAAGTTGGTGAGGAGGCCAAAATTGAAAGTTCCCTCAGGGGGCCAGCGAGACTGGTTGTCCAAAGGATACTGAGGCCAGGCCTGGGAGCAAAAGGAAGACTAGCTTCCGTTTGTGAACTTCCTGGGAAAAATATAGAGTAGCCAAATTAGAAATGAGATACTGCAGTGGGGTCTGAGCCTCCACTTTTGAGGGCTGGTTCCCCATGTCTGCATCACTCCCCAACTAATCCTGCTGAGAGGAGTGCCCAGCGTCCCAAGCGCGCCAAGTCAGGGGAGACGTCATGGGAGCCTGGGTGAGGGACATCTCCCCCACCGCAGGGCCAGGGGTGGGTCGGATGTCCAAGGGGCCGGATGCCCCCACCTGGACCTAGCTACGATTTTGAATGGACCAGGTGAAATGGAGTTAGGAAGGGAAGCAGACTGGGGGAAACTGAGGGACTCACTGGAAAATAGCCTATGCAGTGGAGAGCAGGCTGAGGTCCCGGGTCAGGGAAGGAGGGGGGCAGGGCTGCCGGTGGCTGGTCGGGGCCCTGCACTCACACTCCTTCCCAGGTTTCGGCACCAACTGTAAGATAATAAGATAAATTCTAGCCGAAATAAGCAGGTGAAGAGAGGCAACAAAGGGCCAGGTAGTTTATTTGAACACAATTCCTGGGTGAGGTTTCTCAGTCTACAGAAATGGAGGCTGGGAAAGTTGCGCCCAGCAGGGCAGGCAGCAAATTTTTAAAGAAGGTAGGGGGAGGGAGAGCAAAGGTATACAGTGGTGCGAGGATTAGCTCACCTAGGGTACGTGGGGGGTCTCTCATTGGCCTTTAGCCAGGTATTGGAAAGTTACCACTACTCTTTGAGCTTGGGGGAGGGCTCTAGTTAGGAATGTTGTCCAATCACACTCTGGAGTGTTGTTAGACTGAAACCTATTGGTCTTTTCGCCTTGTTTGGTGAGGCCTGAGCTTGTCCAGCAGGCTCACCCCTTCCCCTGGTGCCTCCAGCCTTACATTGGGTACAGTAGTCGAGTGAAATGGTGGAATAGAGACCTGTGGGCTACAAAATCATATTTACTATCTGGACGTGTTCATGGATTCCTGAGGTCTCACTTTTAGAATTTTGGATACTACAGATATGATTATGGTTTAATCTTGCTATTTGCTTTCTGTTTGTCCCATGTTGGTGTGTGTGTGTGTGTGTGTGTGTGTGTGTGTGTGTGTGTGTGTGTGTGTGTGTGTTGAGTTTATTTTTTTATAGCAGTTTTAGGTTTATAGAGAAATGAGCTGAATGTACAGAGATTTCCCTTTTATCTCCTGCCTCCTTACATGCATATTACCCCTGTTGTTAACATCCCTCCCTAGAGTGGTTTATTTGTTAAAATTCATGAATCTACGTTGTCCATCATTATCACCCAGAGCTTATAGCTTACATTAAGGTTCATCTTTGGTGTGGTCATTCTTAGTGCTTACTTAAGGATTTGTGGTATACACCTTTAACTTATCAGTGTAACTTCATAAAATAGTACTTTATGTAGACCATTAGATCCTAAAATTCACAGGACATGTACTCTTCTTATGCTGTTAGTGCTGAATTTCTTTATATCTCCCTAATATTTTTTTGCTTTGTTTTGGGATGTTGTTGAGTTTCTTGGAATCACTTTGATCTTTTCAGGGCTTGTTTTTAATATTTGCCAGAACATATTTCTCTAGAACAGCTTTTAGTTGAAGTTTAATTTGGCCTGTTCTGAGTAAAGAATTTTGTGTGTGATTGTTTTTTTTCTGTACTTTTGACATACTTTTCTATTGCCTTGTCCTCAAACTGACCCAGTTGTTTCCCAACTGTTGTTGTCTATATAATGAATTCTTAAGTTCAAATAATGTACTTTGTCTTTCTAGAATGTCCATTTATTCTTTTTATAGATTTTAATCCACGACTGAAATTCTGTATTCTTACCCATTTTGCCCATTCTTCCCTCCTTTTTTAAAATACATTCACCATCATTATTTTGAATTCCTCATCTGTTAACTCCATTACTTTAGTCATTTGTTTTTGATTCTGTATTATCTCTCATTATTGGACTTTACAAAAAAAACCTGATTCTGAACATGTTTAGTAATTTTTGGTTGTATAACTAACATTGTGTATATGTTTTAGAAGCTCTGCTTTGTTTTTGTCTTGAAATTACTCATGAATATTGTTTATTTTGCCAAAGTAGTTTTAAGCTTTGTGATGGTAAGCCTGCCTTGTTTTGCTTACAGCCCTATACCTTGGGAGAGATTTTTACTGTTCATCACAGGGAGGCGGCACCTCTGGGATCTCAGATGGATGTTCCTAAATCTGAACTCTGTGGTCTTAGACATCTCCTCTCTGCTTTCCAGAATTCGAGGGGCTAACTTGTCTGGGTTTCCAAAGCTTTTCCTTCCGCATGTACATCTTACAGTTTGACTAAGGATCTGAGGGGAAATTTTACACAAATTATTAGGGCTCCTTCCTTATACTTTTCTCTCTGGAACTCAGCCACTCCACTCCAGTTTTCTTGGCTGCCCTGCACCTTTATCTCTGTTTCTGCTGTCCAACAAGACATTGTCTTTACTTAGGTACTCCTTCCCCGAGTTATGGTTTGGAAAATGCCCTTAGGAAGAAATCTGGGGTTTATGTGACATTTATTTTGTTTGCTGCTTTTTCTCTCAAGGACCATAGCCCTACACTGGCTGCTGTCCAATGCCTGCAAACAGTTGTTATATATGTTTTGTCTAGATTTTATACTTTGTTTATAGCAAGAAGTTAAATCCAATAATAGCTACTCTATTATGGATGAAACTGAAACATGACCATGTTATTTATTTTTTTCTCTTTGTACCGTCTTTTGCTTTCAAAACACCTTTGTCCTGTTTCAGTGATCAGGACCTATTCATGTTATTTTATTTTATTTTTCCTTTTTCCTCCTTTTATCGTTCTTTGTGGAGAATGCATTTCCTGGTAGTTATCTATAGGTTAAGCTTCCAAGGCTGCACCTTTGGTATGTAAGAAGTGAAAAAGAAATCACTTAACAGATAGCCTCCATTGCCATGGAATAGAATTTACTGTGTTCTTCTAAACTTTTGACCATAGTTATTGAGCTTTGATTTCTACTGTTTATTTCCTACTGTTTTTATTTACATCTTTTATTTCCTACTATTCTTCCTTGTTAATCTGCTGGCTTCCACTGGCTATGATTAAATCACTGGCTTCCTGGTCCTTACTTGATTTCCTAGCTGTCTGACCTATTGGTGTTAAACACCAGCTGAATTTTGTACACAAACTACATCATCTAAGGCTCCCACTTCTTCTGTCATATCTTGTAGTGACCCCTGCTCTGATGTTGACAGAAAATGAATACTAGGTAGGAATTCATGTTACAAATTATATACTCTTATCAGGATAGATTTTTTTTTTTAAAAAAGCTATTTGTCTTAGGCAGTTTGGGTTGTTATAACAAAAATACTATAGACTGGGTAACTTAAAAAACAAAGATTTATTGTGTCACAGTTCTGGAGTCTGACAAGTCTGAGATCAGTACTGACAGATACAGTGTCTGGTGAGAGTCCTGGCTGGTTTGCAGATAGCCATCTTTTTTCTGTGTTCTCACATGATAGAAAGAGGTATCATCTCTCTTATATCTCTTCTTACAAGGTCACTAATCCTGTTCATGAGGGCTCTATCCTCATGACCTAATCACCTCCTGAAGATCTCACTCCAAATATACCATCACACTGGGGATTAGGGCTTCAACATAGGAATTTGGGGGTGGGGACACAAACATTCAGTTCATAGCAATTTTCAGTGTTTTTTTGCCTTGATCATGGGTGTAGAATTCAATATGTAGCAAATCTTGCGGATGAGCATTGAAGTGTCATCTAAACTATTTGACACTCTGCAATTGCTAATATTTAGGATAATTTGTAGGGATATAAGTATTTCTTGTAGAATAATAGAGGATAGGTGAAGGAAGATTATGCCCATTTGCTATGTCACAGGAGAAATAAAGCTGACAGGACACATACTAATTCAGCTACAACTGTCTTAAAGGGTAGATTATGTTATTCACTCAGGAAGCCTATGTCTATGCAATTTTTCTATTTCATTAAGTCATCATAAATAAAAGTATGGGAAAAGTCATCCAAATATAAAGGATGAAATTTTGGAAATAGAGGAGCCATTCAAAAAAGGTGGGTAAGGATATTAAACTTGGAACTTCTTGACTCAGAACAACTTGTGGCTTAACATTGACTTTGTCTTTATGTATTTTCCTCCACAGAATTATAAGAAATGATGGATTCAAACTGAATTTGTCTACATACTTAGTCTGAGGTTCCTTTGTCAACTTGAAAACAAAACTGAGTTGTATAATTTCTGTCACTTTATTGGACATTTTCAATAAAGTTTCAGAGCTTTTTTTTTTAAATCAGAACTATCTAAAATACAATATAGTCATAATACTAAATTTTTATACTTAGTAATACCAGTGTCTTTTCTCACTTTGATTTTAGACACGATATTTGAACTTGTTAGAGTTTAGGTGTATATTTAGAAGAGTTGAAGGCCACTTACTCTACTGTATTTGTTTTCCTTGTGTATTAAAACACAGTAATTACATTTGTGAATTGTAACTCCAAATCTCTTGCTTATGTGTTCTTAAGAGTCTATTTTACATTAGAAACAAAAAATAATCCCTTTCATTTAGGGATATACATCTTTTTTCTTGGCATAATTGCATTGAGATTTAGTTAACCAGGTATCTTTATGTTGTTAAGGCATTTAAAAATGTTAATACTTCCCTCAGAATTCTGCCTGCCTTTGCAGCTTTTCTTGTCTTACCACATTTTAAAGAGGGACTAGAAATATTTGGTTTTAGAAGATAACAAGGTAGCACAAACTGGGTGGATTAAAAAGAGAAATATATTAGTTCTGAGGGCTAGAAGTCTGAGATCAGGGTTTTAGCAGGTTGGTTTCTTCTGAGGACTATCAGAGGATGTCTTATGACTGTTACCTAGTTTCTAGTGGTTTTCTGGCAATCTTGGCTTTTAGAAGCATCACCCCATATGGCAGGTGTCATACTGGGTTAAAGCTACCTTTTTGAGTCAAAAAGTTCCAAGTTTAATATCCCTGACCCATCCTTCTTGAATGGTTCCTCTGTCCTCCAAATCTTGTCATTATCTTGGATTAAAGATAATTTGATTTGTCATTTCCAAATAAGGCCACATTCTGAGGTACTAGGGTTTAGAACTTCAGTATAGGAGTTTTGGTGTAACAGTTCAATCCATAACAAGGAATTTAAAATGTTGTATATTTTAAATAACAATATAGGCCTTTGAACAACTTTCATTTTTTTCAGATAATCAGGATACTATTTTTTTAAATAGAACCTTGGAATGCTCTGTTCTTGAAAAATCTATTACACTATCCATAAGCTAAGTATATGAGGACAAGGATGATAACTTGTTTTCTTTGCTCTATTTCCAGTCCCTAACAAAGTCCTAGTTGGTGCTTAATGAAAATATGCTTTGTAACTAAATGAATTAATTTTAAAATACACAAAGGAGAGGTGTAAGGATGGAGGAACTTATAAAATGGTGTACTACCATAGAATGATTTGAAAAAATGTATCATTCTACAGCATGGTTAAAATTACTTTATACCAAAAATTCTGTTGAACAATTTTAATTGCCTAAAGTTTTGGCTAATTTTAATATTTTGAAGAGACAAATACTGTTAAGTGCAGCAATAAGTACACTGGAATATTTCTATACAGATTTCAGTGAAGAAGGAAAAAAAGGAGACTGCCCTAGAAATGAATACATACATGCGTGTGTTAACAGAGAAACATTCTTTCAGGTTTCAGGCAATCTCTTTGGATGTTTGGACAAATTCAAATGTGCTGCTCTGATTGGAATACTCCTTTCAGAAGGCCATCCGTGTACCTGTCTGTTTTGTACTCTGGTCTTGTTTATGCTTTCAGATTGGAGGAGGGAAGGGATTTGTGAGGGATCTCCTATCTGGCTCCCTATTATTGCAGCCACCACGGTTGAAGTCATGGCAGTGACTGGAGGAGGTCGTGCCTGAGTTAGGAGTTTGACAAGTATACAGAGGTCTAAGTTAATAGACATGCATGTCATGGGACAGGTCTAGGAGGCCCAAACTCTAATTCTGACACATGGCAACTGTTGTTCCTGTTTGCACATATATGCACATACATGCTGTCTCTGTGTAAAACAGAATGTACCTGTAATTTGGGTTTAAAAAAATTAACCTCCATCTCATATCTGTCTTTGAGAGAAATGAGGCTTTGCTTTTGTTATGTTTTAAAGAATGGACCCCTTACTTCAACAAACTATTGGGAAAAAAGATGATGCCATGAATATGTGAATGAAGAGAGAGTAGTTTCCAATTGAAATGCAGTTAAATATGAACCAGTCTTGAACTTCACACTGTTTGAACAGTCTAGAAATTTCTTGATTGTGTCTGTAAATTTTACTCAATGATTCATGGGAAAGCTTGATGGGAGTCTAGTAATTCTTGATGACAATGGGATGTTTTTCTGTTTTGTTTTATAATAGTGGGTTCTACTCTTAACCTGTAAGTTGGTTTGTCTGCAAGATCCAAGCAACAGAGAGCAGAAAGATAGATACTCAACCGCTTAGTACTTGTCAGTCTTGGGAAAGGAAATCCTGGGGCAAAATACCTCTAAAAACCAAAATCAGTCAAAGGGAAAAATAGTTTAAAACCCTTTTATTGCTCACACACTGCAGTTCCAGGCCATCTTTCTTCTGCTCAAGCAGCAGCAACACTGACCTTCCCCCTCACCTCTCAGGTACAGCTAAACCCTCTGTTGCCCAGGTAATCACCCATTGATATGGAGATGAACTTCTCCACCCCTGAGGAAAGATGCAAATGTACTAAAGCCATACTTCTTTCCACCTCTGAACGCCTATTGATATGCAATACACCAAAGCCAGGTGAGATATTCTGGAAATGTTACAATTTTACCCACTGGACTGAAGAATGGTTATTGTCTTTATGTTTATGGGAAGTTCAAAGAGATATAAAGAAAATCTTTTTTCTTTTTTAAAAAATTGGTGTCCAGGTTGTAGGGTTGTGTATGAAGAAGTCTTTTTAGAAAATGATACAATTTTGGATTTATGCTTTGAGTTTTCATGGCAGATTAGTTGAAAATGTAGCACTGCTCTTCATTTAACTATGGATTTTTAACCTTTTAAAGGACTGAGTGACAGATGATTTTTTTTAATGTAAAAATTGCCTCTCATAAAAAGTGAACACTTTGGTAGGTGGCTTATTGTGAAATTTACCAAACCTCTGAAAAAGCAGCAGTTCAAAATGAGGTTGAGAGAGCAATTCTAACCAGGATGTCCTATTTTGTTGCCTTGGCTGTTCTGATTAGAACCTTCTGTGAGGCATTGGCCCTGTTATGATAGGTCCAGACACAAATTAAGATGACAGTATGTTGACCTATTAAACAGAAAGCACAACAGCTCGGTAACTATGAACAGATAGAGTTACTTCATTGCTTAGTTAAAACCACTACCCCACCCAAAAGAAGGAAAAAAAAAGACCCATTTCAGCAGTGGCTTCTTTTGGGCATATGTAAATTCCTTCTTGGAAAGCTACAAAACCCCAGGAAATCCCACCTGTGAATGATTGTACTATTTAACCCTGAGGTTAGTTTCTATAATGCTCATTTCACGGAAAACCTCCCTTTGCTGGCCCCCCCACCAGCCATTTTTAGTGGTTAGTGTGTATAAGGCAAACTCAAGACTGCAAGCCTGATAAAACACAATTTTCCCAAACAGGTAGGATTTCCAGTGAAATAGTATGAAGGCATCAGGGTTAACAGGTTAACCTCATAATTCAGAGAAACTGAGTCTCTATGATGTAATTGGTCACCATAACCTTGGAATCCTTTGAAAGGGTTTTCTCATGTGACTTATATAATTGTATATATGACTAGAGTACTCATTAATCTGTTTCTGGTATGCATATTCTACATTTATATTTATGTTTTAAAGTGCAGTATACCACCTTGTCTCTTCATGAGACACTTTCAGTTGCTGGCATTAGGACACTGGCATTCTGAGGGTTACAAGTTTGGCAATTTGCTCAAGAAATGTTGGACACAGTATTTTTTTCATTAGCCCTATTTTTCTTTAACCCCTAGTTTTATACAAAACTGTTTAATCTGTCTTCTGGTGGTACAGTATTTATAACAGAAGGGTTGTATGTTAGATGGTTGACTCTTCAAGAACCCAAACACCTGGTTAGCATAAATCTTTTAATAGCAATTCCACTCCATTAACTCCTTTGTTACCAGAACTTTTGAAAATCCCTTTGCTAGATAGAGTTAGTGACTGGCCATATAAACCCCAAATATTGCATAGCCATGAGAATTAATAAACATGTTAATGTTAGTATATGAGACTATAAGGAACAAAATCAAGTCATTTCTGGGCTTCAGGTTATTAATCTCATTGTCAAATAGTCTGTTTAGTTTATGACTTCATTTTCCCATTTCTGAATTCCATATTCACAAGTACACTAACGATTTCCATATTGGAAACAATTTCTTGGATGGAGGAAATAGCTTTTCCCATATACAAAAAGTCCAAAATAATAAATATGGAAACATAGGAAGAGATATACCTCAAAATCTTGCCTAGGGAAATAGTTATACACTTCCGTTTTGTGTGTAAATGAACCAAATACATACAGAATTAGGTTGGAATATGAATGCCTTTTTTGTATAGTCTGCTATGAAAAGTTAATTAAATGTAGTCAGTGGGTGTTTTATTCTCTTAATGATGCTTATGTGCTGTTTTGTAGAGATAATCACTTTTGGTTATAAAAGGTTAAAAGGAGTGAGTTGTAATTGCATTCTGATAAAGGAGTTCAATGTTGCTATGATTTTAAGCAGACTTACACATTTGTATAAACACTATCCAAGGTTATATAAAACTGACAGAGATCGTGCTATGGTAGGACCCATATTTTGTACAGTTGTTCATAAACTCCTGATCATCATGGCCAAGCAAATCACTTCTCTGTGATTGCATCCTAATACATGGCCTCACTCTGACATTACTCCTCAACAAAAACTTTCTTACACTTTTAATTTCTCTCTCTATATTTTTGTTAAAGTTTGATTGATTTAAATAGGACATGTTCAGAGCTTTCTCTATGTCAAAGTATCACAGTGGGTGTTAAAAATTCTAGGGTAAAGAGCATTAACTCTATCTTGTTACAATGAATTAATTAAATTCCTTGGTCAAAAATCTGCCATTCTTGCAGTTACAGAAGTTTACAATTATTGAAATGATTACTATCCTTGGCCAGAAGAAGTCTGCAGTGTAATGAGGGCCACGGACATGTAAACAACTAGATATGAAAAAGAGCTATGACTGCTATATGTATAAAGGAGCTTATGTATGAAGGACATGGTAACTAGCTCTGTCTGAGGGTATTGGGGAAGACTACACAGGTGGTGATTTTTGACCTGGTCTTTGAAAGACAAGAAGTGGTGGAGGGCACTTGATGTAGAGGAGTGGCACATACAAAGGACCAGAGGCATGAAAGTAAGCAACGAGTTTGGGCAATATTGGGTAATTTAGTGTGACCTTAGCAAAAGTGGTATCCAAGAGATGTGGGTAGGCAGTATCTTATTCC